>NC_064035.1:19561468-20164968 GCF_932526225.1 Nematostella vectensis
CTTCCATCCACTTCACCATGAACTTGTGGGCGTTAATAACCCCTCTTTGGGGAATTTTCAAGACTCTTCGCAAAGCACGGTTGGTCATTTCATTGAGCATCTTGATGATTCTTGCGTAAAGTCGAAATGGAAAAGATACTATGATATACCAGACATAAACTGGAAACAGCACCATGCGCAGCACTGTGCACATTAACTTCCTGACTGCGCGGCTTAGCAAGAATCGTAAGTTAACCACTGCAAGCTTCACCATATAGTATGTTCCATACAGAGATATGAAGATGCCACATGTAAGCAAGAAACTGATAAACACACAAATAAGGAAAGGAATTAACGCCAGGGCGATAGTCGTGCTCTCTATACTCAACACGATGAAAAGAAAGGCAAAAAGTCCGGCTGCAGTGGTCAGAACCACGGCGGTGGACGGGACCGCAACCGTGGCGCCGAATACACTCACGAGAAGAAACGAGAAAATTGGATGGCGCCCCAAGGCAGACAGCATCTGTGTCTTCAGCTCTTCTCTTCTTGACATTTTTAAAATTCTTTGGATTTAGAAAGGATGCGATTTTGTAATCGTTGTTGCAATTGAGTCGCAAGTTGCTTATGATTAATTCAATACGTATGATTAATTCAATACGTCAGAAATAGTTGTCATGTGAACCAATTATGTCTTCAGTTTGGCTAAGGATGTGTGTGACCATGTTTGAAGAAAATAAATTTGCACTTTTTATTGAATAATTGTCGGGTGCCGAAAAATGTTTGCTTGTTACTCGTTCCATCGAATGGAAACCGCGCGCTGTTTGCTGCGCAGCGCAGTTCTGGGGACCGTTACCGTGGGTTACAGTGGCTCTCGCACACCCGAAAAAAAAAATCGAACGCACGACGAACAAATACCGACAATAGGACGAGGCCATGCCGTGTCGCTCGGCCTATACGCGCTAGCCTGTGTAGCAAGCGAAAGGGAATGGAGAAAGAGACCGCGCGCATATCTGGAAGAAAAACAAACAAACGAAGCAGCGCGTTCTGAATGGGATGTCATGTTCTGATCTCTACTGCAGAAAAGAAAAAAAGAGCACCGGACCCGCGAGTATTATTATCTGGTGCACCTCGTCAATTTCGAACATATGAAGAAACCATTGTCGTTTTAGGGAGGCTTTCTCCAGTGACTTAAGCTGATCAAAGTCACTGTTTTTCTCTTCTAAATACAATTCATAAAGTTTGCGAAGCACCTGCGGTACGGCAGCCCTAAAAATCGCAAGAATCGTGCAGGTTTTCCAAATAAGGAATATATTAGTTCCCTTATATGGAAGTGACCGCGTCCGGGAAAAACGACAATTTTTGGCTAAATTTTCTTAATATGTGCATGTGCGTGATTTTGCTAATGGGTGTACTTCGAATTTAAAAACGCTTGACAGCCTTTAGAGGTCAGCGCTATACAACCTACAGGCTCCTACATGCGGTAGGAGCACTGAGTGTTAGTGTAAATTCGCTGATAATAAACCAAGAATGTCCCTCTACTTTAGCTAAAATGTGCCTTGTTTGTGCACCGCGCTCTCCACGTTTGATCAGAAAACCCAGTCAAGTTACGTTGCGTAATCCGAGCTACTACCCCGTGGCGCGTGAACTGTCCCCGACGCGCTAGCCGAAACGAGCCCGACTGAGAAAAAAAAATAACTAAGTCGTTTAGCTAGGGACATTCGCGGTTTATTATCAGAATTTACATACATTAACAATCACTGTTCCTACCGCCCTCGTTCAGCGCCAAGCTAGTCCCAGTCCCGCTCCACCCTAAGTCGTTGCAAGCAACAAACAGCAAAACATATCGAACTGTTAATCAAAACTCCGTTATCCAAGGCAAGAGTTCACAGGTAATTTACATATAGACTACTTAAATTATTGAATTTTCTAGCCTCTAAATGAGGCTATGCAAGAATTGAGTTAATCGTACTTTAGATCGTACTCTTTGAATCAGCACTTTGCGATTTTAGTTCCGCTTTGCAGGTTGGGGTGTGTATACAAGGTAAAAGGACCACGACTAAAACTTATATGAGCTTAATAATATGAACTCAGTAGAAATCTAGTAAACGATGATGATGATGATGATATTGTTAGTATTAATTTAATCTCTGCTTTGGTTCTTGAATTGTCTCGGTCAGCTTGGAAAGTTGGTAGTTGACAAACTTTGAGATAAAAACTTTAGGTACAAGTACAAAATCCAACTCCAACTGGACTTAAAGCAGAAATAGAAGTTAGTATAACAAATTATCTTACTTAAACTCAAATGGACAAGTCATAGCCAAAACACACGTAAAACAAATAGATAATTACTTAACACCAACTCAGTATACTAGTAAGGGAAATGTATCATTAGTTTGTGAGGCTGAATTACTGATAATCATTCTTGTGGGGTTTTGATTTTAAGATGTTGAGATGGGTGAAGGCACTCTAAAGCCCATTACCTTTCCCCTGAATGTGAAGCCACCATAGCCCTATAGCCAGTATTTCATAAAGTATCAATGTTTAAACTGCAAATACTATTCAATAATTCAAATGTTTTGACTCATTACTGGGTAACTCTCAAACATCACTAACAGTCTTTGATCAGTCAACAAGTTTTTATTATTTTTTACTAAACCTTTGCTCGCATTAAGAACTTCTACTACTTTATTTTCTCAATACCTTAAAGCAATCTCTATTTGAATATCCCATTTATCTATTTTTTAAAGAGTGAGTATAGCCTTAAATTGTAGCACCTTTTTAACACCTTGTATTGTATGACATCAACACCTGATTGGCATGAAGCGTATTTGGCTGAAAATAATGTAAGTAATGCAATCTGTGTTAAGCTCTAGAAAAATAAAAGGGAGTGCACCCTTCAGCCCAAAATAAACAATTTATTTTTACTTTGAATATATTAATTGCAACTAGTGAGTGAATCTGGCAATCACTGGTCAGTCGTGGCTGACCCGGCGAATAATAAAATATAATAATATATGGTGATACATATAAATGATTAAAACACTCATCAATATTCAATAGGCATGTTGGCCAATTGGATGTCATTCTTCAGACACGTGAATAGGCTTTATACCTAGCAATACACCCAACAAATCTAAAGCACCGGAAGGGAATTGAAATCGTCTCCAGGGAAACATTGGGGTACAAAACAATGACAGGCTAACGAACATGAAACAATATATAAAGCTATCATTACATCATGAAGGATTATATAAAACCCTCATGACGTAATAAAGCTTTATATAATATTGCATCCAGCAGATTTTGCAAATAAACAATGACATACGTTAGATCACAAACAGTAAAGTACTTTATTCCTAGTAAATAGCATAGTTTACAATCTACTTTATTGTATGATTTAGATACACTTTCATAAACAGACTCCATAATCAAACAGTGTTCAAAAGTGACTTAGCTGTTTGGTAGTCCAAGAGTCCATTTGCCAGATGGCAGCTTCATTTTGCTCAGACAATCGCCTATTTCTTCTTTTTTCTAAGCCATTGTCACACTGTCTTTGACCATTTTCGACTCACATGATTATGTTCAAACTGAGAATAAAGAAAGTCAGAATGATTTAAAACCTGAATGAAACAGTATAAACACCGAGAACTTTATATGTACAGTACTAATCTTGGGTCATTTTGCTAAGCGAGTTGGACTGTGTTTCGTAATTAGATTGAATAAAGTCCAGTTGCTAGTGTATAGAGGCTTCTCGGTGGATATTTTGTGCTGTCGGCCTTGTTTTTTAAAGATTTCAGTTTCCAATTATTTGACGTTTTTGTCCTTGACTAGTGCTTGACTAGCAAGTCAGTTTATGTAAAACTGCGTGCTGTTTGCCCGCGATCTAATGACGTTAGTTTTGTTTATTGTTCTACATGGTTTTTTACCAAATTCCGGTAGTCTTTTTAATGACAAATCAAAAGCTATTGTTTTTCTTTTCCATCGCGATTGATCAACATGCCTATTGAATATTGATGAGAATTTTAAGCCATTCCAAACACTCGAAGATTGTGTTTTAAATAGTACATAAATGATGAATATATATAAGCAAAAAAATAAATATATAAATGAATGAATGAATAATTTAACTTAAACAATGTAACTCCCATTATAAAATTTTCTACAACATTTATTCATTTATTTTTATTGAAAATTGACCCAATAGGGTAGGGTTTTTTACCCTCTCTGTCCAAAACGGCTACATATTTCAAGCTCCTCCGTCCTAAACCTTGGCTCAGGTGTATTTGGATCTTTTTGCAATTGCTTGTCCTTTGGTACTAAACCATTTCTAATTCAACACTCACTAGTAAAACTTTTGTCCTATTCTAATTTGCTCTTATAACTAGGACATGAAAACCTCAATGAGGCAAGATGCATTCTTTTATTTTTTACTTTAATTGTGTGTATTTTTGGGCAAGGTTTTTTTTTTAATTCCATGCTTTCACTCAAATCTGTTGACTGGCTAGAGTGACTGGTGAAGGAGATGAGGTTGTTTTTGTATACTATTTTATCCAATTTTTTGAATCTCTTGTAATCAAGAAACAGTAAATTTCAGTTTGGGGTGAGGGGAGCTCATTCAATTCTTGGTTTTATTCCAAGTACTTCAGCTCTATACAAATAGTTGTCATATCATGGTCTTGAATTCAAACATGGAGGTGAAGGGACTGGAAATACAACTGCGCTCTGATTGGCTAATCACTTCATAACTTTCAGAACTCTACATGAAATAACCCACAAAATATCTTACTTGCTACAACATTATTTTAATTATGAGCAAGAGTAAGTTTGCCCTGCAATGTCTTGTGCTTAGGAGGGTGCTTATATTTAAAGGGACACTTGATTGTGAGACACTTGAAAGGGGTGCTAAATTCAAAGTGGGGCACTTAAATGAGGGCTTAGCTTGGTGCTAAAGCAAGCATTTACAGTATCTTGTAAAATGAAATTGTTGGTTAAACCATTGACACCTCAACCATCTTGTACCGGCCGTGAGAAGTTCCACAACCCAAAAAAATTCATAAATGCAAAATTAACACAATAAGATCAAGATAGGCATCAGTCTAAGGGATAAGTTGTCTTGAAGTTATGCATAATTCGTATGATTCCATGGAAACCAATTCCTTCGGTAGCGTAGAGGGAAATGCCAAATTGAAAACTTATTGTCTAGTGGAAAGAAATGGTTTTCTCCTTCTTGTTGTACCTCTGTAAATTGATAATGTCATATCGTCTGATCATGACAGGGCCGTAGCGGACATCAAACTGGAGGCACGATACAAGGGTGAAAGAAAACTCGAGGGGGCACAGCCACGCTCCTACTGGTTATTCCTTTTATAATTTCTAGAGAAAAGAACTGGGGGACACGACACCTCCCCCCCCCGGCCCTTAAGGGGCTTACGGTGCTGCATGAGACTTGAACTATCTTGCATAACTATGATAATGTAAGGCTGATCTAAAGTTGTTCCCACATAAAAAGCCTCTATGATATTTTTTTGAACGATATCTATTCGTCTTTTCTCAGATTGGCAACTGTCAGTGAACACGTACTCAAGATGTCTGAGATCATTGACTGCATGGTGTGGGTTGTGCAGAAGACCTGCTGGAGCATGTGGAAGTTCACAGAGTTTTTAGGATTACGCATTCTCGACCTGTTTGGGTTGATATTTAACACGTTGGCTTGTTTAACGGTCATCCGACTGCCTTGTATGGTCCGACAATTTGCCGAAATGGATTCAATGTGGGAATGGCGATCCATAGGATTTTTACAATTTTTCATATTTCTCATTGATATTCCTGTCATTATTATGGGCCTGATTTCAATAGCGATAACGTTCGGTGTCATTCTCATACCATTCTTCATCAAGCTGAATGAAGAGGACGTCAAATGTGACTACTGTACAAAAAAGGGTAACCTTTACTTTGGAGGGTTTAAGTTGCGAGGCATAGTCATTTCGTATTTCTTTCGTTTGATGTGCGATATTTTCTGTTTGCCTCTTGGTCTTATTTGCTTTTTCTCGTGGAGGCACAAAACCTTCGTAAGGGAAATAAAAGAAAGTAAGGATTGGGAAAGTATGGCTTGGAGAAAAGTCAGTATAATCCAGTTTCTGAATTTACTTCTTGACATTCCTTGTCTCCTTATTTGGCTTGTCGTCATGGTTACGTGGCGTGCACCATTAGCAATTGTTAGAGTGAAGAACTATGATTCTGGCGACAAGAAGTGGGACATAATCAGACTTGAAGCATTTCGCCAATTTGCGTTTCTCTTCGCCGACGTCTTCTTCATCGTGCTGTTTCTCATAACTATGGTGACTTGGAGGGGTCCTTTGATGCTGCATGCATTGTGTCACGCCGAAGATGATGAGGGGGATATCGATGAATGGACCTACAAGACCATTGTTGCTTACCAGGCGGGACTTATCATAGTGGACATACCTTGCATTATTTGTGCCTTCATTGTCTTTGTGACTTTGTGGCGCGTGCCAAGTTTTGTTAGGCACTGCAAGAAAAATGAGTGGAAGTTACGGAAGAATTGCTTGAGACAGTTTGCTCTATTAGCAAGAGATGTTGGCTTGTTGCTGCTAAACATAATCTGTCTTGTTCTAACCATAGTCTGCTTATTGACACTTTGGCGGGCATACCCACTTCTTCGCGATTTACGGAAGTACTTCAAGCAAAGGTCTCATGTAAAGTTGGAGGACAGCACCGGGAATGTTGAGACGGGAGAAGGGCCCAATGCTCGTCAAGCTCGAAAAGCAATGAAATCTAAAAAAGCCCGATTCACATGGAAAATTCGCTTTGCTGCATTTAAACACTTCATGTTCCTGTTTATTGACATTCCTGCTATAGCAGCGTCGTTTATTATCCTCGCTACTGTTGTCCGCCTCCCAAAACTGCTCTCGAAACTTATTCAGGCTGGTAACTTCTATATGGAATTTTCGATGATTGTTTTCACGCAACTTGGCAAATTGGTAGTCGACTTGGTGTTCCTCCTTCTGTTTATCGTGTTGATGATATTGAGGCCGATTCAGTCTTGGGTTCATCTACTGGAAGACGAGGATCATCGTCGTTGCCGAGAGCTGCGGTTTTACATGCAATGGGTTCCCGACATACTGAACAAACGCCACCAAATGTACAGAGAAGTGGAGGAGGTCTTCTCGTCTTGCCTCAAGGAAAAGAAACTTGTGCGAGATGTCAGAACAAGATTATCACTTGTGAATGCGGAGTTCCTTAAGGATCTACAGTGGGTCCGTGACAAGGTCAAGAAGCACGAGCTAGATGAAGAGTATGGTCACTTGATCCATGTGGTACAATTCTACGAAGGCAAGAGGGCTTACAAGATGTCAAGGCTGTATGAGTGTGAACTAAACTACCTTCGACGTCCAAACATAGCTGCTCATAATCAGAATCTCGCAAAGTTCAAAAATGAAATGTTACGACTTGAGTCTCAAATCGGCTCTGCAATTCGGGCTGTTGAAGAGTTCCAGGTTCCCAAAGTACCGCTCTGGGTCGAGGAATGTGGGCTTCGCACACGCACGCGCAGAGAAACCCAGCGTGTGTTGGTCAAATGTCTTCCAAGTGGAAGATTCCTGAACACAATCCTTATTATCCTCAACCTCATTCTAATCTACCGTGGTCCTGCACTCATTGTTGACCTGTACCGTCGATGGTATGATCGTAGAAAGATAGTGTTTGATTCCCTCCGCGAATATCTAAAGGACTTTCTCACTGTGTTAATTATCATCCTGGTCATCTTTTCATTGTACAGGGCTCCCTTTCTCTTAGTGGAAATCGGCAATGACGTTGTTATGAAGAGAAGCTGGAAAGCAGTAAGAAAGACAGTAAGGCGATACCCACCACAACTAGGCCAGGACTTGGTTGAGTTTTTCTTGATGCTGTTCAGCTGGGAAACAGTGAGATTCACCTTCACTGCAATTCTATTTGGAATCCTCATGCCTGCCCATCTGTTCCTGACGGTAATGAAGTTCCTGTTCGGTAAGGGATGCTGTGCCATATGGTGGACCATCGTCTCATATGTTGCATTCCTAGGATTCCCATTCCTTTTGTCATATAACTTAGCGCAGATGATGGTTACAAGTGGACAAGGATCGGCTGTACCCATCGCAATCGGGGTGTTCTTCGCCTTTTTAATGCTCTTCCTCGTACTCGCCGCAGTTCTTACATTCCGAAATCGCGAGGAGAGTTTCTCGGTTCGACCCAAAGGGTACGACTACGTGCGGTTTAACTGGTCCAACGCCCATGTCATTATATTTGAGATCGTGGAGTTTCTCCAGTTGCTGTCACTGGTGTTCATTGTCGCGGATACGCCTATGTATGGCTCAGGTATACTCAGAGAAGCATCGAGGTATTTATTGCTCGACTTCGCCACATTAGAGGTCAAGTTCTGGTTGGCGACTGTTTTGTTCGTCTGCTGGTTCTTTGTCTGCGGATTGCCTGTTATATTAGAGCAAGTTGTCGGGTCTTTCGACGAAGGCACGTTCGCCAAGCAAGTCTCTTGGTCTCTTCTGGTGTCGCTTTTGAGTAATACGTTGTTTGTGACAGTAATTGAGAGTTTTCTGTCATTCGTTGCATGTAGCTACAACGTCGCATGCCCCAGGAACAACTCGAACCACACAATAAACACCTCCTTATTGCTCCATAACGCACCGGTCAATGCTTCCACACCGCACTGCGCAAGTGCAATCTTGATCGACGACCCTCGCATTGAATGCTGGGCAGGTGACCACAGGGGTACCGCAGTGTTCGGACTTCTGGCTCTAGTTTGGTACGCGACTACGTCAATTATTTTCGGCTCTCGTTACGGCGACTCTGACCACCCGAGTCAAGACCTCAAGTTTTCTCCAATCTACAACGTGTTCATTAACTTTGCTAAGGCAGTGATGGTAGGCGTGACAATTCTTGCAGTCACCCGCCCTTATCTCGTGTTTGGCCTGCTGATTTTTCTCAACGTGTGCGCGCTGCTATTCACGTTGGCCTTCAACAGGGCAGTGGGGTTTAGCTTGTCTAACTCATTTGTGCTCGTGTTATGGCGTTCCGTCACATTTGTCTGTTCTGCGATTGCAGCCGTATCCGCTATTATCGCATTCATGATAAACGATCACGAATCTTATATACCCCTGGGCATATTCCTCGGAGGCACCCTACTTGTGCTAGTAGTAGCTATAGTCGTATCGGTATTGCGTGTGGTTCGGAGGGTTTTTACTCCAGTGGAACAGCAACGCAAGGAATTCAGAGCGCAACTACAGAGCCTTGAAGCAAGACTCTCACAGGAAAACCAAATGGTTAACTCGTGGTCGAAACGGACGAAACAGTGGAAGCGATTGGTAAAGAATGTATACGAGGCACAAAAGAACGACGAGCAACTGGCGGACCGTCATGCAATGTTTGAGTTTCCTGAGGAGATTCTACCTCCTCCAGATCAAGACGCATACGACTTCCAGCCTCCTCCTCTTCCAGTCGAGAATCACGGTCCTCTTACTGAGGGGATCCCTGACGAGGCCGAGCTTCCCCCACCTCCTAACTACCAGGATCTATTCCCACACATCATGGGGCCCTATGGTCCCGTCGAGCCTCCTTCCTATTCAGAGCTA
Organism: Nematostella vectensis; assembly: GCF_932526225.1. NCBI lineage: Eukaryota > Metazoa > Cnidaria > Anthozoa > Actiniaria > Edwardsiidae > Nematostella > Nematostella vectensis. The sequence goes on from NC_064035.1 coordinate 19,571,089, forward strand.
GGGCCACCTCCTGCTTACTCTCCAAGCGATATCCCCTCTTCAGAGCCCCAGTATGAGCATAAGAGTCACTCATCAGAGGGCGTGGCAAGTGATTTGGGACTAGGGCTTGAGACAGTGCCTTTATATGAGGTAAGACAATTGAGAGCATACAGCTCAAATGTAGTGAATGTCAGAATCCCATACAAAAATACCCGCGAGTACAAGAAGCTTCCTTTTTGGAATTAGCTTAAAAACATGTTCTTGTCTAAATTGTTGTTTATATAATGCTGCCCTCGGGTGGTTTCGCCTGCCCCTTTTAGCAAACCGTGATATGTTGTGTTACTGCATTACTAAAAGATATTTGATGTTTCACAGGGGAGTGATGCATATCAGGGCGCACCTTATGACAGCGTCCTCTTCCTGGAATCTCATCTTGACGCGCCCTCACGGCCTTCCCGGGAGGCTGACCCGGTCCTGGGGATGGAGTGCAATGGCAAAAATCTCCTCCTTGCGCTGGAGCAGAACATTCATTATTCCGCATTCTCCTACGCCTTCATCGCGCAACTTCCGGTTTGGCGATCCACCGTCGCATGCGCTAATTGGACAAGGCTTCTTGAGTGTCTGCGTACCCTGAAGGCCGGTCTGACCGGGAATTTCAATTCCCCCACGTCCATTGACGTGTCCTGTGCCGATATAAGTGTTTTGATTCACCGTCTCGCGCCAGATCCCGACCGTGAGCAACCTCCTGTCTTTGTCCCAGAATCACGTGACCCTGAAGTAATAAGAGCCCAGTCTGACGCGGAGAGGTCCCGACTTCTAGAAGATGTATCTTGTATGGAGCAGTTCGGGGAGAAGTGGGCAGCAGTGCTGGATAAAGTTCTTCCAACCAAGCCGGTGTTTCGAAAGTGCTACTGGGACGACAGCGAAGGAAGGGCGTTCGAGATTCATTTGCGTCGTGCTATCAAAGGCACAATTGTCAGCGTCGGGCCCCGAGGAGTAAAGCTCGCCAAGGGGGCCTCACTGCAGATACCTAAGGTTGTGAAAGGACAATTTGTCACTCCAGATACTGTGACATTCTCCAAAGGCTGTGAGCCGAAAGGCAGTAAAGGCCCAGTCGCAGTGTTGGTGAAAGAGCTTGGAATCCTGGAAACGGAATCCAAGACTTATATCACCACGCAAGGAAAGAGGCTGGCGTATGACAAAGCCTTGGACTGTCTGCACGAGGTGGACTGGAGGTGATAAACTTATTATCAATAATAAAAGAACAGATGATACCATGGGAAGTTCATGGAGCGAGAACGTCCTATACCCTGGAGACTGAGAACTCAGACGTGTTAAGGGTCTTCAGTGCTTCGACCAAAACCGCACATATTTTAATATTTAAAAATATCTTTGTTCGAGAGGACACCCAGAAGAGTTTAAGGGCTTTGGAGGTGTTTTTAAGTGTCTTTAGAACCTCGACCGATAGTGTCGAGCGCGCTGTTTTGGGTGCCCTGGTTTAGAAGCTTTAGAAAGTTGTAGATAGTTAAATTTTGTATAACATCAAAGTTAAATTTATATTTTTTAAATGGAAATTAACGCGAACATAGCCAGCGTATTATTGTTAATTGTTATCTCTAAATAAATAATTCGCAATAAGTAAACCTTCGGACTATGCACCTTATGAATATAAACAATGAGATCGAATTTATACGGGTCGAGTGATCAGTGTTACAGAAGTGTGATGTGTGTGCGAAAATGCCAATTTATCATGGAATTATGGAATTAACAATAAATACAAATTAAACACGAGTTTGTCCCTGTTTGACAGGGAGGGTGGGGATATGGCGGGGGGCGTAAGGGTTTGCGGTGATGCGGTTTTGCCTTAAAGAATGGCGATCACCCACTCCTATGTTATTGTTTATCATCGAAAAAACAGTGGTTTATTCGCAAGGAAACTCCTAAATTATAATCTAAGAATGAACTCTGATATTTTATTCACTATATTTGATTGGAAATGTCTTGGTTACTTGTTTGAATTAGCCGATGGAAATGGATGCTTTGTGTGACTCTCCATTGAGCGGGAGCATAAGATGGCGGCATGACTGGTCTTCTGTCTGGCGCGGTTTTTCGGTTTTCGTATTTTATTTCGCGGTTCCTTGGTTTCTCTAGATTGTGCGTTTTTCTGTGCAGTTTTGCACCCCCCTTACGCCCCCCCCCTCACCAAAGACCCTTGGAACTTCCTTTCTCCTGTGTCATTAGCTGCAAACTTCCTTTCTCCCGTGTCATTAGCTTGACAGATGCAAGTTTAGATTTCACGGACCGCCTGTGTTAGCAGCCCCCCCCCCCCCCCCCCCCACACACACACAAAAAAAAAACAGGAAAATGTGTTCCCGAAAACGTTTTTTTTCTTATCATGCGCTCAACAATTTCCGTCCGCTCTACTTTCCGCGAAATGAGAGTAATAGAAATGATACCATCGACATTTTCGCGATTTCGCATAAATTCGCGCTAGAAAGTAAAATGCTCAAAGCGAAAAATACGAGCTTGTTGCCCCTCCCGAATGGTCTTTCAAATTTGTTGGAGACTTGCTAACCGGACAGCAGGGGGTGCACAAAAATGAAATAATTTTTGGCTAGGGCGTCGGGGACAGTTCGCGCGCCACGGGAGTAGCTCGATTACGCAAGGGTTTCCTAGCAACAAGCGCGTTGCCTAACAATTACTGCCCCTACAGCCCTTGCAAGACCACCTCGGATAGATAGAGCTCTCCGCCGCCAACTCGATGAAAGCACCTTTATTTTCTTGTGACCCTGGATGCCAGAGGTTCAAAAAAAAAAATTCAAGCCGAGAGAATGGAGAGTAGACATTACAGGAAAACGTGACGTGACGCTTCAAATATGCCTTTTACATCGAATAAGGCGGAGAATTCATCTGAGTACTTAGTAACTAATAGCAAACAAAATATCAAGTGCGACTTTTTTTAAATTGATGCAACTTCTTGTAAAGTGTCATTGAAATTTAAGTTTTTGTCCCTGAACTGATGATACACAGGGCAATGATGATCAAGGAAAAATTATCTTAAAAAGCAATAGACCATGATAGCCAAAATCTGGTCATGTGCAATTCGGCCTCAAGTTATTTGTGTTTTGAAAATCAGTCCGCAATACACGGAACCTATAGCCATTGTAAGAAATTGTGTCCTTCTCTCTATATCTGGAATTGCGCGTTTTCCAGGTTTTTCCGTCATGTCATCGGGAGACTATGGAAAGCGGACTTTCAGCCTCTATCCCAGGGATGCGGGAACGGATTTTCTCAACACAGGGAACCCGAAACCTTCCAGTCTGTTACACCCCCTGCCCTATTAGGAAGAAGCCGGCTTTCCAAAATGGCGTCCGGTGATGGTCGTGGATGGCCAAATACGAAAGATGACTACAAACTACAAGAAGTCATAGGTAAAAAAGGGTAGAATACTGGCTTGAAACTGAAAGAAGTTATGCTAAGTTACCCTCCGTGTGATTTTTGTTTCAGGTTATGGCGCCACGGCGGTCGTGCAGGCTGCTATTTGCGAGTCGAAGAACGAGAGAGTTGCAATCAAGAGGATCGATTTGGAGAAATGTGGAGCTAGTATTGACGAAATGATGGTAATGGTCGCTCTCTCCGTCCTCAGTTTACATTATACCTACCACTCAACTATGTTTATGGGGGCAAAAGCCGTGTAAAGTGAAGTAAATTTGTGTATTTGGTAACCAAATTTTAGATTCACTTTTCTATCAAGCTTGTCATAAAAAATGTCAGTCCAGCTTTGATTAGTTTGGAAACGCAGTTTTGATAATTTTTTGACCACGTGAAAGTCTGTTAAAGCTCTTTGACTATACTTACTGGTGATACCTTATATTAATTTTCCCTGTTGTGCCTATTGACTTTAAGATATTTCACAGTACTAGAAAAATATCTGTGCTCCCCATTCATTTTTTGATAGTCGTTGAAAATTTTCAAACCTTTACCATAGGCTTGCAACTTTTGAAACGTTACAAGAGGAACAAGAGGAATCTACTGTTGGCTTATAGAAATCCATTTGGAGTTTAATGAAATTTTAGTTTTATTCATTAATTTTTATTAATTTTAACTTCAGTTAATCACATCAAATATATAATATTACATTTTAACATTACTTTTTTCCTTTACTTTTTTGATTTCCTGTCTTTTCTGCTCTGAAAACTCTTGTCGCCTTCTTCCTTGAATCATTTTGGTTTCCCTTGAGGTTTCAAGCCAAAAGGGTTTTACTGTATTTATTATACAAATAAGTAAAATGCCAAATATTTTATCTCAAGAAAATACCCACAATTAATGACAATTAAAAAGCCTGAGGAAGTACAGAATATAAGTGGAACTCAATAATTTTTTTTTTTTTTATAATTGTAATCCTTTTGAGTGTTGGTATTGGCTGATGGTAACCATACAGTATGTATTTTTTTTCTGCAGAAAGAGATTCATGCAATGAGTCAGTGCAACCATGAGAATGTTGTCAATTACTACACCTCTTTTGTTGTGCGTCAAGAGCTCTGGATTGTCATGAGACTTCTTAATGGAGGTAACTGCAGTTGTACTCACTTTGTATAATTTGATTTTAGTATTGCTAGGTTTACAATAATCATTTTACAGAGGGGTTTTCAAAGGTTATTAGATAAAGATCAACTCATATCCTTAATTTATCTCTATCATCCATTTTCAATGCCTGTTAAAGCCTTTGAAACTTCTCAGGCAGCTACAACAGTCTCGTACCAGGATTTTTTTTTTGAAGTGGACCTAATTTTCCAGGGGGCTGGGGAGGGGGATGGAGTGAGTTCTCTAATAAAAATCTGACTGCCACCGAAAGAACAAAAAAGGGAATTTTTTATGCCTTTGGACTATCTTCATGGGATGTTTATTATCGGATTTGTCTACAAAAAAGTCTGACTTACAGATTTATGGCAAACCAGATGGATCTAGCTTATGCTTCTACAAATAGCACGTCTATTGAGAACTGGAAGTGGACTTTCAGCTGTTGTAAGGGTGCGTTCGCACCCCCTGCACCCCCTCCCTGAATATGGGCCTGTACAATGTATTGTTGTACATTTGTAACCAGGCAGTAGAAATTCTGCAAATGCCTCTCAATAATTGCTTATATTTTACTGATGAAAACATCAATGCAGTACATTATTGGAAGGGTGCTTTGTTGCCTTCAAAGTTGGTAAACTCGCTTGATAATGAACTCACAGTCAACCCCTAGTGTAAACCCCCTAGTGTAAACCCTTGTAAACTCACTTACTCAACAAAAATTCACAGGTTCAATGCTAGATGTGATCAAGCAGAGAATCAAGCAACAGCCAGGCCTTGTAGATGAAGGTGTCTTGGAGGAAGATATCATTGCTACTGTGCTAAGGGAGGTGCTCAAGGGACTGGAATACTTCCACAAGAATGGATTAATTCACAGGTTAGTTGGAATTCTTGCTAGGAATTTTTTTGGTTTGTTTACATTAATATTTTAAAAGTTTTGTTAACAACTAAACCTAGCAGGTAATTGACTAAAACAATAATTGTTGATTTACAGTGGTCTAATTTTGAGCAAGTATAGGGAATGACATTAAACTACTATAGCTCCAAGCATGGTGAAGTGGGAGGGGCAACCTTTAAAAATCTCATTATTTCTTAGTAACAGTTGTTTTGTGTAAGTCATATTTTTAGTATATTTAATGTGTATAAAAAATCCCCCTAGAAAGTTGGCCTTTCACTCTCATCACAGTGAGGAATATAAGAAATTTTCTGCACTTTCCTCCATTATACCACCTTAAAGAGTAAAATAGCTGGTATTGAATTTTATTTTTTTACTACATTTTGAGAATTGCCAGGTTCTGCTGCTTCCTTGCAGTCTTAAAGATATGTGAAGGCTGAAATACCTTGCAAGCAAATACATATTCCTTGTTTGCCCTGATAGTCTTGACACTCTCTTGGTAGATGTGTGAAGGCTAAAATGCCTTGTTTGCAGTCTTGCTCTGATACAGTCTAAATTCCTTTGTAGAGATGTGAAGGCTGGTAACATTCTTTTGGCCACAGACGGATCAGTACAACTAGCTGGTATGCCATTCTTTGTGCAGATAAAATAACTTAATGGAGTGCTTGGTATTCATACTATGTCAGGGCTTTCATTAAGCCCTGGCGGCCGGCAGAAGCGCCAGCTATTTTCCACTGAGCGCCGGCTACTTTTTTTTAAAGTCTTGAACTAAAAAGATAAAATAACTTCCAACCCCTACTTATCAATCTCCACCGCCTACTCTGAAAGTTAATGAAAGCCCTGTATGTAAATAAAAAAGTAGTGTTGTGGCTATGTTTTATTCTACTTTAGACTTTGGAGTGAGCTCTGCAATCAGTGATTATGGTGACCGTACAAAGCCAAAGATGAGGAAGACATTTGTAGGTACCCCTTGCTGGATGGCTCCTGAAGTGATGGAACAGGTAACGCATCATTATAGCGATGCTCCCTTCCCCTCCCTTAACAGAAAGCTGTGTTTTGTTATTAATAATTTCCCAAAAAAACCTTTTTGCTTGTTCTGGCACCCATTTTTACCAAATCATGACTCAACACTTGCTCTGTTTTATTAATGATACTGTAGACCCAAATGACTTCATTTCGGGTGAATTTTTTTAGTATCTTATTTGATGATGATTTTTCGATTTCAACAAAAAATAATCAAAATCTTAAATACTACGCTTGGTATTCAAGAAAAAACAAATTTAAACAAGTGTTGTGTTATTCTTGACGGGCGTCAATAATCCTTTAATCCTGTTTACTTAGCTCCATGTCCAGCAATCAAGATCCGGGCAACTTAATTAGCATACACATGTATCAGTATTATTATCGACATTCTTTTCACGTTTCTTTGAGATTCTTTCTTATTTTCATTGGGTACCTATGAAGAAGGCTAAGTGAGGCAGAAAGCCCAAAACAGAGCGAAATTCCAAAAAGTTTGGCGTACATAAACAAATTCGCCTTGTTGAAAGTGACAAGGGCTCGTGATACGACCAATAACAACCTTCAACAAGCAAAGCTACCAATAAAAGCGATCACACAGAAGACATTGTTTCCCTTTCCTAGGGCATTTCCCGCACGCATTTGTTTGTTTTTCTTGTTTCCTGACGTTTTTTTTTTCTGTGCAAGCAAGCTTGGGTCTTGCCATCTTGCTTTGCTTGCATGACTAGCTTTGATATTTGAGTGGCTAAGGGTTTTCCAGCTTCGCCTAAGCATGCAGTGTGATTGGATGCTATACTTGGCTCTATTTGCTCTTTGTCTGTCTTTAATGTCACACTGCTTCCAATGTTTACACAACTTCAAACTCTGATATCTTGCAATCAAATTTCACCCAAAAAAACATTTTGGTCGGACGATTAGGGTAATTACGGGTAATTAGGGTCTACGGTATCCTTAAAAAAGAAATAAACTAAAAGATTAAATCTAATGTTGGTCAATACTGTATTGGTAATTCAAAGTGATGTTTTTCTTTAATCTAAAACATTAAAATCTCAACGTCCTATTGTTTATATTCCTAAAAAAATGCAATACTTAGATGGAAAGACATTTCTGAGGGAAGTCATGACTTTGAACTGTGCTTGTGTGCTTGCTTTGCACGAAGTGTAAGCATGGCTACACCCGTACCCATTAGCAGCTAGCAGATAAAAAGGAAGTTTAAAGGGCAGCCATGTCTTTTGTGCTATATTTGCATGATGTACTGTATACACCTATCTCAAGAAAGGTTGCACATTTGTTATCACAGATGTGTGTCATCCTATTTTAGACAGGCGGGAGATTTATAATATGGCAGCCATCAACATTATACTCAAAGTTCTTCAGGCTAACAAAAAGTCTGTCATTGACAGCTAAAGAATTATGGAAGTGAAAAAGTTCAGAAATGTTAGTGAGTGGAAACCACTTCTTTTTTCGCAACACAGTAGAAAATTTGCAGAAGAAAACCTGGACATTGTTTTTTACTGGGATCCTGGAAAGACTAGAAAGACCAGTGAAACTGTGGCCGTATTTTCTTGTGATTTATTTTGTCTTAGAAGATAAAAATGATCAGAAATCACGTTTTTAAACGAAAAATCAACTGACGGTACATTAGCCTTTTTGAGCGATAACAAAGAACATAACAAAAATTGATTATTTTATTGTTGATGAGAGAAGACATTTAAGTGTATGTTCATGCATGAGGCTGGAAGTGCACGTTTGTCGTAGTAAAAACTTTGCAAAATCAGACTCGTCCAAAAACACCACCAGCATATCTGGGTCAAAGATAAGGATGTTTGCCCAGTAATCAGCTCTCAGTTCTTTTTTTCTTTGTAGAGCTATCTGTCTAATCTAAAATTTGATAGAATTAATTAAAATATTTTGCAAGTAGACTTCTAAATGACTAAAATTACAGATATCACATCAACTTAGATAGAGCAAACTCAGAGTCTGTGCTTCTGTAGATGATGTCAGCTATCTTAGCTAAAATCAAAGCCGGATTTTCTTAGATCAACCATAGCACAATTACCACTTCATGTTCCTGAAACTTCAAGTTCTCAACTCGTCTTTTCTACGAATTGTGAATCTATGCTACCAGATTTTGCAAATATTGCCACAGTTTTCACTTTGACGCCCCCACACTCAATAAAACCCCACACTTCATCAATGGAAAAGCCTAGTAAAAAAATAACCCAAATAAACCTCTACCTAAGATCTTGGGACTATAAAGAAGCAGGCATTTTTAGAATTGTCTGAAACACAGCTAACTTCTCACATGGTGCCCCGCGGGTTGCGGCACACACATCTGCGATAACCGAAGTGCAACCTTTTTTGGAATAGGCCTATTATACACATGGCTGCACCCATACATATGATTAGTATCTAGCAGGTAAAAGGGAGTTATAGGAACAGTAATGACTGTAATACAAGCTGTGTTTTGTTTGCCTGGAGAGCAGGTACATGGCTACAATCACAAGGCTGACATCTGGAGTTTTGGAATCACCGCCATAGAGCTAGCTACTGGCACAGCTCCCTATGCTAAATTCCCAGCAATGAAGGTGGGTAAAGACGTTTTGTGACAAAAGGTTTAATGTTACACAATACTTGCCTATACTTGACTAATTGATTGTAAACTGTTGCATAACCTCAATTGTACATTTACCTTCAAACTATTTTAAAACAACAGTTTCTAATTGTTTACATCTAGAACCCTAACATGCATTATTGTCCATTTTGAGGCTGATGTACCTAAGCTTCTTGTAGGCCCATATTTAAGTCAAATTCTTGGCTGTGAAACAAATAGATTCTAATCATGTCTTGACCAGGAATCAAACCTGTTTCAGCAGAGAGTGGAGGACCCATGCAATGGTATACATAATTCTTCTGTGTTCTTGTTTGTGTAGGTCTTGATGCTAACTCTCCAGAATGATCCACCCAGAATGGAGACATGTGCTGACGGGTCAACCAGAGATTACAAAAAGTACTCCAAAGTCTTCAAGAAAATGGTTTCTCTTTGCCTTCAGAAGGAACCAGCAAATAGGTATAAGAAACAGCAGCCTTGTCTTACTGGTCGTCTTACCTATGCAGGAACATATATAGGTATTATTACTACTCTGGGAACTACAATGTGATATGCCAAGCCTGAAGAGAGGATCAGTTTAATGTATGAGGCTTGCTGAATGACCTCCCTTATAATAAACATTTACCAAAAGCTTTTCTGGCTCTCACATGTACATACATTACATACATACAGTAAGTCATTACAGTAAGCACTGTGTGAGAGAGTGAAGGGGCATTCTTATACCCTACAGAAACAGGGATATTGGTTATTTATGTTAAAAAAAAAATTGAAGAACATTTTGTAAATAAAATTAAATTAAATAAAAAAATTCAATGCTCTATTTACTACCAACTTTAGGTGTTTGTAGTGTTTTTACTGAGATAAGTGAAGTAAAAAGGGTCTTTACTCTATTACCTCTAACTCCAGACCAGATGCCAATGAGCTTCTCAAGAATCCATTCTTCAAAAAGGCTAAGGTAAGTTTGTAAACTGCAATCCAATTAATAACATTGGCCACAAGTTACGAATGATGTTTTTTTACAGGGAAAGGACTATCTGAGCGAAGCCTTAGTTCCTCTGATGCCCCCCCTTGGTGAACGCTCACAAAAGGTTTGTGTGGCTATATGCAGCACTATAACTTAAATATAGACAATTCTATTCATTTAACTAATTAGATAATTTAAATTCTACTCCAAACTCTGTGTGTACTCACTTAATTCTAGTCCATCCCAATTTGAGTGATACTTTATTTTTTGCCGCACCTATTTTGTGAAATTTTGATTATCATGAAATTAAAGTGACATGAAATTTGAGTGAAATAAGCTATTAAAACGGCTAATAAAACAAGCTGTGCCCTCTAATAGAATGCTGTCAGTCTAATCAGGTCTTCTGGAATTACGCGCTTGTGCGGAAGCGCGTAATTTGGCTTTTTCCGTGTAATCCGCGTTATCCACAAATTTCCGCGTAATCCCGCGTAATTTGGCTATATTCTGAAAGACAAAACATTTAATTGCACAGCTGATGTGTTCTTTTAGGGTTCTTACCTCTATTTCTCGTAAAAAAAGAGAGATATTCTTCGTAAGAGTGCGATATTTCGAACTGAATTTCGAAAACAAAAAAAATGACTAGGCGTTCTTTGCTAAACCGCGAAGGCCTAGGACTAATAACAAAATACCTTTTTTAATTGGCTGGTGGCTAGGAGCCAATGAAAACTTGCCTAAGATATTTTCATCAAAAAATTAACCTTTTCAAGTTATTTCGTGCTTTCCTTCGGTACAAAATGTAGTTTGGGCGTAACAGTTGATATTCCGTGTAATTTAGCACGTAATTTAGTAAAGAATCACGCAAAATTTTGATTTTTAAAGGAAAATGTATTGCAAAATCCCACGTAATTTAGCGCGTAATGATTGATTTTCCGTGTAATTTAGCGCGTAATTTAGCAAAGAATCTTGTGTACTTTTGAGTTTTTTTCTACGTAATTTCAGAAGCCCTGTCTAATGGAATGTTTTGAATCTAATAAAATGATGTGAGTGTATTAAAGGTTAAAGGGAGTTTAGGAGGGAAGATGCAGTTTGTGGGTTGAGCTTTAGACAGTGTCTAATGTGTCACCCTCCCCTCTTCCCCCTTTTGCCCCCTTCTCCTCCCCTCTTCCCCCATTTGCCCCCTTCTCCTCCCCTCTTCCCCCATTTGCCCCCTTCTCCTCCCCTCTTCCACCTTTTGCCCCCTTCTCCTCCCCTCTTCCCCCTTTTGCCCCCTTCTCCTCCCCTCTTCCCCCTTTTGTCCCCTTCTCCTCCCCTCTTCCCCCATTTGCCCCCTTCTCCTCCCCTCTTCCCCCATTTGTCCCCTTCTCCTCCCCTCTTCCCCCATTTGTCCCCTTCTCCTCCCCTCTTCCCCCTTTTGCCCCCTTCTCCTCCCCTTTTCCCCCTTTGGCCCCCTTTCTCCTCCCCTCTTCCCCCTTTTGCCCCCTTCTCCTCCCCTCTTCCCCCATTTGCCCCTTCTCCTCCCCTCTTCCCCCTTTTGCCCCCTTCTCTTCCCCTCTTCCCCATTTGTCCCCTTCTCCTCCCCTCTTCCCCCTTTTGCCCCCTTCTCCTCCTCCCCCTTTTGCCCCCTTCTCCTCCCCTCTTCCCCCTTTTGCCCCCTTCTCCTCCCCTCTTCCCCCTTTTTGACCCCTTCTCCTCCCCTCTTTCCCTTTTTGACCCCTTCTCCTCCCCTCTTCCCCCATTTGCCCCCTTCTCCTCCCCTCTTCCCCCTTTTGCCCCCTTCTCCTCCCCTCTTCCTTTTTTCGCCCCCTTCTCCCCTCTCCCCCTTTTGCCCCCTTCTCCTCCCCTCTTCCCCCATTTGCCCCCTTCTCCTCCCCTCTCCCTCTTTTGCCCCCTTCTCCTCCCCTCTCCCTCTTTTGCCCCCTTCTCCTCCCCTCTTCCCCCATTTGTCCCCTTCTCCTCCCCTCTTCCCCTTTTTGCCCCCTTCTCCTCCCCTCTTCCCCCTTTTGCCCCCTTCTCCTCCCCTCTTCCCCTTTTTGCTCCCCTCTCCCCCTTTTGCCCCCTTCTCCTCCCCTCTTCCCCCATTTGCCCCCTTCTCCTACCCTCTTCCCCCATTTGCCCCCTTCTCCCCTCTCCCCCTTTTGCCCCCTTCTCCTCCCCTCTCTTTCTTTTCCTGCTGGATGCATTTTAAAGTTAGAAGTAAATGTCTTAGAGTTACATATTTGTATACAAATCCTTTTTGCAACAGGTTAAGCGTGTACCTGGGTCAAGCGGTAGACTGCATCGCACAGAAGATGGTGAATGGGAGTGGTCTGATGACGAGGGAGAGAAGGATGGAACGGAGGTAGATACAGATGACGAGGTGAGAAATGAACACTGCTAAATTGAACTCACATCAACTCCCTGGTGACTAATTTTCATCATTTCTTCTCAGATAACTTCCTGTTAACTTGAACCTTTCTATTTCTTGGGGGTTTGAGTGGCCAGGGTTCTACTGTACACTGAATCGATATAAAATGTGAATCCCTTATCCTTTATAAGCTATAAGCTAAAACTAAGCTGACCTTTAACAGATTTTAAAAGATGGTGCTGAGCCTACTCCTGAGGTGTGTATAGTTGTTCGTGTGTATTTTTTATCAACATACTAGTTTATTTATTAATCTATGTTAAGTGAAATTGTGTTAATTTATTCAGTAATGCGTTTAACCTGAGCTTTCTCATTTTTCGTTAAATTAACTGTACTTAATCTAATGTTAATAAATTCAAGTGTGTGAATCTATTTCCTGTTGAAGGAATACTAGTAATTGGTGATTGTTTCTTCTTACTGTACTGTATTTGTAGGTAACGCAAGCCCAAGAATCAAGCCCACCTCTACCGGACATTCAAGTAGAACCCTCCAGCACTCAAGGTGAGTATGCATCTTGTTACATCACTCTAGTTCTACTACATATGGAATTAGGCCCTAAAACAAGCTGTACTGGTGTTATGGTCTTATTTATTTTCAGGTAAATCCGCCCCTGCACAGTTAGATTTAACATTAAGACTAAGGTGAATATAAAATTGGTCTTTGATTTCTATGCTTTGCTTTCATGCCCGTTTTTTCTCCAATCTTTTTTTTTTAAGTAAGTAAGCAATTAGATTTTTGAAAAATGGACATTTCAAGCGCCGACTTTGCTCTTGTTTTGTTGCTTCGCTTTGGATATTGTTCGATTCATTTCGTTGTACTTTTTGCATTTTTCCCGTGCTAACCTTGCACAGAGACGTCCCTTCCTTAAGCAGCTAGAGTAACCTGCCTTCCTCTTTTTTCCTAAAAGATTTCATGAATGACCATTCAGGAGTTCATAAGCAGCCAGCCGTAGAAGATTAGCACGGGAAGAATTTGAAAAGAAGAAGTTATAAAATCATGAAACGAAGCAATTTGTCTAAACGAAGAGCCAGCGCAAAGTCGGCGTTTGAAATGCCCATTTTCAAAAATATAATCGCTTACTTACAACCGTTTAATGGATCTCAAAGTTAACCATAATGTTTCTTAATATCTTAATTTTATTCTACGAAAACGACAAATAAATTAATCGGGGAAATTTTACATGGCGGCTAAAAAAGCAAAAAAAGGTCATTTTCTTCATTTTGAAAGTATTAAACAGTCAACGGAATGGACCCTTATAGTTACGATTAAGAAAAATGCTTGCATATTTGGTATGTTATTAGAAATAAAAGGTAGCTAAATAACAATGGTAAAAATCCTTGCCCGCGTATGAACTATATCAGGGGCGAATTTCAGAGTAGATAAACAACATTGACTGAAAATAAAAATGCGTAAATATCTCAGAATTCCTCTAATAGATTTTAATAAAACTTCCTCTAAGTGTCCTCTAAGGCCTATAATGTACAATATCCTACAGCCTATTTGTTTAATAAAATCCCTGTAGCGAACAGCTCTTCGCGAATAGTGAATTTAACGGGTTCATCGTTCCGTTGCCATAGAAACAGCAATGTAAACACATGTAATGTTTTTATAAAGTTCATCCCTAGTTACAAATAGTTTGATGATCCGATTCCTGGAGCAGAAGATACAAGTTGTGATTGACAGGATGGTTGGGAATTTGGGAAACTTTATCGATTAAATGTAGTTTAGGTGAATAACTAAACACGTTTATTTGTTTCTTTAGAAATGAGAAGAAAGAACTCAATGACATAAGATTCGACTTCACATTTGGCAAAGGTACAGCTTTCTTCTTCTGGGCTTTCAACAATAGTCATTTCCCTTCTTGGTTAATCCAAATGTTTGAGTCTAGAAATCCTGTGATTGCGTGGGCGTGTTGTTGTGTCCAAAATGACCCTCATTTTGTCGTTCAGATACTGCTGAGGGCGTTGCCCAGGAGCTGGTGTCCGCCGGTCTCATAGATGGTCAAGACTTGGTCATAGGTATTTTTTTAATGAACGTGTTCCCTTATGAAGTCTTACAAGCACCTGGGGCACATAAAGATGACTTTGCTTTTATTTGCTTTCAGTCGCTGCAAATTTACAGAAGGTAGTGGATGAACCCCCAGAGAGCAAATTCTTAACGTTTCCGTTGGTACGTTATCCATATGACTTGTATTGTATTTAGGAGCAGAACAGCGGATCATTTGTGGTTTATAAAAATAATGGAAAAAAAGCCCTGCAACTCAATATGACAAAAAAATCCTATGGATCATAAGGAAAAGGCCTTTGAAAAGAGGCCTCTAAAAACCTGCTGACTTGAATTCACCCCCCCCCCCCCCTTCTCTCCCACCTCAAAAGTCAAATGATCCAACCATTGTATTTATATAAATTGGCCCCACCGCGTGTTGCGGTATAGGGGGTATCTATTTATTAGTGTATCAGATAGGGGGGCAGACATTAGTGTATCAGAAGGGGGGGGGCAGGCTGAATAGGCCATCCCCGGGCCATGCCACTGTGTGGCGTGAAATTGACAACCCCCGCTACCACGAAAACACAACCCGAGATAGTCCCTCACTTTAAAAAATTCCCCTGCCCAACAAAGCGCTTCAATGCAATGTAGTCTATCATAGAAATTGTCTAAAGGACCGAATTTTATCATTGACAAATCTCTCTCAAATTCTACGGTTGATTGTTGAAATATTGTAAAAAAAGGTAAATGTTCTAAAAGGTAGTGTTATTCAAAATGTTACAACTAATTGAACATAGCCAAACCAAATTTGGTATGAGTTACTGTACACAATTGGCGGTAGTATTTGCAAAAACTCGGGTAATTTAAGGCTGACATGAACGCTTTTCGAACGGGCTGAGCTTCGCAGTCAATTTTTCGGGTCGAAATTCTAAATATAAATCTCACTATTTTCCCTTTCACAAAGACTGTAGTACCACATATTGAGCTGAGTTTGGGAATATCCTCAAAAAGCTAACACTCAATTTTGCTTCAGTCTCAAATAAGTGCAGAAAATGTTGTTTACTTTTTAAGTGCTACTCATTATTGCGTATTGATACAAATACATTTTTCAAATGTGTGCACTCTCCATACATTAAGTCGTCTTTAGTAAAAAAATCTAGGGCAATCGCATAAACTTTGACGCTTCTGTGCGAAGTTTAAAATTGATGACGCGCTCAGTTTGTGGTCTGTTGATTAACGCGCGAGCGACCTTAACCGTTAGGAGAAAATAGTACCCCAAATTCAAATAAAATTGATTTTTTTTCCTTTAAAGTTAAATTGTTTAGATATGCATATAATAATAATTCTTTCTCTTAAAAACGATACAGCTCTAACAATTATTGTTCAACCGTATGTTAAATAATGTAAACCGTGTGTTCACGTTTGGTTTCCTTTTCAGAAATCCTCCGGCACCAGCGAAACACCAGACGAAAAAGCCCTCATCGGCTTTGCACAACTCACAATACACTAGCCGCTAGACCTGCGAAATAACGCGAATTACTAAAAATGTCGGTACTATTATCTAGCATTTTTATATGAATACACGCTGATTGCGTGTTATAGGAAACTACTGTTTGTTGGAGGAGGAGTGCTGGTGACAAACTTCGAGTAGGCAAATTTGGAATCGGTCAAAGTACTCTTGATTAACAAGAGATTTTTTCCGGGGTATCCGGGGTATCCAGTGACTACCCTCAGGCGGCAAGAAAATGTTGATGAAAAACCGGTGTCTTGACTTTGCCTGCATTAAATGAGAAAATTATTGTGAAATAGAACAAAACTCACTGATCTGCACGATATAAATGACGCAATACCAGGATATAAAATCTTCCCCATTTCATTCTGTTCTAAGATGATTCTAGCTGCCTAAGATGTTGGTTTTTTAATTCCCGTTTTAAAACATAACTGTATCCAGGATATCTTTCCATAAATTTGACAATGTTACAACAGTGTATTTCTCAAAAACTATAAAAGAATTTCCCTGAGAGTAATTAAATTGTTTTTTAAGAGTCAATGGTTACGACCCGAGTGTATAAGAACTCCGGAAAAGTAAAAAAGATGTTTCAAAGAGAACGATGTTAATTGAAAAATGGAAAATGAAAAAATAAAATGGCGAAATAGACTGCACAATATTGTATTTATCTTAGCCTATTTTTCTATGGATACCGGGTACTGTTTGTTATACCCCACCATGAGAATCCTTTATCTGGTCTCCTATACTCTTCGCCCGCAAGGGGCACGAGTCTACACCATGCTCAAAGATCCAGCGTACTTTGCGAGCGCTCTCAAAAGTCATAATTTCCGGGCAGGATTTTCGTGGGTGGGGCCCTGGATCCTCTAGCATGGCCTACCACTAAAAAGACAAAAAAGATCTGCTTGCAAGTATAATTGGCTTAGCAAGGTGATTCCTTGAATAACCCTTTGAAGCTGTCAAGCCGTTCTTATGATATCAATGGGATGCCCACTTGTTTTTGATCTGACCGTTTTCATTTAGCAGTTAATATAAAAGGTAATTTTCTCTACCTACGGATTGAAACACAAAAAGCCTAAACAACGAAAAAACAACAATTTGTGAGAAAATAGCTGATCGATCGTGTGTAGTTTTTTCTATCTTTATTTTTCGTCTTTTTTGTAGTTCTCCCGGAAGACGACATGCATTTGCTTTCTTGTAACGACCAATGTACACTTGTTATGTATTTTTCACACCTCTAAGCGCAATATTAAGATAGGACCTCCTTCAGACGCGTTAATAACCTAGTGTCACAACCAGTTGGCATGTGAGTAACACTTCGTATTCCCCCCTTGAAATAAGCTGTTAGAACAAACGTCACAATGAAAAACAGCGTATCGGCAAAGTGAATAGAAACCTACAAATTCTTTCATTTACAAAGGACACTCAATAGAAAACATTGTTCATAAAATAAGAAATATACCTATTGAGATTTTATTGTATTTATCATCTTTTTATTGAGAGGATCGTGACGTTGAGTCAGTAGTTGACTTAGAGCCTGGTCCGACAAGATGTCGACTTTCATCCACACTTTGCTGGTGGCTGTTGCATTTACTGCATTCCTGAAAACGAGCAGTGGAAAAGACAAGATAACTGCATTCCTGAAAAAGATCAGTGGAAAAGACAAGGTAACTGAGGTGTTACTGTTAACTGTACTATTGGAAATCGCTATATTGTCTTGTAGCGCTAAACACTATACATGGCTAGATTGTGCGGTGTTTCTTCTTAAAACTTAACATTGAAAAAAAGAAGACAAAAATGAAATAATGTTAAATTTGAAGAAGGGTATAGGTTTTGTTATAGTCTTGTTGCTTTTCAATTTTCATGGTAACAATTTCTTGCATTTTTTTGTAGATCGATCGTCTTTATCTAGCAAGTTGCCTAAAAGTAGTCCCATTTACGGACTTTCTTTGTTTCTAAGTAAAAAATAATAAATTTATTATCGCTCGTTATTATAGTCGTCTGTTCAAAATTTTGGCACTGGTGTTCGTAAATATAAGCTTACGATGAAAAAAAAGGGTCGAGTGAAAAAAATGGGTAGAGAAAAAAAGGGAAAAATTGGTTGTAAAAATAATACTTGGGTAGCGAAACGAAAATATCTCAGTACATTCGAGATAAATTAACGTTTAATTATTCACAAAGATCTGTACCTACAATGGGATAGAATATGGTGACAAGGCAATGGTGGATAAGGGAGACCCCTGCCTCGAGTGCTATTGCCGAAGAGGGACAATCTCCTGCTCGAAGACAATCTGTGTGGATCAAGAAGGATGTGCGAGCCTTGTCGACGATGGCGCCTGCTGTCCACGATGCGGTAAATCCAGGTTCAACCAGCGCCACATTTTTGGCAAAAAGAGACGCCATTTATTGTTGGTTTTTAATTTCTGCGATGAAAGAATTGGAAAAATAATAAGATTCAAAGCAATGCTTGCAAATGTTTCTATAAGCCCGAAGGGGCCTAGCGACGGCTCGAATATAGAGTCTAGCTTGCATGGCCGAAAAAAAAACACTGACCATGCTTTATACCCATTGGTAATGTTGGTCGAAAGAAGGACACGCAAAAAACGCGTTCTATTGCTTAGTCGCCATTTTTTATTTACTCATTTTGTGTTTTATCAACAGAGTGCAGAGATAGTGCAGGTAATTTGCACCAAAAAGAAAATAAATGGCAAAATGTTGTGGACAACACGTGCTATGATTGCAAGTGTGGAAAAGATATGACGGCCAGGTGCAAAAAGACCAAGGAGAAATGCGAGCCCTGCAAGGCTGGTCAGACGGAGGTCTTCTTTAAGAATCGATCCTGCCCGGCTTGTAGAGGTATTTTATCAAGTCATGAAAGGCGTTCAGCCAAGGGTGGGCAAGCCTTCATCGTACTCTCTTGCCCGTCTTGTAGAAGTAACATTTTATAATTCAGGTTGATGACAAGGTGTAGCAAAGGGCGGCAAGCCTTGATTATCCTTTCTTGCCCGGCTTGTAGAGGCGCATGCCTCATTTACGCGCTCAAATACCACAGGACGACCAGAATAATACCCTGTGCATTATTTTCCCAACAGAGCGTCTTGTACCATCTGGACATGTTGACCCTCCTATGAAGTTTAAAAGCTGGAAAGAGGTGGACGAATACGTCAAACTCAAGAAGGGAGGCAAATCCAAGATTTCAGGATGAATTTGGGACGTCTTTTATTGCTTATAAAAATTCTGAAAATAAGACCCTAGCCAGCATTAGCTTAAAAATTCACACACATAAGAATACATTTCTGTTTAAAATATGTCGATGAGGTAATTTGGAAAACAATGTTTTGTGGCTCATTTTCTCAATTTTAAAAGGAAAGTATATTGTTTTACTAACAGCGATAATTGGCAAGTTAAATTCTCTCAGCGAAAAAGACGGGCTTTCGATTAACAAAAACTAGATTTAATTAATGGTTTGTTGCATTTTTTGTTTGCATTGT
Organism: Nematostella vectensis; assembly: GCF_932526225.1. Lineage (NCBI taxonomy): Eukaryota > Metazoa > Cnidaria > Anthozoa > Actiniaria > Edwardsiidae > Nematostella > Nematostella vectensis. The sequence continues at coordinate 19,590,515 of NC_064035.1, forward strand.
TAGGGTTGAGGGGTACACTCATCGATAATAAAATGAATTTCAAAGTCTTGTTTTGCCTATAATATCCTCCATCTTATATCCAGTGATCCATATTTAATCAAGTGATTCCAGAACAGATTCATACACCAATTTACAAATCAAAATGAATAAATACTCCTGTTGATCATAAATTATTTATTATAATTTTTCAGCCATTACAATTGCATGTGTGTGCTTTTTTTTAAATGCATTAATGGTAACATAATTTATTGCATTGAAGCCAGTGTAAAACTAAAATGTAATTTTACAGGCCCATACCCAGGATTTTTCTTGGGGGTGGGTGGGTGCGAAATCGGTTTTTTCTTTAGGGGGGGGGGGGGGGGGGGGTGAGTTCTCTGATAAAAATCTAACACCCCCAATTAAACAAAAAGGGCATTTTTTATGTCTTTGTAGTATCTCCACAGGACGTTTAATGTCGGATTTGGCTTCATACCAGAATGATATAGCTTATGCTTTATAGTTTTTTCTACAAATATCACGTCTATTGAGAACCGAAAGTGGACCTTTGGCCGTTGTGGGGGATGTGTTCGCACCCCCTTCCCCCCCCCCCCCCCCTGGGTACGGGCCTGTTTTACCAGTAGCCTCCACCTTGCAAGGTGACATATTCAAATAAGTTGGATAAAACGACATCTAAAAACAAAGTAATAAATGTAGCACCTTTTGTTTTTATTTTTTTTGGTTTTCTTTGGTTGTAGGCCTAGTATTGGCACACTAGCTTATAGTACATGAGACTATATATAGACATGTTTGACAAGCCATAAAGTATAGATATACACATAAGTGGGATGCAATGGCTCTAATATCTATGTAGGCTAGGCCTGCTGCTCCGGCTCTTGGGGGGCAGGTATAACTGCAACAGGTAAGTGCGAATGATGAACAACGTAATCACTCACACTGCCAAGAATTGTCCGCCGAATCATGCCCTGACCCCTGGTCCCAAGCACAATCAAATTTGCGGATACATCGCGTGCCACCTGGCAGATGACATCTCCTGCAGGTTTACCTACTACCATCATGATCTCATAGTGCAGTTTCTGAAAATAATGAATGAGTATTTTTACTTCAGAGATAGTATTTAACATCTCTAAGGGAGTGTTCATTAAATACACCAAGGGGGGAGGGAGAGAAGATTTTTACTGAAGACACCTTCAAATTTTTAAATCTTAAAAGAGCCTTTCCCTAAGATTCTTGTTCATGGTCTTATGAACATTCCCACGCTACCCAGAATCCACTGCGGGCTATGACACATGGATTCTTGAGTGCAAATAAAAGTTTAAACATTGTTTATTTGGATTAATATTCAATCTGTACTTGTGCTAGTAACTAGATCATATGAGTAAAATATTAAAGCTGAAAAGTACAACTACTAAAAAATTTAGAGCACCCCTGTAGAATACATTTTATAGGAATTTCACCATTTTGGTGGTTAAAAATTTTCTGCGCCCCCCCCCCCCCCCCCCTCTCAATATCTTTCCTCCCCCCCTCTTCCTTTGTGTATTTAATGAACACTCCCTAATCCTTTAACTCTATTGGCAGCCCATACTTCACAAGCCTGGCAGATACCAAGTCCAACATAAGCCTTGAGAAACACACCTTATCTTTACATATGTCTTCATAACTTCTTAACATGGCCTCATGTTGCTCCCGTGTCTCCTTAACCATTGCACTCCATTCCTCATAGTATGCAAACACAACTGTGGGTCAGGGAAACACAAGAACTCTTGTAAAACCCAGGTCTATCATCTAGAGAAATGCTAAAAAGGTTGACAAGGAAAGGGTTTCAACTAGCAAATGAAGGTATGTATGTACCATCATCTAATTCTCCCTCCCCTTCTTCTGTTCGCTGAAGCGCTTTCTTACAGCCTACAATAAAACAATCACCAGTGTTGATCTTCTTGTTTTTTTATATTCCATGAAAAAAAAAATTTTTCATCTATGAGAAATAAGGTGTTCCTTTGCCTAACCCTTTGTCTTGCTAGGAAAGAACAAAGTGTGAAAAAGCATCTACGATGCCAATGCAATACTGTATTTTCAATTGAATTTGGTGAATTCTTTGAGATGGTTATCTCTAGATTTTAACACATTATATATGGTCCAATATTTAATGAAAACAATGAAAAAGGTGTAGCTTAGATGGGTACTTTAAGTTTAGGTTTTAATGTATGTGTTTTACGATGGGTTTTCTCATAATGGTCTGATAAAGGACTGCAATTTAAAGTTCAAATTGTAGGAATCTTTTGACTTCAGTTTTGTCTGTTTTCCCTATACTTATAAAGGGCTGAGTAACATAAATTAGGTTCAGATGACATTACTCAGCTGTGGTACTGTAAGATAGATTACTGGTTGTAATTCACTGATGTATTTCTACCACAGAGAGAAAATTATCCCTGACTTACATGGCCCAGAGGAGTATGGTAGAGGAGGAAGCTCAAATGCATGAAGAAGAATCGCCTTGTCCCCATATTGGTGAATGGCACTGATATAGACTGAAATAAAAAACAAACTTAAAGTTATTCACACACTTTTTTAGCAACAAAATGTTTGGAAGGGGTAAAAAATGATCAATTGATCAATTTATATTAGATGGGAAATCCCTGAAGCTGAAGATTTCAGAAGAACAAATACGAAGGTTAGTTGGGTGTTGTTAGTCATGGTATTGAGGCATTTACTCAAATTCACCAAAGTATTTCTGTAAAACTGTAAAACAAAAAGCTACATCTGATGATCTGATCTAATTCTATTCAGTATGCTGCCTCTAAATTGAAGGTTTTTTAGCAACACCTTTTTGAAACAATGATGAGCCAATGTCACGTTTGCCTTTTTCAAAAGAAAATCACATGCAAATGAATGTATATTATCTGTCTGTTACATCTTTTATTGCAGTGAGCCAAATTGCAACCATTGTTACAAGGTAACATATACAAATTTTGAGAGATTATTAGAGTATTTGTGATAATCAAATTTAGTATCATTTCAGTCTTTAATTAAGGATATCCTATCCCAACCCCACCCCACCCCACACACTCAAAGTCCTAAAAACTCATATGGCTCACAGCTTTAACATTTCTGCACTTGTTGATCAAAGTTTCTTGTAAGGTTGCAAGCTCATTGTGGCATATGTCTCTTGGCTTGTTTTTTTAGTTAACAATTTTTTTTTTAGGCTAGGGTATCCTACACCCTGTAAGAGGTACCATCTTATAGTTTTACCCTACGGTACATTAAAACTCAAAAGCTGATAAATCTCTTTTAATATTACAAAATGGATGTGAAATCATGGGCAGGCAAGGGACCAGATTACCCTTATTCTTACAACCAATATTATTTTGCTATATGCAAGCAGTGGGAAATATTATGTGAGCAACATATAAAGTGTCTCACTACCATCTTGCAGTACATATTGCATACTATCATAGTAAACAAAACGTTTTACCACAATTCAAATTGTAAGTATAATTTCAATTTTGCTTTTCAAACCTGTATTGAGGCAAATTAGTATTAACAGTCTTATATTATTTCTACAGGCTTCTAAATTGATTGTTCTGGTTTTGTTAAATGGGAGGCATATCTGTACTGACAAATTTATAAAATGTGATAATCTGTTCAATCAGTACTCCCGGACATCACCAGAAGGTATTTGAATAAACGATTTCTACACAATCTTTTATTTTGATAAGAAAAAATGTAGTTAGAAAATGTTTTAATGTGAAAGTACAAGGGTCAAAATAAACATTTTGCTTGATTTTTAACTGGTCTCAACAGTTTCAACCGTTTCCTTAGTCCCGCTACCACTGGAGAGAAAAATGTACGGAGAATTACAATAAAGTGTCAAATGAAGGCTATAAATTTAAATGTACTAAGGGAAATTATCTAATTATGTTTGGTCTAGTGATCTTACTGCAAAAGTATGAGATTTCACGAATTACCAGCCTAACAACAGAAATTATAGAAATCCTCCACGTTAGACGTAATTAATCAGTTTACTTAGTGATACATAATGAAAACATAGAAAGAGGTAGTCGATACCAGTAAAATAAACGTAATAAAATGGGAAATAGGAGTTTAAAATCTCGAAATGGTATCTCGGCTTTTCCTTTAGTGAAATCAAGGCTAAGTTAAGTTATATTATTCACACATTTACGAAGATACGTACATTCAAAAGCCCTCCAAGCATGGTCACTGCCGTCCACAGCTATAATGACGACTCTATCTGGCTTCGCTTCCTCTGCCATTGTTAACTTTAGAAGTTATTTTGCAAGGGAAAAGGGACTTTTCGCCAATGTCACGCACGAAAAGCGATCGTGCTTTGACACATACCAATGAGCCTGCGCTCACTGTTCATCGGTTACCCACGTGAACCCACGTAAGTAGTTCGGTATTCCTGTGTTAAGACGCTTAGAGCAAAGGAATCCCAAGTTTCTTTTGAAAAAAAAAAAGATGTCTGCGGATAAGGCGTCGGTTTATATAGGGGGATATCAAGGCGCTGCCATAGATGCGCAGAGAAAAGGAGAGAGAAGAGCGGGGCCGAGGGAAGAATTTTAAAAACCTCTTGCCCCCAAGTATTTCAATTCAAGCGTCAAGTCCCCATGCTTGCAATCGGGGCGCACAAGAAAAGAGATAATGATTAGCCATTCCCACCACCCCCCCCCCCCTCCCACCCACATCCTCCTCCAGAAACACACATCCTCCCTCATTGGCCCGTACATCTCAGTGCGCCCCGAAACAACGCCGCAAAAATTGAAGAGCAGGCGGTTCATTTAGAGCTTTATTTTGAAACTACAAGAAAACTTGAGTCATGTCAGTCCAAGTTTCACGCATGAAGACTATTTTAAAATAGATTACAAAATATAGTACAGTCATTAAGATAAAACAAGCATAATAGCGAAATAAAATTGAAGAAGTCGAGGGAATTGTGATTATGTTTACACGCATAGCTGAAGTAGGCCTCGAAATATTGGGGGCACGACACAGAAACATTAAGAAAATATTTGGGGCACAGCCACGCCCCTACTGGTATTTTTTTTAGCTTATATCAGCCTTTCAGCCAAATATATTGTTATTTGGTTGTACTTCGGTATATTTGTATTTGCTTTTTAAAGAGATTGTTTAAAAATGTGGTAAAATCGGTTTTTAAAACGCTTGTACACGTATATGTCAGTTTCCATTAATAGAACACGCATGGAACACGTGCACTAATACTGTATAATGTGTTCAATGTTGATAAAAAGTTCTGCGATGATCATCCTATGGCAAATATCTTCAATTCCACAGATAAAAAAATGCAAAATATGGATGAGATAATCCATTCCACTTTTATCAATCATTTCATGCTCATTCAGTTCTCCACATGCTATTGTGTCGTTAGCTATGATGGAAGTGGAAATGAGATTTTTCCGAGGGAACTACGGCTACGGGTACATGGGCGTGGTGCACGACATAGTCACTAACGCTCCCAAGAACTGTGCGTCGAATCTTGCCCACACCACGAGCTCCAAGGACGATCATGCTCACTTCCTCCCTCTTAGCCACGTCGCAGATCGAGTGTGAGGGTGATTTTTCGTCCGGCTGTAGAAGACGATACCTTATCTGAAAGCAACAAAAAAAATTAGCACCCCCAAATAAAACTCACACAAAGCCCACTCCTATCCTCGTCTGGTCTATGTCTATACCGGCATATCAGGCGCGTACCCAGTTTTTTGCTGAGAGGGTGGGGGGGGGGGGGTACGAAGTCATAGATATAATAAGGAAAGAGGTATTTGACGATCAGACCACGGGAAGGGGGTGGAGAGAGTGCGCCGCGCACTCTGTTCACCCCGTAGATACGCGCCTGTCGATATTTGTTGAGGCTCCCCCTTTTTCATGCGATACCTACACGAGCCGGTAATTAGGGTTCCTTTATCACGGTAATGGCTTATAACTGTTAACCGGGTTAATTGCATACCGGCATGGGATGGTTGTTAAGATCGTGGTGCTGCTTGCATTTAAAGGCGAAGTGGTTTAGTAGCACTTTGCCGTCTGTGGATATCTTGTCGGCCTCTCTCTGCCACTCCGCCAAGTAATTATAACCGTCTGCAAGGAAAAACGACAGTAAATAAACATGCTAAAACGACGGTCTTTGATTGCTTGTCTAAAATCTATATCTAAGTGAATCCACAAAGGTTTTCTTTCGTTCTGTTCTACTTTTTAATTCTGTTATACTCGTGATTTTACCATGAATAACCTACTCGATAATTCAGAGGAAGTTAAAATGTAATTTTAAAGAAAAGTACCTCTCTAAAATATAATATTTTTATGGGTTGTGATAATTGAAAGTGTTCAATAAATGGCAAGCGCACAGTAGTCAAATGCTTTGGGTAGGTATTTATATCCATGGATATATAAATGGTAACGAGGGAACCGTTAGGAGCCCAAAGATTTTATACAATTCATTCCATATTTTACTTTTAATTTTATTTTTAATTTCAAACAAGCTTATTAAAAATTACAAGACAAGGAAAAGAAGGGATAGGAGTATTTTACCGGGCTGTGTATCTAATATTTCTTAGTAGCAGGCTCTCCCCCCCAATCCCTGCATATCTCGAGCCTTCTTGTCCTATACTCTGGGTTTCGTATAAAAAAGTCAATGATTACGTTTAAGCTGAATGTACCTCCACGATTGTAAGAATCAAATAAATAATAATGATGATGATGATAATGATGATAATAATCCATGTTCTTAAGAGCCCTTTTCAACTAGACCTTCGTTATTGATTTCATTTATTGAAAGACACAATCATATGAAGTAATTTAAAAGAAAAACATCTAACATTAGACTTAATTTAAAATATTCGATAAAAATTAAACATTTAAATAGCTTTAGGTTTCATATCATCTCAAGGAGATTAATGCTTTCCTATAACACGCGGGTTTATGCTAGGATGATAAAAGGCAGATTCTTTCTAATATAAGTCAGTGATACGTACATGGAAATTGATGCTCCAGAGGTACAGGCGGCAGTTCGATGCAATGGACGACAAGCACCTCGTCACCGGGACTGTGCAGTAATTCGGCGTACCCTTCATGGAAGAAATATGGAGTTTATGAATTACTACATGTTACTTAAACCTTTACTCCGCGAGACCTATATGCGAGATAAAAGAAACATAAGCGAATTGCACGTTGGACGTGTTTCTAAACCAGAAAAGGCTTTATTGGCGCTCTGGCATTCATTGTTCGGTGTAAAAACTGAGCTCAGTGTCCAAGGAGACGTTGACTATAGTAAAGAGGTATCACTAACAATGCTTGTTTGGCAAAAAAAAAATTAGCACCCTGAAAAGTTTCCACTATCTAAAAAGACTACAGAATCAGACAAGATGGTTTGGTAGGCTAACCACCCTGAGCCCGCAGTACGTGCCTCCAACAAGCAGTTTGGCGGAGGATCGTAAAACCGCAACGCCCGAAATAGGCAACAATTAGAGCATTGTTCTAGGTGCATAGAATAAACACAGCAGGCAAACACAGCTTTGAGCTTGAATGTGTAGTGGATTTAGAGAGTTCTACTCGCTCTAAAGCCCCGTGCAAACAGCGCTAACAGCTACCAGCATTGCTGAAACCACTAGGCTCAATAATCACACGGAATCTTGCCGAACTAAGTAACAGCACAGCACTTTATTGAATAAACACAGCAGGCAAACACAGCTTTGAGATTGAATGTGTAGTGGATTTAGAGAGTTCTACTCGCTCTAAAGCCCCGTGCTAACAGCGCTAACAGCTACCAGCATTGCTAAAACCACTAGGCTCAATAATCACACGGAATCTTGCCGAACTAAGTAACAGCACCTCCTTACATGGTGGGTAAAAGGCGACAGATTTACTGGGACAGAAATTTTAGCTTTGGTGCAAGCAATGCTTTGGTTGTTTGAACGGGGCTTAACTCGATCGTGCTAATTAGTTCCTTAATGCTAACATAGCACGCGTAGCTACTCAGACTAATTTGATGTTCTAAGCACTTCCTTAGAATTTGGTGAAATCTCAGGCTGGACCTTCTTATAATAAAAAGGTTCTTTAAAGAAATGGGTGCATCACGCACCATGAAAACGAATCTACAACTTAACACATCCTACACAGGAACTGGTCAAGCACACCCATTACTTAGGGAGATAGAAGGCAAAATCAAATAGAAAGTACATACCAGTAGACACCAGCAATTGAAACCGTCTCACGTTTTTAATTATTTAGAGAAGGAATGGAAGATATGGTGTTTTTATTTAACTGTCTTTATTCAACAAAAACCGCAGAACAGATTTTATACATTTTTTTAAAAGCCTTTGTTAGATCTGTAGGTGCGAAATAGCCCCCCTAGTGGCAAAGATAGGGCTTTAATGAAAATGGTCAAAGCTGCGGACTGGTGGCGAATCGCTTTGCTCCAAGCACTGCGCTGGTAATCGCCAGCGTCATTATTTTGGAAATAACAAAATGTTGTAGAACTGGGGCGTTACTACGGCGTTACTAAAGAATTTTTTTTCTCAAACGGTTAAGACATTCTAAACTTTCGATGTCAGTTGCTAGGGAAACTACCACCAGGTACAGAAATAGGTTGTATTAAAAACCTCTTTTTTGTGCATTTGAGTAAGTAAACGAAGATGTGAACGCAATAAAATTTGTATTAGTTTTCGTCAATAGAAGCGTTCGAGACCGTTTAATAATGCACGAAAAGCGCAAACCTGATCCCGCATTGATGTATCACGTAGAATTTTTAGAAAAAAAAAGTAAGGAAATGAACTGCTAGCTTCCTCAAGGCATCCTTTAACAAATTAATAATTCTTCGGCAAGCAAATGGTAATTCTTGCTGATGCTACTAACAACAAAAGCGATATAACACGGCCACTACTGGAGGCCGTATGCGAACATCTTATAGCATACGGAATTACATTCACAAGAACTTTCAAAGTAAAAGCGTACTGTCATTTTTTAACTTTAAGTCGGCATAGTTATTTTCCATCCTTTTTAGGCCTACTATTATGTTTTTGGGGAAGATTTATTGTCTGCAGTAGAAACTGTTTCAAGAGAGCGCAGTTTATTTTGGGTCTATCGGCGCAATTAGTATAATTTCCCGTATCACCACTTTTTCACAAATTGCACTCTAGCAATTTAAGTTTAATTATTCTATCCGATGTTTTTCTCTGCGAAACGCTGGAAACGCTGCAGGTGGTGGAAAACACAAACCCAAAAAAATCCAAGCAGCTAGTTTGCATATTCATTGTATTGACGAAAGTGCATACGGGACGCTCGAAAACTTCAATTCATTTTGGAGTGTTATAATGCAGTTTACATATGAAATGTGGAAATGATCCATTGTTGATACACTGATATAACTCCGCATAGCAGGAATTGGGTAAACGATATAAGACGCTTGTTAATAATTCGAACAGATATTTGCGTCTTGCTCTTTATACTCTTTATAATATATACAAATATATATAATATTCAACACACTTTTTCATGCCCAGAAACCCGATTTCCCTAATCCCTGACCTTCTCATTAACACCCCGTAACTAGAGAAGCGGTTGACAGAATCGGAAGGATAGACTGGTGAGATGATCGTATTTTCGACTAAAATTATCCAATCTCCAACAACCAAAGACATCATGTAAGGGGCATTTAAAGGGATGGTCCCCTGAGTTCAAAATCCTGTTCAGGGATATAATAATCTATGGATTTACAATGGGGATACATGTAGTGTATATCTTTCAACGCAAAACACACCGGCTCTTCAGATTCGTATCTAGCTAACGGATCGGAATAGTTGTGTCTACTCGTTCACGGCTCAAATCCGCAAACTGTTAAGTACTTACAGTCAAACGCTCGTTCGCTGTGCTCGCTTCCGTCCACAGGGATAAGTATCTTTCTGCCCTCCATCGCCGATTTGTTGTCGTAGACAGCTGTGGCGATGTTTTATGGAGGCGTGGGGGCAACTAGCGGGACATCGTAGAGCGCAGAGGACTGGAACCCGCTTGCTTGCGATTGGATACCAATGTCACGTCTGTGCATTGAGGGACATTATACCCCGAGGGGAAAACCCCGCAAGCAAAACATGTCAAAGAAGTAAGCGATCGGGTTAACAATACGCCAATAATTCGGTAAACGTTGTATCCGGGTTTTGGTACATCTTTTGAGGGCCATATTAGAAAAATTAGCGGCTACTACGGCGCAACATGTAGAATGTCTTAATTTCGCAAAATTGAAACGGGACAAACATATTTTACTAGTACTAGTGAAATAAAACTGAGGGCGTACTCTGGTATATATAACATTTTTATATTTTTATTTTATATTTGTATATTTATTACATTTACTAGAACCACGAGACCATGATGGTAAACGACTAGATGGTAAGAACTAGTAAACGAGAATGTCGTGGCCCTTTTCTGAAATCACACAAAACAATTCGTGTTTCACTAAATCAAAATTATGACTTTCCTCACTCTGCAGGCATCTCTATCTTGGTGACTTAAATCTGTGACTTGAAGACTTAAATCTGTGACTTGGAGACTTAAATCTGTGACTTGAAGACTTAAATCTGTGACTTGGAGACTTAAATCTGTGACTTGGAGACTTAAATCTGTGACTTGAAGACTTAAATCTGTGACTTGGAGACTTAAATCTGTGACTTGAAGACTTAAATCTGTGACTTGAAGACTTAAATCTGTGACTTGAAGACTTAAATCTGTGACTTGGAGACTTAAATCTGTGACTTGGAGACTTAAATCTGTGACTTGGAGACTTAAATCTGTGACTTGGAGATTTAAATCTGTGACTTGGAGACTTAAATCTGTGACTTGGAGACTTAAATCTGTGACTTGGAGACTTAAATCTGTGACTTGGAGACTTAAATCTGTGACTTGGAGACTTAAATCTGTGACTTGGAGACTTAAATCTGTGACTTGGAGACTTAAATCTGTGATTGGAGACTTAAATCTGTGACTTGGAGACTTAAATCTGTGACTTGGAGACTTAAATCTGTGACTTGGAGACTTAAATCTGTGACTTGGAGACTTAAATCTGTGACTTGGAGACTTAAATCTGTGACTTGGAGACTTAAATCTGTGACTTGGAGACTTAAATCTGTGACTTGGAGACTTAGATCTGTGACTTGGAGACTTAAATCTGTGACTTGGAGCCTTAAATCTGTGACTTGGAGCCTTAAATCTGTGACTTGGAGCCTTAAATCTGTGACTTGGAGACTTAAATCTGTGACTTGGAGCCTTAAATCTGTGACTTGGAGCCTTAAATCTGTGACTTGGAGACTTAAATCTGTGACTTGGAGACTTAAATCTGTGACTTGGAGACTTAAATCTGTGACTTGGAGACTTAAATCTGTGACTTGGAGACTTAAATCTGTCAGTTGGAGACTTAAATCTGTGACTTGGAGACTTAAATCTGTGACTTGGAGACTTAAATCTGTGACTTGGAGACTTAAATCTGTGACTTGGAGACTTAAATCTGTGACTTGGAGACTTAAATCTGTGACTTGGAGACTTAAATCTGTGACTTGGAGACTTAAATCTTGAATCGTGGGACTTAAATCTCGTTCCCAGGGCCCTCTCACTTTGTTGGGAACGAGGCTACCTCACCCTATTTGCGACAATAACAATGGAACTGATATTTCTGGATGGAGCATCCCCACCACCCCTCCCCCACACATACACACTCCACAAATATTAGGGGCATGACTGTGTAATTGTAAATTACATCTATTTCACCTGTTCGCAGGAGAGCATGCGTATTAAAGCACTATACTTAGAAAATTGAAACCCCCATAATGTTAATAACTATAAAAAGTATAGATCTAAGCAGCATTTCATATATCCTTCCAATACAGCAATTTAGCGAGGGCCATGCGTATATTATTACGATATTAAAGGCGCGTTTGTTTTACTCGTGATTCTGGAATGAGAATAATTAGAATAGAAAAATCGTTTATCCCGCGTTCCCATTCCGGAATGGTTTGAAGGCCATTCCACCCATTCTGAAACCTGTAGCAGAATAACTCGAATGCCATTCTGAACGTTTTCTACCCACCATTCCCATTCCAGAATGATAGGAAAAACGCGCCCTAACAACCCCCACAACGGCCAAAGGTCCACTTTCGGTTCTCAATAGACGTGCTATTTGTAGACAAAACTATAAAGCATAAGCTAGATCACTCTGGTATGTAGCCAAATCCGACAATAAACGACCCGTAGAGATACTGCAATGGTATGATCAGATTTTTATCAGAGGACTCACTCCCTCTCCGCCCCCTCCCCCCCCGGAAAAATTATTTCCACTTTTTCGGATTTCGCATTTCGCACCCACTCTATCTTGCGTAGCAAGCGTTTCTGCGAGCAAAGAATGTTCGAATGTTCCTGCTGAAACTACACCGAAACGCTTGCTACGCAGGCTACACCCCCCCCCCCCCCTTAAGAAAAATCCTGGGTACATACCTGTGCTATATTTAGGTTTAACAGTAGATTTCCTAAATTGTTCTTTGCATTTTAGCACTTGAAAGTGGGCGAATTTACTTAAATACAATAGGAACGTAGTAGCAACAATACTAGAATACATCTAGCTCAATTTGTAAAATCCATGAATTGGCATGAGTTTGTTTTTATATTGCATATGTTTTGCTGAAAAGTTTTAAAATTCGCGCGCAATCAACCATGAGAACAAAAGTCATGGTTAGTTGCTTGGCTGGTCGCGGACGAATTTAAGAAATTTTCATAAATTGAAAACGTGTAAAATTCCACAAATAAACCTTATAAAAATAAAAACACAAGGTAGTATAATTCTGTTAATCGTCATTATGGCTTATGGTTATATAAACGGAGCTAAGCCGGCCACAAGAATTGGCACCTTTGTCGTAGTTTGGAGCTCCGCCTTTAGGCTGTTCCTTAATCTATATATTACCTGTTGATAGTTTAGTATAGTTTATAAGTGTCTTATCGCCCGTTGTGGGTGTAATTTCTGCTAGTTGCTTCTCTTTTGACACATTCCTTTCGACGACTTCCTTGTCGTTTATCTGGCGTAAAGGGAACTAGGATCATGCAAGAGAATAATGATCTTCCCTTTCTTGATCCCATTTCCCTCCCGTCACACCCCTTGGGTTGAGTCTATTATCCTCCTTTGCTTGTTTCCCTATCCCCCCCTGTCACGCCCCTAGGTTCAGTTGTCGTCCCTTCCTTGTATCTCATCCCCTCCCGTCACGCCCCTTGGGTCAGCTGTCGTCCCTTCCTTGTATCTCATCCCCTCCTGTCACGCCCCTTGGGACAGCTGTCTTTCCTTCCTTGTATCTCATCCCCTCTCGTCACGCCCCTTGGGACAGCTGTCTTCCCTTCCTTGTATCTCATCCCCCCCTGTCACGCCCCTAGGGACAGTTGTCGTCCCTTCCTTGTATCTCATCCCTTCCCGTCATGCCCCTTGGGACAGCTGTCTTCCCTTTTTAGTATCTCATCCCCCCTGTCACGCCCCTAGGGACAGTTGTCGTCCCTTCCTTGTATCTCATCCCCTCCCGTCAAGCCCCTTGGGACAGCTGTCGTTTCTTCCTTGTATCTCATCCCCTCCCGTCACGCCCCTTGGGTCAGCTGTCGTCCCTTCCTTGTATCTCATCCCCTCCTGTCACGCCCCTTGGGACAACTGTCTTCCCTTTCTTGTATCTCATCCCCTCCCGTCACGCCCCTTGGGACAGCTGTCTTTCCTTCCTTGTATCTCATCCCCTCTCGTCACGCCCCTTGGGACAGCTGTCTTCCCTTCCTTGTATCTCATCCCCCCCTGTCACGCCCCTAGGGACAGTTGTCGTCCCTTCCTTGTATCTCATCCCTTCCCGTCATGCCCCTTGGGACAACTGTCTTCCCTTTCTTGTATCTCATCCCCCCCCCGTCACGCCCTTTGGGACAGCTGTCTTCCCTTCCTTGTATCTCATCCCCTCTCGTCACGCCCCTTGGGACAGCTGTCTTCCCTTCTTTGTATCTCATCCCCCCCCGTCACGCCCCTTGGGTCAGCTGTCGTCCCTTCCTTGTATCTCATCCCCTCCTGTTACGCCCCTTGGGACAACTGTCTTCCCTTTCTTGTATCTCATCCCCTCCCGTCACGCCCCTTGGGACAGCTGTCTTTCCTTCCTTGTATCTCATCCCCTCTCGTCACGCCCCTTGGGACAGCTGTCTTCCCTTCCTTGTATCTCATCCCCCCCTGTCACGCCCCTAGGGACAGTTGTCGTCCCTTCCTTGTATCTCATCCCTTCCCGTCATGCCCCTTGGGACAACTGTCTTCCCTTTCTTGTATCTCATCCCCCCCCCCCGTCACGCCCTTTGGGACAGCTGTCTTCCCTTCCTTGTATCTCATCCCCTCTCGTCACGCCCCTTGGGACAGCTGTCTTCCCTTCTTTGTATCTCATCCCCCCCCGTCACGCCCCTTGGGACAGCTGTCTTCCCTTTCTTGTATCTCATCCCCTCTCGTCACGCCCCTTGGGACAGCTGTCTTCCCTTCTTTGTATCTCATCCCCCCTGTCACGCCCATAGGGACAGTTGTCGTCCCTTCCTTGTATCTCATCCCCTCCCGTCACGCCCCTTGGGACAGTTTTTTTCCTTTCCTTGTATCTCATTCCCTCCCGTCACGCCCCTTGGATCAGCAGTCGCCCCTTCCTTGTTTCTCATCCCCTCCCGTCACGCCCCTTGGGTTAGCTCTCGTCCCTTCCTTGTATCTCATCCCCTCCCGTCACGCCCCTTGGGTCAGCTGTCTTTCCTTCCTTGTATCTCATCCCCTCTTGTCACGCCCCTGGGGACAGCTGTCTTCCCTTCCTTGTATCTCATCCCCTCCCGTCACGCCCCTTGGGTCAGCTGTCTTCCCTTCCTTGTGTCTCATTCCCTCCCGTCACGCCCCTTGGGACATTTTTTTTCCTTTCCTTGTATCTCATTCCCTCCCGTCACGCCCCTTGGGTCAGCAGTCGTCCCTTTCTTGTTTCTCATCCCCTCCCATCACGCCCCTTGGGACAGCTGTCTTCCCTTGCTTGTATCTCATCCCCTCCCGTCACGCCCCTTGGGACAGCTGTCTTCCCTTTCCTTGTATCTCATCCCCTCCCGTCACGCCCCTTGGGACAGCTGTCGTCCCATCCTTGTATCTCATCCCCTCCCGTCAAGCCCCTTGGGACAGCTGTCGTCACTTCCTTGTATCTCATCCCCTCTCGTCACGCCCCTTTGGACAGCTGTCTTCCCTTTTTAGTATCTCATCCCCCCTGTCACGCCCCTAGGGACAGTTGTCGTCCCTTCCTTGTATCTCATCCCCTCCCGTCAAGCCCCTTGGGACAGCTGTAGTTTCTTCCTTGTATCTCATCCCCTCCCGTAACGCCCCTTGGGACAGTTCTTTTTCCTTTCCTTGTATCTCATCCCCTCCCAAAACGCCCCTTGGGACAGCTGTCTTCCTTGTATCTCATCCCCTCCCGTCACGCCCCTTGGGACAGCTGTCGTCCCTTCCTTGTATCTCATCCCTCCTTGTTACGCCCCTAGGATCAGTTGTCTTCCCTTACTTGGTCCCTCATCCCCTTCCGTCACGCTTGTTTCTTGATTCCTCCGTCCGCTTCCCATCATACCCTGTCTTACAGCCACCCTCCCCCTTTTTATGACCCTCGTCGCATTCATTCGCTCATTTTTCTCCTCTTTCTCATTCCCCAATCTTCATCGTCATCAGAACTCTCGTCAAAGGATTCTGTTGGTGAGCGACATCGCTTAACTGTAAGAAAAATGATTTTAGTTTTTAAAACTTCTTTAATAATATCTCTCTATTGCTATGTTAACATTTCTACGATATATTAAGTGTGTCATGATGACAAAACCACACTTAGTACAGGGTCATTAAGAAAAAAATTGGGGGGCACAGCCACGCCCCTTCTGGTTATTTTCTTATAGTTTTTTTTTAAATACTACATCCCCTGTAGTAGAGATATGAAACTTTTTAGATAGGTTTTTAGTGTTTAAAAACACTAGTATTTCACTAGTGTGACGTGTGTCATCGATGCATTTTTTTCTATGCGGTAGCAAGGGGTGGTACACTGGGGTCATCTGCCCCCTTCCAACAAATGTGCCCCCTAACAAATTATAATTAATGTTTCTCTAATGCACCACCTCACCCTCCAATTTTTAGAGGCCTGCTACAGCTCTGCCATATTCTCATTCGAAGGTCGCTCTTGACTTACATTTATTTTAAAATAGCTTACCTGCCCGTGTGATCGTGTCAGCAAGAAACTGATTGAATTCCATCAACACTAGGTCGATGTACTCGCCCTCCTCAGCATCAAACATATCAAGAGTTTCATTAAACTCCTCCTCATCAGCATCATTCAACAGGATGTCAAGACTGTCGGTCAATCGGTCATCGCCATCAACCTCATCGCTACCATCACTCATACAAAAGCTGACGAAGCTCCTGTCATCATCATCATCATCATCATCATCATGAGATTCTGCCTTCATCAAGATCACATCATCGTCATCATCACCACCGGCATATTCTGGCTTTATCAGGATCACGTGGTTGCAGTTGTCAGGGAAGACGTGCACTGGGTCCACGATAGGTATTACTCTTGGCTCGGAATTAGGGCAGTCGTCTACAGGAGCGAGGATCAGCGGATCCCCGACAGGCACCGGCCTGCACCTGATTGGTACGGGGGCAATGACGTCACCAGGAGTAAAATCAACAAATACCGGTAATGGAGCCTTGGACGAGAATGAAGATGGCGAGGAGTATGTTGGGCTGAGCTGATCAGAGGTGAAGGTCTCGGGGAAACTGTCCCAGGGAGACACGAACAAACGGTTAAAAGGAGTCGGATTTCTTCTTTGGCATTGAAGAGAGCTGCTCAACGGGGAATCGTTGTGTGTTGAATCGGGTGTGCGGTTCCATGAGAACTCATTCCTCCATGGGGACTCATCCCTCCATGGATAAGGGGAGGTGTTCCGTGGAGACATAGGGGAACTTTTCCATGGGGACTCATCCCTCCATGGATAAGGGGAGGTGTTCCGTGGCGACATAGGGGAACTGTTCCATGGGGACTCATCCCTCCATGGGTCAGGGGAGGTGTTCCGTGGAGACATAGGGGAACCGTTCCATGGGGACTCATCCCTCCATGGGTAAGGGGAGGTGTTCCGTGATGACATAGGAGAACCGTTCCAAGAAGACACACTCCTCCATGAGTGAGGGGAAGCTCCATGTGTGGAATCAGGTGCGAGGGCAGGGGATGATGTTTGCTCTCGCGAAGGGGAATGGTTGCTCTTTTCCTGAAAAGTAAAAATAAAGAATTCATCCTCTAGAGCACAATCAATTTTGGATGAAAAAAAAACTCATCCGAAACAATTTTTTTAAAATTTCCCTACTAGCACTTGCCATCACACAAGAGCAATAATAAAGTAAGAATATTAAGTTTTTGTTCATCCTTGTTTTCCTGTAATTGAGTGCAACATCTACACTTTTTCTAGCGCTTTACTTTTATTAAAGGTAACAGGTCAAGATTTCGAAACCCTAAATGACCGACAAAGACCTGCTTGTCAAGGATAAACCTCATTTTTAATTTGCTATTTTTATCTAGCATAACTATTCATAAAGCGACGCTCAACCATGGTCAAAAAGCCAGTTAGCGTGCAAGAGTCACAGGTTTGGTTTACACGAACTTAGCCCATAGGTTGCCCAAGCTCTTTATTTGTATGCCGATTGATATTACGGTAAACATTTTACGAAAAAGAAAAATTAAGTCTTTGAAACGATATTCTTTAAACACCATAGACGCTTTAATATGGCCAGAGAACACGCAAAACGTGAACATAAACACATTACTAAGCTACATTTTTCATTTCAGGAACTTATTTTTTATTTTTCACTTATGTGTTTTATGCACGGGATTTTAAACTGTTCAACAAATTTATTGTCGGTTGCATATGTACCTCTTGACTATTACTATACATTTTATAAGCATAGAATAAAATATTTCTTATTAGTAACCGTACTGCGAAACTCCCGCCCTGTCTTAAGAAAGTTACACACCCTACACCTTTTACCGCCACACTTACCACAACCTCTAACCTGAGTACTATCCTTTTTAAGAGAGGAGTGCACCAACATATCCTTTAAACTCCTAGGTTTCCTATAATCCACCATAGGTACCTTACCAATAGCACACCTACATCTACTAGAAGATCCTAGAACTCGCTGTAAATTACACAGAATACCAGGTAAATTAGGTAAAGCTGGTTGAGAAGTGACTACAAAAGGTACACGATCACGATTTACGCCCGTCTTTCAATGTGTCGTCCCTAGGAATACTTCTAACCCGGTCAACTTCCCTCCCCACAAATCTGCTGTCATAACCCCTATCAACTAAATAACTCATCAGCTCATTACCAAGGTGTTTTAAAAATATCTTATTAGTAGTTGGAGTTAAAAAACAAAACAAAATATCTTTTCGCTAAACATCAAAATATTGAACAAAACTCGAATTGCTACTTATTATCTCCAGATGTGAAATCGTCCTTTCGTTACGGGAAAAATTTATCAAAAAGCAAATATATTTTCTTTAATTGTAACAAATAAAAAAACAAGTGAGTGATTATCAAGAGAGACGTTTGTTTGCGGACTAACCCCACAGATTTCCTATTATTTGTTTATCGGCTAAACCTAGATGAATTAGTGGGAAGGTATACTTAAGAAAACATCCCTTTATCATCCCTCCATCGAATAACTTACTTGAAGTTACTTATAAGTTATAGAAGAGTAAGATTTTTTTCGGAAAAAAAGTCAATATAACTTAAGTAAAGTAATTTTAAGTATTACAATAAGGAATTTTCATAGCTCCGACAAAAAGCTTCGAGTCTTTCTTACCTTCTTCTTTCAATTCCATCATTTCTATCCATCGTTTGTATATCTTTATAATATTATAAAAGTGTTTAGTGTGTCGTTTTTATCGGTATTTTACCAAGACAAAAATATAACATTTTCCCAACCCACCGTGTTGACCGCGAGTTGCAAGAGCAAAAAGAGCTTCTTGTGGGTTGGCTGGTGAATAACGTGTGCATTGTACTAAACCAGAGAGCGAATTCTATCCGTAAAATCTGACTAAAAGTACGTGTTCTTTTGCTCCAACTCGTATAGCCAAATAATGATATTTTGATAGAAAATTTTGCGACCGTAATGACAACAGAATCAAGGTAAATATTTATACAATGATCTTAACGCTCACTTCTTAGCTTTTATATTCATGCAGGTCTGAGAGTTTTTCTTAAAATAAGTTTTTGTATTTGTATTTGGTTCTTCCTTCAATCAAAATTTATAAGCATAAAAATGAATGCCTAGTTCGAGAAGAGTTTAGGTTAGTTCGGAAGATCGTGAGAATTCATTATAATTAGCAGAAGATCAAGTAGCGAGTGACATCTTTGACTTTCCCGCGCTTTTCTCTCATGTATCTCGAAAGTACGCGACAAATCCTCACCCCAGACCCCACAAAAATCCACACCTCACCTGTGACATGATTACACCTTTGCTATTTGATTTATTTGGCTACTTTTGGATGAATTTTTGGTTGAGTCTTTTGCTTTGCGTTCTCACACTTCGTGAAAATATGGCAAATGACGAGTGCTGTGTTTTGAGATTGTTGCTTTATTTCTATGGTTACCGGCTGTCGCAATATCTAGCGCGCGCCCATGAATAGTTTCGCGCGCTCTAGTTCAGGCCCCTCGTAATCTCGACGGTCTACGAAAATCGTTTCGGACACGACATGGCGGAAAAACCTTGCGCATGCGCACTACGAAGAGCCACTTTGGAAGACACGAGGTCGGGTAATGGCTGCATGTTTCTTGAATAATTTCGGGCCGATTTTCTCCGTTCAAAGTTCTTTTTCTTCGAGTAATTCGCCTAATACTGTAAAGAGAAATTTATACCTTCGAGATTTAGGATTTGTTTAGTGAACATTTACTTAAAAAGGTAAAAGAGATTACGAGAAGGTAAATTTCGCGGCCGGATCGGAGAAATTCCGCCATGCGAGAAAAAAAAAACAAAGCACATTGTTTCGGATGTGCTCTATCCTTGGACAGCCATTTTTGTTCATTGGAGGATTGGAGGAGGCCAAGTGGTGCTGGAAATTGTAATTACCACTGTGGTATAGTACAAGAGCGAAAGCAGTAATTTAAGTTCAGTAAACATTTCGTTATTACATTTCGCGTTTAATAATTTATTACATTTTGCGTTAAAAGTTATTACATTTCGCGTTAAACATTTATTACATTTTGCGTTAAAAGTTATTACATTTCTCGTTAAGATTACATTTTGCGTTGAAAGTTATTACATTTCGCGTTAAGATTACATTTTGCGTTAGTTATTACATTTTGCGTTAGTTATTACATTTTGCGGGGCAACACGTCGCCCACCGCCAATTGGGGGTAGGTCGCAGTGCGTCTCTTACATCCCCGGATGTCGTGCCAGTTGGTGACAGCCTGCGGCTAGAGGGGCGTGGTCCATTGTTTTGATTTCTCGCATGCTCTATCATCTTACTAACTCGTTGTGCGAACTCAGACAGGCCGTGCTTGATCATGGCGTCTTAAATCTCTTTCATACAGAAGAGGTAATGTCCTTTTATCTCCTTAATAATAATATCGTGGTTTGCTCGGGCTGTGCCGTCGTTCGCATCCTGCTCTTGATCCTTCAATGCATGAAGGAAATCGTCTGTGAAAAGAAAAGATAAATTTTGATGGAGAGGGGGTACATACACATCGCACCCAATGGACAATATTTATGTTTTGATTATTAAAGAAATAATGTATAAGGGATACGATAATCTATTTATTGTTTAAAGATCACAGGAATGGGTTAATCGCCCTTATCACTACCTGTTTTGAGCCACAATCGACAATAATTAGCTTAAAAAGCTTTTCGATCATGACAAAAAACAAGTATTGTCACATGTTCAAATGTGACACATATATCGACTTTACCTGTTGGGGATCGGGGAAACTAGGGTAGGGAGACACTGTGGCATATCTTAGCCTCTCTGCTAAAACACACCCGCTCGAAAATAACCACAGGGTTCCTGTGCAAACCTGGAGAGGCAAGAAGAGAGTGAAGGTCTCATATTATTAACCACAGCAATCCCGATCACCGCAGGTGACTCGAAAAGACTCCAAGGCGAAGAACTAGGCTGAACACGAAGGATTTTCTGTACACAACTTACAAAGCTATTTCTCCAAGAAAGAGCTAACGTAAACTAGATTAATTTTGAGTTGGCTTTTTAACTTGTTTTGATAGTGTTTGTTACCCTGGTTACCAGAGTCTCTAAACTTCTCTCGCCGTGACGCTCAGCCAAAATGCCGCGACGCTGAGCGTCACTGGTCGAGAGAAGTTTGGGGGCTCTGGTACCCAGGGTAAGTGTTTGTAACTTCCCATGGGTTACCTTTCCCTGCTAGCAGAGGCCTCTTTTCTCTGTATCTTGAGCGAAATACAGAGAAAAGAGGCCTCTGCTAGTAGAGGGAACAGGGGAAAGGTTACCTGTAAAATTTCCCAGAAGAAACTGGGGAGCGATGATAGGCACTTGAAATTACCCACAATACGTTGCGTCTGCTTGGCGTCTTCTTCGATCGGTGCAAGAAGAAGCAAAAAGTCGGTTATCTTGTTCTTCTGTATTCCCGTTGAAATCCCTCAGCATTTGCAAGCAACAGAGGCGAAAGATTGAAGTTAAGAGTTTACTGAAGCTTTTAATTGGTGTAGAGGGAGCTGTATTGTACTAAAAAGATCCCAAGAAGAGAACGAGACTTGTGGCATGTCGTCACTTAGCTCAGGTCAGTCGATGCAGGTCTATCAAAAACATCAATTCGCTTAAAATTCATTTTGCTATTATTTAATGCATAAGTTTTTCTTTCACTTGTTTCAAGTGATATATTTTATTGATTGAAGTTGGATTTCATTATAGAAATTTTCTTTCTTTGCAGTCTTCAAATTCCAGCACATTTTTATGACAAGGCCGCCGTATAACTCATGCAAACGACCCCGCCTGGAAAATCTACTGTATCCAAAGTTCATATCGATGGAAGATCCGTCACAGATTACTCAGGTAAATTGCTGGATCAGACCTTTATCCAGGGGATTACCTAGTTAACCTGTATTAAACGGTTATGAAGCACGAATCATCTAGATACCCGACAACTCGTACCGTAATACCGAAAACACTAGAAGATACCCGTGGGTGAGTTTGTAATAATTTTCTAAAACAATATCGCCCGATGAAGGATGTTTATCAATCTCAAAACAGCGTTTTCTAATCGCTTGCTGGAAGCGATGTTTACCCGAGTGATCATAATTCAGAGCAATTTGCAAAGAACTAAAATTGGGGAAAATCCTACTCCTCACGGGAGCGATTGACAAAACAGAACCTGACAATATGTAAAAGTCATGTTTGTGTGTGACTTGTGGAATTTTAAGCATCAATGGAAATGTATGCTAAGATATTTCTCCACAAATTTAATAATACATACCGTTGTCTGCTGTCTAAATAAATCTAAATATGTAATGTAATCCACGAAGGGCATTAGCCCAAAATAGTAGACATAAAATAAATAAGTAAATATATTAGGCTTTAGGAAAATAATGAAATTAATAATGACAACAAAATAGCTCTTAGGTGCAGCTTTATAACTAATTACACTAGGAAGGTTATCACATTTTAAGTAAGCAAGTTTCACTCCTTTATTGATTTTGTCACAAAGCTATTCTTATGAATGTTGGTCCTACTTGATAGATTAATGAACTTGTCTTTATGGAAAGCTCTGGTAAGGCCCCCTTGGGTTGGACCTCATCTGGCATATCCAGGTGAGGAGTCCAGCTTCCTTTAACCTTTGCTCCAGAGACACCCAATTTAGATCTTTGAAAATGCATGTCTCAGTGCCTGAGGTTCGTTTGTAGCATCTCTTTACAAAGTGTGCTGCCGGGCATTGTACCCCTTCATTGCTGGTCTTATATTTGTCAGACAAAAAAGAGATGGAGCTGTGACCTTAAGCAAAACTGATCAAAAGAATGAAGTCCACTAAGTCAGGACTTAAAATGGTGTACATTGTTAGATTTAAAAACTAATCTACTAGGAAACTGTTGATGTTGGGTGTTGTCCATCGGTTTCTTGTTTTTTTTTTTATAATTTATATATTTTTTAATTTTAATTTATATTTATATTTTTTTTTATAATTGTTCTTTTCAACCAGCATCCTTCTTCCTCCAAACATCAAGTCTTTGCCAGTTTTTATTGAAATATTATTTTCAACATCCCAGCCCTGGGCTTCAGTAATCAGATTTGTAGCAAGTACATCAGTAATACGCAAGAGTGAGTGTAGCTCATCTGTGACAACATGATCTAGACTGATGTCCAGCAAGGGTCCACTGATACATCCAAAGTTGTATTTTACACCAAGCACAAGAATAATTTCCTGTGCCATTGTTTAGTCAAAGGATAAGAAGGATGTATTTATAATCTGCTCCCAGGAAATGTTTAGTTTTATAATTCTCCTCTCCAACTGTAGTTTCTTTAATCATACTATTTAATTCATTAAAATAACTCCAAATGATTTCCTCATGTTGTCATAGTATTGTTGGCCATTCATTATAGCAAAGGTTCTATTCCCTTTTGCTGTAAAATGGAAAAGGGCATGATAACAAAGTTGAATTCCTTGGCATTTTTGCACCATCTCAATTTAACTTTTTTTTATGATATTTTTCTTCCAGAGGGACTTGCATACCACCTTATGTGGTCAGCTTTATGCTTGTTTTCTCTTATTGTGGTTTATCTGGGATTGTAACCAATACATCTTCTGGCATCATGTTGCTCTAAGCCCCTGTATAAACCTTATGCAGATGTTGTGGTTTCCGACTTTCGGTGTAACAAAAAGCTCATGGCTGTTCTTGTTTGTTAAACCTATTTCTCCCACAAAAAACTCAGATAGAGTCTTCAACGCTATTGCTATTCTCGCAATTTAGGGGTCGATTACATGAAAAATTTAAGCCCGGGCTGAGTTTTCACCCCGTTTAGGGAGGCTGAATGTCCAGCCTGCTATCCCCCACAAATACTTGTAAAATTGCTCTTTCGATTACATGAACAAGTTTTCAGCCCAGGATCAATTTCAGCACGGGGGGAGTTTTCCTGCCCGTGCTGTTGAACCGGGCCAGGGTTTTCAGCCCGTGCCTTGGGCATCCTAGATAATAATAAAGACTTTATTTAAAGAGGAAGCACTTAATAGCCAATTGGCTAATAACATTGTGGCCCTCACCTAAAATATTACACACTAAAAATTTACAATTACACTTACTAAAAATATATGATAAAAATGGCAGAGATGTATATATAAATATATATTTATATTAAGCTATATAAAACTAAATAAACATAAATCAAACATTAAACATTAAATTGTTGCAAAAACTTTTGATCATGTAGAGCTTTGTTCCATAAATTAATTCTAAAACATCTAAGAGAGTCTACTTTTCTGGCATCTAGACTTAAACTGTTCCACCTTCGGTCTCGCGCTTATATTTAGGGCATATAACATTAAGTTTACTGTATCTCATGTTTCGAGAGTGACGATCACTGTTTAAGGACAAATGCTCTTGGAGATAACTTGGTACATTACCGTTACACGGTGGGCTAATAAGTGGTCAAAATCGGCGCTTTTGTATTCTCGCGAGCCCGCAAAAACCAGCAGTTATCCATCCAAAAAAACACTCGGAATTAAAAATTTGAGTCTTGTCAAAATTATTGGATTTAGAAAGGAAAACAACTAATAGTGGAAGATAAAAAACAAAGCAGCAAAAAATTGAGCTTCTATGACAAGCTTGAGTCTCTCTGAAGAAATAATTTTGTCGGGGTTCGAGAAGAGCGACGCATATTTTTTTACCTATCTGTTGTCAAGGCTGAACGAGAGAGGTTGCAATGGGATTGTGTTTCTCTAGGAACGAGAATTGAGGCCCAATGGGACAGATCCCCAAGAAAGGAGTCTCTGGAAGATTTCCTTAGAAGGATAAAGTCTGTGAGCATGTCGAAATATTTTTTTTTATTATTCCATCGTTTTTTAAAGCATTTATGCTCTGTTGATTCTAGCTTCAATTTTTACCAAAAGGTCTATGGTGATATTTGTAATAGAATACCTGTTTTTTTTTTTAATAATCTGTCTTACATGATGTTTTTTTTGCAAATTAATCTACTGTTTTCCAAACATCGGTACTGTATATTTCAAATCTCTTAACATATTTTAATAACAACCTTGTACTATACAATTCGAGCATCACTCCCCTTTGAACAATTTATAAAATGCTAAATTCCTATCTCAAGCATCGCATTATGACTGGGCAAGAAAGTAATTTTTATCTTGCCTTTATCTTTTCTCTAAAAAGTATATTCCTAAGCAAAAATAATAGTATTAGAATTGTCTTTTAAATCATCTTTACTCTTTTGTAGCTTGAAGCAGTCATAAAAATCCTTGATACACGAGTCCACCTTTTTCATGAAATTCTTCCAAGCTACTTGGCTTGTACTGGTGTATTTAAACATTAACAACTGTACAAGGGTTTAGAGTACCTGTTATTGTCTGAGTGGAATCTATGATTTCTCTATTTTTATTATTCTGGATTGCTTTTACTTAAAAAAGCTTTATTTTTACTTGCTATTCCAAGTCCTTGTTAGCTGTCTTCCTCTTCTATGCCTTATCTTGTGAATCCCATAAAAGGTGCTAACTCTAGTTCATGATACCCAAAGAACTACATCAACCAAAATATATTCAACTATATCAATTAAAAAAATTATATGCCTCTAGATTTTCCGAGTATTTATTAATTAAGAGTTGAGACTTGATTGATAGTTATTGGTGCCCTATACAGTGAGTACAGGAGAGCTTGCTTTAATTTTACAGCAGCAAACTTTATTATTGAGTTATTTATCAATAAAAGAAGAGTTAGAAACTTCTATCTCCTACTATATAAATCACTAAGAGCAATAGAAAGCAAGACAAAAACAAACTAGTGTAAACTAATCCTCTTTTGAATCCTGGGGTTTTTTTGTTTACCCGACTCTCAAAAAAACTTAAATCATAAGAAGGAATCACAGATTACCAAAAAGTGATAGAGCAGCTGTCAAGTAGCTGCTACCAAGTACTCATATATTTTTTTTATACAAAGGAATCTTTTTAGCTAAAGAGGGGAGAGGGGGACGTCAAGCATGCCTACCTGCCAAGTTCTCCATACAGTAGGTCACTCAAGAAATAGGAGCAAAGTAAAGGACACCCTTTTTCCATATGTGAAGGCACTAATACAAATAAAATAGATGTTGGACCTGGCACATTCCAAAAGTTAAATTAAAACCTAAGGAAAAACCTACAAGCAAGTGTCATCCAGCCTTCAGATGATATTCTACAACTACATTCGGTGAAGGGTCCAGCCCTAAGAGCAAACTAAATCCAGGAATATCGTTTGTTTTGAATTAGTTGTGCTGATTTAGGATGGAAGAGTTAACAAGAACATAGCTTAAGTAAACAAATTTCCCTCTGTTCAGGTTTTAGCGGGTGAAGTACAAAAAAAACACTCTCAAATAACAAAATAAGAATTTATGAATATATGAAATAGAGTGGGCCTACGGTTGAACAATTGGGAACCACGGCAAAGTGGACTGAGAATTACGCTTGCTCTGACTTTGAAAGCTAATAACTTCACAAAAACCAAACTAAAGTCGATGGATTTTATAGAACGTTTACTTGAATCTATATTAAACATTTTGTTTTTTCAGTATTTTTAAATCAATGAAAATCCAAAAAGAAAATGGTACTCATTCAATCCTTGCGGATTCGTCCTGACATCACATCTTCGAGAAACGCTGGACGCGCGCGAAAATTTCTCCCTTCAGAGCTGAGATTAACAGTCGCCATTTTGTCCTTTGGCTGAGAAATTTCCGGGAAGACAGATCAATAGTTACTCCAACTTCTGCCGAAATACTATCGGCCAAAAATCTCATTTAGATATCAAATCGATACTTATTCGCTCGATCCCCGTTATACGCTCGAACCATCTTATTTTCCGACTAGATGCGAACTAGAGAACCTCACAAAAACTTTAATAACTTGAAGAGCTTTAGGTTAGACGAGCTGATTTTCAAGACATATACACAGAGAAGCATAACAACGAAAATGTTCATGAAAGTTTTGCTTGTTCGTCTGATTTGATAGGTTATTTTCTCGTGTTTTTACAGAGGACGCGCTAGTAGATATCCCACTCGCCAGAAAATTCTGATCGATTGACAATCATACGCTCGAGAGTTTTGTCAGTTTCTGAAAAACAGAGGACTTACGGGGGAAAAAAAGGTTCTCATGAGAAAAACAATGAAATTTTCTTTTGAATCCTGGATTTTTATTAACATCAGAACCAATATTTGTGCTGCTTTGGTGGTCTGATTTCAGCGCTCGCGCCAATCGGCAGTGCATTGTTTACAGAACGCGCCTTTGGTTACCGTGGAAGCGAAATGCATTCGAAAGTGGGGAAATCTGCCGGCATTTGAAAGCGCCGGTTTCGTGCGCACGCGAGCCCATCGTGTTAATGCGTTTGTACATAACTGCGCAACGATCAATTTTACATTGTCCATAGAATGGAAGCCACTGGAGTCTGTTAAAAAGTTCGATTGATGGAGTCAACCGGCCCGCATACAAGATGCACGCTTTTGAAACTTTAGAATTCTGTACTGCGACTCTTTGTCGCAAGATGACCATATTACATTAGCGTAATTCATAACGGGCTTTATGATAGCATTAAAATAATTAATGCGTTGGTTTAATGGCAGGTACAAACGAATGTTTCTCAAGATAGCTATGCGGGAAGCGAGCTTTTTACATACTTTTTCTATGTGAATGTTAAATGACAACAAACTATCAATTTCAAGGCCCAAGAGAGTTGCTTTGTTGACATTATCTTAAATTGTATTTCCATCGATTGAAATATTAAGTTGACTGTTTAATCTTGTGGCTGGCAGTTTTCCTGTAATCGTCAGAACCTTGGTCTTCGATTTATTAAGTGGTAGCTTGTTTCGCCCAGGACTGAATTTCGCTTACAGAGGTGTTTAAAAAGTGTTCCAGTTTTGAGATATTTTGGGTATCCGCGGATGCTGTGACTGTTGTATCGTCAGCGTAAAGATCTATTTGAGAGCTTACATGCAGCGGCAAGTCAAGATGAACACCATTTAAGTTCCTGACAGTCAATTCCATACACCTGTAGTTTCTTTATCAAGAGTCCGTGGTCAACTATGTCGAACGCTTTTTGGTAATCTACCAACACCATGCCTGATAGTCATTGTCTATATTAAATAAGAGGTCATCTATAAATTTGATTAACGCAGTTTCAGTACTATGCTTTTTACGAAAGCCTGATTGCTTTGAATAAATAAGATTGCTTTCGCAAAGAAACGCATGAAGCGAATCGTGCACATGACCCTTAATTACTTTCGAAAAAACAGAGAGCACTGAAATAGGACGAAAATTGCTTGGATCATGCTCACTTCCACTTTTAAAGAAAGGTGTGCCCTTAGCTTTCTTCCAGCGTGATTGACATGTTCCCATAGAAATGGACAGATTTATGAGTCGAGCAATACTTGGTGCAACTGCTGGTGCGGCAACACGTAATAATAAGGGCGCTAATTTTGTCGATACCAGCTGCCTTATGCGGGCTAATCTTATCTATTATGTGCGCAACTTGACAGTTCATAATAGCTGGAATTTTGAACTGTAAATCTGGATCCTTTCTAGAGTTAACAAAGTTTATCACTTTAGAGATATCAAAGTTCACATTAGAGAGCTGGCTTCGTATTTTTTTCAGCGATGGTAGAAAAATAAGAATTAAATTGCTATCTCCGTTTTATCAAGCATATCGTGATCATCAATTTTCAACTTGTTGATTTCTCTACATTTCTTATTTGAGCCAGTAAGAGTTTTTGATTTCCAGATGGCACTTGGATTGTTTTTGTTCTCCTCAAAGGAATTGGTGTAGTATTCACGCTTTTCTGAATGCAAGACTTTGACGGCTTTGTTTCTCGCGACTCTATAATTAATCCAGTCATTTGCATCATCTGAACGCCTTGCCACCTTAAGAAGGTGATCCTTGTATGTAGCTGTTTTACGACGGCTTTTGTTATCCATGGTTTCTGGGTGGTGAGCTTCACACGTTTATGGCGCCATGGACAATGCAAGTCCAGAGTGCTATTGAACGTTTCTTCCCATGTATAAACGACATCATCGATGTCATCGAAAACGAAAGCGGCATCCCAAGGGGCCTCGAAAAGGCTTTGTTTAGATTCTTTTCAGGTTTCACATTCTCTCTGTCTCCCTGCCTGTCTTCAAGAACTTTTAAACTTTTTAAGGTCTTTCTGTTCTTTTCACAACACAGTACTCATTGATTTTTCTGTAAACTTCTGGTGTAGTACAGCAGCTTCCCATTTAAGATTTAGGAAGTATTAAATGTCCTCTGCTGACCTGTGACCACTAAAGTCTATATAAAAATAGCCGAAAATGTATAAATATATGTATGCAAGTTTCGACAAGAAAACAAACCACATGGGAGGCTGTGCATTTTCAGAAAATGCAACTACGTTTGAACATTCTTTTCGTTTGAAGCAATCGGTGAATGTTTTTAGAGAATGCTAGACTGACTTTCTGCAGTTTTGAAGAATTGCATGGCTGCGTTTAAAACAATCAGTGTATGTTTTGAAAACATTGCCCCCAATAATCGGTCAAAATACGATTTTGCACTTTTCAATGCGTTGGGTCATGGGAAGCTAGTGGAGCTGTCGCAACACAGGTGTGATGTGATCGTATTTTTTTGTACGGGTGATGAGACGTGCTGCGGCATTTTGGACAGTTTGAAGGCGATCAATTAAACAGTTCAGTAGTCCAAATAGCAATGAGTTACAGTTATCTAACTTAGATGTTACAAAAGCATGTATTAAAGTTTCTGTGTCAGGCACGGATAGACAGTCACGAATTTTGCTTACATTTTTTAGATGAAAAAACGGTGTTTTACAGATGTTAGTCACTTGCTTTTCAAGGGACATGCCTTTGTCAAAAATAACCCCAATGTTCCTTGCAGATGGTGTTGGAAGAATTATCCCACCAGAAACATTGACAAGTTCTATTGTCGGGGGCGGACGATGTCTGGCACTAAGAATAAGTAGTTCAGTCTTTTTTTTTTTTCAATTTGAGCTTATTAGTCATCCATTTGTCGATCTCACGAACACACGCTTCAACTTTTGCGATGGAGGCAGATTGATCAATAGGCGTTTGCTTGAAAGAGAGATGTAGCCGAGTATCATTAGCGTAAAGATGAAAATTAAGTCTATAGCCTCTAATTATGTCACCTATAGGCGAGGTGTAAATAAGATAAAGCATTGTACCCAGTACAGATCCTTGTGGAACACCATAGCGCAGTTCAGGACATTGACTGGAAGACGAAGCAACAGAGGCGCACTCATCGTCCGTCTCGGGGCTGCTGGGGCTGCGGTTGGTGTGACCGGGGCTGCTGGGGCTGCGGTTGGTGTGACCGGGGCTGCTGGGGCTGCGGTTGGTGTGACCCGGGCTGCTGGGGCTGCGGTTGGTGTGACCTGGGCTGCTGAAGCTGCAGTTGGTGACGCTTCGACAGACATGAGGCTCCGGATGATGCTTGATCCAGCCGCAGAGGTCTTGCTCTTCGATTGGATGTTATAATGGGCCTCTGCAGTGGTCAAGCGGTGGGCCATGGTGGCGGCAAGCGTTCTCTTAACAGGCTACGGTAGGTCGCGCGTGTTGGACACGATTATCTGTTAAAATGTAGAAAAGAAAACGAGTAAGTTATAAGCAAGACTGCTTTGAGGTTGGATCCCATGTACATAGAAGCGACTTCTACTTCTACTTTATTACTTTTCAACACTTTCGTATCAAGAAAAGATGACAAAATATATATAAATCTAAATATATAAATCTAAATATAAATTAATAATAAATAGGTAATCCATAAATTCAGTCGACTTACTATATACAATAAAAATTAAAATCAATTATAAAATAAGATAATACTTAAACAATAAAAATAGCATGATAATAAAAATTAGGCGATGAACTTGTTTACGTTATTACAAAAAGATGAATAACTATTTTCTTCTCTAAGTTCAATTGATAAATTGTTCCAATCTTTGATTGTTCTGGGAAAGAAACTATATAAATAATAATCGTGACGTGCCTTAGGCTGTATAAATGTATTACTTGAATAACTTCGAGTATGACGCATTGAACGTTGATAATAATTAGGTATCGGCAATGCAATGCCATTATTTACTGATAAATAAAACATTGTTACACGGTGAGCCTTTCTCCTCTCACTCAGCAGATCCAAAGAAAGGGATTGTCTCATTATTGTAACACTAGAGTTCCAGTCGTAATCCCGCTTTATGAATCTCACCGCACGTCGCTGGACTGCTTCAATCTTGTCCACTTGATCCTGTCTATAAGGGTCCCATACAGCAGCTGCATATTCTAGATGTGACCTTACAAGTGTAACATAGGCTACACGCTTGGTGACCTCAGAACATGAATACAAGTTCCTTTTTATGAATCCAAGTGTTGAGTTAGCCTTGTTTACGATCTTGTTTACTTGAAAATTCCACCGTAAATCATCAGACAGCAAAACGCCCAGGTAGGGATGCTGTTTAACACCTGAGAGTTTCTGATTATATAAAGTATAATCTTTCAGTACTGGTGATTTATTTCTGTAGACTGACATTTTGTAACATTTGGTAGGGTTAAAAACCATTTGCCATCTTTCGGCCCATAGCCCCACTCTGTCCAAGTCCCTCTGCAAGACTAGGGTATCATCGTCATGTGTAATTTGGTGGTACAGCAGGGCATCATCAGCAAATAGCCTTAAAGTGCATTCCAAGTTCTCCTGCATGTCATTAATAAACAGGAGGAACATCAATGGACCAAGTACAGTGCCTTGCGGCACTCCTGATGTTACGTCTACTGGTTTCGATGAAACACCGTCCACTACGACTCTTTGTGTTCTATTGGTGAGCCATGACTTAATCCATGCAAGTGTTCTACCTTGAATACCATAATACAGTAATTTACTGATCAAGCGACCAAGCGAATTAGGAATTAGCCGGGAAGTACAACTGGCTGCCTTCTAAAGAAATGTAAGATCAATCAATGTTCAGCATCTTGCCAAAAAATGCCTAGTCAAAGAACTAATTTATATCCTCCACAACCATGTATTTAACATAATACTGCATCCACGCGGGCTACTAATTGAAACTAACCTTGCGCAGCATTGTTGACGTAAGCAAGTCCACTTGTCCGTCGGTCAGCAATGCGCATCTTCTGGCGAAAGCCTTTAGATTTTTATTAGGCTGCAACACCTTCTGGCCACAGTCAGTCGTGAATAGATGTTCCTGGTTTAAAGTGGCCAGCAGTGGCCTGGCTTTTCTGAAAATCGAAATTGTAAAGTAATTAGAGCTGATTAAACATCCAACGAAACCTGTGAATAAAGATAGGGCAATCGTTAGAAAGATATAGTTAGCGTTATGGGATATTTACCTCACATATAGAGATATGAGCTTGTACAGCTCCTGTGTGAATGTCAAGAACATAGCCCCGTGGCCACGCGTGGCAGTTTTGTGCTTAAATACTGGCACCTGCAAGACGTCATCATCTCCACTTCTGGCTGCGGCAAACTCATTAACAGTTATCTCAGAGATTACTCCTGCTCTTGTTCCGTTCTCGATGTTTACTCGAAACATCAGGTAGTCCCTGATGTTCCGAGCAACGGCCACATCCTGAATGTAATTGGGGGGGAGGTCACTTTTCAGGCTATCCGCGTGGTCGGAGGTAAGAAGGGCACTGATCTCTTGAACGGTTGGTAGCTTCTCTTCTATCTCCCAATTCTTCTTCTCCTTCCTCACCTGAAACACACACGCATAAACATAAGGAATTGTTTGTTTATTAACAATTGTACAATGTTTTTTATAAAAGCGCCAACAACAATAACGGGATTATTAACGACATAAGAGAGAATGGCAAAGGCAATCCTTAGAGTGTCACACGCATACACAGACCTTCACTTGCTTTTGCAAGATGGACCGCCAGTTTTTTTGGGCCTCCTTAGTAGCCATAAGGTCTTGTCTACAAATAAACGATGGAGAAATTAGGGTATGTATTAGTAAGATTTGCTGAGCCCTAACCCTTAAATACGGCCTTAGGCAAA
This sequence comes from Nematostella vectensis, assembly GCF_932526225.1. NCBI lineage: Eukaryota > Metazoa > Cnidaria > Anthozoa > Actiniaria > Edwardsiidae > Nematostella > Nematostella vectensis. The sequence continues at coordinate 19,623,831 of NC_064035.1, forward strand.
TACAATTAATTACCTCATTGATGGTGTCACGTCCTTATGAAGGACGGAAAGCACGTATTGAAGGAAGGCTTCCAGTGACAAGGAGTACGTCACCAGGCTGGATGCGGTGAGTTAGCCCTCTTCCTCCAGGTTTGGAGCAAAGAAGCTGTTGTAGACCTTATGCCACGCTGAAATGAGATGGCGTCTTTTTCGATACGATTCGCGCCATGTCATACATCTGATAGAAACAAAGACAAAGAGAAAACGCAACAAAAATAAATGTCGTGCATTGCTCGCATCTCACTTTCAATAGACGGAAGGATGGATAGATGGATGAGTAGGAGGGTTGGTTGGTGAATGGATAGATCGATAGATAAAATTAAAAGTAACTTACCCTTTGGACGTTGAGTACGGCCTCTTTCTTTGTCTTCGACTTCCCATCTGGCGTCTTAATCCAACGCTCAAACCCCCTCAGGTATGCTATAAAGGTATTCTGCATGCCTTGAAACCTATCGGAAGTTGTGAAGGTCCGGTCCAACTCATCGCTTTCCTGGCTAGACTCCTGGGCACTCTCCTCATCGGACGCAGAGTTTGACGACGATGACAACAATCGTCTGATTTTAGTCGGTGACTGACTTTTAGTCGGTGTGGCTGGTGTCTTTTCTTTTTCACTCTTTTCCTCGTCGGAGGATTCGATCATTTTTTTCTTGAAAGCTTTTGGTTTGGTTGGTGACGTTGGCTTCTTGCCCACTGCCAGTGCCAGTTTATAAGTAGTTGGCGGCAATGTTGGATGTCGGTATTGGCAGTGCCTGTCAAGGCGCAGCCCTTGCCAATTGCACGCCTTGACAGGGCACTTCACCACTCTTCGTTTGTCCTTATTTGTTTGCGCTTTCATTAGAACAAACTTTTTGTACTGTTTCGCAGACCAGCCATGCCTCCGGGCCATGTGGCGTTTCAAGTGGCTCTCGTCTTTGCCACATTTTGGACATTTAACTGAGGGTGGACGCTTTGGGGTGTTTTGAGCCACTTCCCTCCCCATCTCTCTCTGTTCAGGTGTCATTTCTGCATCCAATGAGGAAGAACTTTTCTGTGAAAGGATACAAAATTACAAAAGTTAGTGTTGATAATAATAATAATAATAATAATAATAATAATAATAATAATAATAATAATAGTAATAGTAATAGTAGCAGCAGCAACAACAGCTAATGATGATGACGACGGCGATGATTTGTAGCTTTCAAGATGGACTTCGCAGCCTCGCGCAACCTTCCCTTCACGATAGGCTTTAGCTGCATAATTTTTGTTTGGATGATATCACTGTCGTCTAAGAAATAACATAACAAAAGCACAATTAGATTGTGAACGAAAAAATAACTTACTAAGCCCGAGGGATGTTTGGACTAATTTTCGGAGCATTTCCAAACTCGTCGCATGGTTGTGCAAACCAAGATCGTGTGTTACTTCCTCCTCTGCCTTCATTTCGTGCAGGAGCTCCACGGAGATCTCCTTCGATTCAGAAGTCGTCATGCTAAAAGGATTAAAAGAGCAAGCTACATCAATCACCACCATTCTTTGACAGAATCTAAGCAAGATCCAGGACCAGTATTGATATTTATCCTTTTTTTCCAAACTTCTCTTGGTTTATCGGTTATTTAAGGTGTCACAACAGGGCATTTTGCAGAACAAATGTATTGGTGCTTTGTTGCAGGGGCTTTGAGATACCTCACTGTTGTGCTAGTTTTTGAAAAAAATCTCATCCAAATTTACAAACTTTGGCTAAGTTTAAGGTAGTATATCTTAGCATGGTTACCATGGATACCGATAAAAAGCACCTTGTTGTGTAGGACGTTATCTCGTCTACTTGATATATGAGAATGGTGGTGATTGTCGCACAGAAACATTTTTCCACCAACGCCAAACACAACTATATAGTGAAATACCTCACCTACCTTGAAATATGCACTACTTAAGGTGTCACAACAGGGTATTTTGCAGAACAAATGTATTGGTGATTTGTTGCAGGGGCCTTGTGGTACCTCACTATGTTCTTATTTTTTAGCAATTTCTAAATTTGAAATCACCAATTATGGCTAAGTTTAAGGTTATTTATCTTATCAGGGTTACCATGGAAACCATCAACTGACATGTCAACATTGTTGTCATCTATTGGGCTGTTACCTCAGGCAGTTTGGTTTAGATTAGAGTTTATGCGACTAAGTTACAGCGATTCTTGGAAGGTTAAAGAAACAGTAATATTTGACAGTCAATATGTCCCTCCCCCCCTAAGCATGAAGCCAGTGTCAATTTCACGAAAGCACGTTAGCAAGATTGTTAATAGGACTCCAGTCGAAAACATTTAGTCTAGCTTCTAGAGCTAGTTTTCGATGGTTTCTAGTATCACGGAAAGTAACATATCTACGCTGAGGTTTGGTGGGGATTGTGGGTGGAAGGTTTGGTGGGGATTGTGGGTAGAACGGTGATAACTAAGTGGTCCGATCTCACCAGGCCTTTGTGTACTCTACCAGACTTCCAGAGAAGTGGATAATTAGTCAGAAAGACATCGGGTAATTTATCCCCTCAGACTCTTTATATCCAGCTGGTTGATATCGCCTGCGATGGCTATCTTAGCATCTGGATCAGCAAGCAGGACTTCATCACAGGTGTCAGATAGAAAGTCCAGTAAGTCTTTAGGCCCATAGATAGGATCAGGAGGATGGTACACGCTGGCCACATAATATACTGAATTTGGAGTTGTTATTTTACACCAAATGGACTCAAAATCATCCGTGACCTTGATCACTTCAATCTTCCAGTTATTTCTACATATAATAGCAACTCCTCCTCCAATCCGCATCCCAGGTCGATCTTTCCTGACCATCACGTAGCCATCAGGGCAAATCAAGTGAGACAAAATTTTCTTGTTAAGCCACGATTCCGAAACAAAACAAATGTCGATGTTATTGCTGTTTATCTCCGCGTACAAGGCAAGGGCCGCATCCACTTTCGCCAGAGAACGAGCGTTAAGCACCATACATTTAGGAATAACCTTAGGGGCGGTTGCAAACTTTACGATTTTGACTGCAGTGAGTGTGCGGGATTGATTTCGATTCTTCTCGTGACGCTCTCGTGGCTCGCGATAGGAAATTACAGTAGGAATATTATGCAAATCCGGGGCAGAGCACCTTGGTGAGGTTGCAGGTGTGGAGTTTGACGAGTTTGTTGTTTCCAACACAGGGTTACCAATATGGCTAATGCAGTTTTGTCGTTTGCCACTTCGCTTTGATCTAAACTTTCTCCGTATCCCTAAGTCTCCTAGTTCCTTGAACAACTCTTCAGGTATCCATTGTTTAGGCTGGCGTTTCCCGATGGATCTTAAGTTGGAGGAACTGTATTGAAGCCGTGCTGAAACTTGTCCGGTGTCATTTCCAACATGGCCGCCTCGAATTCCAGTAGGTGGGACGAATTGACGTTCTCCCGATCTCCAGCAGCTAACAATTGGTAGAGACTGTACAGGGCTAGAAGCCAGGGTGTGTCCAGTTGAAGTTTGACGGCCACATTATATCGGATATATGTCAGCTATGACTGTATATGGACAAGGTATTAACAGACATTACAAAATCGTGGCAGCCATTACGGCGCCGCTGACCGTTCGTCTATTTTCTTCATCTAGACGATATTGTAACCTGAGTGATGATTTCAATCCAGTAAGATCTTTGTTTTCATGTGTGATAGAGCCCATGACTTATCAAAGACTCACATTGCTTAAAGCAACATAGGCGATACCAGGAGTTTTCTCTGATTTACCAATATCAATCCAGGCTTTAGGCAATGTGATTCCTTGGCTTTTGTGGATAGTCATTGACCATGCAAATTTGATAGGCAACTGCTGCCTTTCATGCACGCCCTCTGATAGATGAGCTGACACTGTTACGGGACAAATGGGAACACAGGCAGGAGTTGTGTCACTAATAGACGGACCTATATAATTGTCAAATTTGAAAATAACTGTTATAGGTAAATCAGGTGGCTGATGCTTTTTTATCTGATATACAATGTCAACTACTACACCGGTTGCTCCATTGCAAAGACCAACATTTGCCCACAAGTTCATTGTGAGCATCACTTTAGCACCCTTCGCGAGAAAGACTAGTGGTTCTAGACCAAATATTTCATCCGGACTGGCTTTCTTTGATAATAGTGATGTGCGATGTGCACTGTTATTAGCAATAGGAGTAGCAATAGTGAGTTGGTCATGATTGTACTTTGCAACTTCATCATTGCTGAAATATAATCCAGTTGCATCAGCAAAGTCTGATAAATTTGACTGACGAGTTAACAGCAAATTCCAATCTTCAATAGTTGATTCACCTTTGCGTAACATTTAGAGTAACTCTGGGAAATTCACTCGGTCTGTGTCAGCTCCCTTGACACTCTGGTTAACGGTCAACTTGACAACTCTATCAAACATTCGATAGGCAAGAAAACCTTGTTCTTTATACTATAGTTTGGCTTTGCATGATAAAGGGTTTGTCTGAAACAGGTGGAAACTTCCCTGGGTCTCCTGTCAAAATCAATGATATTCCTCCAAATGGCTGATCACTATAGCCTGTTATCTGTTTGCAGCGCCTGTCTATCCAACCAAATGTTGCTTGGCCCAGCATAGAGTACTCATCTATAACTATATATTTTAAATTTTTAAGTGATTGTTGTAATCTAACAAAGTTCTGTCCTATGAGGTCTTTATTGCCTCTTGCATCTATTGGAAGCTTTAGCAGAGAATGGATTGTCACCCCTTGTATATTAAACGCAGCTTTACCAGTAGTTGCAGTGTGCTTCAAACTCCTAAGCTCTGTACTATTAAACTGATTGTAACAGCTTTTATGCTATTTTTTCTAACGTTTTCTTTATGCCTTCTCCGTCATCTTGATGTAATCTAGAGTGAAAGGCTAGTGGCTAGTGGTAGACTCCCTCTTGGGTCATCTATGTTTATGTTGATAATTACTAATAATAAAAGACCAAAAAAAAGCGCAAAAGCTCAGGAGGATTCAATTAAATACATAAAGTAGTTATTACCGAGGGAGAAGCGCTGTCTGTATCTTTCGGCAATGATAGAGAAATACGTGTCAAAGGTGTTAAGACTTATCTCGGTAATTTCTAGCCTTCGTAGCAAGCGATTCTGGAATGTGGCCGCGCGAAAAATGGGGCGAGTGCAAGAAAAAAGGAAGGGGAAGGGGGAAGAAGGAAACGCTTGTCAGCACTCATTGTCTTTTTGGCTCACAGGGAAGAGTCTGCGATCATTTTCTGATCGCAGAATTCGAGGCTTCTGATTGGCGCGGCAGGCGGTGCTGATAAATCATCGATCTCACACTTTTTGGTTCAGTTCCATTTACGATGGCGTCCAACAAGACTAAACTACAAGCTGCGTTAGAAAATCTTTCAGCAGGAGATTATAATCGTTATCTAAAATCTGAACAGAAGGCCTTGTTTCTACCCTTATCTTCCGAATAAACACATATACACACAAATACATGGAGAACATTGTATTTCGACCGTGCAAGCGACTAAAATACATCCTTATAACTTACATAATTCAGAAATAAATTATCATCTTTCTAAATGCTTATGGTTGTATATAAATAAATAATTAAATAAACGAACGAACGAACGATATAATAAAAGACTAAAATCTTCATACATCTCAAAACAAGAGCCCTGAACGCGGGACTTGTAATTATAAATTACCTATGTGTGGTACCTATACCACACATATAAATTACCCGTGTGGTACTTGCGCACTGTCGACTCAGCACCGAGAAGTAGATCAACAAGGCCGGGCAATGAATGCTGAAGACCAATGTCCTTTGCCATATCAAAGGACTGTGAATTTCAACGCATTCAATTGTAACCCCCAAGAACTCATGGATGAAAGTAAGGTAATGGCTGTAGCCGCACAGTCCTCCTTGGTAACTTTGCGCCACCCTGACATCACCCTTGTCCTATTCAAATCTGGTGAAACCGTAAATTCTAATCTGTGAGCGACGAGAATATTGCTTGTTCGCGTTGACTTTCTTGCGAAGCCTCTGCACCTCACTGACTTCCTCACGGAGTTTCGCAACTCCTTTATAGCCTGGCCAGCCTCGAGCGTTTCGTGGCCGCCATCTTGGATTCTAAGCAAAACTGAAAAACGGGTGTGGTGGGGGGGAGGGGGAGGGTGTCGGAAAAAATTGCCAACTGGATTTGGGGCCCTTTTCGAGTTGCGGTTTTAGACTTCATCCGCCAGCGGACGAAGTGATTTGATTGGCCAGTCGGTTGTCAATCGAATTGAAATAACAAGTAGGAATGTTTGACTCGACTACAAGTTGTTTTAGTTCACAAAATGGAGAATGCGAGATCAGTCGATAAGATAGAAGAAGCTTTACAATTTATGAAATCAAAAGATATTGATTTGACTTTGAAGAGAGAGCAAGAAATAGCGATCAGGAGTTTATTGATAGGGAACGATGTCCTTGCAGTGCTTGCAACGGGGTTTGGGAAAACCACGATTTTTACAGTTTTCGAGATAGCGAAGAGCTTTACATCGAGGGCTTCAATTATTATCGTCTCGCCATTGAAGAGCATTATAGCCAACCAGCTTGAAGAGTTGAATGGTCTGTCCTCTGCTACTGAGCTAATGCCAGAAAGTTTAAAAGAGGTCGTGGACAACCCGCCGAACTACATATATACTTTGGCAGAACAAGTCCTGTGCAAAGACTGTCTAGATGCGTTAAAAGATGAAACAGCTCACTATATCAGCGCGTAGAAGCCATCGTAGTGGACGAATCGCACACTGTTCAAACTTGGACGGGAAAGAGGTAAACTCTTATGATTACAGCGTCCAAAGCTATTACAGCGTAAACAATGTACTAACTTATCTTTTTATTTTCTATTAATCTGCAAACTGTACCTTGGACTGCTTCTTTTTTTTTCCTGTTTACATTGTGTTGTCTGAAGATGGTTTTACAGTGAATTATTAGTGTTTATAGAAACGTAAGAAACTAGGACACCCTGCACAGCAAAGTAGAACTATATAAAACACCAGGATTGATAATCCATTAGTTAATCTTATTAAATTTTATATGCAGCCACTGACAAAAGAAAGGGTGTGTGTGTCCATTTAGCCTGTCAAGCAGAATGTTTTTCTGGTGGAGATCATTATTAATTACACCAAGGTCATGCTAGGACGTGAGACCCAAAATAGACATCCATTTTTCCTTTTTGATAGTAGTACATTTCATTATAGCACTGTGTAATGTAAGGCTGCTTCAATGACTGCTGGAGCATTTTAAACATGGCTGCTTCAAGTTTGACTTCTCTGGCATTAATTTTGCCATGCGCTTTTTTGACACACACTTTAAGGTTCTTCCACATCATTAGTTGAGAAGCTCCATAGCTTCCAGACCCTATAACCAATCCGCCTTCTTTGCAGGGTGTCATTTGACTTGATGGAATGTAGTCTATTCCAGTCATTTCAGGTGAGATCTGATCCTGCCAGGAGCATAGTTTTTCCATAGCCTTTGGTTTGTTAGCATTTCTTTCTTCCAGTTTATTGACAAGTGTTCCAATGTCTTTTTTTTGTCTTTGAAGGGTTTGTAATTTTTTTAATGGATCGTGCGTGACTACTCATTTACCGAGTGCCACTCGGTGCTTGAGTTTTCAGTTACTCTTGTGCGTTAAGCACATGTAAAACGAAATTACCAATGAGACTAACTATATAAAGGAATATGGACTCCCTTTGCCTTCTTAATTACTGCAGATATGATATGACCAGTCATTACTGTCCTGAAGTATCAGTTTTTTGAGCTTAAATAAAACGACCTTTCTAAATTTTAACAGCTACGAAAAATGTTTCATCGGAAATGTACTCCAACTTAGTTAGATTTTAAGGTTATTTTTTCCGTTCTGCACGACACAAAATCCTGTGTCCAAACGCACCAGCTAAAACTCGCACAGCGAAACAATCAACACTCGGAAGGTTATGGAGAATTAGGTAACGATGAATCAGAAGAACCTGCTCCTTATAAAACCTTTAAAGTGGGATGAGATGACTGAAATAAAAGATTGCGAAGCAGCCGATGTTTCATCGTCAACAAAATGGTATTTTGCGTAAAGACAGCATTGAAAGGATTTTTCAGAATGTTGGCATTTGAATGTGTGGGGAAGCTTGAAGACCAAAGCCGTTTCACTCCACAATACCCGTCGGCATCCTCGCTCGCAGGTGAAATAATGGTCTCCACATGCTACCAATACACTGAATTCGGGTCTTTAAAGTCCTTTTATTTTCTTGTCAAGTTCATGAACAGTTCGATAACAGTTCATTACTTTGGCTTTCTTTTGTTTGATGTTGGCCCTATTCCCTTCCGGATCAGTCCCTTGATGGTCGGGGTGATCCATGGCATGTTGTTTGTTCCTTTACATGCATTGTTTATGACGTTCTTTTCCATGCCGTCATTAATAGAAATGGAAATAATGTACTTTTTCAGATTGATTTTTCGGCCAGTGATTGCAAGGTCAGCTTTAAAGCTTCCCATCTTGACATTCCATAGAGTTGGATCTTGCGATGTTTTTGGGCGTGTCGTATGGATCTGATGTCTAAATCTCTTTACCCTATAGAGAAATTCCTAGCTTTTCCCATCCCATGTCATAGTAAATGACAGAATCTTAAACGCCGGAAATGTAGTGTTCTCTATTTCTTTGCCTACTTTTCTTTGAATAGACATGGAGTGCAGGCACGTCACACCCATTAAGCTAGGCGATCTTCTAGATGTGAGTCCACATTACCAGAATGCAACGTCCTCAAAACCACCTGCTGATTCACCTGCTTTGTTTCGTTTTTTTTAGTGTCGTCCTTGTGAATCTCGTCGCTTCTTACGAAACAGACTTCACTACAGAAATAGCTTTTAATTCAGCACACATATGCAAGTCCCACTATTCTTCTCTGCTTTATTTTTTGATTAACAATAAATCTTAAATTGGCCGCCATTTTGAACCGTAAGTAGTAAACTAGCTTTTTTTCTTAAAAAAAGAAATAAACTCGCACATTTTAACAAAGTTTCCTATAGACGAATAAAATAGTCAAATAATGGCAAATACTCAAATGGTGTATTTAAACTCGAATTCTGAAAGTAACTGGAACCGCAAACTTAGTGGTTTCGAAGTTGCCTCACCTTAGCTTGGATAGGCATCGTTTTTTTATTAATGCTTGTTCCTCTACAAACGCATAAAAAAAACGCTTTTTAACTCGCTGGGCTTGCGATCTCGGAATGTTTTGATTAAATCACCGTTTTTATGGTGCTTCCACGTGACCGGCAGCGCACACAGGAATCCTAAAGTTTCCTTAACCCATTGACCCCTCAACCGGCCTGTACCGGCTTTGGGAAGTACCCACAACCCAAAAAATTCATAAATGCAAACTAAACACAAGATGAAGATACTCAGGCATCAGTTTAAGGGATAAATGGTCTTACAGATATGCATCCAACCAAGGTGTTGGCAACTACTCTTAAGCTTATATAAGCCTTTTCACCCCGAAGCCAGACAAATCAATTCCAGGTCATACAGACCCAGAATAGCAGTGTAAACAATTTCGGAATCAATTTGGTTTCAGAAAAGACAGCATTTAGGAGAGCTGTGGTGATTCATTAGAAAATTATTTTCTCATCCAGGCAAAGCCAAACAAGAAAAAATAATCATGAATCCACCTTTGCTTGCAAATATCCATAAGCAAAGCACTCAATTATGCCCCAAAAGACTTCATGATATCCTGAGACACTCTCCTAATATGCTCATAGCTGTATTTCTGATGAAAAGTACAAGCAACCATCAACTTGTGCTGGCTTCAGCACAACGACGAGGGATTGAATGTGGGGACCGCAAAGCACTGTTGGAAAGCTTGGATACCGCTGACTAGGTGCAGCTGTGTTTGACTTTGACGGGCTGTATAAAACTCAAAATAGGGGGGAGGTATCTGTTTTCAGTCTGTTTTTTGTAAATTCAGCTCAAAAATAGCCAGGAGTCAATGAGTGTTAAAACACTGATAGCAATTTTGAACCGGAAGTATTCTTGAGTAAGGGGACGTTTATTTTACTTTGCACCTACTGAAAACCCTTAGGTTAATTTCGCAGTTATTATCGGTGGTAATACTAGAATTAATTCCATGACTATTCCACACACTGGCCTCGTTGCATTGTCGAAATGCATTTCTCTTTTTTACTTAAGTATAAACTGTCCAAGAATATTAGCTCATCAAGTTCTTCTCTTGAAATCCAAACAAATATTTGACGATATTGTAGAGCCAAAGCCGCCGAATGGCTCGTGGGACGAAGCTATATTTGAAAATGTTTGTCCTAGCGTTGGGAGCATTGTAGTCTTCTGAATGGCTTGTCCTGTCCGATCGCCAAAGTGACTTCGAAAGAGTGGACAGCGGCGAGTTTGATTGAGGGGTAATCCTGAGAGTTAATCCTGACGTGCCTTTATACTCTGCCAACCAAGAATGCCAACCAACAACAAAAGTCAAAAGTGACAAAGCGTACCGCCCGTCGTTGCACTTTATCCAGCTCGTCTAGGAGATTTTGAGTATTAGGGGCCGAAACTGCACAGGCGTAGTGCATGATCGGGCCGACCAGGCCAAAGTACGCTGCTTCCTTAGTCTTTACATCACCGAAGTACAGGTTTCTCCTTAGAAGGCCTTGGATCTTGTTCGCCCTTTTCGTGATATCATCAACGTGCTTGTGGACCTTATACGCAAAATGGAGTGGTTTGCAACTACATTTTTTATAATATCTGAAATTTCATCATTTGCACGTGTTCCTTTCCTGTTCGATTTATTGGCGATTATATTCGCCACAGATCAGATCGATCGCACGTTTTCAAGGGGCTAATTAATGGCTTCAGTTTGAACATATTCATGAAAACAATTACCCGCGAGAGGACTTAATCCAAAAAAAGCTGAATTTTTTTTTTCCTAAAATACACCTATTGCCACATTATATTTTTGAGAACCTTGCATGGAATCGCGACATCTTAAACAGAATTAACAAGGTATGAGCTTAGAAAGAGGAAAACAGCAGACTGAAAGAAACATTAGCCACCTCAACTGAACGAAAGTTATATGGGAGTGGATCGTGCTTAGGCTACAGGCAAATGCACACGATGGCCTTGCTAATTATAGAGGGGTGACAAATAGAGAAACGGTTCGACTACTAATGAAAAATATAAATCCAGAGGAAGTCTCATGAATTCGAAGTGCAATGGAGACATTGTTCGGGTCTTGGTAAGATCTTTCCTCCACGTTTATAACATTGAGAATCAAACTCAAATAGATGAAGGGTCTCAGTAAGATCTCTTATCCACGTTAATTACATTGAGATCGCACCAATTTCCAGGAAGATATTAACAGAATACCACTTGTGACAATTGGCTTTTATTTCATATAAATTGATCCGAATAAAACCAAACTCACACAGACGAAGGGTTTAATTAAGATCTCTCCACGTTGATAACATTGAGACCGCACTAATTCCCAGGAAGAAATTAACAGAATACCACTCGTGACAATTGGCTTTTATTCAATAGCAATTGATTTGAATCAAACCAAACTCATACAGATGGAGGTTCTTAGTAAGATCTTTCATCCACGTTAATTAGATTGAGATCCCACAAATTTCCAGGAAGAAATTAACAGAATACCAATCGTGACAATTGGCTTTTATTCTATAGCAATTGATCCGAATCAAACCAAACTCATAAAGATGAAGGGTCTAATTAAGATCTTTCATCCACGTCAATTACATTGAGATCGCACCGATTTCCAGGAAATAATTAACAGAATACAACTGATGACAATTGGCTTTTATTCAAAAGCAATTAATCCGAATGAAACCAAACTCATACAGATGAAGGGTCTTGGTACAGTCTCTCATCCATGTTAATTATATTGAGATCGCACCAATTTCCAGGAAGAAATTAACAGAATGCCTTTCGTGACAATTGGCTTTTATTTAATAGCGTTTGATCCGAATCAAACCAAACTCATCCACGTTAATTAGATTGAGATCGCACCACTTTCCTTGCCTTGAGTAAATTAAATACTGGCTACTTCTAATAATGTGATTATTTGGGTCAATTTGCATTGATTTCATCGAAATAAATTTGATTTCATTGAAGCAACTGTCATGTTTGGACACTATAGTCCTTTTATCCATAGTTAATACTTTGTAGAAAATATTCTAACACAATAATAATTAATTTATGAACTGAAAATCTTTTGTTCAGTCTGTTAGCTATAATATTGTCAACCAGGAAAAAATCACACACTTATGGCTCTCCTGTATACTGAATTTTGTACATCTGTTTGACTTCTTTTTATACGATAGTAGCACTTGGTTTTTTAATAACTAGAAATTTTCATTTCTAGCTATAGAAATTTCAAAAGTTATCGGAGAGCAAAACGCCTTCTGCATGCCTCGCTGAGCTTGACAGGTTAAGTACCTGTTCGTACAAAATGGTGTGTTAGGATCTTAACAAACTTGACATACTCATCTTCACCAAGTTCCGGTGATATAGTAAGCGTGAATTAAGACGCTCCTTCGCAGTAGTTAATGAAAAAGTGTTCCTCAAAAACTGAATAGACCACAGGAAGCCCAAGCAATATATCTGTAAACCGATGAGAAGTAACAGTGTTTGTATGATAGTGATTTCTAACCCCGCTATTTGCGTGTTTTTTTGTGAATATCAACAAATTACATACAAACTTACAACATGACTTCTACTTGCGGATTTTAATATCTAGAGTTTAATTTCGGGTTTTTTTCTTGAAAAACATATCAGCATCCTTCCCCACTTTAAGAGAGAGACAAGGTAGGAGGCGAGCGAACCGACAACACTTAGAATCGGGTGGATATTTTCGGAGAAAAACACGTCGAACTACATTTTTTTTCTCTTCTTCCAATACTTGCCCGCTTATTCGAGGCAGGCTCTGTCTACAGCCGCCAGCTATTTGCCCAATTCTCCACCATAAATACGCTCGACGCCAATGGTTGAGTAATCCTTCCGGCCGAAACCTGGAAACGAGAGCAAACTCTTAATTTTTTTATACTCTTAATTTTTGCTGCCCTTCTTGTCTTTTCTATTTTAGATTTTTTTAAATTATTCTGGTAGTGCTTTCATTTTCTGTTTTTCCGTTCTACGGTGTGTTTCCCGAATGACTGGTCCCATTGTGATTTTCCTCGTCTGGTCTGTGTAGAAGAATAAACAACAATCCCCTTAATAGTTATCAAGGGGGGAAATAAGAAACAATTAAGCCAACAACCTACCTTTCTCCAGCTTTTCCTCGGCAGATTTATTGCTTTTTTCCACACTAATGTTGAGTTTAGATTCACTCATTCCACAGCTGAAAATCTTTTAACAGTGGTAGGCCCTTCTATTCGATAAAGACTATCAAGAAGCCAACCGTTCAAAGCGAATCTATATATAAAGAGCGTTGCTACCCATGGGGTCTCGGGTGGCATGGGCATACTTCGATATCCCTCAAGAGTCACCAACCTGTGAAAACAACAGAAGCCCGAAGATAGCTCTGCAGCTTCTGGGAGCTTGGAAGAGTAACCTACACAGCGAAATTGCCGCATTGTGACGCAACGCGCATAGATTTTCAACTCTAATCTTGTGCAGCGGGTTTTCCATATCCTAAGCTTTGGTCGTATTCAAGATGTAAGTGTTTAAACACAAACCATCAAAAGCTAAAGGCGATCAAAATAGATGCATTAGAATCAAAAGTTTGGCGAAAATGTGCCGCTTACTTCTCCAAGCGCAAAACTCTAAAACACGTCTCCAAATGTTAATACTTACAAATCTTTTTAAAGGGACATGATAATCCTTACTTTTAAATGCTAGTATTCTTTCTGTGAGCGATTTGACCTGCAGTATGCTCAGTATTCTTCTCGTCTATCTCGAGATGTTCAAATTGTTATAGTCGATTTAAAGTGTTACCCTTGGAATTAAGCACTTGCCCACCCCCCCATAGAAAAATATTGTATTACCCATAATGCAGTGTGTGTAGAAGAAGAAGAAAACGTGTTGACCGCCATGTTTGTTTCTGTGTGGTTTATTTTTAATGTTACTCGAGTTTTCACAAATTATAAGGTAACATATTGGGGGCTCAGACAAAGAAAACGGATTCAGAAGATGACTGAAGAACTTCAGCTTAGTATCGAAGAGAGTTTGTGTCGCTTGACGGCCGAACAGTTACACGAAGTGGAAAACTTTTTGAAGCTACACGAGGACGACAAACTATCTAGGTTGAAACGGGTCAGAAGGATCTCACAAGCTGTGGATAACGAGCTTGAGAGCAAAGGAGACCAAGCAGTCAGCTATCTGAAGGGATTAGAGGAGGTTATTTCGGCGATTTCTGGAGCAACGAAGCCCAAACAAGAAAAACAAGCCCAGCCAAACACGAGTGCAAGTGCAAGTCCGAGCGAGGAGCTCCAAGCTCTGAAGGATCAAATGAACAAGCTTATGGGTATGGAATCAAAGAAAGGTCTCTACATTTCGGATATAAAGAGAGAAATGAAGATTTCTGGGCAAATTGGAGAGCCAGGACAGAAAGATAAGTTAAGTTTTGTCAGTCTCGTGAGACAAATTGACTCTGGACTAAAGAAAGGACACACAGAAGTTGAGGTGGTCGATGTAGTAATAAAGTCCATTTGCCCAGGAATGAGACTTCGCAGCTACTTGGAAGGTATTCCAAGCTTGACTCTGGCCCAATTAAGACACATTTTGCGCTCGCATTATCAGGAAAAAAATGCAACAGAACTGTATCAAGAATTAGCAATTTTGGCTCAAGCTCCCGGGGAAACCCCTCAGAGTTTTGTGATCAGGGCTTTGGATCAAAGGCAGAAAGTTTGTTTTGCGTCACAAGAGTCTGATAGCAAAATGAAATACGATCCCGAATTGGTGCAAGGACTATTTTTAAGAACTGTGGAGACTGGATTAATGGATGATGGTGTAAGGATGAAACTAAGACCATATCTACAGAACACAGATACCACTGATGAAGATTTAATCCAGCATGTAAATATTGTGGCATCTGAGGAGTTAGAGAGGAAATCAAAGTTAACCAAAATAACTAAGAAAGTTAATCAGCTAACAAGTGATAATGTCGAATCACAAGGGAATGGTGGACGTAAGGACAAAGGGAAGACTGCTCCAGCCGCAGTCTCAACAGAAGACCTGATCCTAGCAGAACTCAAGTCAGTGAAGTCGGAGATGGCCACATTGCGGGAGACAGTGGCCCAAGTGCAACAGGAAAGGGATGGCAATATTGATAATCGGGATATACATGTACAGAAGGCCAAGAGAGTTTGCAAGCAGTGTGAGGATAGCAATACGATTGATGCATGTGATCATTGTTTTTATTGCGGTTCATCTGAGCATTGGGCACGGGGATGTCGTAAGCGGAGACCAACACAAAACAAGGATTCGGGAAACCAGCACCGGCTGCCACCGCGGGACAGGCGGTAGCCGGGTCGCAAGTTGCTTCCACAGGAAAGTCCCAAGTATGTGTGTTATGTGGGCATCAACCATCTGGTAGTGATTGTTTAGTTCAATGTGCGGGTTGTAAGTCAGCATTGTACTGCGGTGTGCAATGCCAACGGGCTCATTGGTTGGAACACAAGAAACTTTGCACTGCGATACAAGAGTTACAAGCCAAGAAAAACAGTGAGTACGCAGAGCGAATTCAGTCTAGTGTATTTATGTCTCATCTCACTCCAAAACAACATGCTGTTATTTGTAAACTGGTAGGACCAAAATGCAAAGTTTCCTGCATGCTTAATGATATTAGCACAGAGGCCCTCTGGGATACGGGCGCGCAAATTTCAGTTTTATCTAAATCATGGGTCAATGAGAATGGTTTGAACACTGATTTACAAGATATTGAGACACTCCTGGGTCGGGATAGAAACTTAAATGTATCTGCTGCAAATGGCAGTGAGATCCCATATGAGGGATGGATCCCCATAACATTGAAGCTAGAATCCCATGGGTATACAGGGCCAGATGTAGAAGTACCTTTTTTAGTGACCCCAGGAGAGTTAGAGTGTCCCATCATTGGATATAATGTCATAGAAACAGTGATTAAAGATTTCCCAGGGGATAATAGCAACACCACAGGGAGCCCATTACAGGATATTATGAAAGGTGCATTTCCAGAAGTCAGAGGGGAGGCAGTTGGGGCCTTGATTAACTTTATCCAAACATGTGACAACTCAGAACCCTTGTGCATCTTAAAGTCACCTAAGAAGAGTGTCAGCATACCGGGGGGGCAGACCCTGAGAATTAATTGTCGTGCAAATACCGGCCCAGTCGAGGAGAAATGCCCAGTTATCTTTGAACCAGATGAAGACCAGACATTGCCTACAGGGCTAGAACTCTCCCAGTCTCTATTGTCCATCCCGAAAGGGAAAGCTACGCGAGTTGACATTTACGTCAGTAATGCCACCAAGCATGATATCACCCTCAGGGGGGGCACCATCTTGGGTAGTCTTAACCTTATCAGATCAGTTACCCCAGCAGAAGTGAAACTTAGTGAGATGAACTTGTCTGATTCAAGGGGGTACACCCAGGTGAAACACAAGAATCCAGGGGGGCGACCATAGATTCATCACAGAGGGTCCCAGGGGTGGTGATTGGAGATCTGGATGAAGAACAAAAAAAGGAAGTCACTCGTCTGTTACAGGAAGAGGAGGAGACCTTTGCCCGTGATAGTCAGGATGTCGGTTGCATCGAAGACCTTGAGTTAAATTTAACCCTAATGGATAAGACTCCTGTTCAGAAAACATATGTCTCAATTAGCCGCCCATTGTATGCAGAAGTCAAAGGCTATATTGAGGACTTGATAAATAAGGGATGGATTGTGAAGTCAAAGTCTTCCTACTCGTCGCCGGCTGTCTGCGTCCGTAAACGGGACGGGTCTCTAAGACTGTGCATTGACTATCGTGAACTGAATCGTAAGAGTGTTCCTGACCGTTTTCCCATCCCAAGGATTCAAGATGCATTAGACACCCTAGGGGGAAATAGTTGGTTTTCAGTACTGGATCAGGGACGCGCATATCATCAGGGTTTCATGGGGAAAGACAGTAGACCATTGACTGCCTTTGTGACCCCTTGGGGACTGTATGAATGGGTTCGCATTCCCATGGGTCTTTCCCAGGCCCCCGCGGCCTTTCAAAGATATATGCAAGATTGTTTAGAAGATTTAAGAGACACCACATGTATCCCCTATTTGGACGATATCATTGTCCTTAGTCAAAGTTTTGAAGAACATGTTAGTGATCTGAGGAAAGTTTTGCAAAGACTGCGGGAACACGGGATAAAATTGAAACCCAGCAAGTGTAAAATCTCTCAAAGGGAAGTTACATTCCTTGGACATGTTGTGTCAGAAGAAGGTTATCGGATGGATCAGGAGAGTATTAAGGCAGTTACGGATTTAAAGGATACGCCACCTAAGACAGTCGGAGAAGTTCGCAGACTTATGGGACTTCTAAGTTATTTCAGGAGATATGTACATAACTTTGCGACGTTAGCAGCACCCATTTATGATCTTTTGACGGAACCCAAGGGAGGTACAAGTACCAAATCGAAAAGTAGGTCGAGTAAGTCCTTATTACGCCAACCAGTCTCTTGGTCTGAGGAACATCAGCGAATACTGGAGACACTTATAGATACTATCACATCACCACCCGTTATGGCTTATCCGGACTACCAACAACCCTTTATTCTTCACACTGACGCATCGGAGCGGGGACTTGGGGCTGTATTATACCAACGCCAGAAAGGAACCTTGAGAGTCATTGGCTACGGGTCACGATCGTTAACTCAAGCCGAGCGCAATTACCATCTGCATTCGGGGAAACTCGAATTCTTAGCGCTAAAATGGGCAATTACGGAGAAATTTAGAGACTATTTGTACTATGCCCCTAAATTTACTGTCTACACGGATAATAACCCGTTAACATACATTCTGACCACTGCCAAATTGAATGCGACCGGACAGCGTTGGGTATCAGAATTGGCTGACTATAACTTTGTCATCAAATACAGACCTGGAAAGGCAAATGGGGATGCAGACGGTCTCTCGCGGATTTCACAAGGCATGGAGAAGTATATGGAAGAATGTCAGAAGACCATATGCCAAGAAGACATAGGAGCCACTGTGAATTCTGTAAAGTTCCAGGCAGGTGAAGATGGCATTCCGACTATCTCTTTGTCAGCATGCCTTGAAGATTCTCCCGACGATAATGTCACCTTAGGCACGCAAGCATGGTCGACAGAGGACATTGTGAGACTTCAGCGTGAGGATACAACAATTGGAAAGGTGATTGGTTTCATACTTAATGAGTCATTACCCAGCTTAAAGGAGCGAAAGAAGGAAACTCCTGAAACAAAGGCCATGTTACGTCACTGGAAGAAGTTGGAACTAGGTAAGGATGATATCCTTCGCCGGAGAATTGGACCACGTCTCCAATTGGTCCTTCCACGGAAACTTCATCATCTCGTTTATAAGGAACTACATGAGGAAATGGGGCATCTCGGTGCAGAGAGGGTATTGCCACTTGCGAGGGATAGGTTCTTTTGGCCCCGTATGCAACAGGACATTGAACACTATGTTACCTCTGTTTGTCGATGTATCAAGCAAAAACGACCGAAACATGCTCAACGGGCACCAATGCAGAGTATTCAAACAACAGCTCCCTTTGAACTCATTTTTTTGGACTTTTTACATCTAGAAAAAAGCAGTGGTGGGTATGAATATATCCTCGTAGTGATTGATCATTTTACTCGATTTGCCCAAGCATACGCAACACGGAATAAATCGGCCCCTACAGTGGCAGAGAAGCTGTATAATGATTACATCATGAGGTTTGGGTTTCCCCTTCGAATACATCACGATCAGGGGAAGGAGTTCGAGAACGATCTACATAAACATCTGGAAAAGCTTAGTGGGGTAGCTCACTCAAGAACCACACCATATCATCCACAATCCAATGGACAAGTCGAGCGTTTTAATCAGACCCTTCTTGCAATGTTACGCACACTACCAGAGAACCAGAAATCCAAGTGGAAAGATAGTCTTAACAAAGTTGTACACGCATACAACTGCACTCGAAATGACTCAACAGGATTTTCTCCTTTCTATCTACTTTATGGTCGCTCACCTCGACTTCCCATTGACTTAATGCTTGGTACCAGTTTGCAAGGCACTCCGCAACAGTATCCGAAATATGTGACAAAGTGGCGAGAAACCATGGAAGAAGCTTACAGGATCGCACGTTCCAAGTCGACAGCTCAAGCCGCGCGGGGTAAGAGGTACTACGAGAAGAAAGTGAGATGCTCATCACTTAAGCCGGGTGATCGGGTATTGGTACGAAACCTGTCAGAACGAGGCGGTCCAGGGAAACTACGCTCATACTTTGAGGATCAGGTGTTTGTGGTTGTGAATCAGAAGGGAGAATCGAGCCCAGTGTATGAGGTCAGACCTGAGAATGGCAAGGGCAGGAACCGGACTCTGCATTATAACCTCTTACTGCCATGTGATTATCTCATGAGTGACGTGATTACTCAGCCAAAAAGGAAAACCAAAACACGGAAACCTGCAACAAGGAACGCAGCAGAGTTGAAAGAGGAGTCGAGTAGTGAAGAGGAACCAGACTTTGTTTACGGTAGACAGGTTGGATATGCGCCCGACGAGAAAGAAGAAGCATCAAGCGAATCGGATGTAGTCCTGGGTCAGCAGGAGGAAGTATCAGGCGAGTCTGATGTAGCACCGGGTCGGCAAGAGGAAATAGCATCAGGCGAGTCAGATGTATCTCTGGATCAGCAAGAGGAAGCTTCAGACGAGCTGGATGGAGCACCCGATCAGCAGGAAGGAACGGCAGGTGAGCTGGATGAAGCAATAGAGGAGCAGGCAGAGAGGGCATCACAGCAGCAGCAAGGGGAACAAGGTGATAGGGACAGCCAGGAGAACTATGCTAATGGCAGCATCATTGGACGACCCGAGCGGAATAGGCATCCACCTTTGCGGGTTACTTATGATGTTATTGGTCAGCCATCCTATTATCGGGGACCGGTCGCTAACCATGGTATAACTATAAATGAGTCAGCATGGAGTGCTTACGGTGCACCTCCTACACAAGAGTTACCATGTGCCACATGCGGGTTCAAGGCACCCTTCGGTTTACAGGTACCCTACGGTTATTCGGTACCCTGCAGTCTACAGACTCCCTACGGTTATCCGGTACCCTACGGTTTACAGGTACCCTACAGATGTCCTTCCTTCTCACCATGGACACCAGCAATGTAATTACAAGTACACTAGTACACTTACTTGACTTATATTTGTTTGTTTGTTACAAGAAAAAAAAAAACGGTCTAGTTAGAGACACTAGTTGAATAATACTAGTATAGCCTAGCAAATAGTGTAGGTAACAAGGTGTAAGACCTTGAGCAGCATTGGGTATTTACGTGGCAATGACATTGTGCAAGAGAACTGTAGAGTAAAGAATAAGCAAGATACAGCTGTATGAAGAAACAAGTGGAAGCCATGGTTGGACTTGATCACCCTACACCATGCCTTCATGGAACTGAACATTGAAATAGTAGAGTAGTCAGATTTTTTTTTTTTCCTCAGTTGCATTGTAGTATTGAAACATACTAGTAACTTAAATGTCGAGGACGACATCTTTTCAGGGGGGAAGTGTGTTACCCTTGGAATTAAGCACTTGCCCACCCCCCCATAGGAAAATATTGTATTACCCATAATGCAGTGTGTGTAGAAGAAGAAGAAAACGTGTT
This sequence comes from Nematostella vectensis, assembly GCF_932526225.1. Classification (NCBI taxonomy): domain Eukaryota; kingdom Metazoa; phylum Cnidaria; class Anthozoa; order Actiniaria; family Edwardsiidae; genus Nematostella; species Nematostella vectensis. Next base: position 19,644,696 of record NC_064035.1, read on the forward strand.
GACCGCCATGTTTGTTTCTGTGTGGTTTATTTTCGGTTTATTTTTAATGTTACTCGAGTTTTCACAAATTATAAGGTAACAAAAGCAAGATCGGCCCAACGGAATATCGTTATATTTCACAGGCGTGATACTTGAAACCCGATTTATTTATTACAGCATATTTTGGAGGGGTCTTACATTTTGTTTTTTTGTACTACAGTCGCTTTTTTCCAAACCTCGACCTTCGATTAAGCAGTCCTTTTGAATTGACGCAGGCAACCTTAATAAAATGTAAAATCATTCCTAAAATTCAATAGAACAACTTGAACAGAGTATCGACAATAAGTCAGTCCATGTATACCAGTTGAAGACCTAGATTAATACTGAGAAATACCTGCTATGGCTAACACTTAAAAACTTTATAGGCCTGCAATCCGGCAGTTGTTCCTGTAGTCAAACCTTAACCGCATGAATATATTTGAGGCACTAAATTATGTTAAAGATTGTAGCTAACTACAGTATAATTGTGTAGTTTTGTTACCCAAGTGCAACCAATGCATACAATCACTGTACCGCAAAAGCTTGAACTTTTCTAAAGGCCACCATATTACATACTGGGAACCCCTTGCCCACGGGATCCAACCCGTGATAACAATCATGGTCAAACTGAATTGTGACCCGTAAAATTTACCACCCATTGCTTATGTTTTGGCCAGTGAGTCCGGGGCTTTTTCATGTAGGACTTTACCATGTTTATCAGAAGCATCGTAGTATTTTAACTTTTGGAATGTGACAAGTCCAACATCTATTTCATTTGTATTAGTGCCTTCACATATAAAAAAAGGGTGTCTATTATGTTTTTATTTCTTGAGTGACCTACTGTATGGAGAACTTTGCAGGTAGGCATACTTGACCCCCCTCTTTAGCTAAAAAGATTCCTTTGCATTAAAAAATCAGTGAGTACTTGGTAGCAGCTAGTGCACAGCTGCTCTAGAAGCTACACTAGGAATTGTTCATAACAAACCAAAAATGATTTTAGGACATGTAAGGAAAACTACGTTCACCTGTGGCTATGCCATCCTCCATCACTTTTTGGTAATCTGTAGTTCCTTCTTATGATTTAAGTTTTTTTGAGAGTCAGGCAAACAAAAAACCCTAAGGGTTCAAAAGAGGATTGGTTTACACTAAGTTTGTTTATGTCTTGCTTTCTATTGCTCTTGGTGATTTATATACAACGGTCGTAGCGGCATAAAAGACATGCTAATCTTAACCGCTTCGCTGAAATCGCATAAAAATAACTACACGATTCGTTTCTAGCTACGTAGGGTTTCCTAAGGGTTCGTTTTAATGCAACGTTTTATGTCGAATTGGCGTTCCGAGTAACTGTGCATTTGAAGTTCTAAAAAGACTCTCTTTTTCACAGTTATGCTTAACACTTGTTAACAACTATGCTACGAGGCTACATTTTTGTGAAAACTATGTGTGGACGAGTTGACTCTATTTTTGTGGACGAGTTGACTCTACTTGTGGACGAGTTGGCTTAATTTGTGGACGAGTTGGTTGTGGACGACACGGTTTGTGGACGAAGTGACTGTAAACCGTTCGGTTTTGTGATTGAAAGAGAGGATCGTGAATCCTCACTTTGTTGGCTTTCTTGGGCTTCTTGGCGTTTTATTTGGTGGTAGATTCCATACTTTTAAATGAAAATCCCAGGCCCCAAAATGGCAACGAAATGCAAGCACAGAGGAAGGAAAAAGGTTCTTGTCGATTATGAAACCAGTGCCTGATTACCCCCCCCCCCCCTCAAATTTTGTGTCTAAAGGATAAACGCAACTAGGGGGGCTATACAAATATTGATTCACGCCAAGGTTTATGCGAGGATATTCCAAGAAGAAAGGGCGGTGAGTTGGTGTGTCTGTTTTCAGCTAGTAAATTATTAACTTGTTGTGTCAACGAGAGAGTTCACATTAAAAAGCGAGCACAACCACAAGCGCCCAACAGAAAGCGACAAACAAACAAAAAAGAAAAACACTTCTAAGGTGAGATTTGGACGACGATTTGTATTAAGAATATTACAGTTATTGTTTTGTTGGTGTTGTCCTTTTTTTTATTTGAGAATGCGTGCGTATACAAATAATCGAATAGAGTAATAAAATAATTTGAACATAACACCTCCTTTTGACATTCTTTGTTCTATTTATATTCTTGATTGTGATGAGATATTTCATAAAGTGTAACCTTGAATCTGTGTTTTCTTCTCTCAGTACGTTTTACAGCTCGTCTTCGCCGCAGGTGGAGGAGAACCAACAAATAAAAGGAAAAAAAAGTTGCGCTCTCCGATTAAACGCTGCTATTTTTTATTTAATTTTCGCGCGTAAACGAATCCCGTCGATGATTGGCACGATCATATGGTAACACTCAATTGCGACGATCGTGACAGATTGGCAGAAACGCGTATGCACTGTTTTAGGCGATTGAGTCGATAGGTGGCGATTATATGGAAACAAGGCAAGGCTAGACAGACAATGCAGAACTATGCAAAGAGCTCTTTGTTGATTAAATAATACCACTTGATGCAAACTATGTTGTTTCAGTACTGAGAACTTGTTTTCCGAGCACGGTTCAACACGAAGACCTCGAGAAGATGGGAGAAAAACAACAAATAGTGGAAGATAAAAAAACAAAGCAGCAAATATTTAAGCTTTTTTGACAAGCTGGAGTTTCAAGCTAGAGTAATTTGTGTCGGCAGTGTTTTCTTGTTAAACAACAAACGGTCCCGCGGGTTCAGGCTTGCATGCGCAGAAAAATGTGTGCAGTAGCAATAGGTGCTACCGTCCTTAATCGAAAGATACTATATCATTAGTATTTATTAGACATTCTTTTAAATGACGGGACGCCGTTTCAAACAAGTTGAACTCATTCTCAACCTCAAGAGTATCATCAAGATTTTGTGAAGTGTCCTTTCCAATAAAAGTGACCTCGTTGTCATTGTGACATTCTTTCATGTACAGCAGACTGTTTACAAACTCAAAAGGAGAAATGGCTAGTTCAGTGGCGTGGTAGGCAAAGTGGATGATAAACTGTTGTGGCCAATTGAATAAGGATCCAAGCCAGTCATACACGGTACGCATCCTGTCATTGCTATGAAATCTTATTCAGTACAAAGTCCGTGATACGTGCTTGCAAGACACGAGAATTGCATCATGTGTAGCTGGTGGTTCTTTTGGAACTCGTGCCCTAGCTGCTCTTTGCCTTCTTTACCAGCTGATGCATTCGCCACATCGTCTACCACCACAGAAGTGCGAACTATTTTTAATTCATGGATTTCTAAGTCAGAGCTATAAATGATGTAAAATCAAGTTTTTCCCTCTTTCCTCTCCTTTCCCCCCTGCCTTGCGTCCGTTTTTGCGCTCGCCCCCAGGAACAACGCGTCTTAAAATACAAGGTGGCGCCCGATCAGGAGAGGGTTTTCCGCAATAATAACACCGAGTACCTCATGCAAGAAGGCTTCTTCTCCAAGGAATTCCCTCAAGCGTGAGGCAGCGTCAATAAGCTTTTGTTTCAACACCTTGTTAGTATCAGTGTTAATCGACTTGTTGTGCTTCTGGAATGCACGGTCAGTAACAGGATGGGGCATATTTAAAATCTCACAAACGGTAGCAAGAGCCTCACGTCCCAAGCCAACTTCACCTACGACAAAAGCAGTCCATTTGATTGATATAAAATCGGCTTATCTGGACCAAAACGATTTTTATTGCTTTGGGCCACTTTAAATCTTTAATTTTGAATTGACGTCTCACGTGCACCTTTGAGTGATTTGAAACGCCAAGTATACACTGTTCGCTATGTGTCTACAAATGTGTCTACAAATGGTAATTCGCTTGTATTCTCAGGAACAAGTGATATATTTTCTCTAGTGTACTGGTTAGTTTTACTTATTCAATCATTCATCGGCATACGCTTGAAAGATTAAAGACCTCAAGTCTACCAGCACGAAAACTCTAAAGTGACGTGGTACGACGCCATATTTCCAAAGTATTCAAATAGTTATACGTGAAAACGAAGCAAGTAATATCTTTTCATTTCATAGAGCTCAGGTGTAGAACTTTTATCTTATTCGACCATCGCATGTCATGAATATTCTGGAATGATTTGAGACATCAAGTATACGAGCTGGAAAACTCTAGAGTATATAGAGTATATATCTAGAGTAAAGTATCTAGAGTATATATATATATAAAACTTATTGCTGCATCGACTGGTTTTCACAGCTTAATAACCCTCTTGCGTCTTGCTTGTGCTTGCATTTTTAGTGAAATCTAGGCTAAAATTGAAGCCAATTATGGATGTCCTTAAGGCAGGTTAGCCTTAGCAATAACATGATTACCAATGACATGGTTTGTGGCAATTTGTAACATTTGGTGAATCATATGGGTATGTTAGTGTAATAGATGTCCCCTATGTGTAGGTAAACAGCAAACAAACTGACAAAATCGTTTGGTCCTTCTGACCATTAACATGAGGATATGCATGTACATGTCCATTCTTCCTCAAAATTTGTGATATGGGGGGTAGTTCAGGGGAAGGGTCAACACGGCAAAACAGTTGCGAGCCAGGTCACTGTACGGTGGCCCACAGGGGTCAAACACAAATCAAATAGCAAATCACATTTACAAATTGAAAACACATTCGCAAAAGATGAAAACACATTCGCAAATTCAAAAACACATTCGCAAATCCAAAACACATTCGCAAATTCCAAAACACATTCGCAAATCCAAAACACATTCGCAAATTCAAAAACACATTCGACCCAGGCTCCCTCCTATATCAAAGGAAGGATCGGTTAGCAAGTAGCCTCGTGTTCGCCATGGGTACACTATTTGCTTTCCATATGTTGGGGCATGTGGAAAGGAAATTACACTTCCTGTCCAACACATGAAGCATGCTGAAGAATTTAACAATGTGTTTTTCACTGCATTGAAGTAAGGACAGGCACTTGCCAAAGCATAGTGAGGATCTACGTATAGTGTATGTATAGAGTATATGTACAAGTAAAAGGATAGTTTTATAACATCTAATTGTTTATTCCAAATAGCTTCAAGGCTTAAGAACGCAGAAATCATTGGGCAGCAGCTGGAAATTCTTTATTTCAGAAAAACTACCATGAGAATTTACTCATCTATAGGGAACCCACCCTGGATTTCCAATGTGCTCTTAGGGAACCCACCCTGGAATTCCAGGTCATAAGCAGGGGGTATATGGTTTTAAATTCTACTGCCCATTGGAGTTGAGGTAGATGGAAAAAAGTTTTATTTCTCTCGGCGTTGGATAAATGAGGGTGAATATGTGAATGAGAGTGAATTCTAGAACTACTGTATGGGATATTGAGTTGTTATCTTTAAAACGTTTGGATAGAGCAGATTTCAGATGAGTGGTGAAAATAAATCAGACCTGAATCATAAAACTTTTAGCCAATCATCAAAATCGTGCCATTCTGACATCAAAACTAAAATGCAAGTTTGACTTTCGCCTCCTGATTGTTATTTTGGTTAAATGCCTTTCTCTCCTGATTGGCCTGTGATTTTGTATTTGCGTTTACGTAGTTTTTGACACTCTTGTGATATCTGCTCTATGCACTTTTAACTCTGAGTTAAGATCTTTGTCAGGTTGTATTTGATTAATACAAGAAATAGAACAGAGAATTACCCATAGAATAATATTATTATTCAAACAAGAATGACAATTATATATATGATAATCAAAAAATTTGATATACAAAAACTACTTAGCATAACTGTGCTTCAGTAGGCATCTTAACCAGAAATGTTTTGTTTTGTTCATAACAAGGACTTCAATAGGAACCATATGTTGATTAGGTATGTAGTGAAACCCTGTGATTGTCACACATTTGTGAAAACGTTCATGGTTTTACTTAGCCTTCCTTGATTCAGAGTTTATCAAGCACAAATTAGATGTTTACAATCATATTTTTCTTGATCTCTCTACATTTTTCAAAATTTCTGACCACTGAATACATTGCAACAGACATAATACCTGAATTCCGTATTTTGATTGGCATTTTCCGTTCAAATGATTATCAGGGATTTTTTCATGGGAATTTGCCCTAAAAAATGACTTTCTCCTTTATTAATGTTTCCCTTTCACAAGTTTTAACAAAAAAATGACCAACTTATTGAATTTAACAAACCAACATTGCAATGCATTGTGGAAAGTGGCAGAAAAAGAAAACGTTTATTGTTATTATTTGATCATTCTCAATTGATTTTTTTGGATTAAAGTGTTCTTCTAATTGCAAATATGTGGTTTTCTTTATTTCCAATATTATTCAGATAGGTTCAAAGTTGATAAAAAGGCCAAAATTGAATCTTGTCCTTACAAACACAGAAAATGTATGATAGAAGTCAATTGAAAAGGGGACTCCCTAAATCAGCTTATTTATGGATTCATGTTGCGAAGGGCTGTACATTGCGCAGTGGCATTTAAAAATGGAACCGACACTGTGAAGCAACCCTGAGTCAGATCCACACCCTGGAAATTCTGGGTTGTCCTCACGCACCCTGAATTTCCAGCCAATTTTTTCTTGACCCTGGAGTTCATGTTCACCCACCCTGGAATTTTATACATACCACATCAATTAAAGGTTAAAACTGACAAAGACTTTTAAAACCTATTTTGTGAATCTTTGTATTTTTCTTGATTAAAATCAAGTCAAGGTTTATGAGCTGATAGCCTATTAGTAGGGAGCCAATCAGATCGCAGGATAGCTCATATCCAGTGAGTGGGGATATAATAATAGCATTTATTTCACAGCCGGATGAAAAGCACTCAATTTATTAGCATTAATGCTTTGAATAATATCTCAGTTACACAGGAAAAGTGGTACTGTATACCACTCAACCTTCTCACTATGCACTTTCTTTGGAGTGGTTTAAATTAGTCCATGAAATAGTGGCATACTACAAGAATGCTAAGACATTGTCACATACAAAATTTCAATGTGAAGTCATCTTTCATTTTATTTTGTTTATCACTCACTGACACACACTAAGTAATAATTTAGACTTCAAGTTCGCATTTTCTATGGGTCAATAGATAATTAACGACATTCGTACGAGTTGTCTACTTGTTTTTGTATATAAATCAACTCACATTCTACCATCAAATTACATTCAATACGGGTTTAGAGATTTTCACTATCTATGGCTCAATAGATAGTGAGTATGGTAGCCAATCAGATTGCACGATTCGTTATAGAATGCGAGTGAATTTATACTAACTACAATTAGTTTGTGTTTAACAGATTACCGGTAATTAAAACCACTATATCTTTTATTATCTGTAACATATAAAAAAGATATGCAAATATTCTTGTTACTGACTGGATTACACAGTCGATAAAGGAAAAAAAAAAAACATAATACAAGTGACACTTGTAGGATATTTTGCAGCATACCACTTAAAAGCATTATATTAGTATTTTTATTATGCCCTTATTCCTTTATATTTTCCTCTGTTTCCTTGTTTTTCTAGCTCTCAAGAGCTAACATATGGTGAAATAATGATAAAGCTTCACGCCATGTTTTGGGGGTCTCTAGGCCTTCCTGATCACATACATAGCTGAAATATTGCTGGTAATCATTATCAACATTATCATGCTCAGCGTCAACCCCAGCAATGGCCTCTTGTATTTGTTGGTCATCAACAAATCTCAAGTGATCCTCTCCGCCAGATCTTTCTGGAAGGAAAAAGAGCTCCTCTGGTTTGCCAGGCACTGTATCGTGCCTAGAGGGACGGATATAGTGGGTGTTCCAATGCAGCTTCACAAAGTCCAAGTCCTGCTGTAAAAGTTTGTTGAACAAAAACACATTGCCATAGTTTGCCTATGGTATCTTCAAAGTAAAAATAGATATGTAACTTACTTATAACTGCTGACCAGACAACAGTCTGCTGTATATATCAAACCCCTGTCCCTCCCCCTGTGGCAACTTAGGCGTTTATGGTCAAAGACATCTTTAACATAAGAGGAAGTGGTTAAGATTGTGGAGATTTGGCCAAATTGTTTTGTGTGAAAGTGCATTGTAAACAAAAACAAAACCACAAGCACTCATTGTGATATGTGTTTCCAATCTTCAATATTCCTCTTTCTGTGGGATTCTTGAAAAAAATGATCCACCATGTAGTACGTGACTTTTTGAAGTGTGACCACCAACATTCTATTCTTTGGTTTCCTGTTGGAGGACCACATCTGTGTGCTTTCTCTCCACTAAACTAATCAGTATCATTTGCTCTTAGGAAACACTGAGCAATTGCCATTTTGCCGTTTTCAGTACCTGGATCAGTTCGCAAGAGCTGTGGGCAGCCTTGAAGTTCTCTAACGCAATCAAGAAAAAAGCTGACAACCACAGATGGATCATTATTTGTTGATGTCACTTTTAGCCACAGCACACGTCTACTGTAACCATCAACAGCACCATGGATGGGAAAGCCAATTGGCTTAAGTTTGTCATACCCATTCACATGCCAGCATTCGTTTGGCCCAGTTGATTTGTAGGTCCCCCTTTTCAATCTATGCTTCCGCCTTTCCTCTGTGCCAGTTGGATCTAACTGCTTTAATAGAAACTGCACTTTACTTCTTGGAATGTTTACTCCATGCATGAGGCGAAGGGTATGCCACATTGCACGATAACCAGAAAGGCAACATGGACCATCAAGCTCTTTTTGGATGATACATTTAACCTCGTTGTCATCGAGATCAGCTCCCTTTCTTTTAAGGCCATATTCTCTTAATCTCCTCTTCAATGTCGACATTGACATTTCGATTCCATGATGTTGATCAAGAAAGCAACGTATCGCATCGTATTCATATCCTGCATAAAAGTAACTCTCGATTACCTGTTTTTCATCTACATCATGTTCATGTTCGCCTTCCTTCTTGACTTTTTCTCCTCATTTTGGACAGAAATCAAAGCAAGTTTCAAGAGCGATTCCACATTTGCTGCAAAACATGGCGGACACGGGGCAACTTGGTAACTGATGTTGATGTTGCGCTTTCCGTCTTTAGGGGCTATAGTACTACTCATACATGTTGGTCAATATTAGGTCTAGGGTTGCTTTCTTCCTCGTCGGTACTTTCACAATCTGTTTTAGCCGGAAGTGGTTTAACAAGCAATTGATGTTTAAGCGATTGAAATCTCCGGTTACCAAGAGACCACAGTTCGGGTAGCGTGCTTCCACTAAGGCGAGCGATTGGAACAAGTGTTCGCGTAGGTACGTGTCATCAGCCTTTGGCGGGTGGTATATGACAGCCGCGATAATACATGAAAACCCGCGGGGGAGCCGGTTTGGCCTTAGATAAAGCCAGAGAGTCTCCTGATCTTCGCAGCAGGTTAAATCGCTCAAATGCTTGTATCTGCAATACTCCTCCCTGATATAGGCACATAATCCTCCATGGTCGATTGTTTTCTATTCTTGCGAACCACAGCATACCCTGGCATATGCACCACACCGTCCGATACAACATCTTTCAACCATGTCTCTGATATAAACGCTAAGTTGACATAGCGAAAAATTAACTCAGTGACCTCGTCCATTTTAGGAACAAGAGACATAGTGTTTACATTATAAGGTTGCATTGCTCCCTTATGGCTTATTAACATCTGTGATACAAATAACATTGGCTTAGAAAACCCCATGCAAAATGGGACACGAGTATCTATGGCATCATGTCAAAAATGTGATGCAAAGCAAGTTAACAATAATTTCTCATCCAAAAATAATGTGAATAAATATATTTGAAACATCACAAAAAGGTGATGCTCAGTTCAGCCAATCCAATTTCACCATTGCTGAGGAAAAATCTTCGTCCAATGAATGTTGCTCATGTTATATTTCATTGGAGATCTTCATAAATATATATCAACAAACAAAACCGTGTTCGGCTTTTGAGAGATTTTGAAGTGATTAGTTAAGTGCATGATTAAAAACCGTCAAAAAATAAAACATTTTATCAAATCTAATAACAAATAGCAATGACATATAAAATAAGCAAGGTCCATTAAATCCGATGCGCGTATCAAGATTATTCCTTGACACTTTGGTATTTTCTGTGTCCCACTGGCTGTAGGCTCCCCATAACCTTAACAATTAGACTGAGTTCCAATGAGTCAATAGTCAACAAGGTGTATAGCACAGAAATGGGAAGTTACTTGTTTTGGCGGAAACTGACCTCCAATTTTTAAATCACTGTTTTTGTCCAAAATGTTGGCTGTTTTAGAACAAAACAATGTACCTAGGGTTCACGATTTTATTGTTTAATAGATAAGATCCATATGACCTAATAAGATTGAAAGATCTGTAATAGCATCTACCCTACATCGATTTGTTTAGTTTGAGTCTACTTCAGATGACAAAAACTCGTCATCAGAAAAAACAATTCCAGTTACTTTCTTCCTACGAAATATGGGGCTGGAATCATAGGAGGTGCCAGAAGACTGGATATCAGTTACCTCAGATTCATCAGACTCCTCATTGTCACTAGTTGAATCATCCATGGATTCTTGATCACTTTGTAGATGTCCCTGAATAATTATCCATGTTCTAGTGACATGTTCATCAGAATAAAATGCAAAGTTTGTCTGTAAATACTTCTTATCTCTAATGTATGCAAGATTTGCAACAATTCTATTAATCAATTGCTTGATGTAACCAGTAGCAATATCAGTTCCTGTTACAAGCATATCCTTGGCATTTGATGCCAGCTCTGATCTGTAGTCCATCAATTCTTTCCCAATAGCCAAAGCCTTTTCTTGTGACACAGTGTTCACTCGCATTTTTTCAGCCCCATTACCAGGCTCTGTTCTTCTTAAAAGATGCTTCTCAACCACCGACTTGTGTTTCTCCTGGTCACACTTGAAATCACAAGAGCATTCTGGACTAAAACATAAACACAAGCATTTGCACTGCAAGGCACAGACATCACAGCAAGCATGCAAATTCTTGTTTTTAGCAGCTGTTGCCTTGAATGGGCGCAAAAGCATTTCTCTCCTGCAGTGAGCGTTGTTTTTCTCATAGTCTCTCATTTCCTTGCTGATATTCTTTGTAGCTGTACAAGCTTTAATTAAACTTTAAAATTACCGCATAACTCATTTGAGTTGAGTCTCTCCCAATTCTCCCGGTCTCTTGAACATAATAATCAATATCAGTTGAGGGACCCAAATGAATATCCAAATAAATGTTTCTAACTGACTCCCATGCCAAATGCAATGGAACAAAACACAACTCTCACAATACCATCTGCCTTACAAAATTCAGTCTCAATGGTTCCCTTCACAAGTTTATGGGTTCTTTTGTGGTACATGGCAAAAAGCCTACTCCTATCATCCCTTGGCTCTGCCCCGGTTGGCTGATGATATGCCTGGTCCCCCAATTGTTCTCCAAAAAGATCAAACAGTTCTTTCATGTGTTCTTTTTTCCTACAGAACACAATTACTTTTTTTGTCTCTTGCCCCTTCTCCCGCAATTCCTTGATCAGCCATTGGAAAGCTCCGCAGAGGTCATCAATGTCAATAGAAATCACCGAGTATTTTGTGTTTGGCCTATTTGGGTTACTATCTATCACGTCACATTCATTTAAACACAGATCCTTTGTTATGATTTCCATTGTTTTCGCAGTTGCAGTGGCTGTGACACAAACCAATGGCACTTTCTTGAGAAGAGATCTCAGGCGACCGTAATCTTTTCGAAATGCTGCGGTCTTTTTATCATCTTTGCCCCTAAAAAAATAATTTAACATAGTTTAACATTAGGTATTAATGGAAAAAAGTTTTGAGAATGGAAATCGTTGTGCCAGACTCTTTACAATCAACTGAACTATCATTCACGAACGCGTATTTGACGATTTCAAATTAAAAATATCAATGATCGATCGACCAGAACTTTACAAAACTATACAAGCACTCTTACCATTTCGCTATGCAGTGACTTTCGTCGATAAAAACGGCTTTGATGTTGTTCTTTAGGTCTCTGAAGACATTTCTGTGGGAATTGAGCAAGCGCCTCCGGGCTTCCGAAAGGTTGTATTTGCCTTTTCGGAGGTTTTCCAGCTCAACCGTACTGGTCTCGGGCCCGATCATTGCTGCAGAGATCCCTCGTTTCCTCAATCCTTGTACTTGGTCTTTCATGAGCCACCAGAAGGGGCCACCAGAAGACAAACGGACAATATTTTCGTTTGCTTTTCTGCATTTCCGACTCCATTGGCGATGGCTTCAAAGACGAATGCAACTTTCCGGAACCCGTTGGTACACAAAACACAACATCCTTTCCGTCTAAATATAACAATACTACCTTTTCCTGACCTTCCCTGAACTTTTCATACCCAAGTTTTTGGAGGCCGAAGCTTAAAATGTCTTCCTGATCAGAGGTAAAGGCAAAGAACGCGATGAATAACGTGTGACAAGATGGCGATAAACTTGAAATGTCGAACTTGAAAGATGATGACGTCATACGCAATTAACAAATTCTTATTGGTCACTCGGACTGACGTCACCGGTGGATTTTTCCACCGGTAAATATGGCGCGAAACAGGAATGAAAAGTCGCTTAAAAAATGGCTCCTAAACCTCAAATTTTTTAAACGACTTTGAGAAAGTCTAGTGTGGTTGCCATTAAAACTTCCACCATGGTATGCCTGTCGCTCTGCCCCAATTTCCTTTAATGTGCTCTCAAGGGCTTCACTTGATGGGCCATCCTTTATATCAAGCTTGATTCGTAAAGCCTCAGACTCCTTCTCCTGCATTGCAAAAATTATGTCAAAGCTCACCTTATTATTATCTTCTTTATGTATAATTCTTGGCCATCATTATAGATTGTTTCTATCAAGGCTGTTTGTCATTATCCTGAAGCAAGATAGTATTTTTGTATATCTAAATTGCATTTTACGAAGTCATCTGCCATTTTGCGTAGGATGTCTGCTTGCTTAATAAGACCCTCTGTTTGACAACCATTTTCTTGGAATACTGCACATGCAGCTGCATCATCAAGGTCCGATGCTTTCTGTATGAATTTCAGAGCTGTCATCTGCTTGGCATCAGCTTGCTCTTTAAGGCAATGTGTTTCTCAAACTTCTGGTTGCCAACCTTTGGGAAATCATGGCAAATATGTAAGTATTTAATTGTACAAGGTACTAAAGTATATGTAGTCCCTCTCTTTCTCTCCCTCTCGCTCTTATTGTGCTCAGTTTTGCATACTTACGTTCTTTCTTTGTTTACAAGGAATGCTGCAAGTTCCAGATTAGGTGCATGGAACGATTGTTGAAAAAGCAGGAACAGACGGTTGAAAATCCCCATGCTGATGTGGAGACACACCTTCAAACATGAATTGTAGTTAGCAAAAAATGGTAATAATTCAACTCAATACATTCAATCTCTCTTGTTATGGAATAGTTTGGGCCTTTTTTCAAAGAAGGCTGTATAAAGCAATCTCTACATACAGTAGTTTATAATCTTAGCTGGATTGAAGCACTTATACTTTATAACATTGTGTTTCAATAGGGTTCTCCTTCATGGATGAAGATGTACATATATTCGTTTTGTCATATAGTCATTTTGTACACCTTATTATATATTTGTATTAGTATTTCGCTGCTGTCACTATTGCATTTCACCCTGAAAGTGACATAATTTGTAGTTGGCAGCCTACCTGAGAAACAGGTATCTTCAGAATTGGTGGACGAATCACATTGTTGTAGGAATTATGTGGGTTATCTGGACCCTCGAACAGACTGAATACTACTGTGTTCTTGGTTGAGTTTGGGTTACCCATCTCAAAGGTCATCTTAAAGGAGTTTCCTCCTTTGTCTCCTCCAAATTTTATCCAGATCTCAGTTGCTGGGATAAAACCATTATACCATGTAAGTCGACCATTCCTTTTAATATAACAACATTACAATAATTACTGTTAATCATGTGAAGAAGCCTGTTTTCTGTTCCCAAGCAGCAATAGATTCCTCAAGTGATTGAATATCTTGTGGGAGGTAAATGTACTTTGGACCTAGATGAATATTAATAGCCATACAGACTTTCCGAACAGTAGTTGACACAGTTGGGATGGCAACACCAAATGTGTTGGCTGTCATAATCAAAGCTCCAGAATCCTTCAGAAAATACAAAGCAATTGCAACCTGCAATAACAAAAAATATTAAATTCTATTAACCATTTGTTCGGTGTATCCTCTAAGGGGTTTAAATGAGGTTGCACGATCTGTAAAGTGGAAAAATAATACAGGGGTGCATAGGGTTTTTCCACATTTTCAGGCTTTCCATGACTATCAAGGATGTTTGAAAAGAATTAATGATTGCTTGTTTCTACACATTGTGTGATTCCAGAAATGATCCATAACCCCTTATTGAAGGGGGTTGAGATTTGCCCCCTGACCCCACCCCTCTGGAATTTCCAGTGAAAATTACAGTTTCAAAGATCAAGCACTAATTGCATTTATTTGGTGTCCTTTTTTATTTTACAGTACAATATACACAATCCATAACTTTGATGAAGAGGCCTCTGCATGCAAGCAGGGTAATTTTTTGGTAAAAAATACATGATTTTCCATGCCTGAAAAAGACTTTTGTAAAATCAATCATTTTCCAGGTTTTGAAATTACTGCAATTTTTAATATTCTGCAAACTCTAGTCAACAATTCCCTGTCAAACTGCTTTTTGACTTTTGTCAATCGAAATCCTGAGGTCTTCCAAACATTGAAAATTTTAGTAAAGACCCAGTCTACGGACTGAGTGTGAATTAATGAGTTTTCACACCCGGGCCATGCATTTACTGAGGTGCTGTTTTGCTAGGCAACGGGGTCGACGCTTTCACCTAATAACAACGGCGGGAAATTTGAGGCAAATAGCTCTTCAGAAATATGAGTACCTAGACGTTTGGCAGTGCACTTTGAAAAGCTAAAAAAACTGTTGCCGCTTCAAGAAAGAGTCTACAAGTCAGGAAATTTTGGGGATAAAAGAACGCAGTACCGAGATACAACAAATGAATATTTGACACAAGCTGTATTTAGTAGCTCCGAGCACCTGTTCACTTACGACTTTAAGCTCGAATATCCAGGAAACGGTAGAATATTATTAAGAAGTTTGTATGAGGGGTTTGTAAAGTAATACTTCAAAAATATGTGCCTAACGTTAGTATGTCAGGAGGGCTCGGCAGAATAAAGTAATGTTCGAAAGTGCTAAACATGTCCTATGGTTGAGTAAGTTTGTGCTCGCGTATAAAAATATTTTTTGTGCACTATGTAAGCCAGCAAATAAGAGATCATGTATCGCTAGTTGTTCTTGAGTTACTTATCTATTTATATACTTCGTATATACTTCGTATATAAATAGATAAGTAACTCAAGAACAACTAGCGATACATGTCATAATCAATGCTTTCGCGGGAAATTATTCTAAGTGTTCTCACTCGTGTTTAGCGGCTGAATAGGGAAAACCACCAGCTTGTAACATTCCATGCATGCTTAGTCACGTCAGAAACTAAATGGTAACGCGATTTCTTTCCGTTTCTAATACCCTCTTCCGTAAAAAAGATGAGATCGCGAAAAACTTAAATATTACTTTGGCTTACGATAAGACTGTTAAACCGGTTCTTAGGGTAGAATTTCTTGTTTAAGTAAACCGACTCTTTTCATAATTTAATATGCAAATTTTATTCTCATAATGTCACTAAACAAGGCTGATATCAGGCCCACACCCAGGGGCAACAACAGCCGAAAGTTGTTGCCGAACTTTCGGTTCTCAATAGACGTGCTATTCGTAGACAAAACTATAAAGCATAAGCTAGATCCAATCTGTTATGTCATTTATCCAAAAGTCAGACTTTATTCGTAGCTAAAACCGACAATTAAAGTCCCGTGGACACTCCAAAGGCATAAAAAACCCTTTTTGTTCTTTCGGGGGTGGTCAGACTTTTATCAGAAAACTTTCTCCCTTCCCCCCCGGGTTTCGGATTTCGCATCCCCCCTAAGAAAAATCCTGGGTACGGGCCTGGATATTGCACTGGTTTTGAGTGACGTGGCTTTCAATTTTGCCTGCCGGTAGTTCTGGCGCTACCTTGAGGAAAAGGAAAGCGGGTTCCG
Source organism: Nematostella vectensis (assembly GCF_932526225.1). Taxonomy (NCBI): domain Eukaryota; kingdom Metazoa; phylum Cnidaria; class Anthozoa; order Actiniaria; family Edwardsiidae; genus Nematostella; species Nematostella vectensis. The sequence continues at coordinate 19,660,833 of NC_064035.1, forward strand.
CGCTCAGCGGACTAGATAAGGCAAAAAAAAAATTCCAGAGGCCGTCCTACTAAACACAGCCACATCTGCACGACATGCTGTGTGTTGGAGGCAACAGGTGGAGAGGACCGTACTCTTGCCAAACACCAGGGCCCAACGAGGCATACCCCCTGTTAAGGAGATAGACAACTTTAATCAATACAAGAGTTATTTGGGCGTAACACAGGGTATCACAGGAGAATGCTTCATTTGCCAAGGGTGTTATCGTGATTTTACCTAGATTTTGAGTTTGACGAATAAGGTATTCACCTGAAATAGTTTACATGAAAGGATATATTTCTTTTCATTTTTATTGCTTCAATCATATGTAAGTATATTACTTGTGTAACCAAGCAAAGTAATTCTTTTACACGAGTGCTAGTTGGGGAAACAAAACAGGTCAACATTTTCATAATGTACAATAAATTATATATTGTACTTGAAAATCGTTACTTACGGTATAGAAAGACCGCAAATTAGTACATTTATTGTCTCATAGAGCGGATTTCGAAAGACTGTCGTGAGTAATTCACAATTACTTTTGTAATAAACTCCTATAGGTTTTATGCACTATGCATACACTATAACCTGCACATCAGAATTAGACTTGAGGCTCTAAGCCCTATTTTAACAAAAATACGCCGATAATGTAGGCGCTAACTCAAATACGTTCTCCAAATCAGGTTATTTTATAAATATGAATCAGAAATAGAGAAAACTTAGGGAGTGAAAAAAAGTGTTTGATAACAAAGACGTAATGGTGGCAATTCGTTGTTGCTGCTACTAAAACATAAGTAGATAGACGCGCCTTCCTTACTTTAACATTCTCAAATTCCTTGATTTAAACACAAACATGTCAAACCGATAAGTTTTCACAAGACTAGGCAAGGTAATCACCTAGATATATAAAGGCGAGGTTTAATGCAATGTCAACAAGAATTTCGAATCATAACTCGACACCAAATACGGTTTCTGTCTTTAAAAAGGCCTTACAACTCACAATCTACAAACAGTGGAAGCAATCGCATATCTTACCAATGAGGCATAACACTTCTAAAATAAACTTTACCTTACCTATCTGGAAATCAGTGACTGTAGCCAGAGAAGAGGCTCATTCGCCATTACTACTTGACGTGTCCATGGTTCCGTTTTCGGCGCCATTCTCGAATGCACTGTTCTGTTAACTAAACGCGTGAATTTCTCGAGAAAGCGAGAATTTCTCGAGAAAGTTTTCTTCACATGATTCTTGACCAGGATATAAGTTAAACACGATGTAAAATATCATATCGTTATCCAAACGATTTATAATCATTTCAGTAAAAAAATTCCCTGAAACCGTTGTAAACCCGTTGCTCGCTACGCTTCGTGGCCCAGACCTCATTAAATGCATGGCCCGGGTGTGAAAACTTATTAATTCACACTCAGTCCGTAGACTGAAAGGAACCCTGGTGTAGACAGGTGGGAACCTAGCCACCCACTTTGGGACATTTGACATATAAACATACATGTGGGAAATCATTCAAACTCATATGGAAAAACTCATATGGAGGGGGGAGGATTGTGTCCACCGCTGCCCCCTCCCCCCTTTTGACAAAATGTACAATTCCAGAAAAAAATCCATAGCCCCCACAGAGGGAATTGGAAATTCAGGGGGGTGGGGGGTCCAAAGTCTCAGGAAATTCCAGTAGGAGGGGGGCTTTGATGCACTGAACGATTCCAGGGGGTTGATTGTTTAATTTGTCATTTTGTATTTGGCTTTGACATTTTTTATCAAGAACATTTACCATTCCTGTTAAGTTGGAAACAGCAACAGAAATCTCCCTCAAATTTTCAATTTAAATACACATGAGATATCAGTCCCCCATAATTTCTTATTTCTTTTTGTGAAGTCTAGCTACATCTCCCTAATGTGACCAAAATAATTTCTCTTTTAACACGAGTTTTCCTGTTTGCTTAGATCTTGCCTAGGCCAAGGGAATGAAAGTCATAGATTTGCGTCCGAACAAATTTCAAAACACGAGGCTATTTTTAATGTATTATTATCCATTATTTTTTTTTTGAAGTGTATTTCAGTCATTTCATACAGTTCCAGTTGAACGTCGTCATGCCACTTGGTAGACTTGGTAGTATCCACTGCATTCAAGCACACAACATGGCCATATCGGACTTGAAAGACCTAACAGTTTAAGTAAACCTCGGAAAGAATCCACTCTCGTTTGTTGTACGGTATACTTTTACGATTAAAACTTGTCAATACTTCAATGTTTCTATATTTATTGGAAATAATGACTTTTTTTGTAAAATAATGAATGTTTTGGCGGTAGCTTTTGGGGCATGCGGGCGGTGGACGCAAATCTATGACTTTCATTTCCCTGGTCCAAGATAATGGAAAACTAATGTTGTTTCATCGAAAATATTTAATAGAAAACATTAGAAAATGAAGTGGAAATCATTTTATTCATATTTTCTAATAAATTTCCTTAATTTTCAGCAGCTACAATATTTCCAGAGGGGAGTGGGTGTAGTTTTTTCCATGGCTGAAAAATCAGGGGGTGGGGGGTAGTCACCCATGACCCCCTGGGGTGGGGGTACCTTTGTAAAATTCCCTCCGTAGGGGGTATGGACTTTTTCTGGAATTCTTAAGCTTAAACTTAAGTACCTTTTTTCTGCGGAAATCCCAGGTCTTGGAGATCTAGGAGATGGAGTTATATACGGACGAAGTTCATCCACTAGCCTCATAAAAATTGGTTCACCACGGATCTGTTCGCCCTAGTTTTATCCAGAATCGCCTAGGCGTTGCTCGTTTTTTCCGTGTTTTACCAAATCTAGTCGAGAAGGAACTCCTAATAGTTGCACAAAAGAGCAGGAGATTTCTTTGTAAATTAATTCGGCGTCTCAAAGCGGTAAAGAGTAAAAGTATCGGCTCATTTATCATTCCCATATATGCCGCCAGCAAATTGAGTCGTGCAATCGCTCTAGCTTCCGCCATTTTTCACTATTTTTCTGAGGCGAGTGCTGTCCTGAAGCAATGCAGGCTCGCCGTCAGGCATTCCGCCATGTAAACATGGAACGAAACTGAAAGTCAACCCGGAACGAAACTCGATCCGGTATCATGTAAACAGCCACTTTGAAACGACAAGCAACAGTTTTCAAAATAGGATTGATTGATATGACTTCCAAGGGGTAGAAACCACAGATGAGGTGTCCTCTCAGAATTGATTAACACTTTAAACTCAAACTATTATACTTACTGTACCACCTGACGGAGTGAAATCTCTCCATTACCGGAGGTTGCAATTTTTCTTTTCATTAGTGTCGTCACTAATGTCTCCTCACCTTTAGAAAGAGAGTGGTCCAGATCTTTTTGCAACAAGTTTAACAGCACTGGCTCTTGTCTCTCCCTGTTGTAGGTCTCGCAGTGTGACTCGTGTTCGCGCAGTTCCTGTAGGTGTTTATCTCTCTTGCACCGGACACAAGAAACTCTCAGCTTAGCAATGATGCTAACAAGAAGTTTGGGAGGCTTTCCCAACTCGGCTACCAATGTCGGGTGATTACACACCGGACAAGGCCCACCGTCGCCCGTGCTACCTAGCCATTGACTTATGCATGATGCACAGTACAAGTGCTCACAGCTACCTATAACCGCTGCTTGCAAAATCTCTTTGCAAATGGGGCAGACCACTTCTTCGGAAAAAGTGGTGGGGGCATTACCCCCACCACTTTGGCTGATACAGCCGCTGGGGGGATACTGACAGGGGATGGGATGCTTTGTTTCTTAGGTCTTCCACGGCCTAGAGATCTTTTTCGTTTTTTTCCTCCTCGTTTCTTAAGTAAGATACATGCTTCACAATCATCGCCATCGCTGTGGGCATTCTACTCCACGACCTGTGTTGCACATTGATAGGCCTGACTGGTTGATATTTTTTTGCTTTGCTGTAACAATTGTTACAAAGATGCTTAGGGTGGACGTCGTTTTCGTCCCTTCCTGTGTCGACGCTGAAAGCTCTTTGGATAAGCGTACTTATGTGTGGTGCACTGCAGTTGTAGGTGTACGCCTGATATGCGACAAGATTTGTCTAAATTTTTCGATGAAATGTCGCCATTACTGGAAAGTAAGGTTAAAACATGGACTATTCAGTCATTTCCAGTTATAAATAATATCATTGCAATGTTTGCAATGTAAAAAAAACTTTGTACGACTATGTTGGTTTATGGTACAGGCGTTTACGAACAATTGATATTCGGTAGCATAAAGTAAATGATATCAATTTAAATCGTAAATATCACTTTTTTAGACTTCCGTGATAAAGGAGCTAGCGCGGAAGGTTGGAGTCAAGGGTTCACGCTACGACACCCTCAGATTACTGAAGACAGCAATGGGTGCACCTGAAGTCTTTATTAAAGTCTTCTCGAAAATTCACGGTGGATCAGGTTATGACATAATCAAAAACTACAATTTAGGCCAAGTTAAAGAACAAACATTCTTTTCCTTCCAATTTTCTAGAAAAACGAGCGGGCTTTTTTTAAATTATTTCCTGTATTTTTACTATTGTCTTCCAATGACATCGGCCTTAGTAGATACTTTGCTTTTACATGCATTAAGACACCATTCATTGCCATTCGGTATCACCAATCAGTAAAACCGCAATATTCTTGCTGTTTTTTTTAGGAAGGAACGTAAACGTTAAGCAATTATCTTTCAAACATTCACTGGCACCTTTTATATGCAGGTGGGTGGCTAGGGATGACTTGTCGTTGATGCTATGGCATCAAATAGCTACTTCGCCAAGAGGGTGAAGCGAGATCATGTGGACATTCTGCGAAGCCTTCGCGCGCAGCCAACCACCGTGAGCATCATAGACTTTCCTAACATGGTTGCCCATGGTTGCCCATGGAGACATCAGATTTCCTGGCATGTTTGCTCCCGATGGTAGCAGAATAGCTTCTCCAACGGCGGAAAACATAGGGGCCGCAAAGGATGGAAGCCTAACTGTCGAGTGGCAATGGCTTCCCAGTTCAAGCAGTAGGGATAAAGCTGACGACAATGTCCATCCCGTCAACAAGCTGCTCACTACTCCTTGTTTGACACGTTCCACGAGGAAAACTGGTCTCTTTTCCTGTTAGCGAGGCTTAGCTTGACATATATCGGAAAATATTAGTCTGCAATGCATCGGTACTGGACGGATGAAATTACTCACGCTTGCATATCTCGTTTTTAAGTCGTGGATAGCGAAGCTATGCATGACTTTTTGCGTTAGCGGGGTTGTGTCACTGGCTAATCACTAATAGCTTATTAATCGTCGAATCAAGTGTAACCCACAGCCAATCATGACTCTTCTAATATGACAACTGTTGGCGAATCAAAACAAACGTTTTAGGAGACTGTCGATGACGTCACGTATGTAAAACGAATGAACAGATAAAGCCGCCATCTTGAAAAGCGTGTCTTGGAAAGTTATTCTGCATTCTGTCTTGGAAAGTTATCCCGCATTCGTCAAACGAAAGCCATGGTTGTCCTTTCAAGGACCTCAGATACCAACATTCTGCACATTCGTGACCTAAGGATCGAATGTGATCCAAGGCCTTTGAATCGTCGGGGCAAACACTGCGATTTGCCGAAATCGAATTGGCATGTGTGTCGCAAGACGAGGAGACAGAATTTTACCCTGTCGTAGATCCCTTAATCTCACGAGGAATGAATAAATTCCTTCAGGAAAGTGAGACCAATCTACGCCATCGAGCGTCAATCGTATCGCTATCAAATCGCAATCAATGCTATACAACTGCTATACAATGCTATCAAAATGTGCTACTGTATCGAACGAGACCGTCAACACAACAGACACCACAGTGAACAATGACCTGGAGAACTATGAGGATATCCAACGCGAAGTAATAAAAAGTCAACCACTGTTGAGTACTTCGAGGCTTTAACGCTACCCTAGGTCTCGAACGAAGGTTTCCCGTACAGGCCATCGCAATTTACGTGAGAGAGAACCATCCAGAGTACCCTTCAATAAAATCCTGATAAGGATTAGTAAAAGGGAAAAGTAATGAAAAAGTGTTTGCTGTATTACTTGAAGCAAAATATACCTAAATCTTCCATTTTAAAAAGAATGTTGTTCCCCACGTTTCGAATTTATATTGCAATAAAGATGTCTATGGCTAGACCCCAATGCAGACACGGAAATGCTTCTCCCTGAGAAATATTGTACTACACTGAGAAATATTGTATTTTTGTCATGAGAACAAGAACCGCAAATCACAAAACCTCTCCTACATTATTTTATCATAAAGCACTAGCCTCGTCTAGCAAGCAAAGTGAGACATATTGTGCTTCTCATACAGAGTTGCTGCTATCAAATGATGTGGAACAAAATCCAGGAACTCTCTCCCCATATGCTCCCAGAGGTATGATGATAATTGACTCGCCCATGTCAGTATTCCAGGCCCGGTTAGCACAACAAGGTTTAAGAGCTGTAGATGTTGTCTCAGATGGAGCATGCTTTTTTAGATCAATTTCATTTCAACTCTATAATAATGTCAGCTATCACTTGAATGTGCGTGCTGCAGCTGTTAATTACATGAGGGCTAACCCAGGCAGATTCATAGAGTATGTCACAGAGCAATCATGGGCAAGTTATCTAAATAATATGTCCCAACAAGGTACATGGTGTGATCATCTTGCTGTACAAGCAGTATCAGATGCATTAAACGTAAGAGTCGTGAGATGCACACAGATGATTTAAGAGATACAGCCGTACAATAATCTCGGGTAAAATATAGCACTAACAAACCTGCAGAAAATGCATCTTTATCAAAAAAGGAGCAAAAAAGGGCCTATATGAGAGAGTACATGAGAAAAAAAAAGACAAACTGAAAGTTAAAAGAATATTACATCAAAAGACAAGGTTTGAGAATACTGAAAAACTTAAAAAATATGAAAGGCAATACTATCATAAGCGCAAGGCCTCCACCAACCCTGACTATATTTTGAAGAGAGCCAGAGAGGCTTATCAGAATAGAAAAGAAAAAGACCCTGAGCATGTAAGAGAATTATATCAACAGGGATATCAAAGGCGCAAAGAGAAAAACCCTGAGCACGTAAGAGAATTAAGTCGACAGGGATATCAAAGGCACAAAGAGAAAAACCCTAAGCATGTAAGAGAATTAAGTCGACAGGGATTTCAACGGCATTAAGGGAAAAACCAAGAAACATAAACAAAATTGCTCAACAGAAAAGGAGATCTTTTCTTTCTTCAACTCCTAATGATTCTGCTATAGATGTTGATTTAAGTCCCACTTTTGTTCTATGCTAAAAGTGATTCAATCATTTCATGATAATATAAGGCTGGGTCCAGAATATGTTTGTACTTGTTGTGATCAGTTGTGGTATAGATCATGTCTTAAAGTGTGCTGTTAGTAAATACAGTTCCACTTGTCCGCAAACCTTGATAGACAAATGTGTTACTGGTACAAAAAGTGTTCAAAATACTGAATGGATCTGTTTCACTTGTGACTCAAACCTAAGAGAAGGCAAGTTACCAACATGTTCTCAAAAGCAAACAAAATGTGTTTTCCCATTAAGCCAGAATGTTTCAATGTAACTCCTCTAGAAGAGCGTTTAATTTATCCATGTATCCCATTCATGGAAATACGTGAGCTGCCTAAGGGTGGTCAGCTTTCTATACATGGAAATGTTGTCAATGTTCCAGCTGATGTCAATTCAACAGTAAGTGTACTGCCCCGGCCTATCAATGAGTCACAAACGATTCCTATCAAATTAAAGAGAAGACTGAACTACAAACATCATCACCAGTTTCCGAATGTTAGGCCTGCGAAAGCAGCTCGGCATCTTGTTAAGACCAGCAAATTGTTCCAAAAGGAGCATATAGAAATGCAGGATGACTGGCCAAATAACTTTATTACTGAACCTACTGTCTCTTCAGAAACAGACGATGGTCACACTGAATGGAAAGAGTTTATGATTGATGCTAATGCTAGTAATGGCAATGATGAACTCCCAAGGGCTGATGTTATGTCTGAAAACCATTTCCCTAGTGAATCTGAACAGAAGAGTAAATCTCAAGTAAACACTAATGAGAAAATAGATAATGATAAAAATAATGATGGATGGTGTGAAGTAGAGGAACGGCCATCAGGTGTCACAGATACATTATTGCAGGACAAGGACTCTGAGTTCTTAGCGTTTCCCTCCATCCACTGTGGTAACACTAGACCTGACAACAGCGAGAGGGATGTCCCTGTTCATTACAGTACAGTGTGCAAATGGGAACTGAGAAGTCAGGATAGGCGAGTTGCTCAATCAGTACCAAATATGTTTTACAAACTTAAGAAACTTCAGATTAAGCAAATACAAGATAGTGCAAGCTTGTCCCTCAGGAAATGTAAAACAAACTAAGGGTAAAAAGTACACTACAGGTGACTTGAAATCTGATGATTATGTGAACAAATTAATACATCTTGATGAAGGGTTCAGAGTCCTGAGGAATTTAAGTGGGTCACCACCTTATTTTGAGAAGTGCAAGAAAGATTTGTTCTCAATGATACGTCAATTAGGCAACCCCACCTGGTTCTGTTCATTTTCTGCTGCAGAAACAAGATGGTTCCATCTTCTCAAGATACTCTTTAGACTTGTAAATAAAAAAGAGCTTAGTGATGAACACATACAAAACTTGACTTGGCAACAAAAATCAGATCTTATACAGAAGGATCCTGTGACTTGTGCAATAAATTTTGAACACATGGTCCGGTTGTTTTTCAGAGATGTCCTGAAAAGTGATGCAATGCATATTGGTGAAATAGTGGACTTTTTTCTACAGAGTTGAGTTTCAGCAAAGAGGCAGTCCTCACATTCGTTGTCTTCTATGGGTAAAGAATGCTCCTCGGTTTGGGAAATCATCTAATAAAGATATAGTGGAATTTGTAGATAAGTACATTACCTGTCTAAATGATCAATCATCTGATGATATGAGTGAGCTAGTAAATTCACGAATGCATAGACATGCGAAGACCTGTAAGAAACAGGGCGATAATGTCTGTCGCTTTAATTGATTATACTGGGAGTTGTTTTACAAAGGAACTGTAGAGACATAATGCAAATCATTTATGTATCCAAGGAAAATTGTCCTATTCTGAAGGTGATAATTGACAAAAGGGTTTATCAAAGTTGCTAGGGAGCTTTCTGTGGAATCAGTGATGTGAATCACACAGTTAAATGCATTTGCCATAGCCTGTATAATAATATTATCACACCAAGTGTCTTGTATTGACATTTCCTCGATATAGGCCTCCCATGAGTTACCAGGGAAGCTTTCAATATAAAGCTCGGGACATCTATGCAAGTGATCTATCCCAGCCAAACGAACATCATTATGGAATTCATGATTACCATAGAGCTGGTGAGCACAACTTTTGAAAAAACAGGAACCCTGGCCACCACAATCAAGAGGCAATAAGCCAAACAATGGGAGTTTGTTAACTAAAATATTCCATGGCATAATGTCAGTTTCACTTCTATTACATTCCATGCCTCCTCTCAAGCTACAATTAAGTAGGACATCTTCAATTTTATTATTTACATCTAAGGACCCACTGACTTCACAGTCTATAAAAATTGATTTCTTGTGTCAAATCTGTCTAGAGAAACAGCTCAGTCTTTTTGTCATGCAATAATAATATCTGGTAAAAAACTATTCTCTCTTTTGTCAAATGAAACATAAGTGTGCTTGTAGTTTTTGGCTACTGCATACAGGCGTGATTTTTAAAAAAAGTTTCAGCTTTTTTCTGAGCTTTCGTTTTCTTAAAAGTCGCAGTATTTTACGTTGTGGAATTCTGGATGGGGCACGATCTCTGTTGTGTCTTAACCGAGACTTGATTTTTGAAGCATCTAGTTTTCTAACTGTAACAAAAATACTTAGTTCGCCACACGATTGATCACTCAATATATCGCCGAAACAACTTTCAACGCAAGACCTACTATAATGGGTGATCACAGCGTTCAATCCAGTTTTTGGGTCAATGGGTAGTCGTTTAGCAATTTGAGAAGCACGTGGTTTGTTTATAGGCACAAAGCCCAGCCAAGCGGTCTCATTCCCCCGAAGGGCGTTTAAAATCCCGTGCACGGGCTTAGCAATCCCACAATGGGGCTCCATAATCCTCACGGGATTATATATTTTCTCTCGCAGCGTTTGCGTAATCAAGTTCGAGTTCCGCTGGTTAATCCCAGTTGCCGTTCGTCTCGCACGCTGCACCGAATTTTTCCAAGGAAATCGACCTGCAGTTGCTAAAACACCACTCATTTGACCGGTTAGAAACTTAGAATGAAAGCTGTGATAAACTATCACTATTCTAATAAACGACGACATCTTACCTTCATAAATCCGCTGAAGCAAGACCACTGGCGAATGACAGAGGCGAATTAAAAACGCATGCCTCGTGTTGTCGTGGTGATATTTCTACCTTGTCTAGGGGTGGGTCAGATATTGCCTCAGATTCACAAAAATTTGTGGTTCCTACACCCGGTTGGGAAAAACGCTGTCCTAAATCAGGTGCCGTTGACCGTCCAGGCTCAAGTTCCATGCCGTACCAAAAACGCTGTCCTAATACAAGTGCCACAGACCACACAGGTTCAAAATTAGTATGCTCGCGCTTCGCGCTCGCAATTACACCTCAAAATGTAAATGGTCCAACACTTGTCCGAAAAAAGGCCTGATAACAAAATAATATATGTGTGCTTTTGGTTAAAATTGAAGCAATTATTATTTTTTTTTTTGATGTACTGGTTAAAATTTGTAAAAAACAATTTAAAAAAACTTTACATCAGTTGTTGGTGACCCAGCCCAGTTTTTTTTTTTTGCCGTTTGAGGATAGAAACCTGACATTTTGGGTAGGAACCTATTTTAAAGAAATTTGCCAACACGCCAAACAAATTTGATGGATTTAGGGGTGCTCCAAATTGGTTTGAAAGAGAGCAAAACCTGAGAATTGAGATTATGTTCTGTAACAGTGTAAAGTTGGAGTATGTGCTATGCATGATTTGAAGTTGTTAATATCTGGTAAAACTTTACCACCCAAAAAACTCAGGGTTTGTTGCAGAGCCAAATAATGTCACAGATAATGGTGTCTAAAATGTTATTTGTGGCACGGAGAAGGGCAAGCATAAAGCAAAGAACACTCGAACTGCAGGTATTTTTATGTAATATTGTTAACTGTTTTTAGCACAGCTTTAAAATTTGTTGTGTATTTGTCTCAAATACAATATTTTAGAAAAACAGTCAATGCCCCTAAAGGGTGAAGAAAATGTAAAATATTAGGGAAAAATAAAGAAAATTTAGGATGATTTTCACTAGCAACCACACCCCAGAGTTCTTTGTAAAAAAACCCACTTAAAATGGTATTTAAAGCTACATTCTCGAGGCTTTTTGTGGTTGATACACCACTAAACCCTTCTTTGAAATGCATATGGTACATATTCAACAACGTTGAAATGAATTGAATGGGGTCACAAATAGACCTGACATAAAACACGAATAAGATGGTTAGAATGGCTTGATGTTGTGGCCTTAGTATTGGCATAAAAAGTTTAGGCATACTGTGTCCATAAAACTGCACATATTGCTTGGGCATTACAATTAATTGTCTTGAATAACAGGAGAAGAAACCAGTTATTAGAAAAGCAATGAAAAATAGCTTTTAGTATAGATATTGACCTAACGTTTAAAATGATTTCTAGAAATCCTGGTGTTTCAGAGGCCATGCTCTATTGTAGTTGACGTGGAGTTTTTTGGTTCCGAAGGCAAGTCGCAAGTATATGCTCATTTACATACGCTGCTCGAAAGGGAGCCAATCAATGCGACATCTTGATTTGTGCAAGTGAAATATTCACTCCCCAAATGAAGTAAAAAAAGTTGTGCTTTATTGTGGGAGTAAAGAGGAGATGTTGTTGACATAACTGTAAACCTTTTTTTTTAGAATGTGAACACTGAAGTCTGTGAACAGCTCTTCTTCTGGCTTTCTAGGTTTTCAAGAATTACTCGACACATGAACAGGTGGCGATTCCTTTTTCTAATGTTTTTTTTCTAATAGTTTTGGTTCAAATTATACAGGCTTTTATCACGGTTGCTGCCCCAATTTCAATGTCTAGTGTGGCAACTTCTCTTTAAGCACTTCGAGAAGAAGTTTCGAAAGGAGAGTTCTTTAATATTAATTGTGGTCAAGGATTTGTAGAGTATATGCTATGCTGGAAATTGACCACCAGAATGGTATAACCTTTAATTTAGGGAGTGAAGCCTGTTGGAGAAATATTTTTAGACTACACCAGTAATTGGATTTATAAAGTGGCAGATTTCCATTAAGTACATTGTTTAGAATTATTTTGCTGGTTGGTACCAACCATAAGGCTTTGGTTTGGCTAGTACGGCTACGCCCACTGGTTTCGTCTCGTAGGTCTCCAGCCTACTCGACTGCTACGCACAGTGCTTTTAGGTAGAAATAAACCTCTTTGCATGTTCCAAAGGCAAGTGATTTCTTGCTTAAGTGCTAGATAAATGCATTCTTTAAAGCTATAAAACTAGGATACACTGATTTAAAAAAACTTACTGGAATAGAGCAACTATTTTGGAGACATAAAATACAAAAAGACATTCTTCTACATGCCACGCCAACTGGTACCAACCAAAACGCTTCGTTTTGGCAAGTACGGCTACGCCCACTGGTTCCGTCTCATAGGACTTCGGCCTACTCGACTGTTGCGCACGGTGCTTTTGGGTAGAAATAAACCTCTTTGCATGTTCCAAAGACAAAGTGATTTCTTACTTAAAGTGCTTGATAAATGCATTCTGTAGGTCTATAGAACTGCTTATACACTGATTTAAAAAAAAATTACTGGAATAGAGAGATTGGTACCAACCAAAAGGCTTCGTTTTGGCAAGTACGGCTACGCCCACTGCTTCCGTCTTGTAGAACTTCGGCCTACTCTACTGCAGTGACCGTTATTGCCTGGGTGTGGCAGGTTATTCATGTCATCCCATGGCATAGGGTTCTGTCTGTTTAACTTGATTGAGTACCTGGCAGGTGCACTTGATTGAGTACCTGGCAGGTGCACTATTGTTTACATGACCCCTACTAAATTATTATTATTATTATTTTTGGTTTTAGTGGCAATAAATACACACTTCTGGACGAAAAAAGAGACTGAGAAGAGAAAGACTGAAGGGACGCTAGAATCACATAGAAGAATATGTAAACATCACCAGCGCAGAGCTAATGTAAGTAATATTCAGAAATGTAGACATTAGCTTCATGTTACAGGGTGCTTTAAATTTAGATGGGCTTGAACATGTTTATGTTTTTAGCTAATCACTTCCGCCTTATATAAGAAAGCTGTTGTGGTCATACTTGCTCCTCCATATATATACCGTATTTACCTGCGTATAAGCAGCACTTTTTTATACTCCAAAATAACCTTCAAAATTAGGGTGCTTTTTATACACAGAATGCCACTTTTTTTAATTTGCATAATAAGGGAAACAAAAGATAGTCTATAATTGGTCAATTGATCGTTTGTGTGTATGACTAAACACACTGGGATCTCGATCCTATTTAAATTGCGCATGGCATCTTGTGTTGCACAAACTAATAATCACTTCATGTCAACAAAAAGTCAATGGTACACCATGATCGAGAAGCTAAGAATAATTGCCTTTGCTGAGGAAAACGGAAATAGGTGTCGAAGGAGAGTTTGGAATTTGAATATTGACTTTTTTAACTATTTTGAGCTCAAAATTCTGGGAGAGTCTTATATGCGGGTAAATACGGTATACACCAGGCACAAGGACTTTTTTTGTAATAACAGTTTTTTTGTTGTTGTTTATATGTGCAGGAGTTCACTTTATCAAATATAGGTTAACTGTGAAAAATCATAATGGTTTTATCTTTTTTTTAAATTCAGAAACTGTACTGTCGCCAAGCAGCAATTGAGAAAATGGAGTGGGAGCCAGAGCAAAAAGAGAAGTGGGAGAAAGTCATGACCATAGACTACATGTCATCAGAAAAAAGTGGCGAGGAAGAAATTGAGAATCGAGAGAGGCGGGTGTTTTTGGCAGTGAAACCCCTGGCTTGGGAAAGGAAAGAACTAAGAAGAAGAAAGCGAGAGCTGGATAGAAAACATGTGGCAGGGCTAACTAAACGGGCCCTGCAGAAGCGTCTACGAAGAATAAGGAGCGTAGAATTTTCAGCCCGCCCTCGTCCCTCCTGCCCATCATTTGGGCAGTCGTGAGGGAAAAAACACCCCTACCTCCCCTGACACCCTCAACCCTCAACAGTACCTTTCAACACCGAAGAAACGCCCAGAACCTCACGAAGGTCATGAGCAATAACTGATCAATGAACAATATTTTTTTACAACATTTTATATAAATATATAGTTCTTATAATTCTGAAAAAGGAAAAAAGTTGCTTTTAGCAGATTGATCTAAACATATATTTTTAGTGTATTTTGGATATTGTTCTCTTTAATCTAGGCAAAATGCAGAAGTTTTCATTATTGAAAATCAAAAAAATATGTTACAGTTGCTTATATATTTATTTATATTTTGAATGCTGTTAGCTCTAACAGCCAATGCAAGCAAATTTTTCGTTATTTTTTTTTATAAACTTCCAAAAACATATATAGAGTACCCACAAATAACAAAAATATTGAAAATATGTTATAGTTGCTGTAGAGAAACCAGAGCATTGATTGTGTGTAATTCTATAAAAAAGTGTTTATTTCAATAAAATTAATGGAAGGCAGAGTTTTGTATTTTTGACTTTCTATGATTTGTAATAGGTCCTTTACTAGTAAACAGAGTCTCACACAGTCTCACCACACAGAAACTACAGGACATTAACCCTAAAATTTATAAGAAATTTAGTAGCCCTCAATCGAAGCTCTTTAAGTTGGATTTTCAAAGACATTGATTGTCCTTAAATTCAATTCAATTGAATATTTAAGGCCATTAGCTCTTTGTAAAGAACTCGAAAATTGACCTTTAAGTACGTTTAACTTGCCCGAAATGCCCTTAAATATATTAATTTAGAACATTTTATTACATTTAAAAACATTTTAAAGATGATATTTGAGAAGTTTAAGATTCCTTAAAATTGATTAAAAATTACTTTTAACTACATTTAAGAAGGTTCTTAAATGTTTTTTCTAACAGCATTTAGGGATTTCTTAAAGTCACATAAATGTTCTTAAATGTAATATTTTAAAATTCTTAAATGACATCGTAAAGACAGTTAAAAGTGATATTTAAGTTGACTTTCGGAATCTTTCCAATAGCCTTAAATCTATATTTTCACCCAGTGCGTGTTCATAGAAACAACATTCATGCGCTACGGACATGGACCAGGAGGTATCATTTGAATCAATTTGTAGCCTGAAACACTGAAGACATGGGCCCTTGGGTTGCACATCTGCTGTCGCTAGAGCAGGACATAACCAGGCTGAAAACCAGAAAACGTACAAGGAAACCAAGGCTCGCGTTAATTCAGATGACAGAGATCGAGAAAGCATCCGACACAAGCTTGCCCTGTGTATCGACCCGTTAACTCTCGCGTCACATCCCGCCAGTATTGTTAACATTGTCAGTGGGAAAATGACAGAAAATGACAGACAAATGGAGATGTCAATGTTCATGATGCACTAAATGTAGGAACAGAGTCCATGAAAGAGTTCGAGAGGGGCTGGCCTGAAAGCTTTCGAAAGACAATCACCAAGAAGGTAAAGACCATTTCAGACAGCCAAAAGCAAGTCAAAGTCGGTAAAGAGAAAGCGTATGATAGCACGATTATCTACAGTCCTGTCATTGGCATCCAAGCGAGTAATAGAGATGTCGACATAAAGAAAGTCCTAAGTCATGAACTTGCTCCTGTGCCAACAGCAATGTTCCACGATTCTGGAGCAATGCGGATCTGCCCAGCAAAATCAGAGCTGAAAAAACAACTAGCAAAAGAATCATTGTGGATGGCTCGGCTGTCCTCTGGGTAATACATTGGCCCACTAAAGGTGTGATTAAGGACTTTGTTGACAATTTCATGAAATATTTAGCATGAAAGCTTCAAGATAGTAATGTCTACCTGGTCTTCGATCGATACCGAGAATATAGCACAAAGAGCTCAACTAGATATGCAAGAGAATGCAACGCAAGAAGAGTTTACCAGCACTCGGAGACAACGCCCCTACCCTCACAAAAAGCTGTTCTTACTGTATCTGCTAACAAGCAGCAGCTTATGTCGATCATTTGCCGAAGTGTTATCAGGGATGTCTTATTTCACGCCCACACAGCAACACACAAGCTAGTGATCACTGGAGACGATGTCCCAACAGAAATACATCAAGGCGTTGTTATTTCCAGAGACGATATATCTACTTCTCATGAAGAGGCTGACAACTTCATAGTTCAACAAGCCATCATGTGTGCAAAGGAGCACCGAGGAAAAATGGTTGTTGCTGATGATACAGACGTGTTTGCTTTGCTACTCTTCCATTACTTCCATTACGAGGACCTTTCTTGTCCCATGCTCATGAGCTCCCCGATTCAACAAAGGCCACAAATCGACATCAAGGCAACCGTGCAAGCGCACCATGATATCATACTTGGTTTACTCGGAGCCCATGCTCTTTCCGGTTGTGACACTGTGCCCACATACCTTGGAATCGACAAAGGAACGATCTGGTCGCAGCTCCAGATTCGCTTACACTACTGGGTTGTCAAGATGCGCCACTGACTGATGTCGTTGAGCAGGCCATTAAGTTCACTGGCTCATGTTACAGCTGCAAGATCACAGGGGAAACAAAAATGTCAGAGATCAGATATAAGATCTGGGCCTCCAAGTTCGGCAACAGTGCAACCTCGGTCCCGAAGATCCAATCGCTCCCTCCATCAACTGAAGCGTTTACAGAAAATGTAAAGAGGGCCCAATTACAGACCATCATCTGGAAAGCTGCATCACTGGATCCTCCCAGCATCGACCCAGTTGAATATGGATACAATAGACACGTACCCTCTAGATCTCTTATCCCTACTACAGTTCCAACTGGAGTACCACTTGCGCCAGATGAAATCTTGCCTTTGATCAAGTGTAATTATGAGGGCGACAAGAGATGCAAAACCCAAAGATGCAGCTGCAGCCGTGCCAGGTTGCCATGTACGCTGTTCTGCAAATGCAACGCCAGCAACGAATGCTTCAGCGAGTTGACTAATGGAGAAAACACACGAGTGGAAGCAATAGACTGACTAATACTTGAGCTGACGATTCCAGCTACCAGCATTCGAGTCAATGGCCATGATGTCATAATATATATGCTTCTGTGGTTTTGTAGATACCACATTTTAATCGTGTAACAGCACTATTAAGATAAGCCGGAAAACGTTTTCAATTATTTGTTCATGTTTCAAACTGTTTTTTTCCTTTGCCTTTGCTTTCACATGTAACTATGAAAAAGTCAGGCAATGGTGTTCTTAACATGGGTACCCTATGGTGCTTTACACAAGTGTTCTGGGCCGAGTTTTGCAATTTTTAAACTCTTGTGTGATCAACTAAAAGATTTCGGTCATTTGCGGTCAAACAAACAAGTTGCATATTTTCGAAAATATGTGGTGTGTATATAGTGGCCTTGACCGAGTATTGAGTTATTTTAGTTCTCTGTGCGAACAACTAAAATATATTGACCATTTGCCGTCAAAATTGCCAGCTTAAAGTACTTTTATTGCATATGTTCTAAAATCACTATGCGGGTACCCTGTAGTTTTTAGCTAATTTCAAAACCTCGGTATAAATAGAAATGCTCAAGAGCAAAAAAGTGTCATCAATCGGATTATTGTTATGGACCAACTTCTTGTTAAGAATTCACAATAAAACATTGTATAGACACTAGTGCAAGGTATAACGGGCTGGCTGCCAGACTTAGTTGTTTAAAGTTGAGTTAATGTGCGTGGCTATGGAGCTTCACTTGAGGGTGCTTAGGGCGGCTATTCCCCACGGCTCTGGCCACTTAAATCCTGTGTAACTACCTTCACGTGGTGCACCTGTCCTTGACAAAAAGTTACACTAGGGACCGAGTAAGGGACGGTATATTCCCTTTCTGGGTAGGTGGAGCTCGTTAGCCTTGGTTGGCAATCCACCTAGGGGAAGGAAAACCCTGATTCCAAACCTCCGCTGCCTTGCGGCTATACCCGGTCTGGGAAAGGCTTCAGGAGTTAACCTCGAAGAAAAATCTGGGAGTAAACCTTTGTTACTTCTTTGGGCGGATGAGCTTCGAATAGGTCAACGGCCAGCACCGGCGGATCTGATGGTCAACCCGGCTTCAGTTTCCGGCAACAAGTTGCAACGAATTTGTTTCTGCGGCCATCCCAGCTATGCTGGGTTGTCGATAAACAGGACCTCTCGCCAAGGGACACTACCCTCGCGCCAGGTAGTGTCGTCATCAGTGGTGCAGCCTCACAGTTTTTATGGAAAGTCAATCTAGTAGTATTGGAGCTATGGCTACCGCATTCGGGGGAACCGATGCGCCACCCAGTGCGGCAGTGGCGAAAAATGGACGAAGACCGCACTCGGCTATAACTTCCAGAGCAATCGACAATCGTCAGTTTCTATCTTCTAGAAAGCAAGCTCTAACCCTTGGAGCTTGGAATGTCCGTACTACCAATGACGGCGATGGTTCTCTAAGACCAGAGCGAGCCACAGCACTCATTTGTCGTGAGCTGGAGCATGCTAATATCGATATCTGTGCTTTAAGCGAAGTCCGACGTCCCAACACTGGTAACATTGTAGAAAGGAGTCATACTATCTTCTGGAGTGGGGGAAGTGAGAGAACAGCCGGTGTCGGATTTGCTATCTCCAACAGACTTGTATCGCAAGGGATTTGTCCAACACCTATCAACGATAGACTTATGCAAATGCGTGTTCCATTGGAAAGTGGTAACTACCTCACCCTTGTTAGCGTATACGCTCCTACCATGCAAAGAACATCTGAGGAAAAAGAGGTATTTTACGAAAAGCTCCGTTGTTGCCTTCCTTCAGCTCAGAACAACCCTCTTATTGTGTTGGGCGATTTCAATGCTCGTGTGGGTCAAGACTACAAATCCTGGCCTGATGTTATCGGTAAGCACGGTGTTGGAAAGATGAACTCGAATGGCCTCATGCTCCTTGAGTTTTGCACTCGGTTGCAGCTAAGTGTCATGGGTACAATGTTTCAATTAAAGGATAGCTTGAAGAACACGTGGCAACACCTCCGCTCTAAACACTGGCACCAACTCGATCATGTGCTAGCCAATCAAGCTGCTAAGCCTTTTATTAAAGTAACCAAAGTCAATCAAGCTGCCGACTGTTTCACGGACCACAAGCTTTTAATGTCTAATTGTGCTTTTCCTTTGAAGCGCAAGAAGAATATCTCAAGACCCCCGAAAAAGCTAGACACTCGTCTCAATGACGATAAGAAAGTGAAGCTCGTTCAGTTTTTAGATGAGAAAATTCCTGCTTGTAATAACGATTTCGAAGATCTGCAAGATATTCTTCAACAAGCTGCAAACCATGTTTTCGAAAGGAAAAAGAGGATCCAAAATGACTGGTTTGATGACCAAGATGAGGAAATTCGAAACTTACTTCAAGACAAAAGCCTAGACAGGCACTCGTTAAGAACACGTATCAGACAAATCAAGGATGCATGGTTTCAAAAGAAAGCTGAAGAAGCTGAGCATTTTTCTCAAACAAAAAATCCAAGAGAGTTCTATGCCACCTTGAATGCAGTCTATGGCCCAAGATCAAGAAATTCTCATCCTGTTCGCTCTAAAGAAGGCACTCTTTTGGCCGATCCCATAGAAGTCAAAGGTAGATGGGTGGAGCACTTTAGTGATTTGCTAAATCTCCCGAGTGATGTTGACTTAAAAATCGTGGACGAACTTGACCAATTACCAATCATGCTGTCTATGGATGATCCTGTTACAGACCAGGAGCTGGAAAAAGCCATTTCAAACACCAAACTTGGTAAGAGCCCTGGTTTTGATGGTGTCCTTCCAGAAGTCATTGTTTATGGTGGTCGCTGCCTGAGAGCTTTTCTTCTCATCCTCTTTAATATCATCTGGGCGTCTGAAATCATTCCTCAAGTGTGGAAAGATGCAATTATCACCATTTTATTTAAGAAGGGCGACAGAAGCGAATGTGGAAACTACAGGGGGATATCACTACTAAGCGTCGTGGGGAAAATATTCGCAGATATCATCTTGCAAAGACTACAGCTGCTTGCGGAATTTATATATCCCCAGTCCCAGTCAGGGTACCGAGCTGGTAGGGGCACTATTGATGGCATATTCACTCTTCGTCAGCTTATGGAAAAGACCAGAGAGCAACGTAACAACATGTATATAGTCTTTGTAGACTTTGTGAAAGCCTTCGACACTGTCAATCGTGAACTTCTCTTTTCGATCCTTGGCAAACTAGGATGCCCACCAAAGTTCATAAGTATAATAAAGAAGCTATATTCTGATGTTCATGCTAGGCTAATCGTAGACGGAGAGCTAACTCGAGCATTTGAATACAACTGTGGTGTCAAGCAAGGATGTAAGTTAGCACCAACTCTATTCGGCATCTATGCTGCTGTCCTGCTCTGGTTGGCCTTTAATAAAATTGAACACACCTGCAGCATCAAGATAAGATTCCGATTTGATGGTAATCTCTTCGATCTTCGCAGGCTCAAAGCAAAAACAAAAGTCCTCACGGAATTCATCAGGGAGGCACAGTACGCTGACGATATCGCCTTATTTAGCGATACCCCAGAGGGTCTGCAGTCTTTACTTACATCGTACAATGAACTTGCTAAGAGAATGGGGATGCGCATTAACACTAAAAAGACGGAGACTATGTGTATTGGTAATACTGCCGACTTTTATGTTGATGGCATTAAGCTGGTCAATGTTACTCACTTTAAATACCTTGGTAGTATCCTGTCAAGTGACTGCTCAATGAGAGCGGAGCTCACATCTCGTATACAAGCTGTATCATGTGCTTATAGTCGCCTTCGAAAGAGAGTTTTCGACTCTCGTGATCTCACTGTACCAACCAAGATCGCTGTTTATAATCAATGTCTAATGCCTCTCTTATTGTACGGTAGTGAGACATGGACTGTATATCAGCATGAAGTTAGAGAACTTCGTACTCTGCAACAACGCCATTTACGCCTAATCCTCAAGATCAAGTGGGACGACTATATAAGCAATGAAGACGTCCTCCGTCGTGCAAACGTAGATGATATTGAAACAAAATTAGCTAGAAATCGTCTCCGCTGGTTTGGTCACCTCTGCCGAATGGACGATGACAGAGTGCCTAAGCAGCTGTTATTTTCGGAGCTAGAACACGGGTCTCGCCCAGTTGGTCGTCCTAAACTAAGATTCAAGGACATTTTGAAAAAAGACCTCAAAATTGGATGCGTCCTTGAAGCGTGGAACTATCATGTACATAATAGAAAGGAATGGAGGGCGATCACAAATAACATCTGCACGTCATACGACAAAAGAAGATATGAAACCTATTTAAAACAAAGGGAAGCTCGCCGTAAAAGGGCGGAGAACAGTTAAATACAAACTGTGTTATACCCGTTTGCGGGTGCAGGCGCTTATATGGAGCTTCACTTGAGATGATTCTGGTATGGGCCACAGAGAATTCCGTCTCCATGCCAACATCTTGACAAACACAGAATTTAATTTGAAGTTGGATGGCAGAACTTAGCAGGTACATATCTTTCCCTTACATAATTATAGTTGTTATCATAGCCACTTTTGGAGTTTATAATTTCTGATCATTAATTAAAAATCTTAATCATTTATTCCAGTAATTCTTTTTGAATAGCACCATCTTTGTACTAGATTTTTTTTAAATAGTATTTTTTTTTCCATTCCAGGAAGGGACCAAGTATCACTAGGAATAGTCCCAATGATCCCTATTAAAGCTGGACACCAGAGTGCCCTCTGTTTATCCACTTGCAAATGCAAACTGTGCTAAGAAAAGGCATAAGTCAAGCATTTCATAGTTAATAACAAAGAAACAATCAGTTAATTAATCTATTAAAAGTTGTGCAGATCTATTAAAATGATAGCCTTTCAAAAGAATTAAATTTTTTTAGGTCACTGGAGAATTTCTGAAACCTGAATCCATCCATCCATCAAGCAGGATTAGGAACTCTGTGGTCATTACTTTTAGTAGCCTGAGTATCAGGCGATTTTATTTTTCAAAAGTCGGAGAGGAAAAATAAAAGTACGCCTGAAAAATACTAGACGCGACACAGTTTTGCGACGCCTGCCGCCCCTTTTCAGGCCACTGTCAAAATACGTCGGCTGTCAACAGTGCGGTCTTCAGCCAAATCAGGAGGAACGTGAATACAATAGCCTGACGTCATCGATAAAAACATTGAGGCCCGGTCTCTATCGCTCTCAACCATATTCACACCAGATTTCAAGATTGCGGATTAGAGAGCGTTTTGTCCATTCAACTCGATTCTGTTTATCGCATAACTATGTAAGGCAACGAGCAAACTTGTTGACATTGTTTATTAGTAAAGCGATTTGAAGAACCTATACGCCATTCCGAGACGATCGGATAAAGTATACTAGGAAGAAGTTGGAGTCGTGCAAAGATTTGTCATGATATGGGACTTATATAAGTTACCAGTAAAAAGGTAACTACATGGAGTAACTTTGAACATTATTTGTTTTTTGGTTAGTATATTGTATAGCGGATGGAACAGCAACTGCGAGGAGACTTTTGTTTAGGTTGTTTACTTCGCAAAGTCAACTTGTGTCCTGATTTCAACCGCGATGGTAGTACTCTGCGATATTCTGTTTTATTACATGGATGGAATTAGAGCCTTCACGATAAATTTGCTTGGTTTAACATTTTATTGGATATTTCGCTATCTAAAACCCATACAAGCGCTCAACCAAAACCAATTTGTGTTTTTATTGTCTACTCTACAAAATCAACACACTAAAGAGTAAATTTTGCTTTCTTGTTCTTTGTGTTGTCTTGAAGCTGCAAGTCAAACAATGAAAGTCACATAGTTGGAATTCACAAGACCCTTATATTATAGTAGAGGCATATAAGATGTATCAATGCTCAAATAAATAAAACTTACAATTTTAATGTTTCCTTTGTATCATCGACCGATCATCGTCGACCATTCCAATGCTCTGTCTTTGGCAATTCTTGGCACATTTTAACCCTCTTAACACTTTTAGAACTATAAATAGACTATAAAGACTGTATTTGAAATTACACACACGATAGGTAAGGCGAAACACAGGCTTCATCTCCAACTGCTCTGATAACTCTATCGCGTAGATGAATAACAGAGACGTTGCTTCTCAGAGATGTGCACTTTTTACTAGAGATGTACCTCACCAACTTTGGCGAGGGCATAGATTATTCACCACACAACCGGGGAAAAATAATCTCATCACTGAAAAAAAAACATAAGCAAGCTAAAATCAATGTCCAATATGTGTACCTACCACATTCCTCTTCCAATATGGCGGATGAGACACTCGGTGCGCTATCGTCGAACTTCGATAAAGAGATATTTATTTGGTAAATCTGGCCGTATTTCAAGTCGATCTACTCCTCTAATCTTCCTCTAGCTTACGCAACAATCAGCTCACGGATGTATAGCACGGGCGCGAAAAAATACAGCTTTTCCGGTCTGCGGTAGTTTTCCAGCACGACTGATGCGTGACCTCGGTGAGACAATAGAAATGATTGCGTTACGCGTTCCTCCTGAACTGGCTGAAGACCGCACTGGTCAATTTTCCAATGACTCGCGTGGTGGCACAATCAAATGCCCAAATGAAATTATAAACAGCTTTTGTGTAAAACAAAACTACATTGGTGTTATATGCAAGGGTAATAATTTTAGTAACGACGAACCACGGTTCGCTAAATGATTTGAAACGCAAAGATAATTCACGGCTCAGGAGATTTACGATAAGACTACAGATCCACACATCACTAACTTACAACTAGCATATTCACATCACCAATTTACTACAGGCTTTTTCGTCTAAATAGACAAACCGCTGCTTGAACACACATGCCATTATTTGATAAGCTCACAAAATCAACAACTCGCGGGAAGTGCCGCAAACAATCCCAAGCATTCTTCGTGCTCTCACAGATAAATTTCTCGAATATTTGGCGCCTGGTCTGTCTAAAAAATTGATAGCTACTACTAATAATGACCGTAGTATTAAGCAACCTCTATGACGTCCAGCGCCTTTGATAATATATAGATTTAGGCACTGCCTAAAAGCGGAGCCAGCATAAACACCTTTTGTGTTGACTGATCAAAGGTATTATTGGGGGATCTAGGATCCTGCTCTCTACTGAGATTTATTTATTGTACCAACCAAATGGATCCAGGCCTTATTAAATTTAAATTATGCAGTACATCAAAGTTAACAAACACAATTCCTGGTGTGGATATGGCTGTCAAAGTTGTCAAGAGTCTAATGGTAAATTCTTATGTCCCATCATAGAAGTTCCATTATGAATATCTTTTTTTTAATCAAAACAATACTCCCACAAGCTTTGCCCTTGTGCAGAAAATGTCATGGATGTAACAGCATTCCAAAGATTCAAAATAATATATTTAGACTGTTTAGATGCCATACTGTGATTTTTATGTATTGATTTAGTGGCGATTCTCTCCTTCATTGGACCGAATATTCAGAAAAATGTCTGGAAATTAAAATCCAAAAATATATCTCCTTTCATGCATTACATATTGGTGCACCCCACTTTACCATATAGTGGCCTTGTTGTTGGTGGCCTACTCCCAAATGAATGCAATGAAGAAAAAAACAGATTGAAAATGCTAACTTCTAATTTCAAACCAAACCCTTTCATTGATCTATGTTTGGGGTAGAGAGGAATCAAAGAATATCAATTAACTAAAAAATAATCGACGGGAGAGGAGATATAAAGTGAGTTGACTCAACTTGAAAGGTTTGGTGAAAAAAATATAACAGTAATGAAAATAATTTGATTGAGCATTTCTTGACATTTCCCCTTTCCCATTATCTTAACCCTTTCACCACCACAGGCCTCTAAAGAGGCCATGTCTTTGCTACCCAAGCTATGTGAACAGAATTCTATTATTGAAAAAGAACAAGGTTGTTGCTAGTGTTATAAAGTTTAAGTATCTTGCCCTAAAAAACCCTTCCCCTCAATAAAAGTTCCATTAATCTACATTTGTAAAGCTACATTCTGACAAGCTTTGTTCTTGCGAAGAACAATGGATGAAACAGAATTTCAAAGTGTCAGACACAATTTTAGATAAGATGCAATGCTGAAGATTTAATGTACCATTTTAAGTGGTGATTTTCCATCCCCATAGGAATTAATATCTACAAATATACATCCAGTAATGCATTTTATTTTGGTGTTTTGAGAAACCCTGGATCTAACTATTCCAATGAAATAAATCTAAACATCTAAAATAAATGTAATGGGCAAGAGACTTGGAAAGAAAATCCTAAAAAGAAAATATAAGTGAAAGTAATAAATGAAAATTTCTAATTTAAAAATCAAATCTGTTCATTAATTTATTTTTGGTGTAGAGGGGAAATAGCAAAGAGCATCAATTGCATAAAAATAGTCAACAGGGAGAAGAAAAAGGAAGAAATATGACTCTTCCTTAAATGTTTGAAAAGAAAATATAATAACAATAATGTGATAATTATATTCAGTACTTTTCTAAAATATCCTCTTTCCCATTATCTTTAGGTTGATAGAAAACTGTTTTCTTTACAGATTTATTATTTAAAAAGCAAAAGTTTGTTTTTAGTTTTATATTATATAAGTATCTTGTTCTAAAAAAACCTATGAGTGTGTACTGCTGAATCACATAGTAATGAACTAGTCATTTGCGCTCCCTCCCTTATGGTCCCGCAGAAGTCAGGGGTTAATGTGGGGTTTTAGACCACTTTTTAACTAGAATATGTCAATAGGGGTGGTGGTATTGACTGTTTTTGACACTTAACTTGGAAACAGGCTTTTATTAAAGTTTAATCCCCCACCCTTCCCTGGGACCATGGGTGTGGGGGTATCAAATGACTCGTGAATAAGAACATCCTACTATTCTCTTCAAGACATGATTTTCAATTCTCATGTCTTCCAGTCTTTAGCATGCATCTTGGCCCTCAGGTAGTTCCTGGTTCATAAAAGAGCGAAAACAATTATTTATTATTTCTTTTTAAAACAATCTTTTTATCAAGCCATTTATAATCTAACTAATTTTCCACAACTATTTAAAAAAAAATAAACACATGAGATGCAAGATGCAGACAATAACAACAATACATATTGAAAATAGGGTTTTTTTTATCCTCGGTAAGGAAAATTTATCTTGTAAGTTGAAAAAGCTGCTGTATCTTCTAAGGATATGTATCTTCTTAGGACTGAGAGCACAGGATATAAAGACAAGAACGGTCTTTTTTAGCAGTATTTGACAAATGCAACACGATATTGGTTAGCCTTTATGAGATATCTCAACACAATCAATCTGCCCTGAAGAAGTCTTATTAAAGACGAATTCCAGTTTTTGTTGTATTGTATTTTATTCAACACAATCAAGAATATAGATAAAACGAAGAATGTCAAAACAAAACTTGTTATGCTCAAATAATTTGATTACTAAGTTAAGTACTCACATTCTCAAAGCAAAATTGTTAACTATCTTTTTAGGCGCACGGTGACCACTGAATGTCATATTATTTAAAGTGATGAAGCCCCTCTCCGGGTTTTGGAATTTATCGGGTGGTTTGAGAAGAACTGCCTCTGCTATTTTGAATAAAATATTTGGCGTGTGAAACAAAAATTTGCGCTTCAGTAGCAAATAGATGATGCGCTTTAGCACAGAACATGATGCGCCTTAGCACAAAGCATAGTCTTAGCCATGGAGGACACGCGACTTGCTGCGAAACAATCTGCTAGTAAAAGAAGAAAGCAAGCGAAAAAGAAAGCGAAGAATGAAGGAATAAAATTGATACAGATAAGAAAAAAAACCCGATGTAAATCCCGAGGCTAGAGGAGTCAGAGACAAAACGGGAGACACAAGAACCCGCACCCCTCTACCGCGCTGACCCACAAACGCCACAACGAAAGCAGAATGTGGCACTGAAGAAACCGAAGAAGCTTCAAATGCCACAAACGAGAGGCAAAAAATTACTTGAAATCTGTGGCGTTCATATACAACACCAATGCGCAAACTAGAGCTAAAGCAAGCCAGAAAAACATCGAAGCTTACCCGAAGTTTCACGCATAGAGTTAACGGCGATCAAAGATCAGAATAAAGAAATTGGGGAGGGCAGCTACGGAACTTGCAAGATAAAACAATATCGGGGCAATATGCTTGTTGTTGTCAAGAAATTTCGCCGGGCATTGCAGAAAGAAGAGGCAGTGCATGAAGCAACCGTGCTACAAGAGCTTCGAGAAGCCCATCACCACCCATCTCTTCCTCTTCTCATTGACGTCGCCTTGAAAGACAGACCTTATCTACTCGTGACAGCTCCACGGCAGGAGATAAAAAAGCGTTACACTGTCAAGCGCAGTGAAGAAAGGCCTTTTTACAGAAGTGGGTATGTGGCTTGCTGCCCTGAAGACGATAGCGGAAACGCTGTTGTTTTGTCACCAGAAAGGTTTTCTACACAACGATCTTAAAGGGGCAGTATGACGAGGTTCTTAAAATACGTCCTCTAGCGACAGGATAAAAAAAAATGTCACGCATGCGCACTAGAGAAAAATTCAATGCAAAGAAACAAAATGGCGGCCCGAAGCATATAAACTCATGGGGATCTTTGAAGGCTTCTCACACTTATATTATTGGTGTGATTTCCCTCAGCTTCGAAACCTCAAGTCTATAGATAACAAGAAATAGTAAGGTCAGCTTCGATTGTACCTGTGTTATCTTCAATAGTGAATAAATCCCCTTATATCTATTGCTTTTTGACGTGTTCGCCTCGTGTTGACCTTCGTTGAGTTATCTTCACGAAATTGCGAAATATAAGGTCTTGGCTGCGTAGATAAGCTCGCCACTTCTTCAAAAGGCTCTTAGATAAA
The DNA here is from genome assembly GCF_932526225.1 of Nematostella vectensis. Lineage (NCBI taxonomy): Eukaryota > Metazoa > Cnidaria > Anthozoa > Actiniaria > Edwardsiidae > Nematostella > Nematostella vectensis. Next base: position 19,689,021 of record NC_064035.1, read on the forward strand.
TAATAAAGAAATTAAGCCATAGTATTTTTTTATGGTTCATGTGAAAATTTATGCGACGTTTTGAAGTTGTAATGCATTATTGTAATGCAAATACTCAACCCGACCTACCTTCCCACTACTAGCAAACTACCTGGTTACTCAATTACTAATATCAAATTACTTCAGACAGCTTACTAAACTTCTGGTCTGTCTTCTGGACTGGTTTTTGGTCTGTTCCCGTCGTGATTTGCCTTCGAGTTTGGCGGAAACCTCGACTCGATCGTAGCCATTGTGACGGCCGCCATCTTGTTTGTGTGGAACAATGAAATTCGCCTTGCTAGTATTATCCATCTCGTTGCTATTAAGAGGCTTTTACCATCAACATTTTACTTTTACTACTCTGAAGTTGAAGCCTACGTCAATTCAACTACCATCTTCTGCTTCAATTGCGTGCTTTTTTACATCCAAGCAACATACTGGTTCAGTATTTCGTCCATTCCCGGCACCGCTGACCTCATCGTCCTGCTGGCTCTCGATCCTGCTAGTGATTAGTTCCAACGGATCCATTCTCAATCCTGGACCTGTGAAATTCCCCTGTGGATGTTGCAGTAAGCCCACTAAGTCAAACCAACTCGCTATCTGCTGCGATGATTGTGATACTTGGTATCATATCAAGTGTCTTCGGATGCCAATGCATATTTATCAGGGACTTAATAACTCTCATACGACCTGGATCTGCTGTAACTGTGGCTTGCCCAACTTTTCCTCGTCGCTGTTCAGTCGTTCTCTGGACATCTCCAGTTCCAACTCTTTCAGTTTGATTGAAAGCACCTCTACAGCCAGCCCTGGACTCGATCCCACTCCATCTCCGATCGCTTCTTCATCTCCTGTGCTTACACCGTCACCAAAGCACAAGCTGCGTTGTATGTCCATCAATTGTAACAGCATATTGAGTGCTGAGAGATCTGCGCTCTTTGCTAGCCTTGTGTCTCATCATAACCCGGACATTATTTTTGGATGTGAATCGAAACTGAATAGAGATGTCCCATCAGCTTCTGCGTTTCCCCAAGGCTTTACTATCTATCGGAAAGAACGCCAGGACTGCGGTGGTGGAGGTACTTTTATCGCTGTAAGATCTCCAATTGTCTCACACCCACTGGATAATATATCAACTGATCCTGAGGACGAGTCGCTTTGGGTCTCCATTGAGATATCTCGGCGGAAATTTGTGCATTTATGCTCCTTTTACAAACCTCCTCTCCAGCCCGCTTCCCGCATCGATCTTCTTTCCCAGGCTCTACTGAGGGTGTTTGACAAGCAGAAAAAGTCCCATCCCAACGTCGTGATTGCAGGCGACTTTAACTGTGGGGATATAAACTGGAAGGTCAGCCCTCCTGTTATTACCAACCCGGCCACTGCCTCATTGATGAATAAGTTACTTGACTTTATTGATGACCACGCCCTCACACAGTATGTTTCCGATCCAACTCGCCCTGCCTCACTGAAGACACTGGACTTTGTTTGCTCGTCAGTTCCTTCTCTGTTCATCCTGGCATGAGCGACCACGATCTAGTACATTTCTATATCAACACTAACCCACGGCGTGCAACCAGAACCCCCCATAAGGTGTACTTGTTTGACCGGATGAACTTGGAAGGTCTCCAACACGACATGGATTTGCTTAATCAATCCTTCATGGTCTCACCGCTCTCTCGATCTGTTGAGGAAAACTGGTCAATCTTTAAAACGGGTATTAAATCAGCAATCGACGCAAATGTCCCTCATAAAATGACCAAACGCAAACCAGACGTCCCTTGGTTGAACAGGGCACTTAAGCGGCAGATACGCAAGCGCGAACGCCTCCTTTGCAGGGCAAAGCATTCTGGGGACAAGTCACCGTCTTCGCCTGCCTGGTTGGCTTACAGGAAATATCGTAACAAGGTTACCAAGGCACTAAAAGAAGCTCATAATCACCACCTGAACGAAGTTGTGGGCGGCAGCCTAGTTTCAAATCCAAAGAAATTTTGGAACTACGTTAAGAGCCGTCGATCAGAAGTATCAGACATCCCTTCACTAAGGTCTAACGATGGTGTCTCCATATCCCCGCGCGACAAAGCTCAGGTTCTCAACAAGCAGTTCCAAAGTGTGTTCACTGTGGACGACGGAGTTCTCCCTGGACTTGGCCCAAGCCCGTTTCCGCATATTAGTGATATCATTTTCACCCCTACTGGCATTAAAAAACAACTAGACAATATGCAGACATGCAAGGCCTCAGGCCCTGATGAACTTCCAGCACGCATCCTACACGACTTGTCAAACTACCTAGCCAACATGTTATGCATCATCTTCCAACAGAGTTACGATAAGGGGACGCTCCCTCTAGACTGGTCTACCGCCAAAGTAGTCCCAGTCCACAAGAAGGATAACCGTGACAACCCCGGCAATTACCGCCCTATCTCTCTTACGTGCCTCTCCTGTAAAGTCATGGAACACATTGTGCTAAGCCATTTAAACAAACATTTATCTGCTTTTAATATCCTGTCAGACCTGCAACATGGCTTCCGCAGCGGTTTCTCCTGTGAGACTCAATTGATTCTTGCTACACATGACTGGGCCAGCACACTTAATTCTCATGGCCAGGTAGATGCCATTATGCTCGACTTTAGCAAGGCCTTCGACAAGGTGTCCCACGCAAAGCTATCCCATAAACTACATCACTGTGGCATACGTGGAAAGACTCTTGGTTGGATTGAAGCCTTTCTAAACAACCGAAATCAGTTCGTAGTAGTTGACGGGTCCCATTCCAGTCAGGTTCCTGTGACATCAGGTGTCCCACAGGGGACCGTGCTTGGCCCAACCCTCTTTCTTGTGTTCATTAACGACATAGTTGACCAATGCAGCTCGGTAACTCGCCTATTTGCAGATGACACAGTGGTCCACAGGACCATTCGATCTCCAGCTGACCATGTGTCCCTCCAACACGATCTCTGCAACCTTGAAGCCTGGGCTCGGACTTGGCAGATGGAGTTTAATGCCTCTAAATGCCAATTACTGCCGATCACCTTGAAGAGAAATAGCAGCTTGTTCAACTACTCGCTAGACTCCCAGCTCCTGAATTCTACAGACGAGCATGACTATCTAGGGATCCGCGTTGCACACGATCTCCGCTGGAGTAGGCATTGTTGTAAAGTCTCTTTGAAAGCCAACAAGACTCTTGGATTATTACGACGTACCCTTAAACCCTGTTCTCAGAGTGTAAAGGAACGTGCGTACTTTTCAATGATAAGACCGGTCATGGAATATGCTTCTCCAGTATGGAACCCCTTCACGGATAGAGACATCAACAAATTAGAGCAAGTGCAGAAAAATGCGGCGCGTTTCGTTACTGGTACCTACGACCCCAGGGCAAGCTCATCTGACCTTGTTAAATCCCTGAATTGGGACTCGCTTGAAGTGCGACGTCAGCTCGCCCAACTATGCCTCTTCTATAAAATCCGCAACAATTTAGTGAACATTGCTCTACCTCAACAATTTCAGCCAAACCTTCGACCGTCCAGAACAAACTCCTCTAAATATAACCAGATTCAGTCCAATGTACTTTCCCACTCATACTCTTTTTTTCCTAGAACTATCAGGACTTGGAACTTGCTTCCCTCCAAGGTTGTCGAGTCCTCGTCGATTGACTCCTTTAAATCAAGTGCACTGCCAGTCTTAAGATCCTTACGGATCCCTGGCCACCTTCGCCGCCTATAATACCTTGGCGCCCCCTAGAAATAAGCGCAAGCTTTAATAGGGTCTAACATTTAAGCATTAAGAAACCGGTTGTGATTGACTGGGGGAAAGCATCGCGGGTCGGCGATGAAGTCAAACTTTCCAAAGCAAGGCAACAAAAAGACTATCCTTGGATAGCTACATCACAGGCAAAAAGTATGGCGAGTGATGTTTACTACTTCGGAGATTTGGTGAAATATGTCTTTACTCATGTTAATGATTTTAATGCAGATGAAATAGGAGAATTGTCCGACAACTGTCTACGCTATAATGAAAATTCCTAGTAAATGATAAAACGTTCTTCATGCAACCTGAACGTAGATATTATGAATCAATCAAAGGATAATCCATAAAGGCCATGATCTGGCATCTCTGGGATTTAATTTTGTTCGAACGAATGTTTACTACCCGTAAGCACATTACACTGACAAAATAGGTGTGCAATGCTATAAAAAACATGCAACTCATGGGACAAATGATACTTCAAAGCTACAAAACATATTGTATAACCAAGATGATGTCGGTCTTTCTCATACCAATGTAATATAGAATACCTGAATTATCATTAAAAATACACTGTTGTGACAATCATTTGTTACCTTCAAAAAGCGGGCCCGGAATAACTACAGTATAAATAAAATACATTGCTGCGACGCTGTTTGGGCTTTAATTATTTATTTCAAATAAGGTTACACTCGAGAACCAATGTGCCGTAATCAGCGGTGGTTCATGTGTAGCATGTAAACGGCAGAGTCCATGTATTTGAAAGCTATGTTAATATTCATAAAAAAGGTAAACAAGATTTCTACAGCTTCTCCAACCTGGACTTTTTTTTGCCTTTTTTACTTGATAATCATGAAACACTGCAGGTAACGATACAGATTCACCGAGAGCAACCGGGTAGTTATAACAGCGCAAGTATTTTGTTACAGTGTGACATGCGCTACCGTGTTCTCAAGTAAACGTTCATGAAAGTTAGCAAAAGTGTTACAGTCTACAAGGTTAGGAGGATCCGTGTTCTGAAGTGCCCACCTTTGCTCGCAATACTTGCCTAAAATTCTTTTACTTTTTCATGGGTAAGAAGGCATTCCACTTCCGTGGATGCGGGTGGAAAAAGAAGGACGCCAACTGGTCAGCAGAAGACAAGTCCTGGATCCTGGCTATGACAAAGCTACTGAACAATATATATATATATATATATATGGAGATGACTTTCTAACGTACTCGTACACACAGAAAGGAACAATAATTGATTTTGAGTATGACCCAGGACAGAAGTTCGCCTATGACCATAGTATTTGGCAACTCTATCCCTTTCTGACCATTGCATTAGCGAAAATGAAATGCTGAATGACATTACCATTAATGCAGCCCAACGCATCTTGCAACAACAGCATCCTTTATACGAGGGTTCACATTGCTTGGACCCCATTTGCAGTTCACTGTATGTGCCTGGGAGTTTGTGCAGATACTTCACACAGGTACTTCCCATTGGATAGCCGTTTCAAATATTGGCTGCTTGACAGCAACGGTAAACTATTTCGTTAGTTTATGTGCTGGTAGGCCGAATTCAAAGGTCATAAAGCAAATACCTGCTATAATGAAGGGCAAAAGCCCAAATATATCAATCAATGTTATCCCTGTGCAACAGCAAACGAAACCTGCGTAATGCGGGCTATTTGCTGTGGCCTACATGACCAGCATATTGAATGGCCAAGATCCAGATTCCGTAAACTACGACGAGGGTCAATTTAGAAGACACTTAAGGAACTGTTTCACCCAACAGGCGATGACCAAATTCCAAGAAGTAACCAGTACCGCAGGGATATGTAAAGCAGCTGATATTTCTGTTAAACTTTGCTGTTTTTGCAGAATGCCACAGCAAAGACTACACATTTGTAATTGATTTGTTGTAAATTTCAGAATTGACTTGAAATAACGAACAAATGTACAATTATTTATATTTTTAAGCTTGTAAGGCCGAACAACATCGATAACGTCACATTTTTTACAGTTTATTTACTTTTGAAATATTTTCACGAAGGCATTAATTTAGTTCTCTAAGGCACTATAAGAAAACTTCCCCAATGTCCATTCGGAAAGTTTGGAAGCCGAGTAAAGTGGCCTCCAAATCATTTCGAATTCCCTAGTGGCTCTACCTTCTCCATCGCTTATTTCAAGTTCTGTGCGCACCGTAGCTGCCCTGTATGTTTTTTGCTTGGCTGCCTCCAAAAGAAGCACGGCCCGTCAATGCCGTGAAATGTCCAACCGGCACCTGCTCCTTCCCATTATATGCCTGGGTGGTTGACACTTCAATCACTTGCTCTTCGAGGGCACTAAGAACTAGTTAATTAGTGGTTTGAAAGGAATAGGTAAGAACATTCTCTTTCCATAACGGATGACGCATATGTCTTGCCGTCTTAACGCTATTGAGTAGTCCCCCCGTTTTAAATAAAAGATGCTGGAGATACTGGATTGGCACATTCGTGATGGTCAAGTGATACCACTTCGCTGAAAAAAGAAAGGAATCGCTTACTGTTATTGCAATACCTAACATAAAACAATAAACGAAAGCTGGGCTTGAATTTAAGGAAGTAAGAACACAGCTGATATTATTTCCACTTCCGGGAAATTATTGGAAGCTCGGCGCTTAAACGAGCATTTACAATAAAAGAAAACGCGTATGCAAAATGTTCTTAGCGCTTCACAATTATTACACAACATAAAAGAAGAAGAAATGGTAATACAAATAAGAGGTTTTAAATTAGGAACGTTTAAGTTAAAAGGTATAATGTAGCATAATACGGTAAAGGAATGGTAATAGTTAAACAGTTTGAAGGCAGTGGTTTTGTCTAGAGAGATGGAATAGTATAGGCGGGCAGTTCATAACGGCCAGCTCTACCACACTGCTGCGAGTACTCTTCTACACTGGTAGGAAGCCTAGCATGCAGGACATAGCGAACATTTGGCTTGTTGATCCCCATGCCAAAAGAAGCATTAGCCACAATACAGAGTACTTCCCCATTCAGCCATTTTGCATAGCTCGCTTGTTTGGCTTCGTTGGACAGCTGTCCATGGTATTACACTGCCGAAATCCCCCTCTTGATGAGCTCACTGTGCAAGTTTGTCACATCCCGTGGCAATACACAATAAACAATTCCACGTTGCCCGCTGTTGTCCCTGATGTGGGCAATGTCGTCAATGTACTTCGAAGACAACTCTACCACTACTAGTGTTAGATTCTTTCTGTAGACGGTGTTTCGAAAAACAGCCAAATGTCCAAAAAAGTCCTTTGTGTCCTTTGGCAGTCTTGCAGTTATTGTGGCACTTATTGTGGAAGAAGAAACAACGCTTAGAGTTTGGGTATTTTTGGATATTTGATAGATGTCTTGGTTTCATTGAAGCCAACTCTTAGAAGTACCAAAACCCTCTTCAATTTGGTTCAGATCTGGAGAATGTGGCCTAGAAATAAATAATATATAACTTAAGCTAACTAATTCAGGGAAAAGTAGTGTTAATGCTAGATATATTTAGGCACTGCCAAAAGAGAAGCCCCGCCCTTTCCAAACACATTTCTTACCCCTGTTTGACATGTGATGACTCATTACAAAATAGAATTTATTTGTGGCTACCGACGCGCGGTATACCTGTGGTAATTATATCGGTGTCACATGACTAAACAAGTTTGTACAAGTCAGAAAGTCAGAGTTTGTAATGGCCGACAGCTTGGTGAGTTTTTCATTTTCTCGATTCTTATGTCGTTTGTTATTCGCACTTATAGCTGTAATTTTATTGTAGAAAACCGCTAGAAAGCTACATTGTAGAAGGAGCTGCCAGGTTCCGGAAGTTAATAAGTGTGTTATTCAAGCATCGGAATAAATCGTTGTGTTTATAATCGGTTGTCGTCGTGGTTTATGAGCCCCATCGCCTCGCGGGCCTGCGCGAGGAGGTGACAGTTTTCAAGCTTTAGAGTCAAGTTGTCAAGCTAGTCTGAGGATTTGGAGCTAGTTCGACGAGAAGGAAGTATTTACGGTGATACAGAAGGATTTGTGGCGTGATTTGTGGCCATAACAAGAGTGAATATTGGATTTTATTGTGTGAACGTTTCGGTTACGAGTGGAGCGAATACGGATTTCGCAATGTCAGCTCGGTCTTGTCCTGCAGGTTTAGGAGCTCGATCGAGGAGGTATAATACTCGAAGAAATTGAGGAGAAGACATGGAAGAGAGGATTGTCAGTTTAAAGCGTTCGAGGTCGGGTTGCCTCGGCAGTTTGAGAAGGTTTCGAAAGGAAATCGAAGAATTGATGTACAAGGGAAACAAGAATGAAGTTAGACGCAAACTTCAGTCTTACCACAACACGTGGGTGGAATTCGTGCGTGTTCACTCCGATCTTATGGACTTAATGGATGAAGGGGAAGAGAAAATGGAGGCCCAAAGAGTTTATGACATGGAACTCACGCTGAAACTCGAACTTTACTCTGCTGTTGACGAACAGGATATGCAGGATATTGAAAGTGGATCTCAGGTTTCTGAGAGACACACGAAGTCAAGGGTGAGTGATAGAGGAAGCAGATCACATGTTTCTAGTAGACATAGTTCAAGATATTCAAGATCAAGTGTTAAGAGTGTTGCTGCCTTAGAGGAGAGAGCAGCATTGAGTAAATTAGATCTGGGACATTTACGGAAAAAACAGCAGCTCAATAGAAAATTTGATGAGTTAAAATATGCTCATGAACTTTTGGAAGCTGAAGTAAAATGTGAAAAGGCTCAAACAAGCTACATGATTTATAAGAAGGAAAGGGAAGACTTGAATGTGGATCAGAGTAATAAGTCTGCTGTGTCAGAGGATGTATGTGATGTTTTCAAGGCTCAATCTGAAAACAAAATTGAGCAGCATGCACCTATTGGAAATGTGAGTACAAACCCTACTGTGAAATTAACAGAGGAAATTGTTGTTAATAAGGAGCTAATGGTGGAGCCTTGTATTGGAAATAATAACAATGTATCGTCTAGTGCTGGATTAAAGGAATCCTGTGTGTCTGTTTGTTTATCATCGGAGTTAAGTGTTGATAAGAGTCATGAGAGTGAAAGGGTGAATCGGGAGATTAGTAGCCATGTGCGGGGTGGTGAAGAAACTATGCTGAACAATGGAACAAAGGAAGCCCAAGCTGGGTTGAATTTACCTGGCTCACAACCATCAACTAACAGCAACAATGGATTATTTGATAGTGGAGAACATGTGGCTAGAGTACTGTCTCAGGCAATGAGTACCCCAAGGATTGAATACATGCACTTTGACGGTAATCCCATAAACTATGTTTCATTTATGCATAACTTTGAGACATGCCTCGAGAGCCTAACTAGTGATAATTCTAGGAAATTACAGTACTTAATACAACATTGCACAGGCAAGGCAAGGGATGCAATTGAAAGTTGTGTGAACTTGCCTATGTACTTCGGAGGGCTATAATACAGCAAAGAACACCTTGAAGGAGAATTTTGGACTTCCGCACATTATTGCTAAGGCACACCTGAAAAGATTACAAGACCTCCCGCCATTGCGGAACGGTGGAGGGCCAGCTTTACTGGAATTTTCTAGACACCTTGAAGTAGCTCACCGCACATTGTCAGGCATGGGAAACGATTATGTTAGTGAATTAAATTACACAAGTACTCTTAGAGAACTAAACAACAAGCTACCATATTTCATGAAGGGAAAATGGACCGAACGTGCGGGCAGGATTATTGAATCAGGGTCAAGGCCTAATTTTTCGGATTTCTTGAAGTTTATCAAGGAAAGAGCCAAACTTGTGAACAATGAGTTTGGGGAAGATCTTGTGTCTGCCAGCTCTCAGAGGGGTAAGAAAAGGAATGACAGTGATAAGAAACAAACCCCTAGGTCAAGCATGGTAACTGGAGTGACCCCACCCCAGAATAGTGAACAGAGACAACAGAGGGGACAGGGGAATGCAAGCTGGAAGTGTGTGATTTGTTCTGGACCTCATGGATTATGGAAGTGTGCACAGTTTAAGGAACTGAACAGTGAAGAGAGAAACAAATTAGTCTTGTCTAATAGATATGTTTTAAGTGTTTAAGTGGAGGGCATTTTAGGGACACATGTCCTAAGACAACCTTTAAGTGCCAAGTGAAAGGTTGTGGTAAAGAACACCATACTTTACTACATTTTTCGGTACAAGAAAGAAAGGATAATACGGTTGACAACAAGATTGACAAGTCACCCGGACAAGTTAGACCTAACGCATCGGCACCAGAAACAACAGGTGTTAATGCGGGTAGTACAAGTGTAGCCTCAGTTTCTGTCGCAACTGGGGCCGGTGAGCGCAGAGTGTGCCTGGGTGTCATTCCGGTCAAGGTCAAGGTGAAAGGAGATGACAGGGTATTGGAGACTTATGCATTGCTAGATAGTGGCAGTGAAGTGTCATTGTGTAAGGAACAATTGTTTACTGACCTTGGATGTGATGGCATTGCCATGAACTTTGAACTAGCTGGTGTAACGGGAACGAGGAAACTCAAAGGTCACATGGTTGATCTCGTAGTAATGTCACAAGATGGAATGGTAGAAAGTGAGTTGTTAAATGTCAGGACAGTGAAGGAAATTCCTGTATCTTCTAGTTGTATACCAAGGAGGGAAGATGTTGAACAATTTACTCATTTGAGGAACATTAACTTGCAAGAATGCGGTGCGTCAGAAGTTGGACTCATTATTGGACTTAAGGAAAATCCATTGCTGTTTGTACCACTAGAATACAAGGCTGGTAACGATGGAGAACCGGTCGGTGTGAGATATTCTCTTGGATGGACGGTGATGGGTCCCATGTGCGGAAAAAGGGACAGTGACCAGTGCTCGGTTAACCTTATTAATGTAGCGAATAAGCAATTTCCTGAAGAACTTTATAATGAAGAATCATGTCTTGTAGCACATACCCACCCGGAAGATACCAAGCTTGCTGAGCATGATGGTACAGGTGCACCACAGCATTGTTTGTTTAAGGACAATGTCTCTAGAACTGCTAAGCTCAAGACTGCGGATTTAGAAATAGAGAAGGAGATTGATAAAGAGGTATTGCAGCAACAATTAGAAAGACTCTGGCAAACTGACTTTGCGGATTCAGTTGTCAGTTCAAACGTCTGTCCTTCTATTGAAAATAAGCGTGCACTAGAGATAATGGAAGATACACTAGAGATAGTCGACGGGCACTATCAGGTAGCACTTCCTTGGAGGAGAGACCCGCCCTATTTACCATATAACAAGATTATGGCAGAAAGAAGGTGCGGTCTTCTGAAGAAGAGATTTCTTAGAGACGGTGTTCTGTTTGATAAGTATAAGGAGACAATGAATGATTACATCGAGCGAGGTCATGCAGAGAAGGTACCGGCTGAAGAGTTGGCGCGAAGTGATGGGCGGTTGTGGTACTTAAGCCACCACCCAGTGACACACCCATTGAAGAAGGATAAAGTGCGAATTGTTTTTGACTGTGCAGCAAAGTATGGAGGAACTTCGTTAAATGAACAATTGTTACAAGGACCGGACTTGACAAACAATCTTGTTGCAGTATTAAGTCGTTTTCGGGAGGAGAAGATCGGGTTAGTCGCGGATGTGGAGTCAATGTTTCATCAGGTACGGGTGAATCCAAAGGACTGTGATGCATTAAGGTTTTTATGGTGGCCCAACTCTGATTTATCTGGAGAGTTGGAGGAGTACAGGATGGTGAAACACTTGTTCGGTGCGACATCGTCACCAAGTGTAGTGAACTATTGTTTGAAGAAGACAATAGAACTTAAGGATAACACCAACCCGGAAGTGTCTGACGCAATAGTTAGAAATATGTATGTGGATGATCTTATGAAGTCTACGGATACGACTGAGAATGCAGTTAAACTTGTAAGTGATATCAGAGAAGTGTTGGACAAGGGAGGGTTCAACTTGACCAAGTGGTGCAGTAACGACAAGGATGTGATTGCATCGGTACCAGAGAAGCATCGAGCCAAGTCAATGTTGAACGAGCTAGAGCGGCCGACGACTTCGACACTCGGTTTGAAGTGGAATGTGGAAGATGATCAATTTGTATGGGATGTTGCGGACAGCAACAGACGTGCAAAGGAGAAACCTGCAACCAAGCGGAGTGTATTATCAATTGTCTACTCTCTGTTTGATCCTCTTGGATTTATTGCACCCTATACCATGAAAGGAAAGCTGCTTCTACAAGTGTTGACCAGAAAGCAAGTTGGATGGGATGATCCCATGAACCCAGATGATTCTGCCCAGTGGATGCGGTGGGTGGAAGATCTTCCCAAGCTAGAAGAGGTGAAGGTTGATCGATGTTTTAAGCCGAAAGATTTCAAGGAACTCAAAGACGCTCAACTACATGTGTTCTCGGATGCATCAAGGCAACGTTATTCAGCGGTGGCTTACTTACGACTAGAAGATGTAGAGGGTCGTAAACATTGCTCATTTGTCATGGGGAAGGCACGACTAGCTCCCCTGCGAGAGATCTCTATTCCAAGACTAGAACTAACCGCTGCTGTTATTTCGGTAAAGTTGAGTAAGATTATCCGGGAAGAGCTGGATCTTAAGGTAAACAAAGTGAACTACTGGACTGATTCAATGTCGGTGCTTAAGTGCATTAACAATGAAACGAAGAGGTTTCACACCTTTGAGTCCAATCGTTTGACAATTATACATGATGGTTCCAATGCTGGAGAATGGCGGTATGTGAATAGGGATGACAACCCAGCTGATGATGGCTCAAAGGGACTCAAGATGGACACTCTAATCAGGAACGATCGGTGGCTGAAGGGACCGAGCTTCCTATTGGAGGACGATGCAGACTGGCCTAAGGTGATCACAATCCCTGAGATTAAGGACGATGACCCAGAAGTCAGAAAGGAAGCGCAAGTGTATGTGACATGTGAGGAGAAACGGAGAAATGTTATTAATGACATCATCATGTACCACTCTTCGTGGCAGAAGTTGAAGTTATCGATCGCCTGGTTATTGCGATACAAGCAATTCTTAAGGAGTAAGGTGTTGCAACGCAAGGAAGCCCAAGGTGAGCATGAGAAGAGGGACGTCGGAGGATTAATGACGGTTGAGGAGTTGCAAGAGGCAGAGTGCATAATTCTGCGGCATGTTCAACGAGAAGAATTCCCTGACGAGAGATTGCATGAGAAATCTGACAAGTCAATCAGTAAGTTATGTCCGCAGAAAGAAAACGGACTGATACGTGTCGGAGGACGGATCGGGAAGGCACAGGTTGACTACGAGTTGCGACATCCTATAATACTACCCTACAAGAATCATGTTACAGACCTGATTATTATGGATCATCATCAGAGTGTTGGACATATGGGTCAAGAGTCAGTTTTGTCGTCTCTGAGAAACGAGTATTGGGTAATAAAGGGACGATCTGCAGTTCGTCGAGTGATTGGCAAGTGTCTTAAGTGTCAGGGAAGAAGAGCAAAGCCAATGGAGCAATTCATGGCAGACCTTCCGGCTATGCGAGTTGCAGCTGAGGAGCCACCCTTCACTTACGTAGGGGTCGATTACTTTGGCCCAATGGAGGTCAAGGTCGGAAGGTCAAGGGTTAAGAGGTATGGATGTTTGTTTTCGTGCCTCAGCATGAGAGCCGTGCATGTTGAGATAACGCATTCAATGGACACGGACTCCATGATTAACGCCCTGCGACGGTTTATCAGTCTTAGAGGATATCCTAAAGAGATCCATAGTGATAATGGTACAAATTTTACGAAGGCAGATAAGGAGCTAAAGCAAGCCCTCGAAGAATGGGATCTCGAGAGGATCAACAGGTTTTGTATCCAAAGGCGGATTAAGTGGAGCTTTATTCCACCTGCGGCAAGCCACATGGGTGGTGCATGGGAAAGGATGGTACAGACTGCCAAGCGTGTGTTGAAGTCGCTGTTGAATGAACAAATAGTTTCCGATGAGGTGCTTCTCACGGTAATGGCGGAGACCGTGAACATCATCAATAGCAGACCACTGACACGTAACAGTGATGATATCGAGGATGAGATGCCCCTAACTCCCAACCATTTGCTTCACTTGAGACCAACGCCTAGTGTGCCACCAGGCGTATTTGGAAAGGAAGATATGTATTGTAGGCGAGCCTGGAGACAAGCCCAATATCTGAGCAACAGATTTTGGCGTCGGTGGACAAGTGAATATCTCCCAACGCTGATGGAGAGAACGAAGTGGACTACTGTCAGAGAAAACCTCAAGGAAGGTGATGTAGTTCTTTTGGCTGATGAGAACTTTCGGAGAGGCGAATGGCCACTTGCACGTGTGATGGAAGTCCTACCAAGTAGTGATGGCGTGTGCGCAGCGCCATGGTGAAGACGGTATCTACTGTCGCGACGCGAGCGAAAAGACGGAGGCGAGGAGATGTTCAAGTGAGCAGCACTATACTTACGAGACCGGTGACGCGTCTCTGTAAATTGGAGATGGATAACTAGAGAGTGAACTGCGTAATGTAAAGTAACGGAGATATCGTCGGTTGCCGCTTGATTAAGTGTAAATAAAAACTTTCAGGTTGTTTATATTTAGGGGCCGGTGTGGCTACCGACGCGCGGTATACCTGTGGTAATTATATCGGTGTCACATGACTAAACAAGTTTGTACAAGTCAGAAAGTCAGAGTTTGTAATGGCCGACAGCTTGGTGAGTTTTTCATTTTCTCGATTCTTATGTCGTTTGTTATTCGCACTTATAGCTGTAATTTTATTGTAGAAAACCGCTAGAAAGCTACATTGTAGAAGGAGCTGCCAGGTTCCGGAAGTTAATAAGTGTGTTATTCAAGCATCGGAATAAATCGTTGTGTTTATAATCGGTTGTCGTCGTGGTTTATGAGCCCCATCGCCTCGCGGGCCTGCGCGAGGAGGTGACATTATTGCTCACGAGCGTGAGCAACATTTTGTACATCGAGAGATCAATTTCACTGCCAATGAGGAAAGCTTTGTAGAGGAGTAAAATTGTAAACTTTTGAGTAAAGGAGTCCTTATAGAGGCCAATCACTGCACAGGAGAATATATTTCTAATTTATTCATCACACCAAAAAAAAAAGATAACAGCTACAGGCTAATTCTTAATCTGAAAAATCTTAATAAGTATGTGCAGTACCATCTTTTTAAGATGGATACTTTACAGTCACCCATAAGGCTCATGAAAAAGAATTGCTTCATGACATCGAAGATGCTTATTACTCAATACCTATTGACATTTCTAAGATTCTCCTGGAAGGAAAAACTGCTTCAGTTCACCTGTTTGCAAAATAGACTTTGTGGGCCTAGATTGTTCACTGTTAAAACCTGTATATGTTAAGCTCAGACAACAAGGCCACCTAAATGTGGGATATATAGACGATTCATATTTACAAGGGAACACAATAGAGGAATACAATAATAATATTGCTAACACGTGTGACCTCTTTACTAAGTTGGAATTATTTATCCACCCAACTTAATCAGTGCTGTTCCTAACCCAAACTCTTATTTTTTTGGATTTATTCTTGACTCTGTCAATATGACTGTGAGCTTAACGCCTGAAAAGATTTCCAACATTCAAGATAAATATGCCAGCCTAGTCAGGAAGGGAGACACCTTGAACATGACAAAACCATTGCCCTGAGATTAAACAAGGGCAATTATTCTGCGAAAATGAAACTTTCTGAGGAAAGCGTAGCAGAACTTCAGTGGTGGGTCAATAACATTGATAAAGTAAATTACCCTATTTGCACCCTTAACTCGGAAATAGAAAACATCGCTCTCCATACTGATGCCTCAAAAATGGGATAAGGGCAGTTATCAGAACTCAGAAAAAAACGGAGGATTTAGGGGCTCAGAGAAAACCGGAGGAAGATGGACAGAGTTTGAGTCTCTAAGTCACATTAACTGTTTAAAATTAATGGCTGTGTTTTATGGCTTGAAAGCCATCTGCAGCGCTGCCAGATCAGTTCACATTAGAGTTTACTCTGATGTAAATTACATTGCATCCATGGGAGGAGGGTCACAATCCATGGAATGCAATTCAATAGCAACTAAAATGCAGCTTAACTGCAGCTTATATCCCTGGAAAAGAGAATGTACAAGCAGACAAATGATCCAGGGTATTCAGTGATAACAATGAGTGGATGATTGCACCACAATTATTTAAGCAAATTACTGATACATGGAGTGAACCAACCATTAACTTGTTTGCCTCAAGTGTAAACAAGCACGTAATATGCTATGCATCTTGGAAACCAGATCCAGATGCAACCTATGTAAATGCTTTTTTAATCAGTTGGCATGGTAAATTCTTTTATGCATTCCCTCCATTTAGTTTGATTGCACGCTTCTCCAGAAAATAGCGATGGAGAACTCAGAGGGGCTGCTGATCGTTCCAATGTGGCCAACTCAGCTACTCACAGCTACTTCACATGTTAACAGATGTTCCAAGGATGCTTCCACGAAAGACAGACACTCTGAGAATGCCAGCGAGAGAGGACATTGAACACCCACTGATAGGAAAGATGACATTGATGACTTGCAGAGTATCAGGAGATCCCTTGAGACACAGGGAATTTCTCAACAAGCTACAGAGATCATACTCCAATCTTGGAGACAGGGAACCCAAAAACAGTATGTATCGTACATCAAACGGTGGATTAAGTATAGTGCTGCAAGGAAAGTTGATTGCACTGATGCCTCTATACCTCAAGCATTAGATTTCCTCGTCCAGTTATATAATCAAGGTATTGGTTATAGCGGTATGAACACAGCGAGGTATGCTCTTTCATGTATCTAAAGCCAGTGAATGGCATTTCGTTTGGATCTCACCCTACAGTGAGTCGGTTTCTGAAAGGAGTGTTTCAGTCAAGGCCTCCAATTTCGCGGTACACAGAATCATGGGATGTTGGTACAGTTTTGGCCTACCTCAAGACAATCCCAAGTGCAGCTGATGCTACGCTTAAGGACTTAAAGCCGCGATGCTAAATCTCAAGAACATGATTAATGAAGAAACAGGGATAACATTTGTTATGTCTGTGCCTATTAAACAAACAAAACCAGGGTCGAAATCAGTTACTGTTCAGTTTAAACCATACCATGTTAACCAAACACTTTGTGTGGTAACTGCATTAAGAGAATATGTCAGGTGAATGTAAACAACTGTTTCTTAGTTACTTGAAACCGTTTAAACCAGTGTCTAGGAGCACAATCAGTCGCTGGGTCAAAGTTGTTATGAAGACAGCTGGTATTAATACAGATAAGTTCAAGCCAGATAGTACTAGAGCTGCGTCTACATCTAGAGCTAATATTTCCTCTGTGTCTGTAGACCAGATTATGTCAGTTGCTGGTTGGAGTTCAGCTAGCACATTTGCGAAGTTTTATAACAAACCATTTGATGTTAACAATGGATTTGCTGATACCATTTTGGCAGCAAGGATTAATAAACCATTCTTGTGGTTCAAGTAACCATGTGTGCAGTTTGCTTTGACGTTTCACGTGGTCCCTCAGTGCGGTGACAGAATACTTGTAAGTTGAAGTTTGATTGGAATTCTATCTGTCACCAAGCAATGAGGAATTACGTGCCCACCCTTTACTGTTTGTTATTTTCTACCCATCCCTTTGTACATGTGTTTTGGGTTAACCTGCAAACATAAGTGCGTAATGCTATTTCACGTAATCCCTTAGTGATTGGTGACAGATAGAATTCCAATCAAACTTCAAGTTACAGGTAAGTCTTGTTTAATTTTTGAATTTTAACTCAAGGGTGCAAATGTATGCCCTACATTTTGGTAATGCTCTCATCGCCCCAGCAATAATCATTATAATTATATCATTTATATTTATAAAAACATCATAAAAAAGGAAATTGCAAATTGAGACTCTAGAAGAAAGAGTTATGTATAGAAGAGCGTGAATGCATTAGCAGCATGAGCATGAGTAATAGTTTGCCACCCAAAAAGTAATTTGACTTCTTAATGTGTGATAATACTCATGCATTAAATTTCAATCATCTTCTTCTACAAGTGAATGAAATGTATTTGCAGATGCCCCTCATTGCCGGATTAGCTCTTTCTATTGGCAATTATAATATCTAAAGATATTAAAGATGCACATATGTAGCTTTGAACTCCTCTTGGTAAGAGTTGAAGGGGACAAATCACAATTACGTGCTTGTTTACAAATTGTGTGTTTAGATATAAAAAAAATCAATGCTTTCAAAATTACCTGAAATGTTCTGTCATCTTTAGATGATTCATCAATAAATAACACTTGTTCTGGAACAAATCGAGCGTCCCTTTTCTGATACTCTGCCCGCCTCACCTCATTTCTTTGCTTTGCAACAAATAGGACATCATCACTTTTGGCCGGATTTTAATATATACCGATTTGAATTGCATGGCAAAAAAATAAAACCTGGGTACTCTAACAACATATTCTATAAATTAAAATCCGGTTGACGTGAAGGGGTAAGGTGAATGAGTGCCTAGCCACTTCACTTAGAAACACGTCTCAAATGCGAAACCTCTTCTCACTAGACTTCTCTATCTTTCCTCCTACCCCCTACATAAAAAAATCCATTCAGTAACAAAAACACTGTTTACCATTAACATGTTGGACAATTAGTGTTTTTACTAAACAATACTCAAAACTAGACAGATCAGAAATGTTATAAGCAGTTATCAAGTTTACCAATCAGTATGATGGACAAATAATGTTTTTATAATACAGTAGGTATATATACTGTTTATCAATACAATCACTATTTTCTTGTATTACAATAAACTTGTTTTCCTATGTCTACGGCTTGTTTACATCTAACTGTTAGTATAGTAATACACACTTGTAGACTATATTGCTTTAGATTTCTTTCACCTTCTGGTACTTAGTTTTCTATGATTCAAAAGCAATGGCTTCTGTCTATTACATTTTACAATCTTCTTACAAATATTCACGGATTCACAGATGAAAAATAAAAAATTGAATTCACATAGATACCTTTAAAAGAAATTATCTACAATTAACAGAGATTTCCTTTTAGATAAGGAAAATCTACGACATTTGAAAATTATATAAATTGGCAGAAAGCGTCGAAGAAAAATAACAGATTACTGCTGACTTTTCTTGATACTAAGTAAATAGAACTTTCTTACCCATCCTATAATAAAACGGTTTGCCAACAACAGCAAATAAATGAAAACAAAACTTCTAACCATCTTACAATCTCACAATCCTTTTGTCGCGGTCACTAAATTCCTCTTCTTTGGGGCTGTGGCTGTCAACAACGGATCAACACTACACTTTTATTCAAGTACAAGTACACTTTTATTCATATGACATTTTGGTACAAAGTACATCGTGAGGAGGATTCTGTGAACATCAATGACGCGTGAGAGGAATACATCGATATCGATAAGGGTATCGCAATACCAGAAAGTATTCGCTTTTGGGATACGACGAGCCTATGACAGAAAAAGCCATTTCCCTTAACCACCATTTCTACTTCTTAAACAAGAAAAGACAAGAAGAACTCACTAAGTACCTCAAAACAAATATAGAGGAATTAGATAAAAATAACACTGTTACAGAGATTCTGAAACTATAAAAAGACAAGTCTCTAATACAAAACTACTTACAAATAGAATGTTTGCTGGCTTTTACAGGAAATGTTGTGCTCAGAGAATTACAGGTTTTTGGGAGCAATCCCTGGTACGAAACGGTGAAGAAAGTAGAGGAATACCCCTTCCACTTTCGGGTCCAAGCATTGCACCCGAAACGTACGAAATACTTCATAGAATCTATCATCATGGATTCATGCTAACGGAATGTTTCCCTTCCTTATTTCCCATTTTTCCCTTTTTGTTTAGGACGAATGCCTTAAAACTCTTTCAGCCAAGCAACGCGAAAAACTTTCCTCTGCTCTTCCCAGCAAATTAGCTGCATCATTCCCTGATAAACGTGTTAGCGATATTCTTGAAGATTATGGCAAGGATGTGGCTGTAGATGACTTGGTTGCTAAGCCTGCAATAGCTTTGCAGCCGTTTCGTAGTGAAATGCACGAGATGTGCCACCAGAGGAAATTGATGCAGTGTACAAGCTGTTTTAGTGAACCTCATGTAGAGACAAGGCAGCCCTTATAAGGTAATCCTCTAAGAAGGATGCTTAGATGCACAAATCATCACTATTATCACTACGCGCGGCCAAATTGTAAAATAACCCTATCCCCTATCGGACCAATTCAAAGGAGCCCAGAATACGCACGAGTTTTGTTTGAATTTAGTTTTGCTGATTGGGAAGAATTGTGAAAAATTAATTTGTGGAAATCTATCCTGTTCTATCCTTTATGATCCTCGGACTTAAAAGCCGCAGTATTAGCTAGTCGCTCTATCAGCACAACAAAGAACTAACACAACGCGAAAACCAAGAGACGTGAATCGGCAAGTACGAAAACAAAGATAATTAAAAGCTTAGCTAGCATTTTACTTGTTTTGTTTGCAAACTAACAGCTTGAATTGGACTAAACTGTAGAAGACCGATTGACGTCAGTGACGAAGACGCATGCGAATGCTCAATCTACAATACTTTACTGTCAGACCAGAGAATAACCGTAGCGGTCACAGGTCTATCACCCACCCTAGACAATGGAGGCACCCAAGATCACTTGGATGAACACATCCAAGATGCCGAGAGTACATATTATTTATTATAGTCTTATAGAACTAAGCTTAATTGCCTGGATTCAGCTCGAGACAATAGACTAAAAAAATACGCTCTATCTGTATCAGGATGTTTTCGATCGAACTGAAACTTGGCAATCAAAAACTAGACATAATTTAGAAACTTTTCATCAGAGTGCTGAAATCAAAGAGCTACAGTGGAACACCAACACGTTATCGTCCATCGTGGTACAAACAACTTGCAAACAGATTTTGTAGACACTGTAGTCGAGAAAACTACGGAGCTAATAACAACTGTTCAGAGAAAGTTCCCTGAAGTTTGCTCTAACCTACAGAAAAGACCATGATTTCGAAGCAAATTCTTTTAAGTAAACCGGAATCTAGAAGCTGGCGTTGGCGTTGGTTTTATAGACAATTCTAAGATTGACAGCTGATGTCTAGATCAACACAAGCTTCACTTGAGTAGTAAAGGAAGTGCCTCAAACTTTATCAAGTTTATGCGGACCGGCACAGGAAGCAGCAGCCAAAATAAGTGTTTTCATCGGAACAATCTCTTCAGCCAACTCATCGAAGCTTTCAAGTAGCGTGGCAATCAGTCAGTCTCGAGGAAGACCCCAGCGTCGCCGTTAGCCAGGATAGCCTCGCCTCAGTCTAGAGACACTCAAGGACCTAAGGACTACTTCCCAATTCCTAAGGTTAGAGGCTTTAAAATGGCATATTAGCTATTAATGATCAACCAAAAGGAGATAATGAAGTTGATATTGATGGATATGATATTGTTCGTAGAAATCGAAAAGAAACGGAGGGGGCGTTGCAATTTATGTTAGATCGTCTCCCAATTACTAAACTTGGTTAGACCTTGATAATATTGACTTGGAAATTCTCACAAATGAATTCTCCAAGCCGAAGTGTAAGCCCCTCTTAGTGACCACGAAAATTAGACGAGGGGGGTAAAGAGAGTATTTTACTAGGTGATACGATTTTGAATCTACCTGACCTAGACAAACTAGATGCTAAAATTTATCAGTGAGACATATCAATATGGCCAACTGATTGATAAATTATGTAGCACTTGCCCCTCTGAATTGCGATGTTAAGAGTGTACGAGCATAAAAGATCAGTGCGGTTTTGAAAAACAAATCAAACAGTTTTAGCTAAATGAACGCCTAAAGAACGGCGTCTTAATTGCCAGGCGTGCTTTTGTCTATTACGACCGTGCTAAACGTGCATTTGAAACGGCACATAAACTAGAACGGCGTTTAAACTAGGCCTGAAACTAGAACGGCGTTCAAACTAGGCCTGATCGCCATCTTTGCCTACAGAGCCCACTAGCGGCGCATCATGTTCAACAGAACAAAATACCGGCAAAAATATCGCAGGTGTCTTGAAAGAAGTTTTTGCAGACCTTGCAAAAAAAAATATGAATACAGGGTTTTTATCCCTAGGCAACTTGATTAAGAATCAAAATCGGCCGGATGAGTCGTTTTCTGACAGTGAAAGTGACAACGAGCAGGATGAAAACACGTCCACGGGCCCGCCAGCCGCCTAAAGCTGACGACTCACAAAACTCTGCTTGCGAGGAACAAGATATTTTGAAAAACCTCGCAAAGCAATACTCCACAACTGTTCAGGAAATTCCTGAAATTAATGCAAGGTTAGCCGACATTGCTAAGAATTTGCTAACCGAAAAAGTTGACGATGACAAGCTCACTGAACTAAGAAAGCGCTATGGCAAACCAAAAAATTGTGAGGCGCTTACTGAAACAAAAGTTAACCTTGCCATCTGGAATAACATCTCAGAGGAGGCAAGGACGAAAGACGTAAAGCTGCAAAGGTCACAAAAGTCTCTGATCAAAGGCATTTCAGCAGTTATACAAGTCTTAAATGACTTACTAACCAAAGCTGAATGGCCAACAAAACAAGAGGTTGTGGACACCCTTATGGATTGGGTCCAACTGCTGGCAAATGCCAGCCGTGAACTAAACATTAGACGCAGAGAAGCTCTCAGATATGAGCTACACCCCAGCTATCGTTACTTGTGTGCCCCTTCTAATCCCATAACTACTGAATTGTTCGGTGATGACTTACCAAAAGCGGTGAAAGACATCACCGACACTAATCGAATCACACCCAAATCTAAGACATATTTGAAATGGTGGATAACTAATTTGCCTACTGCATACAAGAACATACTGCAAAATAACCATAGAGGTTGAGGTGGAAACGGATGCCTCAAAAACTGGGTGGGGCAGTGTATGAGGGCCAAGCGGCCCGGTGCAGGTGGACTCTCTTAGAACAGGGGAAACACATTAATGAACTTGAAATGCTAGCTGTTTACCTGGGACTTCAATCATTCATTACTGAATTGAAGGGAAAACATGTCTCTATAAAAAGTGACAACTCTGCTACTGTATGCTACATAAATGCCATGGGAGGTACTAAGCCTGTTGAGTGTAACTCCCTCCCAAAAAATATCCGGTTGTTATGCATAGAAAATTATATTTGGTTAACTGCCTGTCATTTGCCAGGAAGCAGACAAGTACTCAAGGCAGTTTAACGATAGAACAGAGTGGCATTAACAACCAGAGAAATTTTCCCAAGTCACACAAGTACTGGGTACACCAGATGTAGACTTATTTGCATCAAGATTTAACATGTTTGTTTATTTATTTCCCCCTTTTTGCCTTATAACCAGGTGTATACAGAACTTAGAGAAAGATCAGACTAGTACACTCTTGGTAGTACCTCTTTGGCCAACTCAAGCCTGTGCACAACCCATCATACTTCCACAGCGACCGGGACTCTTGACCCTACCTCACGTAGGGGTACAACACCCATTGAAAAGGAAACTCAGAATAATGGCATGTCTATTGTCCAGCAACATTTCCAGACAGAGGGAATATAGCAACCAGCTGTTGAATTACTCATGCAATCCTGGAAAACAGGCACCAGGAAGCAGTAATCAACCTACATTAGACAGTGGACAGCATTTTGTGCTAAACGGAAAATTGATCACACTAGGCCACCTATAGCATTGTTGTTGGATTTCCTTACGGAACTCTATAACAGGGGTGTCACAGTACTATCAACACAGCACGCAGTGCATTGTCTACATATATTTCGACAGACACAGGAGTTAGTGTAGGACAACATCCTCTTGTCATACGTTTACTTAAACGAATTCATCAGGCAAGACCAGCTCAACCTAAATACAAAGAGGTATGGGATGTGCAGGTTGTGCTGGGTAATCTGTCTACACTTCATCCAGTTGACAAGCTATCATTGAAGGAATTGCCTTATAAACTTGTTATGTTAATGTTGCTTGTAGAACGGACGCTCAGTCCAAATTGTTGTTATGTAAAGGTGGGTTCGTCAAGTCATGAGTTTATCTGGTATTGACACGTCGATATATGCACCTCATAGTACTAGAGCAGCTTCTGTTTCTGCTGCTAATAGAGCATGTGTCTCTCTACATGATATTCTAGAGACTGCAGGGTGGGCATCTGCACATTGCTTTGCCAAATACAATAATAAGCCCATAACCACAAGTACATCTGCATATGCTAGATCACTGTTATCCGAAGTGTCAGACAAATAAGATATTGTCATTTTTGACAAATAAAATATTGCTGTCTCAGGCCTCATGTGCATGATTCTTTGAAATCTCATAGGATCTCTCAGCATGATAACGAGGTAGAATTTGAAAATTAAACGAGACTTACCTGGAAGTTGAAGTTTGATTGTAATTTTACCGAGTTATAGAATGCTGAGAGATTACATGCCCAAGTTCCCATACCCTCCCTTATAATTCCATTATAGGCTGATAAGTACATACACATTCGGCCATGTCTTAAAAACTGATTGGCGCATGCGCTTGCTATCTTCATGTAATCTCTCAGCATTCTATAACTCGGTGGAATTACAATCAAACTTCAACTTTCAGGTAAGCCTCGTTTAATTTTCAAATTAAAAGCTGATCTAGTTCTTGTCATAGATTGCCGTCCTTATCGTGGCAAATAAATACCGAAAATTGTGTGTCGTGGTGGTTTGGTTTGACTGGCAAATTTTAAGGGCTTCCACACCCAGCAGTCTTATCCCGCTTTACATCGTCTTTTAAGACTTCGCCGCTGAGGTGTGATTGTTGTGTGAATTCCTTGTTTTACTCGCTCAACTTGACCAGTTTCTTTTTCTTGAACTCGTTGGAGAGAGCATCTTTCAACTTTAAATAAAACATATTCATATCTTTTTCTAATACTCCTTCCGCATGGCTTGCAGACGCGCTCTGATAAATTTGTTGCACAGAAAACCCCAATTCTTCACACAACTCGGGTTTTCTGGTCTTAATATTCCTTGTTCTTGAAAAAGGTGGCCTGCCAAAGGTTCTGTATTTAATCAAAAAGGGGAAAACAGGCAAAGCCCTCGTAGCCGCCATTCTTAGATTTTGAGCTATTATTAGTTTACAAATTTGCGAGTGTCTGAAAAGTTGATAAGACAGAAAAAGCAATTTATGAAATCAAAAGATGTTGATGTGACTTTGAAGAGAGAGCAAGAATGAGCAAGAAATGGCGGAGTTTAATGATAGGGAACGATGTCTTTGTAGTGCTTCCAGTGAGGTTTCTTAAAGCATGATTTTCACAGTTTCGGGTTAGCGAAACTGTCTATCCAGCTTCATCGAGGGCTGACATGCCGGAAACTTTTTGAAAATGCGCAATTCGATATAGAGAAAGAAAGCACAATTTCTTACAATGGCCACCTGTTCCTTGTATTGCGGACTGATTTTCGACACACAAATAACGTTAAGCCGAAATGCGTATACCCTGATTTAGGCTTTTTCAGATATTTTCCTCGATCATCTTTGCGCTATGTATGGGCTCAGGGACGAAAAGCTCAAATTTTAATGACACTTTACAAAAAGCCGCATCAATTTTAAAAAAAGGCGCATTTGGAATTTTGTAGGCGCATTTGGAATTTTGTTTGATATTACTCACTAAGTACTTAGGGGAATTTTCTGCCTTATTAGATGTGAAATGAGCTTATTTGAAGCGTCATGTCATGTTTCTCCGTCATGTCTCGAGGGCTTCAATTCTTCTACGTCACCAAATTGAGGGACCAAGTGAGATAGCAACAATGCGCATGCGCAACTTCAGTGCAACGACAGTCAAACGTTTGTCAGGGACGTGTTCTTGATCATATTTGCACTTCGTAGAAGTGAAAAATAGTTTAGACAATTCGCAGAAGTGTACATAGTGATAAACAGTCACGCATCAACCGCCAAAAAACTTTGCGAAAGAACTACGACCTTTTTCTTCCCGCACAAACTTTGGCGAGCGGTGACTGAACTTCACGGCGTGGCCGTGGAGAAATCTCGCGGAAAGACATGTCTGCGAATGGAGATAAAAAACAAGCGAAAGAAAGGAGATTCATTCCCAGTGACATGAGCGAGGCAAGTACTCCTTTGGCGAAGGATTGGAGCCAAAAAAGGCACACAAAAGGAGTGGCGGGAAGTCCACAAGGTCCTCATGGCGGCTTTTGTTTCTGTCTTTTTCCATCGCCTTCCTGACCACCTTGTTAGTCTTGTCAATATCATCCAAGCGTTTGGATGTGTCTCCCCCAAAAAGAAATTTATTGATCGGGACAGATGATGAAAACAGCGAAGTGTAGTCATCATTGAGGTCAGGTTTCATGCATTCACGGCGACGGCAGTTCAGCTCGTAATTTGCATAACTTAGCATTTCAATAGATGACATTCCTTTCTCGACAAGCTTGTCAAGTTCAATAACAATATCACTGTTATCGATTTTGTTTTCCTTTACTTGGGCCTGTAGACCGATAATGCCGTTGAGCTGTTTGGTGAGCTCGATTACGCCTTTAACAAGCGCACTCTGTGCAGTTTGTGCGCGTGAATCAAAAGAGCGTGTTTGTGGGCGAGGACGATTCCAGATTAATTCGTCTACTTTAGTTGCCACTAGCAAGTTGCAATTCTCTGGGCGGATGATTTTTTTCATGCTTTCCTTCATCTCCGCCTCGTCAGGTTTTTCATCCTTAAATATAAGGTTGTTTACCAACTCTGCGAGTTGTGCATTTACTGACTTCTCCGTCTTTTCCTTCATGTTCAGTCTCTCAGCAATGGCGCTTAGCACGTTGTCTAAAGACGTTTTTCTGCTTGCTGCAGATTTATCTGTGGGTTGGTCCGATACCCTGGCAGCAGTTTCCTGGTCCACTGGTGAGGCACCAATGCGAGGTTTCTTGGAGGTTTTGGGCTGATTTTCATCAGCACTTTCATCTCCGCTCAATCCGCTCTCACTTATTTGAGAACGCAAAACCTCTTGTGGACCCGAGCCGTCTTCGTACCAGGTCTCCTCTATTGTGGTCTGGAGCTTTGAACAACTATCTTGCATAGTTTTGGAGATTAATAATGGAGTTTGAGATCAAACTGCCAAATTTCATGAGTTAGCTCTGCTCATTTGTCGAGGCTGGTGGCGTGGTTGACTTAGCTCGCATTGTCCTGGAGAATAATATCTTAGTATTTAATAAGAAGCATTATTTACAGGTATTAGGTACGGCTATAGGTACTAGAATGGCACCATCATATGCTAATCTTTTTATTGCTAAAGTGGAAAAGGAAATCATAGACTTTTCTCCTTTTAAGCTTTATTTATGGCGTAGGTATATCGATGACATTTTCATGATCTGGACTGAAGGTGAGGACGCTCTGAGAGAGTTTATGGCTCACATGAACTCTATACAAAGAACTATAAAATTTACGTTTGAGTGGTCTACTAGTCAGGTAAATTTTTTGGATGTTTCACTTACTCTTGGGGATGGGTTTATCTCTACAGATCTGTATAGTAAGCCTACTGATAAGCATCGATATCTCTTTCATACGTCCTGTCATCCGTCTGCTTGTAAGAAAGGCATTCCTTTTGGGCAGGCACTACGTATTCGTAGGATATGTCCGGAAGACTCTTCTTTCGAAAAGAGGGTATTAGAGTTACAAGGTTATTTAATTAATAGGGGTTATGACAGCAGGATTGTGGGGAGGTAAGTTGACCGGGTTAAACGTGTTCCTAGGGACGACACATTGAAAGACAGGCGTAAAGGTAAGAATGATCGTGTACCTTTTGTAGTTACTTTTCATCCAGCTTTACCTAATTTACCTGGTATTCTTCGTAATTTACAGCCAGTTTTAGAATCTTCTAGTAGATGTAGGGGTGCTATTGGTAGGGTACCTATGGTGGCTTATAGGAAACCTAGAAGTTTAAAAATATGTTGGTGCACTCCTCTCTTAAAGAGGATAGTACTCAGGTTAGAGGTTGTGGTTAGTGTGTGTAACTTTCTTAAGACAGGGCGGGAGTTTCGCAGTACAGTTACTAATAAGAAATATGTCAATAATTTTGACTTGGACTGTAACTCAGATTTTGTTGTTTATCTAATTACTTGCTCTATGTGTAGCAAGCAATACGTAGGGTCTACAATCAATAGTTTTAGGAAGCGTTTTAATAATCATAAAAGTAGGTTCAATAAGCACCCTAGTTTACCGGTTAGTGAAAGAGTTAAGGATGACCTTATCTATCAACATTTTCATTGCGACAATCATTTAGGTCTTAATAATGTTATGGTACAACTTATAGATAAGCGTAACTCTGAGGCTCAGCTTAGGGAAAGGAAAGGCCAGTGGGCTTATCGGCTTAAGTCTATCTACCCGCGAGGTCTTAATAGTGATGACTTTTTTGTAGTAGGAACCCACGTAGAGATGTGTAAATTCTTTTTATCCATAGCGCGCGCTATTCTAGAAAATGCGCGTTTTTGTCAGTTGTAATGTTTTTTGCGTCTCGCGCCACTATTCTGATGTAAAGAAGCTTGTAACGATTCACCTTCTTCAGTCTGCCCTGAAGAAGTCTTTTTAAAGACGAAAATTTGGCAGAGTCGAATTCCAGTTTTTGGTGTATTATATAAAAACTGATTTACTTTTGTACGCATGTTAGTATGCACCCTCGATGTTTAAATGGCAAAGAATATAATTACATACTAGTATTAAATTTACAATTGAACTTTTTTTATTGGAGTGGACAGAGAGGCAAATACAAAAAACACCAGAAAAAGGCAGAACAGCAACCCGACAAATATCCATCCTTAATTATTGATGGGATGGACCAGAGTAAGACCCATCTCCAGCACTGGATCCAGAAATCTAAGGTTAAAAAATGGTATCAACTATAATTATGACACGAAAATGTTTACTATACAATTATCATTTTTTCTTTGTTGCGAAGGTGGAGGGAGAGTCAGCAGAGTTTTTAAAAACACACGTGACTGGTGTTCTCTTCCACGGGCAAAAAATGGCATGATGTTTTATTATCTCCGCTGGCCATAGGACGCCAATCCAACAATGAATTGCCTGATGAGCTGCTTCAGGCATATTTTGCAAAAGGTATCAGGCTCGTTTCAACTGACACAATATACTTAAAATTAGATAAACTAAGGACTGGACTACTTTTTTATCACCTTTAATAAAAAACGACTAGTGCCAACGCTATATCTCCAGCTTGACAACTGCTACCGGGATTGCAAAAACATTCATATTTTAGGTTTTTGCACCCTGTTGGTCAAGGCAGGAGTTTTTAGAAAGAAAAGAAACTCGAAATACTCTAATAGATAGCCACATTAGAAGACCAACAACAGTTGGATAAAAAAATGTTAATAAATAACGAATCATCTATTTAGGTGCGGCTTTCTTATTTGATGGTGGGGCATACGCATGACATTGATCAGGTATGCCAAACATTTTTGGTGCTGTTATCCATTTACTTATCCATATAAGTTTTGCCTTTTGTGTTTCCAGATGTTCAGCAGAATATCTGTGTCACTGTCAAAAAGTGATGCTCACCAAGGACGACCTGGTTGACGTGATCAGAAGGGCATATACCCCCTCCCCCGATGTTATCCAGACGGAGGACATCTATGGCATTAAATAATGGGCGAGGGCGTATATTCCCACGCTGTCACAGCACAGCCATCCCACGCCTTCAGATTACCTTGGCGCCCCCTAGAAATAAGCGCAAGCTTTAATAGGGTCTAACATTTAAGCATTAAGAAACCGGTTGTGATTGACTGGGGGAAAGCATCGCGGGTCGGCGATGAAGTCAAACTTTCCAAAGCAAGGCAACAAAAAGACTATCCTTGGATAGCTACATCACAGGCAAAAAGTATGGCGAGTGATGTTTACTACTTCGGAGATTTGGTGAAATATGTCTTTACTCATGTTAATGATTTTAATGCAGATGAAATAGGAGAATTGTCCGACAACTGTCTACGCTATAATGAAAATTCCTAGTAAATGATAAAACGTTCTTCATGCAACCTGAACGTAGATATTATGAATCAATCAAAGGATAATCCATAAAGGCCATAATCTGGCATCTCTGGGATTTAAGTTTGTTCAAACGAATGTTTACTAACCGTAAGCACTTTGCACTGCTACCGTGGTCTCAAGTAAACGTTCATAAAAGTTAGCAAAAGTGTTACAGTCTACAAGGTTTACAAGGCTAGGAGAATCCGTGTTCTGAAGTGCCCACCTTTGCTCGCAATGCTTGCCTAAAATTATTTTATTTTTTCATAGGTAAGAAGGCATTCCACTTCCGTGGATGCGGGTGGAAAAAGAAGGACGCCAACTGGTCAGCAGAAGACAAGTCCTGGATCCTGGTTATGACAAAGCTACTGAACAATATCTATGGAGATGACTACCTAACGTACACGAATAAAGGAACAATAATTGATTTTGAGTATGACCCAAGACAGAAGTCCGCCTATGACCATGGTATTTGGGAGCAAGAGTTCCCAGCTCATGTTCCGCACAGCAATGTGCAATGTACTAGGAAATGTCTGCTTAAACAAAGTACCAGCCATGTGCCCACTCCAGCCATGCGCCCACTGCCAGCCATGCGCCCACTGCCAGCCATGTACCTTCTACAAGACATGCGCCCACTGCCAGCCATGTACCTTCTACAAGACATGCCCCTAGAAAGCAAAGAAGAATGGCAACTCTATCTCTTTCTGACCGTTGCATTAGCGAAAATGGAATGCTAAATGACATTACCATTAATGCAGCCCAACGCATCTTGCAACAACAGCATCCTTTGTACGAGGGTTTGGACCCCATTTGCAGTTCACTGTATGTGCCGGGGATACTTCACACAGGTACTTCCCATTGGATAGCCGTGTCAAATGTTGGCTGCCCGAGAGCAACGGTCAACTATTTCGATAGTTTGTGTTCTGGTAGGCCGAATTCACAGGTCATAAAGCAAATAGCTGCTATAATGAGGGCCAACAGCCCAAATATATCAATCAATGTTATCCCTGTGCAACAACAAACGAAACCTACGGAATGCGGGCTTTTTGCTGTGGCCTACATGACCAGTATATTAAAAGGCCAAGATCCACATTCCATAAACTACGACGAGGGAAAATTTAGAAGACACTTAAGGGACTGTTTCACCCGACAGGTGATAACCAAATTCCCAGAAGTTACCATTATCGCAGGGAAATGCAAAGCAGCTAATATTTCTGTTAAACTCTGCTGTTTTTGCAGAATGCCACAGCAAAGATCACACATTTGTCATTGATTTGTTGTAATTTTCAGAAATAACGAACAAATGTACAATTATTTATATTTTTAAGCTTGTAATAACGTCACATTTGTTTACAGTTTATTTACTTTTGAAATATTTTCACGAAGGCATTTATTTAGTACCCTAAGCAACTAAAAGAAAACTTTTCCAATGTACATTCGGAGAGTTAGCGAGCCACTAGTGGAGCAAGAGTAAAGTGGCCTCCAAATCATTTCGAATTCCCTAGTGGCTCTACCTTCTCCATCGCTTATTTCAAGTTCTGTGCGCACTGTAGCTGCCTTGTATGTTTTTTTGCTTGGCTGCCTCCAAAGCAGCACGGCCTGTCAATACCGTGAAATGTCCAACCGGCACCTGCTCCTTCCCATTATATGCCTGGGTGGTTGCTCTTCGAGGGCACTTAGCACTCTTGCGTGGTTTGGAAGGAATAGGTAGGAACATTCTCTTTCCATAACGGAGGCCGCATATGTCTTGCCGTCTTAACGCTATTGAGAAGTCCCCCCGTTTTAAATAAAAGATGCTGGAGGTACTAGATTGGCACATTCGTGATGGTCAAGTGATACCACTTCGCTTTAAAAAAAAAGAAATCGCTTACTGGTATTGCAATACCTAACATAAAACAATAAACGAACGCTGGGCTTGGATTTAAGGAAGTAAGAACACAGCTGATATTATTTCCACTTATTGGATACCAATTATTGGAAACTGGGCGCTTAAACAGGCATTTACAATAAAAGAAAAAGCGTATGCAAAATGTTCTTAGCGCTTCACAATTATTACACAACATAAAAGAAGAAGAAATGGTAATACAAATTAGGAGTTTTAACTTTTAAGTTAGGAACTTTCAAAAGTATAATGTAGCATAACACGGTAAAAGAATGGTAATAGTTAATTATTTGATAATGAAAATAGTTTACCTGCACACGGATTGTGTGCCCAATTTATCCCCTCGACGATTTCGATCAACCAGCAAAGGTAGGATGCGTAAAGTCTACTTGAGCGCTGAAGTATCTTTGCCTGAGGCGTCGCGACCTCATGGCCATCTTCCTCAATGAATTTTGATATTGATGGCATGTCCTGACCTTTATGCCGCCCTAAGAAGTGCTTTTTTAAGGCCTTTCGTGTTCGAAAGGTTCCGTGGCAATCGGGACATTGAACAGAATAAAAAGGTGCCATATTATTAGAAAGTACTGGAAAACACTGGTGAGGTATCGACAAAAGTTAGTATTAAAAGGAAATCGTGGACTATGCCGATACTACAGTCTAAAACGTACTCTTAAGCTCCGAAAGTTTTACACCCTACACAGGTTTTGTATTTCCTGGATTCCAATTGTCAACCTACACGAGCTGAAACCTAATTTTTAACGCAAACGGCGTTCAAAAAAATAAACACCAGCATATTACGCAACAAACTGGTTTTTTTTGTATTAATATTTACAGTTGTGTTTATGACATTTATCATGAGATTTATGCTTAATCCCTAATCTTTCAGACTGTTCAACAGTCTTAATACGGCAGGGTGCCATGCATTCGGAGCGCTATAAAGTTCATTATGGGTCCAGTTTAATGCCGAGAAGCCTACTATCACCCATCTTTCAAACCCCATGATCCCTAAGCTAAGGCATCATTTAATCTTAGAAAACAACAAAAACTCCAATATTATAAAAATATTGTATCCGATAAAGGACATCAATTCAGTGAGTATAAATACTATTCATTACAAACCACAGTTATATACTTACATAAATCTATTTTTTTGGTACAGAAAGCAACAAGTACTTTGACATACCAAGTTAAGTAAGTATAATACTATTCATTACATAGCACGGTTATAACATTATGTTTGTTGGACTACAGACTCTTTGCAAAGTACAAATGGATTGTGAAAAAAAAATGTCTTTCATTAAGGATATCTTAGTACACCTACCAAGCAACAAAACAACCAAACACTAAAAACCAATTTAGTAAGTATGATACTATTCTATACTATTTTGCTATCGTAATTCGCCTAGCTTTTATAAATTTCATGTGTTAATTGTACATTGTGAACAGTGCTTCAGTTAGGCCTGAAACAAGAATGGCAATTTTTATGTCCAACTTATTATTTAACATGTACACAATAAAAACAGGCTTAATATCTCTGCTATTCTTGTCACAATACTATTTTCCAAGTTGACTTGTATACAAGCATTAACTTTGAATCTGGCAATACCTAGTTTATGAAACAATTGGTTACCATGGTAACAACCTCATATCATATTTGTCACGTATTAACCTAATGAACATGTAACGAAACGTATTTCAATAATACAATGTTCAGATAGAGCCATATTTACATACAGTGATTTTTAGTATTGCACTGCTCTGATTTCCTTTGTCAAAGAACTCAGCAAGGGTTAGCCTATGAGTCAGCATACCCTTCGGGGATGGTCTAGAATGCCCATAGAAGGAACTCCGGAGTGTGTATTGTCAAGATGCGTTTGGTGGCTGGGTTGACTAGCCATAACACAGGTTTCACGGTATACATTTCGAAGTCGCTTCTCTGGCCAGGCTAAGAATGATGTAGACAGGTGAGGTTTTTCGATATTAACCTATATCGGTTAACACGAATTGCAGCAACGGAGAACGACTCCTTAGTTGACTATTCGTGAAGGGTGTTTGAGCAGTGTTAGGCTAAACTTCGTTGCTTATGTTGCGGGGCCATGGTTTCACGGCACATCGTTGCATTTATGTAATTGAAACAAATGAGATATACAAGCTTGTATAACTTCCTATTAAGAAAGTCATAACTGAAACATTGCATTAGTGGTCTTTAGAAGACCAAAAATACATCCGTATGGCATAGAATGAAAACTATTATAAACAGAATAGTGCGCTTATTCACGTTATTAATTTTGCTTTCACAGGAACTTTCAACGAACTTCTTAAGTAATCAAACTGTAAATACACCATTTTATCTTTTTATACATATATGAATTGCACTTTAATTGCTAACAGCACGCTGCCTTGCTGTGGCCGTCGTGTCAATGAGCAATGCATAGAAAACTTTTGGGCTAGGTTACCGCCTACAGTAAGAATTAAACCCTATAATTAAACCCTATAATGCGGATGAGCCATTCATGTTAGCAACTAGAGGTTACGAGTTCGCGTTTTATACGATAACAGCTTGGCTGCCCCCTAAACACTAGGTAAGACATGTTATTATGTTTTACAGATGCTACGTTTCTGGCAAAACAGGGAAATCCATTTCGTAGGAAATTTTCCGCTCCAACAGTGGCGTAACCAATCTGTTATTGACGAAAACCAACGACTACAACGCCAACAGCAAAAACGTTTAATATTTTTTAATGAAAATAACATCACTGATAACATGATTCATAATTACGACTTTTTGGAGGTTTCTCGTAAGTTGAGCGATTGGGCGACGTTTTGTTCGTGGTCGTATTGTGACCGTTGTAAACTGTTGGCTAAAATTAACATGTTGCCTAGTTTTAAAAGGTGCAACCAAAACTAATCACTCCTGAAGAATGCCCTTGTACTAAAGATCGTTACATAGTTCCGACAGTCGACAAAATTCCTATATGTTTAAAAAATCTGACAAAATCAGAAATCCAAATTTTGCGGCCATTTGATCTCCATACTGGAGACTACAAGAGACACCAGCATGGCTACCGCCAAAAAAATGGTTTTTGCAGGGTCTCTTGGAGTCTTGACAGCCTGTTAGAGAAAAAAGAAAAATTGGACGATTTGGCAAGCAAGTTTCGTTGCATATTGGCATACCATTACTTAATGAATTCAACCGAGTCTACATATAAGCATTTTGTCGAACTGAGAGACACATATTTGACTGAAAACCGCCAGTTAAATATGTACGATTACCGCGAGAATGATGGAATAGACTGTGCAGTGTGGCCACACTTGTATCCCTATCATTCTTGGTGTGAATCGAGACTCAGTGGCAATACTAGCCGCCAAAGCTCCAAGACATCATTCATGACTAAGGTTCTCTCCTCCATTCTAGACTACTCTTTGAGATTCGATCTTTTACAATTTTTTTTATTACCGGTGGCTATTTAAAACTGTGCCAGGCGCAATTTCCTCTTCTGCTAGGTCAAGGCGCTCAGCCGCAACTTCTTTAGATACAAAGACTTTCTCTATAGAATATTGGCGTTGGCACCATCGTTTTGTATTGGACGCACTGCAACAATATGGATATCCTACGTTGTTCATCACCATAAGCCCTTTCGAGTGGACCTTTCCATGGGCACAGTGGTTACACCAATCTAGAGATCTTTCTGGCAAAGGACCCACGGAACTTTCCATCCTTGAAACTCTCAACATTATCCACATCTTAGAACAAACAGTTCGAGGATATCTCTATGGATCCAACACCAATCGGTGGACGGACAACATGTTCACTTATAATCACATAAGAAACCGATGTAATGTTGAGAACTTTTTCTATCGGATCGAATTCCAAGGCAGGGGTACAGCACACGTGCATCTTTTGGTTTGGCTGAAGAGTCTTAAGCAAGCAGACTACCGTCTAATCAGGGGAGAAATTCCTTGGTTAGATGCGGAACCTGCCTACTTAGTCAATGACCTTCAGCCAAGCCACAAAGATGCCTTCCCAGAATGCAATGAGAACCTCAGTTAAAACTGATCAGAACGGCGAGGAAATGGTGTCGTTATACCACCCTAATGACACATTTTCTCGAAACCTTCGAGCTTATATAAGCACAATACTTCCGTTCCTGAAATGCAAAATGGATGTCCAAATTTCTGATAAGAAATCTATGGTTCTAAGGTTCGTTACTTCCTACGTCTCAAAATTCCATGACCAACAAACTTCAGAATCCTTGTATTCTCGACACGTTACTCCTGCCATGGCTGGCTTCCGTCATGTGTCAGATTTAAAGCCACTCGAACCAGAGATGGTTGTCACTCTCTCATCTTTTAAGCCAGCCTGGACCAACAACCCCACAAAACGTTACGTTCCTCGGCGTCCAAGTAACGTTGACGAAAGTGTTCTTGTCACAAAATATATTAACAGGGGCCAGGATATCCAGGATTATAGTTTGCTCCAATGGCTAAGGACGCACGACACTAACAAAAGTGTTCCCACCCCTTACAAAAGGCAAACTGCCCTTGTCGGGGTTAAGTACGTTTCAATCCTTGCTTCTTTTTCTTATACTTATTATTGAACGTACCTTTCAAGAATATCAGTGAACTTAGACATCCAAACCATGACACCATTCCGGAACAGTTTAAGTATTATGCAGCGGCCCTAGCATTGCAACCGGAACTATGGAACGATCATGTTGCAATTGCCACTTTATTCCGAGAACAGGGCAATAAAGAGTATTATGTAGTCAATGTCTTGTCGTTTCTACATAGTACGAGGCAAATGTACCATCTCTGGCAGGTACAAGTTCTCCGTAATGAGGATTTCGTAAATAGACCAACTGATAATGACTTTACGCTTAATGTAGAGTAACAACGTGTGTTACATAAGCTGAAGTCATTTCTTCGTTTATGATCTCGCCATTACGGAACAGTTTGTGCAACTGTACAGCCACAATTCCAAGCAAACTATGATGACGATGATGAGGAAGAAATTGCCGACGACGATCCACAACCCCCACCCAGACCACCACCTATCATTGAACAGCAGTATGACGAAGATCATTCATTGAATGATTGGACCAAACTGCTGTCAATCATAGGTGAGCCTGGTACTGGAAAAACACAGTGCATTTATTGATGCATAGACTACTTAGTTCGAGAAGACAAAAAAGTACTTGTTGCTACGCCAACAGGCTTTTTGGCTTCAAGTTACCGAGCTAAATTCGAGGCATCCATAGACTGCAACACAATCCATTCTGCCTTTTCAATTCCAGTAGGAAATTCTGCGCCTACTGTGAATCATTCTGTCTCTTTCTATGATGTCATAATTATAGACGAGGTGTCTATGGTGCCAATTTTCATTTTTAGACACATTCTCAGAACACTTCAAGACCTGTCTTGTAGACCAGTTGTTCTAATAAGCGGTGATAAATACCAACAACAGCCCATAGAAACAGTGAACAACCGTATTTTTACTGCATGCAATGCTTACACGGATGTAAACATCAATAGAATGTGCCATACCATTCCTTTAAATCAACAGCAACGCTGTGTGGACGACCAATACAAGAACATTCTAGACCACCT
Organism: Nematostella vectensis; assembly: GCF_932526225.1. Taxonomy (NCBI): domain Eukaryota; kingdom Metazoa; phylum Cnidaria; class Anthozoa; order Actiniaria; family Edwardsiidae; genus Nematostella; species Nematostella vectensis. The sequence continues at coordinate 19,726,306 of NC_064035.1, forward strand.
TCGGTACTGGAAACCTACACCGCAAATACTTAGCACTCTGAATAACAGAGTCATTTACAGGCACACAAATGTTCTTGATGTTGACATCAAGAAAGCATTACAAATGCATCCACAATCGATTATCGTTACTGTTTCTAAACGCGCAACAGCACGTGTTAACAAAATAGTCGTCAAGAATTTCTTTCCATTAACTCAATCTTTGGGTACAATGCAGCTGGATAATGATGACGCGCCTATGCATATTTCTAAAAATATGAGGGTCATTATTACCCAAAACCTTGACAAGTCTAGAGGGGTTGTACATGGGCAAACAGCAATTGTACATTTCCACAGTCAGAACAAGCTTGTTCTTAGACTGCCGAATGGGCAATTGGTAAACGTTTACCCACGTACAACCCTTGTTACCGAACACGACAATCTGGGCAACAATGTTACTTTTAAGCGAACCGTTTTACCTGTGGTCTTGGGCTATGCAATAACAATTTGCAAAGCCCAAGGCCAAACTTTGCACTAGTGCATTGTATGTATGGATGTGGCGCTATCCAGGTTGAGAAAATTAGAATCCATCCATTTCATGACACCTTTATCCGACGTTCACTTTACGCCTGTTCACTACAGCAGTGACCTTGCTCGATCGAACAACTTACGTTAACCCACATATGTAATCGTTTTTAAATATACTTTGCTTTTAGATGTCGTTGCATTCATTAAATCCTTAAGTGATTTCCTTCATATAAAGATATCATTTGTTTCTTTTGCTACCCTAGATAAAATCAACTTTGCAAACCACTTGGTTTGTGTCATAAGTTCATGCTTCATGCTGCTCTAATGCGAGACTCTTGACGTGTCAGCTTTCTTTTTCGGTATCGAAAACATCTCGGGGTGCAGCTTTAATATCTACAATGGTCTGGTGACCATTCACCAAAGAAAAATGAGAAGAGTTGTTACTGAAACCGACAATAAAGATTAAAGGCTAAACCTTGAAAAGGCGTTGGAACTGTAAAATTTGAATTGTTTATTTGTTCCACGAATGAGATTTAGTGTTTTCTTCCCGATCGATTCATTAAAAAAAACAATCTTAGAACGTTGGGTTTTAATTGGTATTTTTAGAATCCTTGAAATGCCAGGAAAATTAATTTTGATGTTCCCATCGAGAAATATTGTCCCAACCCTTTGTAGAACGGTCATATCTAGTGGTAACCTTATATGGTTCCGGCGGCCATCTTGGTTTCTAAAAAAATAATAATTAAATACCATACCGATTTGATTTTTCACTATGAAGTGTCTTAAATCGATTCAATAGCCTCTCCCCTTATCTTTGGATGTACTGCTAGAAAAACCCTTCCAAAAACTACCATCTTGGATTTGGGGAACATTTGAGAACCATATGAACAAACAAGGGTGCTACAATGGTGCATCTGAACTTGCCAAACGAGACTGCTAGTTAGACCAAGCACTCCTGCACTAACAGCCCATGCCGGTTAAGACAAGTTAAGCACAACAAACAATAATCAACCAGGTACTCAGTTTAAATGTTACAAAATACTTTGATTTAATATATTCCGAAAAGATTTCAAATTAAGCCAGCAAGACTGCATAAGTGAAAAGACTTTTGGGAAGTGCTTTTCAGGAAAGTATAAAAGAGTAACAGTTACTGTCAAACCAGGATTACAAAGTTGTCAACAAAAAGTTTGAGATACTAAGTTACCAAGCCATCCAAACATTGTCATGCTTGTGAGAGTATCCACAGATTAAATTCCATTTCTGCTCCTAACCAAACTCTGCACAATCATTTTAAAGAGAAAAAACATAACTCCTTAAAAAAGGGGAGATTCCTATCAAAAAATCCAAAAAAATAAAAAAGTGATGATTTTCTAATAAGTGCTTCTAAATACTGTTCAAGCATTATACTTTTCTGTTCTATACCTTTTTATGCTAAATTCTAAAAGAAATACCCATAAAAAAGACAAATACTGAGGAATACGATGTTGTGTGTTATCCGTTACCATGGTAACGAGATAGCTTTCTTTTGTTTTGCGCCCTTTTTTCAGCACAAAGCGACCCCCAGAATAAAATTAAATGGTTGGTTTCGATTCCAGACTCCTTTGATGTCCATTCCGGCTATTCCAAAGATAGTTTTAGAGGCCTGGTTGCTGTTTCAGCGCGTCCAAGTCTCAAATCTAAAATTCGCTTTATTTACACTCGACACACGAAAATTATACGCTTCTTAATCATGCTAAAGGGCTCAAAACACGGCTACAAACAATCTGTAGTCCAGACTAACACAAGAAAGAGGAAATCTAAGTTCAAAGGAACTAAGAAACAAGACAAGAAAGCTCAGGATCAACGAGAAATACGGCAGGTTACTGAGATCGCGTTCGTCGGTGACGACGATGTTGTGAGCGAGCAAGTTCCTCCTCCTCAGCCAAGTGCTTCGGCTCAGAGGCTTCATGATGTTCTTGAAGATTTATCTTCTGATGATAGCTTAAATGCTTTTGAAGCTGAGGGTGAATCAGCCACTGGATATCGCTTTGTTTTGATGCAGAGTCTTCTCAACTTTGCCAAGCGATTACATGCTAACACCACGTGCGATGCTGGTAAGTAAAAAGTATTATCCAAGACTTGCCATGCTTGTGACATAAAAAAGAACACACTTCCAAGTGATGAGTTTGAGGTCTGGGTAGAGTCACATGAGTGCTTTGGAAGCTTTGATGGGTCTAGCCCTAGTATGGAAAAGGAATGCGCAAAGAGGTTGTGGGGGAGGAGTCTTTCCTTCAATCTCATGTACAAGTAAATGATTTGCGACGGGGACTCTAAGACCTACGACTCTATTTGGGACCAGTATGGTGTGTGTGTGTCCAGAGCAAGCACAGAGTACAAGGAGTGGCTCAAGTCTGAGGACTATTTGGAATGGGAGTCAAGTCACCTTGATGGAAGTGCTGACTGCAACAGAGTGGTCAAGCTGGACTGCATAGGCCATGTCCAGAAACGGATGGGCAAGGCCTTGTATTACTTCCAGACTTCTTCAAACAAGTTAAAAGATAGCAAACCTGTGAAAGGGAGATCTGGCAGACTGACCAAGAATGCTATTGAAAAATTAAAAAAATACTATGGAAAAGCTATCAGGGAAAATGTAAATAAGAATGCAAATACGCCGATAGAGAGAGACGCAGCCATTGCTCAGATGCAAAATGCAATCAAAGCATCCTGGTATCACTGCAGCAAAATCCCTGACAAGCAGAGACACCAGTTCTGCCCAGCCAACTATTGGCGCAAATATAAGAAAGGTCTTCCTTGTGAAGACAAGGACTACCACCTGGACCCGGTGTTCATCAACTGCCTGTAGCCCATCTTTACTCGGCTAACAGATCCTGCTCTGTTGGCGAGGTGTCATACTGGCTACACTTAGAATGCCGATGAATCTTTAAATGCTTTGGTGTGGGCCAGGTGCCCAAAGCATAAATGGCATGGTAGGGAGAGAGTGGAGATGGCTGTTGGGTCTGCGGCTATCCACTTCAGTCTGGGTGCTACCGGGAAGCATGAAATCATGAGAAGGGCGGGGATTGAAGTGGGTAGTCATACAGAGAAAGAGAGTAAGAGGAGAGATAGGGAGAGAGTAGAAAAGGCAGAGAAGAGGGCTAGGAGGAAGAAAAGGGCAAAGAAACATTAAGTAGATGATAAATTGTTATTCTATGGCAGTCTAATTTATTCTATACCAAGCATAAAGCCTAACTACCGTGGTTTTGCTTTCAAAACCCTTTTGTCAAACTTTAAGAGCTGATTTCTCTAATACACTAATTTTCGTATTAATTTATTGCCCCCTTAAGTATCTTGACAGGTATTTAACGGTTTTAGCTCAAATTTGGAAGACTTGTAGTGTATAGTCCATATTACAAACCTATGGGAGCATTTTCAAAAAACTTAAACCTAGCCTGTGAAATACCAGTATAAGTCTTCATGAAGAGGTTTTAGTTGCTATGGTAACCAGAATTGGCTTATCAACAAACTGTCCCATAGGTTTGTTTTTCCTTATGTCCATGATGTGTGTATGCAATATAAAGCCTTCAATGTAAATAGAAAGTGTAAAAAATGGTGGGGGCAGTTTTAATAAAGCGTTTTGAAATATTCCCTTTGAGAGTTAATATTTAACCAGGGGCTCATTAGTATTCACATATAATTACATGATGATGTAGATAACCTTATTGAGAACATTTGTACCAAGTTCTATGGAAATCTGACCAATTTTAGTGAAATAGTCACTTTTTAAATACAAACCCCAAATTTGGAACTTCTTTGATAGGAATCTCCCCTATCTGTGATGTATGATATGTGCTTTGCTTATTAGTCACTGTAACTGACATGCATCAATGTCCGATGCTTCAATGTTTTTGTTATCACTCAGCTATATCAACGCACGCCTAAGATTATGATTAGCTCTCAACATTTTGACATATAAAGGAAAACCGCTGTTAAGCTCGTTAGTTTATTTTACGATCCTATCTTAGCCGCATCTGGCTTTTCCTGTTGTAATCACTTTGGAATGCATTGTATCCTCTATTGGGACACGTTCGGTGCCCACATTATTCACTCAGTCAAAGCCAGCAATCAGGAAGCAACAGCGCTCAAAGAGTCGGAGAACTCTATTATTTTACAGTCCAGAACAGACGTAAGTTTCTAAGTTCCGCTCTTGCCATTTTTGTCTTTACCTGAATTTATTAGAAATCATTGTAAATATTAGAATTGTAATTTTCTGTAATTATTTCGCTTCCTAGTTTTTTACCGCATCGTGCCTGTGATCCTGTAATTCTGCCAGCCAAGTAATAAAGCCATTACAAAAACCAGTTTGGGCTCAGTTTTACACACTACTCGAAGTGGTTAATGCTAGCGAACTTGGTCCTCAACACACCAGCGTGTCTGACTAAACCGGGAACGCAACAGTCACATACATTAGCAACACATTTTGCACAATGACATCAATTCAAACAACTTCATAATTGAGAAACGCAACAAGAGAAAATACTCTTTTGTTCTGGTTTCGCAACACTATTACAAAGCTACGCTCTGTAAGGTAACCCTGCCTCCGGACAAAATGAGATTGAATATACCAACAGTGGAATCTGTATTTAATGATATGCCTCTAGAGAAAGAAAATGCATCATAAAATCAAGGTATCTTTACATGTTTGTTTTTCTTTGGCAAAGAAACTTCGACAAGAGTAGGAACATTGTTCGCGTATATATTTTAACGAAAAACTTTGTAAATGTAAAATATCAGTGAAAATTTGATCGCGTAGATAGCACTAAATAAATGAGCAAATTGGTTCATATAGCAAACTTCCAAAAGTTTTAAAATTACCGTAAAATTTATCTGATTACTTTTTCGTGCATTCTCTCCCAAATTCCAAAAGACAATGCTCGTTGCACTTTTTTATTACGGGGTAAAACGAAAGAAAAATGCTCAGATGGCTGTGGTGAAAAGACATCTTTCAAAACTGAATATTACAATCTATTTACTTCGTTGTACGTGAAAATCTCAAAATAACAGATATAAAAATTATTTGCATAGAAATTCGCAAACCCCTTTGAAAGCCGTTTATTGCCACTACGTTGTATAGGCTACCAAATTCTCTTGTAGAATTACATACAACAAATCCACCAGCTGGTTATTACACGTCTTATAACGCTCTCGCCTCATTACCTGAAAAGGTTCAGTGCGGGCTCAAGAGTCTCAGCTAGACACAGAAATTCCTAAGTTCCGCGGGCGAGCCTATGCACAGTCGACCATCAACACCTACAAGTCCCAGCTTCAGGCATACCTACGCTTTTGCTTGTATTTTGGCTACAACATAGTACCGTGCAAACCGCACCATCTACGTTATGTTGTATTTCTCGCACGAACCCTATCCACAACAAGCTACCTCAATGTTGTTCGTCTGCTCCATTTGCAATACGGTTTTCCGAACCCGCTACAAAAGCCTTTATCCAAGCATCAAAAAAACTTTTCCTGAGGGGGATTATGAGGGCAAAGGGAAGCACAGCAACACAAAAACTACCTATAACTCCAGCAATCTTAAAGAGTATTGCACAAAATCTGGATTTTTCAATCTTACTAGACGCAACTTTCTGGGCCGCCTGCCTAGTGGCGTTCTTTTCCTTTTTCCGTAAATCGAACCTGCAAAATCAAGCAGCAAACCAATTTGACCAACAGAAGCACCTTTATCGCGGTGACATACAGTTTTTCAAATGCGGACTTATCCTAGTGGTACGGTGGTCAAAACCATTCAATATAGAAACCGCACTCTGTCTGTCCCAGTTCCCAGGGTAGATGACTCAATCCTGTGTCCGCTTACAGCACTTGCGCACGCCTTCTCCTTCAATGGAAACTCAGACAACACCAACCCTAGCCCCGCATTCACATTTGTAAAGAACGGAAAAGCTTCCCCTCTCACATACTCAACCTTTACTTCGAAACTAAAATCTAAATTGGCGAAGTGTGGGGTGGAAAGCAAACGATATTCTGGGCACTCATTCAGACAAGTAGTCGCCACATTCGCACAGGCTTGTGGCATACCAGGTCAATATATTAAACTCCAAGGGGACTGGCAATCAAATACTTATGGACGTTACTTAGACTGCTCACTCAAATACAAACTGGCAGCTGTAAACATGATGAGCAAGGCTATCAACCACTCCTGATAACTTGCAATTTCTTGGGGGGTTTGCGGGATTCGCGCTGGTCTTAATAATAAAGACCCAGATGCCCCCAATGAGTTGTAGTGTATTTAGTTGATGATAGACTTGTTTATCATGATTAAATACCGGAAGCGGATGAAGGCTGACTGGTAGGGTCAATGATCCTACGCATGCGTGCACTCACTTCACGTGAAGCGTTCTTGTAATCAAATCGTTTCGAATCCACTCTGTAATTTTTTTTACCAGCTGCGGATTCGCGCTGATCCTAATAATAAAGACCTAGATGCCCCCCAATGAGTTGTAGTGTATTTATTATATGTCATTGCTCCTCAAACTTTTAATCTACAGAAGCAGAGCAGAGCCAAGAGTAGAAAACCTCAATCGAATTATAGTAAGTGATATAAAACGAAACAAAATTTACGTGACTAGTGTTGCCTGACATAAATTGCTTAAGTGATATTTTAAAAACAACTTGGCAGAAGATGCTGACAGTTTACAAGCATGCAATTGAAGAAGGACAATAAAAAAGAAATATTTCCAACTAATTCGCCAAATAGCTTTGAAATACAACCATTCGAACCCTTCTTTGCACTGGCCGAAATCAAGGTATCCCCCCCTAGCAATGTCTTCAAAGACAACTGAGTTTATCAGCTGCTCTTCATGTCACAAAAAAGCTACCCAACGAGGCAACTTGCTTCACTGCCAACAGTGCATCACTGCATCAAACCAGAAGTTGGTACAGTCGGCTTTATATCAAAAATAAAGAAAATAACAAGAAGTTCTATGTCACAGTATTTGATGCCGAATTAAGAGCAATATTAGAAATAAATGATGTACAGTTAAGTGCAACATTGTTGAAACCTGAAAAGGCACTACTCGCATCGCAAAACATAAATGACCATACAGCTCCGACTTGAAGATAATTTCGGTTAATAAATAAAAAAAACCATCTATACAAAGCAATATGTTATGACATTTTACTTTACTTTTTAGTTTATAATGTTACTTTGATCGATTTGCCAAATTCAGACCTTGACTAGCCGGGTACCGGAGTCTCGAGCTTTGCTTGTTTACTAAGCGCCCTTTATCGACAATGAGGAGGGAAGCGTGGTTTTCATAGTTCCAGATACACATTTGTTCAAATTTCTAGAAAAACTGGTTTGGGGATTATGACGTCATCTTCCACCACATGAGCTGTCAGAGCTGTCAAAGTCTGTTAACAAATTGTCACACATTTGCGATCTCGACACAAATACGAGTCGCGCCCTTTCTCCAGCATGCGCCGATATGTATAAAAACTCCATGAAAACTAGCATTCGACTGTAAACACTACAACTTATTATCTGGTCAAGAAGCAAAGAAAGAGCGTATAGTTGAACAACTGGCCCGTGAACACAAAAAGATATTCATTTGCCAAAACACTTTTAGCGTCCCCTTCATCGCTTGAGATGTTGCATGCCTCCATCCCTCAACGTTCAACAAACCATGATTACTATAGGTGTCAATAAGTAGTTCGACAATCCTTTTGATAACACAACACACAGCCACGGTATCCCTTGGAAGTACAAGACTTTCCCCAGCCGGAAGAATGGCAATCACGTCCTTTCTCTTAATAACTGAAACTGAAGCTTCTTTCTGTTCCATTTTTAACTGTTTGATATCGAGAAATTTAGATGCAAGGGTTTCTAAAACTGATTATTCTATCCTTATTCTAGTAGTTGTGTCGGCCATTGGCATAGCTTGTATGTAAAAAACAAGTTGTTGTTTTATTACAACCTAGATCATGGATAGACGAATCAGCGTGCGCCTTAGCAGATAAATGATTGCCAGCGAATTAGCTTCTAAGTACAAAATCTGTACTCAAGGAACTTGCAAACCCTATCCGTCAGCCCAAAGGCTTATCACTCCTCTCCTCGAAAAGTAAACGAAACCATAGTAAACTAACGAAACTCAAGAATCTGGTACCCAGGGTAGACCTTTACATTTAAATCCATAAAAGCTATACGCTTTTTGCAAGGTCAAGGCATATTAACGAGTTATTCTCCCTCAAAACTTGAGTACAGAACCCAAGTTAAAGAGGTTGGCAACATTTGTTGATGTCTCAGCTTCCAATTCTGCGTATTTCTTTGATGACTTTCACGATTTATATGATTTATATAGGATAAATATATTTTCGGTCAAGCAGTATATGAACCATTTATAAGAACAACACACATATAGTCAACAAAGGAATATTTAATGGGTGTCACAATAGGTGACAATTGATATATGTTACAGTTGGTACGTTGAATATTTTTTTCAATTAAAAGAATTTTAAAAGATCGCACTCCACTGCCAGCAGTGTGATCTACGCAAAAAAATCACTGTGTCAAACTACAAGTAATTGAAAAAAAATTTAATGGCATTTTACGTTGCAGTTCAATATGATTTCTTATCAGAAAGACATGTCTTGTGTCAAGAAACCACCATCAACAGCCCAGAGTTTGGTGATCTATTGTTTGTTTTTCAGTCAATCCTCTACCTTCCCTAAAAATACAGGGGGTACTCATCCGATTTCGTAGTGTATAAAATTTGCCCAGCCTCTACATGTATACTTTAAATAACATTGTCTTCAATAGAAGAGACTGATCGACCATCGGTAAGCTTTGAGCTAACAACCAAGCCAAAACATATTCGTTCGATTTCCCCCTTTCATTGCGTGATTTGTTGTTTGAGCTTCACATTTTTTTAGCTTGAAGCATTGACTCCTCATATAATATAAGGGAGCTATGTTCTCTCTTTAGCAGCGAGATAGTCCAGCCAGTTATTCGTCAATTCATTTATTTTCTTATATACTTATGTATTGGTTATTTATTTCTATTGGTGTTTTGTTGCCTCAGCGCACGCAAACAACTGCTGTCCCTTATTGTCCGATAAGCTCACTTTATAGGCATTTAGTGCATTAAAAGGATATGACCTAGCGTCAGTTGCAACATTTGTTGCATTTTGTTTACAATGGTTGCTATGGGTTATTTAGGGAAAATTCAATTCCCTAGCCCTCAAACTGAGGGCTATCGTTTTTACCTCACACGTCTTTCCGAGGATAAAAAGTCAACAACACACATTTCAACTAGATTGCCATACTGAAAACATTTGCTAGGCTTTACACAAAACTTATACAATCTATGTATATTTAGTTCAAATTCTCGATAACATCTCATTAGGGTTTCTCAAAGTCTATCTTGTGCCGGCTGTTGGCTGTTCAAACGAAACACATGGCGACTTAATCCTCGACGATCCTGAGGCTTCCGGCTACAAGCTTTTACGATGAATATGCTTGTGAAAGGACTCCGAGAATCTCACAAATTGTGCGGTGAAGTCACTTCTCTGAAAGGTTCGTCAACCATGAACTGGGGAATTGGAAGCTTCTTGTTGATGGAGTGTTAGAAATGCGACCCCTGAACATTCATTCCCAACACTGATGTATCAAGCCAGCGCTGCAATAATCAATTGCTGCAATAATCGCAACAATTGATTTCAATAAAGGCAAGACTGGTCCTTATACCAGAGGGCTGGTATTGGTACAAAGAAGTTTACTAGGGAAGCAGCCAGGAAGAAGGATTTCGATAGGATAAGCAGGGAAGAGTATAAAGTTCAGAAGGATACGCCACAGCGCAGACTGAAAGCAAGGTAAAATAAGAAGCAAAGGGTATATGGTCCTTTCTACAATTTCATGAAGCATAATTTGAAAATATAGAAACAAGAAATTTAAATCCTTTTTTTCCCAGATTTCGTTATTTTGAAGCAAAAAAAGCTAAAAACATAAAGAATATGCAAAATAAAGCCTCGATATTCACCACAAATATAGCTCACACAATTGTAGCTGTTTATGTGTATATTGTGTTCTGCAAACTTGGAGTAAATTGATAGTCATATTTGAGCATTTGAATACCATAAAAACAAATTATTAAACCTGCTCCACTTTTTGGTAAATTCGGTCCTAATCACCCCTGATTAAATCCAGTCCAAGAGATAGATTCTACTCTACAAAAAGTTACAGAGACCACCCCCCATCGGAGAGCAAAATCAATGAGGATCTGACAATACAAGTCCAATGTGCACATGGAGATTTTGTCACCTACCCTACCACCTTGGTGACGATTGCATTACCGGGAAATCAATACGTAGCAAGAGTAGGGGTGTCGCGAACTCTACCAAGATCTATCCTGCTGGGAACTGATATAGCCAACAAGCATTGTCAAGACTCGAGAGAAGAGGAAGCGTTTTCAGTCCTCAAGCGAGAGAAGGCCAAGGCTCAAGAGCGAGAGGAAGCTTTCACTTGGCCAGAGAGCTAACTTCAGGAGTGAAGTCTAGGGCATTGGACGAATTCGAAGGAGACCATGCAGACATGGCGGCGTCATTTGATGACCCTCTTTTTACGAAAGGGGGTAAGAGACATAAGCCTAAAGCTGAGAGGAAGAAAGCAAAGAGACGTTGGTACACGCAGGACAAAAGAGAGGAGTCTACCCGCTACGGCAGAACAGAAACCAGAGCAACCTAGCGTCCCAACCTCCCTGGATATGCCGATCATTGACCATATCCCTGCAGAGTTGAACGCTTTAGACATGAATTCTATGCAGAAGAACGATAGATCTTTAGAGAAATGCCAGAGGTATGCAGAGTCGAACTAATCTCCAAAGGAGAACACACGAATTGTAATGAAAGACAGGATCCTTTACCGTCAATGGTGCCCCGCGGGAGAAACCTTTGAGAGCGCACACACAGTGGAACAGCTGGTTCTACTGTTCCAGTGTCCTACACTACTGTTCCACTGTCCTACACTTGGCTCATAATATACCTTTGGCGGGTCATCTTGGTCGCAAGAAAACTACTTAACGGATTATTCAACGCTACTACTGGCCGCAAATGTTTCACGACATTGGTGAATATTGCAGATCATGTGACATCTGCTAATGCACATTGCCGAAAAAGAAAACTCACCGCGCTAAACTAGTACCTCTGCCTATCATCAATACTCCCTTCAAGCACATCGCAATGGAAATCGTTGGTCCCCTGGAGAGAAGTGCATCAACAAATACATTCTGGTGATAGTTGACTATGCGACGAGATATCCTGAGGCAGTACCACTCAAGAGTATTGACGCAGAGCACGTTGCAGAGGACCTCGTGAAGCTGAGTCGTTTTGGGGTACCGGAAGAGATCTTGACAGATCAAGGATCTAATTGTCAAGGCTCTAATTGTCTAATATGTCAAAGCTGTTGGTTGAGGAATTTCGGGGTAAAATCCCTCAGAACAACTCCTTACCATCTTGAGACAGATGGCTTATGTGAGAGGTTCAACGACACTCTTAAAAATATGCTGAAGAAGGCAGCAGCAGATGACACACGCAATTGGGACAAGATGTTGCCATACCTTCTCCTTGCCTATCACGAAGTGCCAAGCGAGTCCACTGGTTTTTCACAATTCGAACTCCTGTATGGAAGGCAGGTAGGTGGACCACTGGGCGTGATCAAATAGACATTGAAAGCAAGTGACAAAGCACCAGAAGATAACGTATATGATGAAGGTTAGGGAGAACCTGACTAAAACGATGGAAACCGCCCCGGAGAACTTAGCCCAAGCTTAGAGAAAGCAAAAGACGTGGTATGATAGGAACTCGAGAGCCAAGACCTTTAAAGAAGATGAGGTATTCGTCTTGCTACCAACAAGCGCCAACAAGCTACAAGCACAGTGGCAGGGGCCCTACAAGGTAAGGAGACAGGTCGGCCCGGTGGACTACGAGATTGACTTGACTAACAAGAGAAAGCGATTGCGGATATATTCCATGTCAACATGTTAACTCGTTGGCACACCCCTATGGATGTTAGCTACCTTGCAACAACAGTTAGAAGGGATGAGATAGAGGATGATGATGGAGACATTATTCAGGCCATCCATGATAAGTCGTCCGAAGCAAACTGGCAGTCCGTTACAATAAATGACAAGTTGACAGTCACCCAAGCTCAGCAAATTGATAATCTCCTACAGAAATTTATGCATGTTCTCCGTGACAAACCGGGAAGGACAAATGTGACTAACACGTGATAGCAACAGGAAACACAAAGCCGACCATATCATCTCCCCCAGTCTCAATACAAGAAGATCAAGCAGGAGATACAGAAGATGGAGGACATGGGCATTAAGCAGTTCTTCAATAGTGAATGGGCAGCACCCTTGGTGATCGTTCCCAAGAAGGACTGATCAATACGAGTATGGGTAGACTACAGAGAGCTGAACAAGGTATCTGCATTTGACAAATATCCGATGAATAGAGTCGACAGACCTAGAGTTGACGAGTCGACGACAGATTAGGCAATACCAAGTACATCTCGACTCTCGTTTTCGCCCTGGGTTACTGGCAAGTACCACTGAGCTCAGATTCGATGCACAAGACCACATTCACGACCCTGTTCGGGTTATTCGAGTTCCGTACAATGCCTATGCGACTACAAGGAGCCCCCCGAGACCAGCAAACAACAAGCAAGTACAATCATTCTTTGGATTGACCAGTTATTATTTATCGCGGGCTACGCAGACACCGCTGTGCCACTCTCAGATTTAACCAAGAAGGGAAGCAGAGGTACGATCAATTGGACTGAAGACTGTGAACAAGCCTTCAAAAAACTCAAAGAGGCCTTGTGCTCGTCGCCAGTTCTAAGAAGCCCAGACTACAACAAAGAATTTCTGCTGCAAACTGACGCATCAGATCTAGGCCTGGGAGCAGTTCTGAGTCAGATTGGAGATGACGGAGAGGAACATACGATTATGTATATCAGCCGTAAGCTGCTTGATAGGGAACGTCGCTATGCCGTAGTGAAAAAAGAATGCCTAGCGATAGTATAGGCCATCCAGCAGCTTCGAGTATACCTGCACGGTTGCAAGTTTTCTATTCAGACAGATCATAATGCATTACAATGGCTGGATCAGATGAAAAACAAGAATGGAAGGCTTACAAGATGGAGCTTGGCCTCACAGATGTATCATTAAGTAATATAATGGAGGGGTCTGGATAACTCCAAATGCGGACTCACTATCGAGGATTTGATGTCATATGCTATGCCGCTTTGTACAAAAATGTACCATTTTTGTCTGTGGAAGGAGGGGGAAGTGTGACGGAGTCAATGTTATATTAATTAGTGGAACTGTCCAGAACATTGTTTACGTGCAGGCTCTCACGCTTGGAACATTGTAGAAATGAATACGTGGTGTTAGAACATGCTAGAATTGGACTTTTTTCTTAGGATCGTTGTTCTGTTTGCCAGATTATTCTAGAACCATGACTCAGCAGTTTATGAAATGGATGATGTTATGTTTCTATTTATTAGTAACAACATTTATGATGTAATTGGGTATATTTAGAAACACCCAAGTAGAGTATATAAAGGAGCTCACTTGTGAATTAGCGGGGGGGACTCAACAATGCCATTCCAAGGTTGATCAGAAAAACACCTCGTTAGAAAGTGGAAGGAGTAATCAATGATCTCTTCCGCCATTACCAGGAGGGTACCTCGAAAGAACGCATCGATCAAAATGTGCCTTATTGCTATATACAGAACCTGTTACGCAATGTCGCTATTCTTTCTGTGTTTGTGTATTAATATCTCCTATCAAGTGGTTACATCATTTTCTGCGCAGAATGAAGACAGGCCAAGTATTGCCGAGACTGTGAGAATTGTCCAACAATGGAAACCTGACTGCAATCCCAAGTATTTTATGTTGGACTTCACGGCCGAAATGGCAGCAAATATGCAATTAACTTCTCGCTAGAACGGAACCAAATAGCGTCATATTAAGCTTTTATCGAGGTACAAAGTAATATGAGTTACATTTCTCTTTCAGAGTGTTTTTTACTTTTGTGCGACTTCCACAAGGAAAAGGAGTGGGGGCGAGTGTACTAACAAAATTATTATTCGTATCACAGATCAACCGGGCTACACAATCCATAGCAGACCAAGTCCTGGTTGCTGATCCAATTGCAGTAGGAAATCTTGTATAGGAATTGGCAGCAAATGCAGTATCTAATGCTGGATCAAATTCGGAGAACCAGGCAGCTACAGTAAACCTGCAAGAAAACTTTGTATCTTTGAGTTAAGGCCTCTAGCAGGTAATTGGTTTTCAAAAATTTGTTCAACCTGAAACACGTTAGTAGCCCTTTCAAAGTGTGTGATCGGTCTGATCTGTTTTGATCTATACATGATTAAGTTAAACTGCTCATTTGTGAATCATCGTTATACAGTTTTTTTTCTCCCAACAGCAGCAGATTCCTTGGTATGTGCAGCTGGGCTGTTAAACCAGAGAAAAAAAAAAGCGAAATTTAACATTTACCGGCATCCATGGAGAGATGGACACAACTTCTGCATCCTTTCCGAACAGTCCAAAATAAGGACACAATGTATTAACTGTATTATCTCTCATCAGTCATGTCAACAACGAGCAACATGAGAAGCACACACACTTGCTTTTGGGCTATTGAACACTCGCAACAGCAATTGTGTTTGATGATTGTTTATACTAACAGATAGCCACTTTTTCTTGCTTTCTTTTAGTACTCCCTCAAACGGCATCACCAATGCAAACTGAACTCCACCAGAAAGATGGCGAAAGTCACGAGGTACTCAGTAGACAGTATTAACAAGAGTATGGCTACAATGGTAAATACCTTGGCTTCTTCAAAAGTCCCCACTCGCAAACTGGCTAGGGCAGCAATGCTTCAAGAAAAAGCCACAGCCGGAGTCGCCCACTCGGGAATAAGCAGACCACGCCACACCGAGGAATATGAGGAAATTGGAGAGTTATTGAGGTCATACCTCTAACGAGGGAATAACGTCCAACAACTTGCCTGACCGAGAGAGAGGTAGAGTTTTTTTATGTCCTAGAGGCCAATATAGAAGATGAGGAACTGGTTTTCGAGACAGTCAACGACCAAATAGACAAAATCACAAAAAAAGCTGTGGGGATCGAGCATTACTGCCGACAGGCATTACTGGCAAAACATGTGAAACTGCACCGTGAAACTACCTCGAAATCTTAGAGCAGCGTGTGAACCCGAAAAAAAAACATTCGCCATTTTACAATGGTGGCAAACATAAGCAAACGAGAAAAATGGGTACCCAAAGGGTACACGAGTCTAGGTGCTAACGGCCACAGTTTCACTGGTGATTATTATAGTAAAATAAAACTGCTTTAAGGTACTGTTTTGCTAAAGGTGGTGTGCTTTGTATTGATGACGACTATGGCAAGGAAAGCAGTGGAGACCTCATTGGAGGCACTGGAGTCTTGCCTTCCAGTCATGATCTTCGCAGGATACCTTCTCAAAAAGGTGACCTTTGCTTTGACATTTTCGCCAATAGGCATTGAAATTTAATTGTTACAAATATATTGTATCTATTTGTTTGGCCGTTGTGTTGTGGGTTTAGGCGGTGTTTCTTAGTGCTCTTTTCTTAGTTCTCAAACTCCGCCAAAATGGCTACAAGTACTGATACAAAGGATTAATGATTTGTTGACTTTTTCTAATAAATATGTGAAATGTCTTTAGAAAGTGAGATTGTGGTGCGATAGCTCAGTCGTACAGGCTTCGCTTCTCAAGCAAGAGGACCAGGGTATGAATAATGGTCGAATAACACAGAAGAAAAAGAAAACTACACACCTGACAATCAGATCCTGGAATGTCAGAACCCTGTTGGACAACCCCCACGCTGACAGACCAGAACACAGGACTGCCCTCATCGCCCAAGAACTCGCCAGATACAGCATAGACATGGAGGCTTTGAGTGAGACATGATTTGCAGACGAGGGTCAGCTCACAGAAACTGGCGCTGTCTACACCTTCTTCTGGAGTGGACGCAGTGAAGAGGATAGACGTGATCGATTCTGTTCAATCTTAAATTACATAAATGACCTCCCAGATTGCATCAGCTTTATGCATATCGCCATGTTTGCTGACAACACAAAGTGTTTTAGAGCCATAAACTCTCCAAACTACGTTCCAAAACTGCAGAGAGATCTCCACTCGCTCTCAGCGTGGGCACTCGATAACAAGCCCCTGTTCCGACCAACCAAATGTTAGAACCTCCCCATTACACGTAAAAGAAGCAACTTCCCAAGGAACTACACTCTTGACAGTGAGATTCCCAAGAAGGTGCAGTCCGTTCGTATCCTGGGTGTCCAAATCCCTAAAGATCTCTCCTGGTGCGTAACATAAAAAAAGGCAGTGTGTCGAAAGCAAACAAGATGCTTTGCATTCTCTGTAGCCACTTTATGTCTCTATTGTACGGTCTCACCTGACTTAGGCGAGTCAAGTCTGGGCACACTGTTAGCTGGGCTCTCTGTATTTAAAGCGCATCTTGGAGCGCATGCAGAGAAGGGCAACAATTTATATGCTTTTACGGGCTGGAGCTCAGCTATAAACAACATGTCCTTAAACTCAGTCTTTTACGCTTGTCATTCTTCCCCTAATACCCTCTATCAAGAGAGGAATTCATATCGACATCTCTAATATACTCCAGTTTTTGCAGTCTCCCACTTGTTGCAGAGTGACAGGCCTTGATCTTTGTCTGATTAGTTTGCATACTTCCACCATCCGTGAATCTTACTTTGTAAGCATCTGCCCAACCTGGAATGCTCTCCCTCTCGAAATAAGACCCTCTAAGAGAACTTCTCTCTTCAAGCAGAGACTGAAAGATAAGTTTTCTTGCGCATCAACTTCAACAACTCTTTTACGCAGACAATATCCGCACCTGGAGCATTATCTGCCCCATATGCAGCATGTTTATGCTAGCTTTTTACCATTTATCAATTGTTTCTATTTTTATGTATTTGTTTTGTATGTACTGTCTGCTGATCGCCGGAGACTAAAGCTTGTTAGGGACCCCTTTCCTATTCTTTTATCTCCGTTTCGGCCATCATCCCCATAAATGTCATACATAAAATAAAATATAATGAATCACGGTTACCATTTGTGTCACCAGTTGTGACAACTTTTACATGTCAGTGACTTTTTTAAAGGATCTTTTACTTGTTAAGACACCAGGGAGAGAAAAGTGAATGAAAGGAACGGTTACTGGTATTGAGGGTACCATGAATAATGTAGTGCATGTAGATGGAATGCAATGGAGAAAGTATAAGACACATTTGAACTGTCCAGATAGTACTTATATTTTTCATGTTCATTACTTGTGTTACAGAGGAGGATGTTAAATATTGGAATCCTTGTGTTGAGTATGCGCACAGACACATGACAGCGAAGTAGAAGCACATGGTTTGACAAGTTGTTATCTCTATTCGTGCTTCAATTATGTACCCTTTTTCATGTGCCAATGACTTTGCCATGTTTGACCAAAAATGAAGTGCAGAGAACAGTCGGCGTCTACACTGTGAAGCAGCCAATGGCCATCAACAATAATGTCCCTGGGTGGACAGATCTCACCAGTTGATGACAAAGAACAATGATCTGTCAATGTGCAGGAGATGGTGGAAAGTGCTCTTCTTCCACATGATTGATATGATATAGCTGTTGTAAATAGCTACATTCTTTTCAAGCTTCACCGTGCCTAGAACCAACACAACACAGCACTTCATTGCCCAAAGAAGTACTCAGTTGCTGCGTTAAGAGAAGAACTTGTAAAACAAATGACAGGTTTAGAGAAGTTTGCCTCCCCCCCCCCCCCCTCCTACCTACAAGCCACCAACTAGGGCACCTAACCAGTTTGGGATTGTGTACATGCCAATGATGTCAGATGTGAAGCAAAACTGTCAGGTTTGTTATGCAAACACAGAAAGAAACTGAAGGTCAGGACCTTTTGACAAGCACCACAATGTCAGGCATACCTGCACCTCACCAGCACCCAGGACTGTTTCAAAGTATGGCACAGTTAGTATTTCCATGAGTAAGAGTGTATTGAGATGTGTAGTTTGCTAGGACAATGCCATGTACAGATCATATTTTATTACCGTTGTCTTGTTTTTCATAATTTATTTAGTGAATATTAGCAATTATAAGCAAGAGATGCTAGGCAGAATAACAAAAAGCTGCCTATTAGTGTGTACAAGACACTATTAAACCATGATATATTCTTCTTATTTGAAATATTGTTGTTGGTTTTAGAAAAAAAAACATTTTTATTACAGTCCCCAAAATAGATAGTCCCCTAAATTACAATCCCCTAAAAATTTATATAGTTTACATATGGTAAACCTTTGTACTGTAACTTTTACTTCTTGTGTATTGGGCTTAATTTTTTTTTAATATTTTAAATATTACATAAGGTAACATCATAATTAGATTATTAATGTTACGAAGGACTTAAAGTAAAAGGACCTTAGAATATAGGATTTATAAGTGCAATTTTGTGAATAGGAAATTCTAGTAAGTTCTAGTATTGTAAAAAGTAGGACCTAGATTGTTAGTTCTAGCATAGTAGTAGAAGTCTTTGTAAATAAGGCATATTTTTGTAGATATTTCTTGAAAGCACGCAGTCACGCCATATTGTTTTGACTATTTCTAGGGTGTTCTAGAAAGTAGCGAGACAAATACAAATGAAAAGACATTTAGTAGTTACTGGAACTTGCTCGAGTGAGCAATAGCAAAATCACATAAATTCGGGAAAGTTCTTAGTAATTGGTTAATTAGCTATATTTAGTAAACAGAAGAGTATAAAAAGAGAAGCAATAGTATCGTAGGCAGTTGAATTAAGTCGAATAAAAAGTCAAATACATAGTCGAAAAGACAGTTGAATATAGTTAAACAGTCAAATCGAAAAATAACACAGAAGTAGAATTGAAAAGTTAACAAGTTATCGTCAAGAAGTGAACATCGAAAGAGTTATCCTCGTATAAAAATAAAGAAAGATCCTCGGAAAACAAAGTATTTTTTCTGTGTTTCGCTCAACAACAAATACTAAAAATAATTAGTAAACAATGAAGAAATAAAAAAAGTTAACCGATGTGTAGCCCATTTTATAAGCTTTCCATAGACATACAGCAGAAGCAAATCAGATAAAAGCAGAGGTGACAGTACATTTTTCAAACAGACACATTTCAGGGCAGGCACCAGGTACATCGCTGCGTTATTGCGGGCTCACGCATGCACGCCGTGACCATCATGATACGAATGTTTCTCCGTTTCCTTTCGAGCTTTGTTTGCAATGCATTATATGAAATATCACCAAATAGATAGCCGTTAAGTACTCAGCTTTGCTTACCTGAATGTAAAGCTTAAGTTAGCCGGTAACATTGTCGTTTCGTGCGGTGAATTAAGTTAACGAGATCCTCGACAGCTCGTGTTTACAAAGTCGGCATATTCTGCAAAAATATCAGGGACAAAATATCAAATTAGATACTCAACAAAAGTCTGAAAGATTATAAGCAAGATACTTGCTTACCTAGTTTAAAAAGTCGAATAGAGGCTGGAAATATCATTGAAAATTGAGGAGAAATTGGAGGAACTTTCAGCTCTCGCCACATGCTCTCGTCACCGTTTGGAATGCGAAGCGCATGCGCCTACTTATTGCAGGCTCAATAGGCCCAGCTCGTGCGGGATATGGGAACGAGATCCGGCTACCCGTAGACCCGAAACGATGACACCAATACAAGGGTAGCTCGTAAATTACTCGCCCAAATAGCTTAGAACTCACCCAGACTACATTGAAACAAACAATTAAGTACGAATAATTTAGATTTTTAAGATTTTATATCATAGTAGAATGAACGGCTCATTTTAACTCCATGCGTTTACTACAAACTAAGAGTCACGACGTAGCGTGTCCTGGGGTACCTGTGGCACACTAAATAGGGTATAATCCATAATCATAGCTGTCTTTTCACCCGCATTAGGCGGGTGTCACAAGATTTTGGACCTCATCAAAAGCCGAATTTTTGTGAGAATTTTTCATACATTCTCTGTATTAACCGGCATTGGATCTTTTACTTATTATATTAGCTCACACAACAAATAACAAAAACAAAACTAAAAGTATGGATATTCACTCCTTGTTCGTTCGTATCATGCATGCATTTTGCATTTACAATCAGATACAGGAGCCGACACGCGTCACTGACAAAACAAAAGCATTGACCGATGTTGTGTTAGCTAGCCATTCCGAACGCTTTGCGACATGCGGGAAATTGAAGCTCGGACTAAGCGACCACGAACTTGTTTACGCTATCAGAAAAAGCAAAACACCGAGACCAATGGCGTGAGAGTGTGTTTACAGAAGCATGAAGCACTTCAACGAAAGCGAGTTCCTCAAAGACCTTGGGCGTGTCCCATGGGACTCGGCCTATACCTGTGTTGGACACGCACGCTCCTCTAAAGAAAAAACGCATCAGAGGCGACCAGCTACCCTGGATCACCCCGCAGCTTCATCGTGAAATTTTTCACCGCAATCATCTGACGTTTCCTGGGAGGCCTATCGTAAACAGAGAAATAAAGTGACGTGGCTAAAGCGAACGGGAATGAAGTCGTTTTGCATGGACGACTCACCAAACAACACGGGGAATTTTGGAAGAAAATAAAGCCCCTTATCCATGGCAAAATAAAGTCTCGTTCTAAGATTGTATTGCTAGAGGAGGATAGGCTAATATCCGATCCCCTACAGGTAGCAGAAACATTCAACAACTTTTGATGGCAACTTGAATGTTGGATGTTGATGACTTTATGCATCACCCGATTCAGAGCATTGGCGAGAATCAAAAGAGCATAAGATAAGAGAGGGACACTTTGGTCCGCGCGCCATGTGATTCCGAATCTGGCTATTTTTAGTAACCACTACCCCACCACTGCGTGAAAGTATTTTTACTCACCCTACCCCCGCGCTTTGGCTTTGCCTCTGTTTTGTGACTTGAAACCGAAAAAACAACACCCTATTTGCACAAATACCATCGAAAATTTCATTCTAGCATCAAGGATACAGAAAGTTGCGGCATATAAAGGGGATGTACTACTTCGAGGATTGCAAGATTTCGAAAACGTTTAAAAAAAAAGTTTGCCAATATATCCCAACGGAGTTACGCATATCTGGTCCAGCCATTGCGCTACCGCTGACCAGCCTGAAGAACTATGAGAAATAAAAATGAGCCAGCATCAACTACAAGGGAAACATGTGGACCCCAACACCCCCCCCCCTCCCCCTCAAATCTTGATTTAAAAAAAGTTGCAAACTTTATTTTAACAGTAATAGCGAAAAGGAAAAGGTGAGTTAATAGTTCAACCGCTTCCGTTCTCGTGCCTAGTTTGGTGGAGAACGGTTGTAAATCTATCAGACATGTCACATTTTCACGTGAGGCTTTTGAATTCCCAAATCAATTCCATAGTTTCCATTGCCGATGACACATTCGTAAAGTCTTTCAATCTGTTTTCGAACATCACGTTTTATGCTGTTAGTTTGTATACAGTATACCACAAGGTCGCAACTCGGCTGACTAGTTCCTTCTAGTTAGAACGCAGCAAGCACGCAGTTGTTTTTGTCTCAATAATCTTCTTTTTGTTTTGTTTTATTGTTTCGTTCTTGTATTTTCCGACGCGTTCTCCGTGTTTACTAGAAAACTTGGCCATGTCACGTTGCGAAAAACGTGCTTCGGCTAGCAGGTAGGTAGCTGTTCGCGCGCCAAGGGTAATGCTCAGAGCACGCAACGAAATTTGGCCGAGTTTTTTTGTTTGTTTGTTTTTTAAGTTAACAGGGAAGTTAACTCACCAAAATTAGAGTAAAGATAAAACTTAGAGATTATGTGGCTTAGATGTTAACATAACAAACTCTGCTCCTCTTTCCCTTGCAGAAGCACTGGTTTCACTCTTTCAGAGCAAGTAATGAAGTGGGAGTAGTAAATATATACAATACATGTTATATTGCTTTTTATTAAACCTCTTATTTGTCTGGCTAATATATGCACATATTCTCAGGCCATTAAAAGTCGCCCGACTTTGGTCGTGCCACAGTCTAGCAACAAATATTCAAACGCACTGAAGTCCAGGAAAACGGTATGACCCTATATGTGTATCACAGGGAACGGAGGGTGACAAAATAAATACATTTCGCGTGAAGGTGTGGACCTTAGGTCTTCGCTCAAACCCGTCAAATGGCCATAAATTCTGTAACAATATATACAAACTAAATAAAGGACGCCACGATCCTTTATGTCATACTTTGGTATGAATAACCCTAGATTTGTAGCGAGGATGAACCTCATAACTGCAGCACGTGCGCCACTCATTCATATTTGTGGGCCCTGAAGCACAAAACGTGCAGTTTGGGCGCGGCGGGGAGCCCTTGAGTCGAGGTCGCTCATCTTCTCTTCCTCTATGCCGAGTCTACAGTCTGTGTCAATATCAAGATTTCATGTAGGACCCAGCTGTCAGACGTTTATTCTTTGATCCAGTGCTTCGTTCACTGCTGTGGAAAGAAAAAAAACCACTAAGTTCAGGATTGTTTTAGGTCCTTCATCATCGTTGTTGTGGTGATGATTGACGATTAATGTCATCATAATGGTTATAGCCATCATTATTGCTACCTTTGTTGTTGTTGTTATTATTGTTGCTGCCGCGGTCATGTAGATTGAGATCATTATTTTTACCGCCGTGATTGCAGTTCCCATTGTTATCGATTACACAGTTTTGAGATCCGGTTGAATTACTGATGTCATGTTATCGCCATGTTGCTGTTGTGGCTTATATTTTTGCTGTTTTCGTTATAACTGTTGCAGTAACTGTTGTTGTCGTCGTTTGTATTGTTGTTGTTGTCGCTACTGTTGTTGCTGTTCTAGTTGTTATAAGTGGTGCCTCTTCGGCATAATTACGAACTACAAACTATGGCCTCGTGTTTTAAAGTATTGTTGTTGTCGCTACAGTATTGTTGTTGCTGTCGTTATTATAATTGCTGTTGTCGCAATTGCTGATGTTGTTGTTAGTGTTGCAGTTGTTGTCAGTGTTGCCTCTTCCGCCTACTTACGATCTGTCTGGCTTCGTGTTTTTAGAGTTGCTCTTGGCGGCGTTGGCGATGGATACTCGTGCGGCAAGACTGCTCGCACTTGGAGAGTTTTTCCGCACCGTGCCTCCTATACTACTAGAGCTAGACGTCGAAGGCACAGAAGGCAAAGCCGAAGAGATGTTAGGGAGTCGCTGTAGACTTGACGATGGAGAGCTCTTGGGTGAGCTACTGCTTTTCGAGGTGACGGAAGACTTCTGAGATTGTTTGGATGACGAGGCCCCCCCTAAAAGACCCAAGGTCAAGGTCAAGATCGCTTGGAATAGCTGGCACAAAATGCAACTGCGTTTTACCTGCTAAGGAAGGGTGGGAGCCTGAAGTTGTTCTCTTCACTTGCTCTTTACCCGTTTTAGACTTGAGTGAGCCTAAAAGACAAGGAAAGTTATGTAAGATAAATCCCCAAGATATCGTGTTACCCAACACTAAAAATTGCGTGTAGTGTGATAGAACCCAGAGGAATTAAGGATCACATCATTCCTATTGGGCACGTTCTGCAAGAAGTTTAACGTAGACAGGTAGCATTGTATGAGGTGAAAGATCACATAATGCAATATAATAACTATGTCTTCTTAGTTTAAGCTAAAGGAAGAGTAAGACAACGGTAAAACGGAAGGAATGTCCAATTCCAGTTTTCTTTCATACACCAAACGTCGCTGTTCGGATCTCATGAATTGGCACCACTGCACAACGTACACAACTATTTTCTCTCTCTATTATTATCAGGTTGTTTAACATTTCAGGACTTTCGGCACAGGGTTCTTATAAGGTTACCAGTTGTACCTTTCTTCACCAGTTTGTCATCCCCTCTCGACTTCTTCCTGGCGTCTGATTGCTGGCGGCCTCCGCCCAACTCTTCGCGCTCCTTTTCCTCCTACAAATCACGCTCAAATGAGTGGGGAGGGAAATGTGGAACATGGGAAAACAGTTGCGGTGCCATACCATTGCTATTAACAGCCTTTCCTCCTCCTCTTTCTTCTGGTCGTTCACATCATCTTCGAACATCGTCCGGCGTGACATCTGGAAAGCGACATGACTTACTTTAATTCGAGCCTTTCGTTTCAAGGATATGCTACTTAAAGGGATTTCAAATGGTAAGGCTATATCTATCTATACTATCAAAATTCCTACGCAGCTAGAACGTTTCTGATTGAGCTAAAAAAAAAAGCCCGAATAAGTAAGTCCGGCTTACCAATTCAGGTAACAAAATTGAAATATGTTTTCAATAGTGTAACGTTTAATTTTTTTTTCGTGAATGTATTTAAAATGGTTTTGCTATATGTAACTCTTAATCTTACCGTATCCATGACGATCTCGATTTTATCTAACTTCATCACCGCCTGCAAATAAGTTCAGAGGATATAAGCCATCAAAAAAATCCAAAGCTATCCGTTAAAGTAGTTCAAATAGGCCCCAGCGAACCCAGCTGCACCGAATCATATGCGAACCCAGCTGCACCGAATCATATGCGAACCCAGCCGCACTGTAATCATATGTGAACCCAGCTACACTGTAATCATATGCGAACCCAGCCGCACTGTAATCATATGCGAACCCAGCTGCACTGTAATCATATGCGAACCCAGCTGCACTGTAGTCATATGCGAACCCGGCTGCACTGTAATCATATGAGAACCCAGCCGCACTGTAATCATATGTGAACCCAGCTGCACTGTAATCATATGCGAACCCAGCTGCACTGTAATCATATGCGAACCCAGCTGCACTGTAATCATATGCGAACCGAATGTTTACTACATACATCGCGAACTGCAGCACACACGTCAGGCTCTTGCTCTGAGCTGAGCAGGCGGCGCACACACTGCTCCAGCTGTTGCAAGAGCACACGATCCGAGAGCTTCAGCACGGACTTGAGCGTCGGCAGAACTGAGCAAAACTTGAGCCGCACATTAAGTACTTTATCCTGCAACACAAACAATGAAATAATTGAGCAAAATTCTCATCAAACAATTGATCAACTTCTACAACAATAAAATATTGAATCAAAATACACATCAGAACAAGTGATCAACATCCATAACAATAGATAAGTGAGCAAAACTCACATCAGAACAAGTGATCAACATCCACAACAATAGAAAATAATTCAAAATACACATCAGAACAAGTGGTCACCATCCACAACAATAAAATAAGTGTTATGAATGCACAGCCATAGAACGAGCGATTAGCTGAAACACCTTAATTAGAAACATGTACACGTTCCTACCGATGCTAGCTCCAATAAAAACTCGAAGAAATTCTCCTTGAAGAAACTTCTTGAGAATAATTCCATTATAAACTTGCAAATGTCAATGAATAGGAGTCGTGCTCGATAACTTTTGCCACGACCACATTCTGCGCAAATAAATGGAAAATAGATATATTAAGACACTGACGAATATATAGTAAGCCTCCTCTGTCTTGTGTTAATTGACTCGTCTGGCTACCCACCTTGTATCAGTCTGCAGCACAATTCCTGGCGCTGCTCATACCGTCTGTTGTACCGGATAAAAACGCACAATGTGCGTGCTGCTGCCAGCTTTACAGGTAAAACTCGCTATTAACAAGAACAAACAAATAGAGAAACTGAGAAAGAGGAATATAAGGGTGGTCTTCCTCTTCGTTATGTATTTACTATTTGAAAAAAAAATGTTTACCCTACAGTGTAGCCGCTTAATCGTAAATCTTCTTGGGTTTTTTTGCGAGTAAGGGGCTACACGAGAAATTATCTTCCCTCGCCTCCTTACGGTATTTAATTAAAACTCCTTGAACAACATAAACTTTACTTACATTTGAAGAGAGCAGCCTGAATAAAAGGGGCACAAACTTGTAGTAGATCTGATCTGAACTCAAGCAATTTGGGAAGCATGCAAACTTTTCAAGTAGTTCCACATGCAAACGCCAGTTACTGGAAGATGCAATCGCCAGCTCACACGCCACCAGTGAAGGGATGACGTCTGACAAATTATTCAACTGCAGGAAAGAATAAATCATATCCTTTATTCTCTATTTTTCATTGATATGGACTATTTCTGGGGCCATGGAGACAACGATTAAGATATTGGATCCAAAAGATTATTTCCTTCTTACAGTTGGGCTCAATTCTTTATTATTTCTGATGGAATGACTTTGTTTTAATGGTTTCAATTAAGAAAAGACAGGCTTAAGACATTGTATCTGCCTAAACAAACAACAAAAGCTGGTTTTACATTATGATTGTTACTTACCTTGGATGTAAGCCCGCATGTAGCTAGACACTCCAAGCTCTCTGGTAAATTATGAATAAGGCCTTGAAGAACCTAAGGGTAGCAACAAATAATGACTGTCTGGTATAAATAATAAACAATTTATTGAGATTGAACAAACAAAAACCTCACCTCAATAGATTCATCTTTTAATAATAACCCTAAATCTTGTTGTATTAATCCAGCATTTGAGCCTAATAACTTAGCGACCTGCCAAATAAGCAAAACAAAAGAAGAATAAGAAAATTAAACCAAAAAAGATACTGGATCTACAATCAGTGTTTTTCTATTATTTTTTATGACTCCTCCCAGGTAAGCCTTGTGGGAATAGCGCAACATCACCACATTGTTGTTAGCAAAATTTTGTCCAATGTGGCACAAGGGTGCAGACATCCCGACAATATCTTCTGATACAGCCTCTTATACAACAATACTAGTAAAACACAAGCTCTGATTGACTAAAAAGAGTTTGTGATAAGAGTAACACACGTTTGGTGACATGAAATGCAGGCTATATTTATGACTAGTAATAAATGAAAATACAATCACTTATAGCATAAGATAATACTGTACCTCATGTATTCCACATGCTATTGTCCTGCGCACCAACGCATGAGGGTCACCTCCCAGGGCATTGAAAGTCGGGTACAGCTCTGCACTAAAATTCTTTGGGCCAGCAAATAGCACCATGGCCTGAAGTGGAAAAAGTTTATAATCAAACCTGTCTTTTTCCCATCAGCATTTTAAAATGTTACTTACAGGTAAATTGAAAGCACAGCATCTACGGCACTCTGCGTCATCATCATCATGAATGGTTGCTCCGGACAAACTTGAACTCTGTATTTCAAAATAACAACAGAAAATATTAGTACTCTCTACTCTTAGTACAAGGTTCAGAGCATATTTTGCATTAGACATTTATTGGAACGAACACTAATACAACAAATAACAATTTAGCAGTATTTTATGGCAAACAACCTGAGTTAAGCAAGTACTATTAGCATGATAACAGCCCTGATTTTTATTTGCATCCCTAAGTCAAACGCTATAATGCATCGATTGCATCGCACTGGGGTTACCTGTAATGCCAGTGACAGGCTTCCAACTCTGTTATTCTTATTTGGACTTCCACATTTGCTAATTCTTCGATAATAGTCAAGGAACCATTTTTTCTGGACTTCATCAAAGTTCACTGCATGATAACACAGTTCGAAATGAAAGTTAGATCTTAAAGTGGTATTTCAAATAAGGTTGTGTTGTAACTGGCAGTGCTTCATGGGTATCAAACAAATAAACAAATGCAACCTTATTTGAAATAGGTGTATACATTACTGTACAAGACCATATCTTCAAAGTAAAGCCAAGCTATTATTTCTAAATATTTATATTTCCTGGTCAGTAACTAAAAAAAGCTTGTGCTACATGCTACAGTAAATAGTACCTGAAAGTCCATGACACAATTTTCCAAGTAGCTTGGCTACCATTATGAGAGACTCCTTTGAAGATTTTGGTGCATTTTCACAGAACCTTTTTACCAATGGTATTATAGTACTTGTGCAAGTATCTAAAAAATAAACAAGTTCTTTAGTAAAGAAGATTTGACATTTTTTATATTTTCATGATACCATCACCAATTGCCTTTATCACTCTTGCATACCATCATCAAGAAGGTTGAGCAGGTTGGTAATCGTCTCCATACCAGAAAGTCGAACACTAGTCTCCTCATCATTCGTCAGCTCTACAAGCTCAGGAATGACAGAAGTTTTGGTTGTCTCAGTTCTAAAAAAAAAAGAAGACAAATTACTTAAGCGCTTATAAGCTTTATACCTAGAAAGGTATGGCCTCCTGTAATGGCATTTTAAACAGAAGGGAGTCCTTCTAAATCTACGTCCTCAACTAGTTTCAAGTACAACATAAACCCTGCAGGCCTTTTTCAATTTTTTCATGCCCCCCCTCACACTTCCCCATATTTTCGGTGCTCCCCTCCCCCAAAAACCGAAGAAAGAAGGAACAAAGGAAGGAGCGGCAATGACAATGTCTAAGGAACGTGAGCAAGAGATTAGCTGCAAGCTAGACAAAAAGTGGAGAGGAAGGCATTGGATGAAAACATCAATTTATAAAAAGTGAAGGCACTCAATTTCTCAAAGATGCGACTAACTCCAGGTTGCAACTTGATAATGGTTGATGCTATAGATGATGTAAAAGAAGCAAAAAAGGCTTTTCGATCTTTTCCTTGCAAGAAAAGCACAGCATGAGAAAAGAAAGAGAGCAAGGAAAACAGGAGAATCAGATATGAGTGAGGATTTTGATGATAGAGAATGAGCGCTTATAGCATTAAAACGTGCCTAGAGACAACACCCAAAGGAATCAGTGACCCCCCTTTTTTAAATTCAAAAACCTTTCGATGCCCCCCTTTAGAATTGGGAAATTTTTCGAGGCCCCCGACAGTATCCTCACGCCCCCTCTTCCTCTGGATAATAAATAAACTTCCCCTAAGTGATGATGTTTACATTGTGACTGAAATTAGAATCTTATGACTTTCACAGATGGAAAGCAACACTTTCATATTCACCTAAATGTCAGATGTTAGACTAGATCTTAGAAACTTTTGCATACTTGCTCATAGTTTGCATGATTCAATGTAACTTACCCCAGAGCTCTTGCAATTGATTCCAACTCCTGACACATGCAGGCTCTGACTTCATAATCAACATCTTGGCAAAGTGAAGTAACCAGAGTCATGATTTCCTTTTTAATCCTGAAATAATACATGCATAATAGTCTCAGGCTGTGGGTAAAATAAAACAGCAAAAACAAGCTACTGTAAGTTATTTTTACAGATATATGTAGTTATGGATATGTAAAAGCATGTTAATGGAGGAAACAGTGACATTTCTCTCAACCTGCCTATAGTACAAGAAACTGTGGCTGAGATACTGTACTAAAGTGGTCTGTTAAAGGGGAACCGCAAGCTAAATACAACCAAGACTCATATTTAGATGTAAAAACAAAAAATACGCTTGCTGTAGGTGTTTTCGCGCGGTTATTATTCGTTTTTGAGAAATTCGATGTTTCGCCGCCATCTTGGATGTTTTGATCGTCAGCGCATAAACTGTCAGCGGTCGCTTTTGTGACGTACTGTATGAACAAGATGGCGTGGTCTAAGTTGCTCTTTGAGATTACCGCTGAAACTTTGTGGCAGCCATTTGTTTTCGTCTCATTCCACGTTGCATCAAACAACCTCACGTTGAATCATCCAAGCTCAAAACTACGCAAGAGCAGGCATATCACAACCAAACGACAATGGATCTGAGGAATCGGTGTACATGTGCGTAAAAACTTTGTCGTGCTGCTAATGAAGTTATTGCAAGCCTTAAAATGGGTAAAATAAGCTTTTAAGTACTTGAAACTTAAATCATTTTCCTTGTCTTATATTCTTCATTTCGAGTACTTTGCTTTGAAGTCAATTGTGTTACATGACATCCGAAATTGCATCCTTCATACGCTAGGCTAATATGAGAATTTATTTAGACACTTCGGGTTTTCATTCTTCTTTATTTTGCGAAATATCTTTAGTAATGTTACTGTAATAGCTTTGACTGGCTATGGTTTTAATCTGTATTTTATAATACGAATGGCGTTCATATTTCATAGTTCATATATCATTTATTTTTTATTATACATTATATATTATTTAAAATTTATACTGCAGTGATGCTGTAATGGTTTTCAGTCAATAAAGTACAACCATCATTTTATTGGCTACTTTTTACACAATTATTTGAACTCATGGATGCCTACTGTAGTGTTTCAATATAGCCTCTTGACTGTCTGCTGGTATTTGGACTCTTTCATAATATGAAAGTACTGTAAGTTATAATAAATACACTCCCTTTTTTATAAGACCTTTTTTATAAGAACGTCCAGACTGGGGTTTCACCAAATTTTAAGAACATGCTAAGAACATGCCAATGCTCAGATAGCAGCAAAATATTTTTTTCATTAGAGTTATGCTCTAAAAATGAAAAATCAAGCTAGTGACTTAAAATACTATTGTACAAACAGTCATTTTATTTGTTCATTTGGTGGCAATCACAATGTGTTGTGCTGCTTATCATTTTCTGAAATGTGGTTGATGACTGCATTCCCCACCTCTGCATGATAAAAGTCCAATCAAATGTTACCAGAATGTTTAAATGCAAGGATTGCACTGATGAAGAACCTAAAAAGAATAACTTCATGCTTCACACCTGTACCACAATAAAAGGTTGTGCAGCTGTGCTATATATGTGAATCTACAATTATTTTGACTATGTGGAATATACTAACAGACTTGTTTCAATAAAATTGCAAATATCTGAATCTCACACAGCACTAAATTGCTTGGAGTGATCTCCTAGGGTTATGGGTCAGTGTTAGACTTTTACTTGAACACAACCAACATCAATCATTAATAGATTGGGCAAAAAGATCAACCCTTTTAGTTTTCTATGGACAAAATCATGTTGGCACCACACATTGCCAATAGCTGAACTAGTTTTTATATGATTTTGTATAGTGTACCCCTTGCCTGTAGCCTGGAGTGTGTCAATGAGGGGGAGGTGGTTGTTGGATTGGGGCTGCAATTCCCTTGAAAATGCTCAATGCTCAGCAGAAATCTTATATTCATTCTTTTGTTGAACCAATAAATGGCGGAAATAGAGAGGAGTTGTATTGTCTTATTTTATATGAACATTTATTTGCTTAGTGCTACCTACTATGTGAACACAATAAAAGCTTTGCTAACTAGGTGCTAAAGTCACCAAGTGCCAAAAGCTAGAGACAGAGATTTTGAAATAAAACCCCTATTTCTATCATTCTAAACCCCCTCTATCTATTTTCCTTTAAGACCCCTTCTAGACAAAGAAAAATTGTCCCGGGAGCTGACTAGTGAGGCTTACTAGGGAAGTCTTGATGCTGTTATGGCGACTCCAAATTTGTTATAGTTGTTTATATTTTACCAAGATGGTGAACACAATACCATGCACGCTCTCTACTGCATGATTACTTGAAATGCACTGAAAAAAAGGGTTGCTTTTTACAAGAATTTTACCGTAAATATAAGCCTGTTTTTATGATTTGGCGCTTTAATTCCAGTAAGCATGTTAATCATAGTCTCTAGTAGAGTTTGGTATTTCAGAACTGAAGAATTAAATTGAATCTGGTACTTTGAGTTTTTTTGGCCAAATCATCTAATAAACCAGACAGCAATTTTAATTCCGAAACAATTGATGACTGATTATTTCATTGTATCAACACTCTCCGAGACTATGAAATATTTTCAAGAGATTGGAACCATTCAAGGAAAGAGGAGTTGTTTTTGATTCTGCACACATAGCCCACATATAAACTGTATTATGCTTGCTATACCCAGGTAGATTTTTTTGTCTTATTATTGGGTAGCATATAACTTATTATGTTATCCTTCAGGTTCTTTATACCAGTTCTCCTGCTCTGTTCAATCCCCGAAGAACGGCCCTCATTTTACAACAGCTTTTAATGCAAAGACTCACTGCGACGAGAGTATACAATCAAATACACAACTTTTAGCAGTTCATCTACATAATTTTATTAGAAGGCCTGTTCGGCAGTAAGAGCCAGCATACAATAAGTAAGTATAAATAAAATCAACAAATAATCTAAAAAAATCTACTTCATTGACTATTTCCCTCGCTAAAAAAGCTGAATGTAAACACTTACTTTTATCGATTTTTTTTCCAATTTGCTAAATGCCTTCTATTTACAACAGTATTTCAAAATATTTCAAAATATCACTTACAGTTTTTCTAGTACGTGGAAAAGTACTTAGATCCAGGTAGTTGTGGCGGATCAAACGATGAGTTCTATGTTGTAAGCTTATCGAACAGTCGTTTGAGTACATGAAGTTGCACATAATGGGTTTGACTTCATGGTCTTCTGTCACACTTTTTCGATCTTGTTTTAAACAGTTTTCCCCTAATTGATGTACTGCGTCCTACGGAGTAGTTTGATGTGCTGAAACCTCGGTGATTACAACTCGCAGCAAGTTTACAGGGAGTAGTCCGAGTGTTACTCGAAGAGGCGCGCCCGCGATGAGAAAAATATTTGCATAAGGCGGGAACAAACGCCACCTTGTTCATACTGTACGTCACAAAAGCGACCGCTGACAGCTTATGTGCTGACGAGCAAAACATCCAAGATGGCGGCGTAACATCGAATTTCTCAAAAAAGAATTATAACCGCGCGAAAACACCTAGGTTAAGCGTATTTTTTGTTTTTACATCTAAGTATAAGACCTGGTTGTATTTAGCTTGCAGTTACCCTTTAACAAACATGACAAAACAAAACATACCAGAATGGCTCAAATTTTGGAGCAATATGTCCAAGTAGTTTACAGCTTGCAAGCCGAGAGCTGACTGACTGTGAAAGTTGTCCCTTGGATATAGCAACAGGCAAGACCTGCAAAACAAATCAATCAATTTACACTAATAATAAAAGGAATCAGAGAAACAGTAAAACTGTGGTATTGCTCACCTCTCGTTTAATAACATCCTTGGGCAGATAGTCTATAGAGATGAGTAGTGTGTCTAGCCAGGCATTACCTATAACTACAACAGAGAGAACAATAGTGAGCATACCAGCGATTGTCTATTTCACGTAATTAAATGGGTACCCAATAAAAAATGAAAAATTCATTATTATTTTTAGAACTGTCATAATACCACATGATTGCAGATACTGGCAAATGTGCGCATTCCAAAATGATTATCTGTATTGTGATTGGCTAAGCCTGCTCTTGATTTTTTAAAGAGCTCTTTAGGTTTGTAACTGTCACATTAAAATATTTTCTTCACAAAATAAAATATTTTATTTACAATATGGAATCTATGCCTAGGGGCATAGCCAGGGGAAGGCTCAAGGGACTCGGGATCCCTTTCCAGCAGCCAAAGATAAAGTTAATGTATGGCACAGTTTTCAAAATCCTAAGAAAATGTCTTCTAAGGGCCTTTATGGCCCCCTCCTGCCTACACATGCCCCTGATGCCTCAGTTTATTGTTATCAGAAAGGTATTTTACTTGGCAATTTGAGCTACTGTAACCTCTAATATCTTAATTCATCTTAAGCCAACTAAATGTCACAGACACTAGTCTTCACTTGAATGTTGTATTGTCACCTGGATTGCCAAACTTGACAACAAAATGTATACAAGAGTTCTATCCATAAATACACATCAAGCAAGAATATCTTACCTGAGTCTTTGTTGTCAATGTTGTGCAAAATAATGGGCAGGAATGATGATGCAAATAAATATGTTGGGAGTGAAGTATTTTGGAGGATCTTCACAAAGGATTTATTGGCTGATAGCTGGATATGCACTGGTGCTATATATAAATATTCCTGAAAAGATAAATGAAGGCAAAACTTATACGACCTTGTTTTCTAACATTAACAAATTATGGATGTGAGAATTTCAGGCTTCATAAAAAATAAAAATAAGATATTTATACAGCATTTTGAGACAATTTTTCAGTGCAAAGAGGTGCATTCTGAGTGAGCCTTCTACTTATCAAACAATAAGAGAGCAGTACTAAAGCTCTGTAAAAAGGGGCACATCTTCGTGGATGTCCCGGTCATAGACTAATAGCTAAGATCAAGTCATTGGTTCATAATTAATTTCAATCCCATAATTTATTTCCATATCAAATGAGTCAGCCCTAAAAAGGATAACTGCAAAGCAAAAAGGGAAGTTCCATCAGGAAGACATTGATTGCTTCTTACTACTCACTCTTAGTAAAGGTACAACTCTTCGATTAACATCTGCACTGTTTGTCTCCAGAAGCTTTGGAAGGTTAGTGATCACACTAAGTTTTTGAATTTCCACACCAGAGCTGTCAAACAATTAAACAAATATTAAGGCAGAGTTGTTTTTTAAAAATAAATCCTACATAAAAGGTTTTATAATTAAATTGTTAACCTCTTTTGGCCCTTGCCAAACCATTTGTCATGAAAATCTGTACATGTCATAAGAAAGAGTATGAGACCCACAATCATAAAATTAAAAGAAATTACATAGAATGAAAAACAATAAATTCAACAAATACAGCAATCCCAACCCCCTTAAAAAATACTGGTAACATATAAGTAGGATCAAAGAAAGGAAACTACAGCATACAAATAACATAATCAATAAATGCTTGACTGAGATCACAGATAAAATGCCCAGGATTTCTGAGATGAAAATGATATAAAAAGAAATATCTTTATGCAGGGCCTTTCAGCCTTTAAGGGCAGGAGGGACACCTCCCCCCAATATTTTTTCTTGAATTATAAGAAAATTGCCATCAGGGGCGTAGCTGTGCCCCGCTCCAGTATTTCGATTCCTGTTAAAGCCCTGATATGGGTTGACAAACAAAGCCATGAGTATTTTTCTGGTTGCAGTAAGCTTTTATACAGCACAAATATGTTTAAAATGTTTTTCCAACCAATCACATGATATATTCAAATAGGCTAACCAATCACTTGGTATAACTAGAAAGACTACACACAAGCTGCAGAAAAACTAGATGGTCCGGGTAGGCGTGATGTAGACAAGCATTAATTCAACACAATCGAGCTCCATTCAGTTGCTGCTAGACACTAATGAAAAAGCAGGCCCCTTGAAATGTCTGTAATACCTATTTTTAGCGCTATTTAAAATTATAATCATATTACTTCGCCTCTATGAAACAGAGTAGTTGCACTGGGGTTTCTAGTGTTATCCCAAACATACAGTAATATGTTATCATTATCATTATTTTGGGGGCTCACAGTTTTACCAACTTTATGTTCTGAAAGAACATTAATTGTTCTTCCCTGTCACACTATAAGCATAGTTTCTCTCACTGGCAAAAATTCAATTGGATATAAAAAAGTTCTAACTTTTGCTCTATTTTTTAAATCAAATTAGCAATTAGTCTTAAAATATATATCAGCAAATACCATCTCTCTATTTGTTTGCATACATATCTAGTATCTAGTATCTCAACCACTATATTATCATCATTTGAAAATGATAATTATAAAAAAAAACAGAGAGCCACTGAGATAACGAGATATAAAAAAAGCCTAAATTAGTTAACAAGTAATGCATAGAAGATGTAAAAAGTAAGGAAAATAGAAACCGAAATAGCCATTTTCTCTAAAAATACAGGTCTAAAAAAATAAATGATACAGAATGAGTTTAAAATATTTCAAAATATTGTTACCCTAGCTAGGCATTATTGTACAGAAGATTGGAATATTACATGTGAAAAGCACACATGTCAAAATGCTTTGATGACATGTGTGGCCAATATAATAAACTTTAATAGCTCCTAAAATGATTTCGTATAACCATACAACAACAAAATAGAACCCATAGGATGCAGTTTATCATAATTTTATTTTCAAACAAAACCAGAAAAAACACTTCAATTATCGCGAAAAACGTATTGTACATTCAAATCCTAATGTTGCCTACAATAAAACTAATTTCGCTGATAATCATAATAATACACCAAAAAGATAGAAAAATCCTGCTATATGTTAAAAGCGTTTGTTGTTGGTAACTCCTTGAAATAATAATTTGATCTGATTGATTTTCAGCTGTATCCATTGAATTGTTCGACTGAAAATCCCGCAAAATAACAATCCACATTGATTGTTTACGGTTGCCCAGGTACTAACAGTACTTATAGTACAGCGTTATTTCCACATATCTTGTAAACATAACTGACCCATAATTAAGATTTCTGTTTAACTATTATTACTCCATACAGCACAGATATCAGTGTACAGTGGAAAACAGTGAAAACAAATCACAGTTCTAAAGATAAATTAGCTATCCAACCAAAAAAGGGTCGAGGACGGCGTTTTGAAATTCCTGTCAAGATTATTGTGGTAGTGAAAATAAGTTCAGCAGTTTAATGTAATGTAGACATTAATGCATTGTTTCGGTCCCAAAATGACTGGCTTATTAATGAAAATAAAGACAGGCCTGGAAGATTATCGCTCATTTTGTCAATAACGGTTTGGTTTTTACCTGGGACTCAGTGAAAGCATCGGCACACTCACCTTACAAGAAGAACTGCTCGCTCTACGGTATCGAGATTTTCGTCCACTGTGAGCCTTTCTATCTCTTCAGGTGACTAACCAAAAATTAAACAAGTAAGATAGAGCCCTCACACCGCATCCATCACAAATAAATATGCTTATCACGTCTATTTAGCAAACAAAACCAACCTTGAGTCCTCGTATTGAGCGCTCAGAGCGCAGTTCTTCAACATCCTCATCTCCAAGAGGGCCTGCTCCGACCCAATCCATGTCACAACTTAATAGGGCTTTGCCAGCTCCATTTCATTTTGGGAGCTACAATTCTTTTATAAATCGTATTTGGGTTAAACATGGCCGCCCATATTCGGCCAAAAACAACACAAAGTGTGGTCTAATCCATCGCTACAGCGAGTCCATTGACGCTCTTTCTTCGGTAAACTTTCCTCTCGCGCCCTGGAAATTACCCACAATGCACCGACCGATGATTTATCGACGAAAATCGAACTATCGATATATAACCGTAGGACATCCAAAATAAAACAATGGCCGCCATCAGGGGACTAATAAAATTCTCCTACTTTTCTCCGCGAAATGCAAGAGTTCGCTATGTCAGCAAGGTTTGTAAATATTGATCATAATTCTATTTAACTATTGAAACAAGATATGCCAATTTCTGTTAGTAGATGTTTTTTACGACGATATAATTTAATAGCCCGCGAAGGATTAAAATTAACAATAAAGAAATATTAATTATAAGGGATTATAACTATAAGCTTAGCTTTTTCCAAATTGTTATGATCGAACTTATCATACATTAGAATAGTTGTAGAAACCGGGGTCAGGGTTTGTTGGAAATTTAGGCAATATATATTTAATCAGTATTAACTTGATTAACCTCAGAACACACTAACTTTGACCTCAAAGTCTCGATGCGGTCTACCACGAGATCACGATATTTAGTTATTCAAAGTAAAACTCTACCACAGAAAGTAGTCTGCATGAAATCATTGTTTG
The DNA here is from genome assembly GCF_932526225.1 of Nematostella vectensis. Classification (NCBI taxonomy): domain Eukaryota; kingdom Metazoa; phylum Cnidaria; class Anthozoa; order Actiniaria; family Edwardsiidae; genus Nematostella; species Nematostella vectensis. The sequence continues at coordinate 19,764,360 of NC_064035.1, forward strand.
GTGCTTTGTAGCAACAGGGTACGTAGGAGAATGGGAGTTTCGTTGGGTAGTCAAGTCACAAGGCTCCTTGGGAAAAGCATTGGGTGCCTACCACCCCCCCCCCCCTACCCTCCCACCCTCCCTTCCTGGTTAGCAACAAAAACTTTCCTTCTAATTATTGTCATGAAGGGTGGGGGGAGGGGGCACATGGTGTACAAATCTGGACTTATTTTGCTGTCTTTTAGGACATTCGACATGGGTTTCTTGATCTTGTTGGAAGGTACAGAGCATGTGACTGTTTGATATACCATTTTTCAACTAAACCACTTTCTGGTTTCTATGGTTCAAACTAATGGATAAGCATTTGGTGCTGTTTGATTGGTCACAGCCAACTAATGGATAAGCATTTGGTGCTGTTTGATTGGTCACAGCCTTGCAGAGAAGTGACATGATTGGAAATTATTTCATTGCTAGCATACTTGCCAACCTTGAAAGCTTAAAAACCCTGAGATTGTGCTTCAAATACAAGAACTATATAAGAAATTCTTGATGAATTTTTCTGGGAGATAACTGTAAATGTTTAGAAAATTTAGATATTTTTTTTGCTGGGAGATGAAGGCTAAAACCAGGAGTGTCCTTTGAAAACTGAGTTGCCAGTTATGTGCTGGCCAATGAAAATGCTTCAAGGATTTTGAATGATATAAGCCAGAAGGCAATTTATCTGTTGAAAGTCAAAAACAAGAGTTCACAGAATTTTCAAACCTGAAATTGACTTGAATATTGGATAGTTGACGCTCTATTGCTGTTCAGTGTTAATTTAATTTTTTTTAAATGGTAGTGATCTGGGTTTTAAAGTGAGTTTTATGGTTTGTGCTTCTTTTCATTCCAGAACCCCATTAATCAGACTTAACAAGTTGAGCGATGAAACTGGTAGGCCTTCCGTAGATAGCTTGCTATTATAGTAGTAGAGGTCTTTTATATATACATTCTTTAACAGCAAATAATTTAACCAAAATGATATTTTATAAATGATAATTTATTCAATAATACTATAATTACAAAAATACAACCAATAACTTGTTAGAACTAATATCCTTCTTAAATAAACATGTTTATCAAGAGAAAGTATTCTTTGTTAAGGCTGTAATATCACAGTGAAAGGCGAGCATTTGAACCCCGGCGGATCTGTAAAGGACCGAGCAGCACTCTTTTTGATAAAAGAAGCGGAGGAAAAAGGTACATCTCTTGCCAGGCCCACTAGCCACACTTTAAACCTAATTTCAACTTTTGTTTCTTTTCTGTTTTATGCTTATTGCATAACTGCATTGGCAGGTATTTTATTGTGTATATTTCGAAGTCACAAGCACCCTTTTTTCCCCTTTTTTTTTTCATGAGTTTCTTAACAAGACCTGGCCAATATTGACACTAGTTTCACTAGGTTCTATTATGATAATAATATATATACACCCCATGCTATCTTACCTCCTATTTGGTTGCAGGTCTCCTAAAGCCAGGAGGGACAGTAGTAGAAGGGACAGCTGGCAACACAGGTGTAATAATTCTTGAAAGCTGGTTGAAACCTTGTAAATTCTGGGTTTAATGTTTCCTTTACAATCATCTTTCACCAGGCATTGGGTTAGCACATATTTGCTTGGCTAAAGGCTACAAATGTGTCATATACATGCCAAACAACCAATCACAGGTAATTAACATATTTGTAGCGGACGCCCGCACGCCCGCGGGATTATCGATTGCAGTATTGATTAGGAAAGGAAGACGTGTTGTGGCGAGTTTGGGGGCCACAAAAGTTGTTGTTAATCAGCTAGTTTATCAGAGTTTGTAGGACTTTGAGGACATATTTGAGTACTGTTTTATTTGATTCATTTGTAAATTTAGATGCTATTTGTATTGTTTTATAGTTATTTAAGTGGTGTATTTGTGTGTTTAGGAACCGCTTCGCTTTTCGCTGCGGTGAAATGTTAAATGAGAGAACTTGTAAAGGAATAAAACGGTGATAGTTGAAGGGCGTTGGAAATTGTTGGAAAAGTGCCGCCATGGTGCCATTTGGAAATAGCAGCCACAATATTCCTTTTAGAAGATGCTAGACTAAAGGGTGCTTATATTACACTGAAATTAATTACATTGGCTAATAACAAAAGCTAACAGTGCAATATCTTACAGCAATATTCCCATGTCTTTGTCATGGATTGTTCTGGGACACCCTATAGTCTCTACAAAAAATAAGAGTGGAAAATCACTGCTTGGCAGACTAAAATTAAATGGTTGTTTGAAATTATAGACAGGGGTGGGCCATTACATGGCTTTAAATCATATTGGTGCGGTGGGGGCACCATACAGACATTCAGAAGATTGGATGGCCAAGCTACCGCACTGCTCATTTCTTTAGGATTTTTGAAAATATCAGGGGTGAGACCATGCCCCCCCTACCCCTCCCCCTTATTGGCCCTGGAGTAGACATGCCCCCCTTTGCCCCTCCCCCTTATTGGCCCTGGAGTTTGCCCCTCCCCCTTATTGGCCCTGGAGTAGACATGCCCCCCCTTGCCCCTCCCCCTTATTGGCCCTGGAGTAGACAAGCCCCCCTTGCCCCTCCCCCTTATTGGCCCTGGAGTAGACATGCCCCCCTTGCCCCTCCCCCTTATTGGCCCTGGAGTAGACATGCCCCCCTTTGCCCCTCCCCCTCATTGGCCCTGGAGTAGACATGCCCCCCTTTGCCCCTCCCCCTTATTGGCCCTGGAGTAGACATGCCCCCCTTTGCCCCTCACCCTTATTGGCCCTGGAGTAGACATGCCCCACTCCCTGTATTCCAAAAAAATTAATTAACTCAAAACAAGCTTTGCATGTAGCTGGATTTTCACACCCCAGGTATTTTTCCATGGCACATAGAGGTTGAGGGGTGTTTCTAATCATGTGATTGACATCTAAGGGTCTTGATTTCCTACACAGGAGAAGATGGATTTGCTGAAGGCTTTAGGTGCAGAGGTGAGGCCTGTACCTGTGGTTCCATTTGATGATCAGATGAACTATAATCACCAGGCAAGAAGATATGCTGAGAGTATTGAGAATGGTGTTTGGACAAATCAGGTAAGTCATTTGTTTTCCTTGAATCAAGGAGCAAGGTCCATGTTTGTTTCCATACTAACAAGATCCTCTGATTATTTTTACTTTGTATGCAAAAAGATAAGGATACACTGAAAGAGTGGTAATTGGCTTGCCATTTTGCCAATGGCTTACTAAAAAAAAGTTGTTTTAACACTACTGGAGTCATTTGCTTCTCTAATTCAAGCTCTTGAAAAGTAGAGAGATTAGCAAACTTTCAATTTTATTACAAGAATTTTGGTCCTTGTTTACACTCACTTTGAAGCCATTTTTTAAGCCTGGATGCTCTGCATGGGAACAGAAACCTTGAACAAAATTCTTTATTCCTGTAATTGGCAGTTTGACAATACAGCTAACAGGCGAGCACACTTTGAGACCACGGGCCCTGAGATTTGGCAGCAGACGGATGGGCAAATAGATGCTGTTGTCTTTGGCACTGGTACAGGGGGGACCTTAGCAGGTGATGACCAAACTTTGAGATATTGAAAAATTGATATTAATTGTATAGTATTATTTCTTATATTGCTTTGTTTTTCAAGGTGTGGGATCATTTCTGAAATCAAAAAACCCTAATGTCAAAGTGATACTGGCAGATCCCCAGGTAAGTTTGTACCCTGTCCTTCCCATCCCCATACCATACATTTACACCCCACTTCCCTAAATACTAAACCCCCCTTCCCTTTATACGATACCCCACTTCCCTAAATACTAAACCCTCCTCCATGCATTCCATACCCCACCTCCCTAGATACCTCACCACAACTCCCTACATACCATGTGCCCTCCCACATACCATAACCCCCCTATGTACCAATACCATATCCCCTATCACAACCTTGGATTCCATACCTTCCTTCCCAACATACCATATCTCCTTCCCTACAAACCATATCCCCTTCCCTACATACCATACCCCCTTCCCTACATACCATATCTCCTTCCCTACAAACCATATCCCCTTCCCTACATACCATACCCCCTTCCCTACATACCATATCTCCTTTCCTACATATCATATCTCCTTCCCTACATGCCATATCTCCTTCCCAACATACCATATCTCTTTCCCTACATACCCATATCTCCTTCCGTACATGCCATATCTCCTTCCGTACATACCTATATCCCCTTCCCTACATACCATATCTCCTTCCCTACATGCCATATCTCCTTCCCTACATACCATATCTCCTTCCCTACATACCATATCTCTTTCCCTACATACCATATCTCCTTCCCTACAAACCATATCTCCTTCCCTACAAACCATATCTCCTTCCCTACATACCATATCTCCTTCCCTACATGCCATATCTCCTTCCCTACATACCATATCTCCTTCCCTACATGCCATATCTCCTTCCCTACTTGCCATATCTCCAGTACATACCATATCTCCTTCCCTACATACCATATATCCTTCCCTACTTACCATATCTCCTTCCCTACATATCATATCTCCTTCCGTACATACCCATATCCCCTTCCCTACATACCATATCTCCTTTCCTACATACCATGTCTCCTTCCGTACATACCCATATCTCCTTTCCTACATATCATATCTCCTTCCCTACATACCATATCTCCTTCCGTACATACCTATATCCCCTTCCCTACATACCATATCTCCTTCCCTACATACCATATCTCCTTCCCTACATACCATATCTCCTTCCCTACATACCATATCTCCTTCCCTACATACCATATCCCCTTCCCTACATGCCATATCTCCTTCCCTACATACCATATCTCCTTCCCTACATACCATATCTCCTTTCCTACATACCATATCTCCTTCCCTACATACCATATCTCCTTCCCTACATACCATATCCCCTTCCCTACATACCATATCTCCTTCCCTACATACCATATCCCCTTCCCTACATGCCATATCTCCCGTACATACCATATCTCCTTCCCTACATACCATATCTCCTTCCCTACATACCATATCTCCTTCCCTACATACCATATCTCCTTCCCTACATACCATATCCCCTTCCCTACATGCCATATCTCCCGTACATGCCATATCTCCTTCCCTACATACCATATCTCCTTCCCTACATACCATATCTCCTTCCCTACATACCATATCTCCTTCCCTACATACCATATCCCCTTCCCTACATGCCATATCTCCCGTACATACCATATCTCCTTCCCTACAAACCATATCTCCTTCCCTACAAACCATATCTCTTTCCCTACTTACCATATCTCCTTCCCTACAAACCATATCTCCTTCCCTACATACCATATCTCCTTCCCTACATACCATATCTCTTTCCCTACATACCTTATCTTCCGTACATGCCATACCCCCTTCCCTACATGCCATATCTCCTTCCCTACATACCATATCTCCTTCCCTACATACCATATCTCCTTCCCTACATACCATATTCCCTTCCCTACATGCCATATCTCCCGTACATACCATATCTCCTTCCCTACAAACCATATCTCCTTCCCTACAAACCATATCTCTTTCCCTACTTACCATATCTCCTTCCCTACAAACCATATCTCCTTCCCTACATACCATATCTCCTTCCCTACATACCATATCTCCTTCCCTACATACCATATCCCCTTCCCTACATGCCATATCTCCCGTACATGCCATATCTCCTTCCCTACATACCATATCTCCTTCCCTACATACCATATCTCCTTCCCTACATACCATATCTCCTTCCCTACATACCATATCCCCTTCCCTACATGCCATATCTCCCGTACATACCATATCTCCTTCCCTACAAACCATATCTCCTTCCCTACAAACCATATCTCTTTCCCTACTTACCATATCTCCTTCCCTACAAACCATATCTCCTTCCCTACATACCATATCTCCTTCCCTACATACCATATCTCTTTCCCTACATACCATATCTCTTTCCTACATACCATATCTCTTTCCTACATACCATATCTCCTTCCCTACGTACCATATCTCTTTCCTACATACCATATCTCCTTCCCTACATACCATACCCCCTTCCCTACATACCATATCTCTTTCCCTACATACCATATCTCTTTCCCTACATACCATATCTCTTTCCTACATACCATACCCCCTTCCCTACATACCATATCCCCTTCCCTACATGCCATATCCCCTTCCCTACATACCATATCCCCTTCCCTACACACCATATCTCCTTCCCTACATACCATACCCCCTTCCCTACATACCATATCTCTTTCCCTACTTACCATATCCCCCTCCCTACATAGCATATCTCCTGCCTAAATACCACAATACATACCTTCCTACCATACCCCCCTATATACTCCTTACTCCCTCCCCTATATCTCATATTTGCCTGTTTGTTCGCAGCATCTAAATTAGCTCTGCCCGCAACCAAAACAAGTTTGTTTTTTATAGGGAAGTGTCCTCTATAATTATTTTAAAATTGGTGAACTTGTACGAACTGAAGGCAGCTCTATAACAGAAGGTACAGTAGGATTCAGTGAAGTTTGTATTGGGTCATGGGTTACAATGAAGTGTGTGGGCCACACACCTCACTTGTCTCAATTACAGGAATATCAAGAATCTTGGCCCTGTCCCGTTATTCAGACAAAAAGACGAGAACATTAATTAACATTCATGTCAATTTTACTGATGAACACTGATGGAAACAAACCACTTTGTTTTAAATCTAACAAAATAATTGCAATTTGATATGCTTTGTTTAGATCTGTTTTTTTAGAGTTTTACTGTGTACAATATTGAAGATGTTATTAAAAACTTCAACAAAAGCTAATTCTCTGGTATCTATTCTAGGAATTGGGCAAGGCAGGGTTACAAGTAACCTGCAGGGGGCTCCCATCGATGATGCTGTTTTCGTACTTGACAAGGAAGCGGTGGAAATGGTGAGTCCAACTCAGGCTATTGTGTTGTTCCTTTTTTGTCATTAATTTGCAAGCCATGAAAACCTGAGCTGAAAGTCTGAGACATCCTAATTGAGAAGCAACTGGCTTTGCCCCCCCCCCCCCCCCCCTCTGGCTCATCTTTTAGGGGTTAGAATTTTGGGTCCAGGTATCTGTTAGAAAACAGTTGCTAGTGCCTGTGCTGGATTTCAAAAGGCATTATCGATTGTTTTTACTGAAAAGAAATAAAGAGTAACAAGATTTGAGTGATTTTGAAAATAGTTTAAGTTTGAAAATGTTTCAGGTCTAAATTCTGGTCCAGTCTTGTATTGTCAACTTTTCCATACAATGCCCACCCCCATCCTACCACATGCTGTACTCCCCCTGGTCCCCACCCATCTATCATAGGTCACTTTTTTATGGAATTTATTTACATATGGGAGGGGTCAGATGACGTCATCACTTGTGTCATTTATGTCTAAAACACTTATGTTGAAAGTTCCAAGAGATTTGACATAAAACAGAAGATTTTATAAAACAAACAAATTTCCCTAGCAACGGGCTCAAAAGATACCATAGGCCCTTAAGGCCAGGCACGAATGTACTCTACTTCTGCACACACCTCTTTTCTGTCTCATGAAGACGTGGTCATTTTTCAGACATTTTTCTTGTTACATGAAGAAGGGTTCTTTGTTGGTGCATCATCAGGGCTTAATGTGACTGCTGCTGTTAAGGTAAGATTACACTACACCAGCAGTGCTGCTGTTGAGGTAAGATTACACTACACCAGCAGTGCTGCTGTTAAGGTAAGATTACACTACACCGGCAGTGCTGCTGTTGAGGTAAGATTACACTACACCAGCAGTGCTGCTGTTAAGGTAAGATTACACTACACCAGCAGTGCTGCTGTTAAGGTAAGATTACACTACACCGGCAGTGCTGCTGTTAAGGTAAGATTACACTACACCAGCAGTGCTGCTGTTGAGGTAAGATTACACTAAACCAGCAGTGCTGCTGTTAAGGTAAGATTACACTACACCAGCAGTGCTGCTGTTGAGGTAAGATTACACTACACCAGCAGTGCTGCTGTTAAGGTAAGATTACACTACACCGGCAGTGCTGCTGTTGAGGTAAGATTACACTACACCAGCAGTGCTGCTGTTAAGGTAAGATTACACTAAACCAGCAGTGCTGCTGTTAAGGTAAGATTACACTACACCGGCAGTGCTGCTGTTAAGGTAAGATTACACTACACCAGCAGTGCTGCTGTTGAGGTAAGATTACAGTACACCAGCAGTGCTGCTGTCAAGGTAAGATTACACTACACCAGCAGTGCTGCTGTTGAGGTAAGATTACACTACACCAGCAGTGCTGCTGTTAAGGTAAGATTACACTACACCAGCAGTGCTGCTGTCAAGGTAAGATTACACTACACCAGCAGTGCTGCTGTCAAGGTAAGATTACACTACACCAGCAGTGCTGCTGTCAAGGTAAGATTACACTACACCAGCAGTGCTGCTGTTGAGGTAAGATTACACTACACCAGTAGTGCTGATGTCAAGGTAAGATTACACTACACCAGCAGTGCTGCTGTTAAGGTAAGATTACACTAAACCAGCAGTGCTGCTGTTGAGGTAAGATTACACTACACCAGCAGTGCTGCTGTTAAGGTAAGATTACACTACACCAGCAGTGCTGCTGTCAAGGTAAGATTACACTACACCAGCAGTGCTGCTGTCAAGGTAAGATTACACTACACCAGCAGTGCTGCTGTTAAGGTAAGATTACACTACACCAGCAGTGCTGCTGTTAAGGTAAGATTACACTACACCAGCAGTGCTGCTGTTAAGGTAAGATTACACTACACCAGCAGTGCTGCTGTTAAGGTAAGATTACACTACACTAGCAGTGCTGCTGTTAAGGTAAGATTACACTACACCAGCAGTGCTGCTGTCAAGGTAAGATTACACTACACCAGCAGTGCTGCTGTCAAGGTAAGATTACACTACACCAGCAGTGCTGCTGTCAAGGTAAGATTACACTACACCAGCAGTGCTGCTGTCAAGGTAAGATTACACTACACCAGCAGTGCTGCTGTCAAGGTAAGATTACACTACACCAGCAGTGCTGCTGTCAAGGTAAGATTACACTACACCAGCAGTGCTGCTGTCAAGGTAAGATTACACTACACCAGCAGTGCTGCTGTCAAGGTAAGATTACACTACACCGGCAGTGCTGCTGTCAAGGTAAGATTACACTACACCAGCAGTGCTGCTGTTAAGGTAAGATTACACTACACCGGCAGTGCTGCTGTTGAGGTAAGATTACACTACACCAGCAGTGCTGCTGTTAAGGTAAGATTACACTACACCAGCAGTGCTGCTGTTAAGGTAAGATTACACTACACCAGCAGTGCTGCTGTTAAGGTAAGATTACACTAAACCAGCAGTGCTGCTGTTAAGGTAAGATTACACTACACCAGCAGTGCTGCTGTTAAGGTAAGATTACACTACACCAGCAGTGCTGCTGTTAAGGTAAGATTACACTACACCAGCAGTGCTGCTGTTAAGGTAAGATTACACTACACCAGCAGCGCTGCTGTTGAGGTAAGATTACACTACACCAGCAGTGCTGCTGTTAAGGTAAGATTACACTACACCAGCAGTGCTGCTGTTAAGGTAAGATTACACTACACCAGCAGTGCTGCTGTTAAGGTAAGATTACACTACACCAGCAGTGCTGCTGTTGAGGTAAGATTACACTACACCAGCAGTGCTGCTGTCAAGGTAAGATTACACTACACCAGCAGTGCTGATGTCAAGGTAAGATTACACTAAACCAGCAGTGCTGCTGTTGAGGTAAGATTACACTACACCAGCAGTGCTGCTGTTGAGGTAAGATTACACTAAACCAGCAGTGCTGCTGTTAAGGTAAGATTACAGTACACCAGCAGTGCTGCTGTTAAGGTAAGATTACACTAAACCAGCAGTGCTGCTGTTAAGGTAAGATTACACTACACCAGCAGTGCTGCTGTTAAGGTAAGATTACACTACACCAGCAGTGCTGCTGTTAAGGTAAGATTACACTACACCAGCAGTGCTGCTGTTAAGGTAAGATTACACTAAACCAGCAGTGCTGCTGTTAAGGTAAGATTACACTACACCAGCAGTGCTGCTGTTAAGGTAAGATTACACTACACCAGCAGTGCTGCTGTTAAGGTAAGATTACACTACACCAGCAGTGCTGCTGTTAAGGTAAGATTACACTACACCAGCAGTGCTGCTGTTGAGGTAAGATTACACTACACCAGCAGTGCTGCTGTCAAGGTAAGATTACACTACACCAGCAGTGCTGATGTCAAGGTAAGATTACACTAAACCAGCAGTGCTGCTGTTGAGGTAAGATTACACTACACCAGCAGTGCTGCTGTTAAGGTAAGATTACACTACACCAGCAGTGCTGCTGTTAAGGTAAGATTACACTACACCAGCAGTGCTGCTGTTAAGGTAAGATTACACTACACTAGCAGTGCTGCTGTTAAGGTAAGATTACACTACACCAGCAGTGCTGCTGTTAAGGTAAGATTACACTACACCAGCAGTGCTGCTGTTAAGGTAAGATTACACTACACTAGCAGTGCTGCTGTTAAGGTAAGATTACACTACACTAGCAGTGCTGCTGTTGAGGTAAGATTACACTACACCAGCAGTGCTGCTGTCAAGGTAAGATTACACTACACCAGCAGTGCTGCTGTCAAGGTAAGATTACACTACACCAGCAGTGCTGCTGTTAAGGTAAGATTACACTACACCAGCAGTGCTGCTGTTGAGGTAAGATTACACTACACCAGCAGTGCTGCTGTTGAGGTAAGATTACACTACACCAGCAGTGCTGCTGTTAAGGTAAGATTACACTACACCAGCAGTGCTGCTGTTGAGGTAAGATTACACTACACCAGCAGTGCTGCTGTTGAGGTAAGATTACACTACACCAGCAGTGCTGCTGTTGAGGTAAGATTACACTACACTAGCAGTGCTGCTGTCAAGGTAAGATTACACTACACCAGCAGTGCTGCTGTTGAGGTAAGATTACACTACACTAGCAGTGCTGCTGTTAAGGTAAGATTACACTTCACCAGCAGTGCTGCTGTTAAGGTAAGATTACACTACACCAGCAGTGCTGCTGTTAAGGTAAGATTACACTACACCAGCAGTGCTGCTGTTGAGGTAAGATTACACTACACCAGCAGTGCTGCTGTTGAGGTAAGATTACACTACACCAGCAGTGCTGCTGTTAAGGTAAGATTACACTAAACCAGCAGTGCTGCTGTTGAGGTAAGATTACACTACACCAGCAGTGCTGCTGTTAAGGTAAGATTACACTACACCAGCAGTGCTGCTGTTAAGGTAAGATTACACTACACCAGCAGTGCTGCTGTTAAGGTAAGATTACACTACACCAGCAGTGCTGCTGTTAAGGTAAGATTACACTACACCAGCAGTGCTGCTGTCAAGGTAAGATTACACTACACCAGCAGTGCTGCTGTTAAGGTAAGATTACAGTACACCAGCAGTGCTGCTGTTAAGGTAAGATTACACTAAACCAGCAGTGCTGCTGTTAAGGTAAGATTACACTACACCAGCAGTGCTGCTGTCAAGGTAAGATTACACTACACCAGCAGTGCTGCTGTTAAGGTAAGATTACAGTACACCAGCAGTGCTGCTGTTAAGGTAAGATTACACTAAACCAGCAGTGCTGCTGTTAAGGTAAGATTACACTACACTAGCAGTGCTGCTGTTGAGGTAAGATTACACTACACCGGCAGTGCTGCTGTTAAGGTAAGATTACACTACACCAGCAGTGCTGCTGTTAAGGTAAGATTACACTACACCAGCAGTGCTGCTGTTAAGGTAAGATTACACTACACCAGCAGTGCTGCTGTCAAGGTAAGATTACACTACACCAGCAGTGCTGCTGTTGAGGTAAGATTACACTACACCAGCAGTGCTGCTGTCAAGGTAAGATTACACTACACCAGCAAAATCAGCTTGTGAAAAGTCTTATGATTTTGACCACCTTTTTTTCTGGTGGTACAACTCTGAAGGCTTATATGTTGCTTGGAAGTTCCATTAGTAGCTTTATTTTCTCAACAGGTTGCCAAAATGCTTGGGCCAGGCCACACAATAGCTACATGTCTTTGTGATACAGGGCAGGTATACACTATTTGTTTCATATTTTATTTGTTATTTCTATAAATTATTATTATATTATTATATATACTGTTATCGGTATATGTAATACTATGCTGAAAAATGCTTTCTTTTTGTTTTTTAGCGTTATTTCAACAGGCTTTATAATAAAAGTTGGTTAGAAAGCAAAGGTGAGCATTTTAAATAATAAAGTGATAATATAATGGTAATATTTACTTGCCAACATTGAGATTTGATTCTGTGGCCAAAGAGCAATAGAATCATCCAATATCATGCAAAATCACTTTTCTGCTAGATAAGCTTGGTGAAATGGGTCATTCACCTGTGATGTATGAGAAATAAATGCCCACATAAATTTTCAATTTTAATTTTTTAAAGCCTTTTGTGATAATTTGTACAATCCTAGAGCTCATGGTTCTTTTATAATGAATAGCACTTGCTCTGGCTGCATTGCTGTTGCATTGTATGCTAGGCTTGGGTAGCAGTATAAAACGTTTAGTAATGAAAGTCATGTTTGTAATAATTTTTTGTAATTTCTCACAGGACTTCTAGATGCTGTACCTGAACGATATCACCACTCCTTGTACTGAGAATTTCAAGCAAACATCCAATCAGTTATCAAATATCACTTCCCCTATTCCTATTTTTTATAATCTAAATCTTGAGGTCAAATAACAGACATATTTTTGTAATTAAAGTTTGTGTTATTGAAAAATTTAATGAATAGAAGACTCCTTCAAATAGTTATTAGTATAGAATAAGTTAGTAAAATAAAAGACTATTTAGCTCAACGACTTGACACAACTCATTCTTAAAACATTATGTTAATTTTCTTTTCTTTAGAGAAGTAAAGTTGTCTGTGATGTCTCTATAAATATATTTTATATTCCAGTCAATTGTGTTCTTCTGTAAACGTCTGACACTTTTAAGATTAACTATTGATTTATACTTATAATTAAAATAATAGACTGTTATTTTCCCCAATATTTATTGTTGCCCCTACACTATTTGTCTACAGGTTAGCTAGAAAATCAAGTTCGTCAAATGTAGTTCACTAGTCTTTAATCAGCAGCAAATATATTTTTTTGTTTGGCTGGCCTTTAGGGACAACCCTGACATTAAAATGTTAGCCATCTTTGTCTGGCATTTGTAGCTGTGCCATCTTTGCCATGACACTGTCTTTGTCACTTGTCTCATCTTCAACATCTCCTTCTTTCTCCATGTCATCGTCTTCTTCTTCACTTTCATCATTGTCATCATCTTCATCGTAATCCTCATCGTCGTCGTCATCATCATCATCATCACCATAGTTTTGTGTAGATGCAGAAGAACCATAACCCCCATAAGAAAAACCACCACTGCCACCATAGTCATCATCATCATCATCATCTTGCATTTGGCGGCCATATGCATGTGTCCTTGCTATAGATCATCAGAATAAATAAGTATAATGGAAGGTTATTACAATACCAAGGTTATTACATTACATACATAATATTATAAATCTCAGTACTGGTGAATAAAAAAAACCTTAACTTGTTGAAATGACATAATTGAAAATTTTATATTGTAGTTGCTCAAAAAAATTGTAATAAATCATTATTCTTTTTTGTAAATACCTTATTGGTATTATATTTGTCACATTACTTAAGGTCTTGGTAAAGGTAAATTTGACACTATTTGTTTTTGTGGTTTTTGCAAAACATCGCGACCTCGTGACGGGTTTTAAGATATCGCCTGCAAATTTTCAGGATCTGATAGATAATTATGCCATGTCATAAAGTGTGTGAGGAATTTTTGACCGAAGATTGCTTTTATAGGACTTTTCATGTCCAAATTTAGCCATAAATGAGAGTTCCAACTTTGATTCGTTATATTTTGTTGACAGTGTCATATAACGAAAAGTCCTCACACACTTTGTTAGATCATCTATCTGAACAATAATGCGAAGGTGCATTACGCTCTAAAGTAAACTCCATACATTTGAGTTTGAGGCCTCAAAACTTAAACACGGAATTAGCTATTGCAAAACTAAAACTTGCAGGAGATAATTTATAAATTTATCTTTTATTTGATATAGTTTGTACATGCAGTGAAAATCGCGGTGCGACAATATTTTTTTCCGCAGACATGTCGTTTACCTTTACCGAGACCTTAAATTCCGAGAGTATCAAGAATTTTTTTAAAAAAAAATTAAATTTAAGAGACATGAAATTCCAACAACTTTAATATTGCGAAATTTTAAATAACCTCCAATTTTTTATTTTTCTTATTTTTCTAGTACCAATAAGGTAAACCTTATTTTCCTTCTTCACAAACTTACTTGACATGGAGAGTTCTTTTGTCTCCTTAGTATCATGTCCACATTTTGGACAAGGGATGGCCTGGCCACGTGTGTATTTCACCCCCTTGCGCCGCACATGGTCCTCACAAAAACACACCTAGTGAACGAAAAGCACATCACATCAGCACTCAATAGAGATCAAACATACTTTTGAGGGGATAACATTCAGAGTTATGTTCACTGCCTCAGCCTAAGTTATGTTAACAAGCCGCAGCCGTCTTTAAGCACTAGAAAACAACTACAAAAATAGCTAAAGCAGAAGAGCAAATTCAATGAGTGATGTGATGTGATGTGATGTGATGTGATGTTGATTGAGTGATCAAGTGAATTGTATCTGGTACTAAATGAATGGATATTGCAAACCATACCTTACACCGCAAACAGGAATACTGGCCCAGTCGATTGCAGGAGCCACCTAGCAAACAATATTTTATTTTCTAATAAAACTGTAATATGCAATGCAGCAGCATTTAGTATTTGGTCATAAAATAATGAAATAATTCTTGAAAAATCACACTATAAATTTTAAAAGACTCACACTTATATGACTCTGACTGCAGTACTTGGCACTTGGCCTGGTGTTCAAATTGATCATCCTCACATAAGAATTTGTCACAGTAAGCACACCGGAACATCCTCCCACCTGTAACAAAATGCATGTTGAACATAATAAATAATATTTATCAAATATATGGCAGGTCATTGGATAAGGAGGTGGAACATAATACATTTTTATCAGATATATGGCAGGTCATTGAACATAATACATATTTATCAGATATATGGCGGGTCATTTAACATAATACATATTTATCAGATATATGGCGGGCCATTGGACATAATACATACTTACCAGATATATGGCAGGGCCATTGAACATAATACATATTTACCAGATATATGGTGGGTCATTGAACATAATACATATTTATCAGATATATGGCGGGCCATTGAACATAATACATATTTACCAGATATATGGCAGGTCATTGAACATAATACATATTTACCAGATATATGGCAGGTCATTGAACATAATACATATTTACCAGATATATGGCAGGTCATTGAGGGGGTGGGGGTGGGGTCACCTTTATCCAGTATTTTTTTTTCAGATTTTTTTTAACTTTACAAGACCCCTTAGAAGGTTGTTTATTACCACCACAACTATTCCTAGCTATAGTATAGATATGGTGCAGTCTACCATAACTAATAACACATAACTGATAAAGCTACTACATATTATGCATGCTATTTTGTATTTTCCCTTCGCATTTATATTTTTGCATTTATGTTTTTTGCAAATAGTGTGAAAAGTACAGTGGTTCCCAATCAAACTGAGGTACATATCACAAAATTAGTACCAATGCAATGTGGATTAACCTTGTCTGAATAGTTTTCTAGACCAGTGCTATAAAAACAAGGTATAATTAATATTAAGGAATCCAGGGTGCAATTTGAGCACTTATCTACTAACTTTCATGGTTTTCAAATTTTCTGAATTTTGAGACAGAGAAAACTAGACATTTAGAAAAATTATATTTTCGGTATTTACAACAGCCTTTCTCAGGGTGACTGAGGCTAGCAACTGTAATCACATGTAATAAAGATAACATGTTACAATATAAAGATAACAGTAAGTCACTCACCCTGGTCCCACACCCCTCTTTCACACTCCAAGCAATCCGCCTCTCTCAGCGGGCACTCACACGCATGTGTTGTCAGGCACTTCTTTCCATGACAAATGAAAGTTTCACAAAAATCACAAACCGCTCCCTGAAAAAATGACAATAAAAGCAATTCTCTTGAATTTGTGAAGTACCTGATTCTTATTGTTCTCAGGTCATGGACATTTGTGTTACATCACTATCTATTCTTATAGATAGTGATAGCGATAGCTAATATTCATTTATCCAAATAACATGTTGAAATACTATCCCCTTCACAACATCATACAACATGGATTACAAATAGTACCCTTAGCCAAACATGAGCATCAATTAAAGAAATTTGTTGACACAACTTTTATTACACAAGAAATGCACTGGCAAATGCAACACTGTTTACAAATAACACAATACTGTTTACACATTACATTTCCCACTAACCAACACAGCAAGATGTTTCCCACTTAACCAACATGGCAAGACAACAACACTGTTAACACAACATAATGCAACACTGTTTACAAATAACACAATACTGTTTACACATTACATTTCCCACTTACCAACACGGCATATGTTTCCCACTTAACCAACATGGCAAGACAACAACACTGGTAACACAACATAATGCAACACTGTTTACAAATAACAATAACAATACTGTTTACACATAACATTTCCCACTAACCGACACGGCAAGAAATTTCCCACTTAACCAACATGGCAAGACAACAACACTGTTAACACAACATAATGCAACACTGTTTACAAATAACACAATACTGTTTACATGTAACATTTCCTTACCACCATGGCAAGACCAGTCGTAAACGTTCCAACATGTTTGATAACACAGTCACCAGTCTTCATCATACACTTGGATTTACCTGCACAATCAGATTTTCATCAAAGATTTTTCTTTTATATACAAATGCACACTGAAAAAGGTACAAAAAAGACCATACACACTGTACTCTTAAACCAACAGGATAGGGTTTTTACTCACCGCAATGTCCACAAACAGGAAGCTTCTGTAGAGCATTACAGAAATAACAAAATGCTCTGCTCTTTTGTCTCCTGTATGTAAAAAAATGTTTTATTTAAAGATAATCCAGAGTTTTAAGCGACACAAAATATGTGTTAAGATAATTTTCTTGTTTAAATTAATAGCATATCAGAAATAAGTCAAAATGTCTGTGAGTGTTAAAACTCCATAAGCTTTCTTGAATAAATTGCAAACATGTACCTAGCATTTTCAGCTTAAGAAATTATATAACATGTAAAAACATGATTATGTGACAATGTGGTAAAAACATGCAAAAAAATGTATGTTTTTAGATAGATTAAAAATTAGATCAGTAATGAACGACTCATTTCATCCAGGTAATTTTCATTACTGGTCTACATAAGCTCCTACAAAGTCGAGCACTATTTTGGCTCAAGGTGAAAACTTCTACTGGATTAGATTAAAAATTATCTAAAAATTTTTTGAGAAAAATCAAGTAAGACACTTTGGCCCATTTACTCATATAACAATCAGCCTTGATTTTGCAATAAACTGTTATAATATGAAGCCTATCCTATCTCTGCTATATATTGGGGCATTATGTACCAAACAATAAGCATCACTTGTTATTTGCAGCTATTTCGAATAAGGTTGCACTCGAGAATCCATGTGTCGTAACCCGCGGTGTGTTTCATGGGTAGCACATAAATGGCTGATTTCTTGTATTGCCTAGTGCACACTAGCAACATAACAACATGGGCGCACTATGTTTAGCCCGACATAACGACATGGACATAATGACATAAAAGAAAAAAAACATGTTTTTTCTCTTATGTCGTTATGTCCATGTCGTTATGTTGAATATAAGAGTGTGCGCGCCCATGTCGTTATGTCGATATGTCGCTAGTGTGCACTAGGCATATCTGAAAGCTTTGTGAATGTTCATAAGAATGAAACAAGAATTCTGCAGCAATTGAAACCTGGATTTGTATTTTATATTCGCTTATTTACCTATTCACTTGATACCCATGAACCACCGCATGTTACGACACATAGATACTCTAAGTGCAACCTTAGTTGAAATAGGTGTATAACTTACATTTTGCATTTGTCGCATTCCTGACGATACGAACGCAACATGGGAAAACAAACAAAATACAGTTCGATTAAAACATCACAATAAAGCACATATTGGCCATAACACATAGAATTACTAGTATTAGGAGATAGACACCTTGGCCGGTAAGGTAGCATGTCTAAAATCACCTTTGTAAAATATGATACAAACTCGATTGTAAATCAAAGCTAACCATTTGTAGATTGCACGGGTGTTCAATCAATGCTTTATTCCTTCCCGATGCGGCTTGGATGTCCTTTTGCCTTGCTCGTTGCTTCTCGGCCTTTTTTCGCGCGCCCGTCTTTTTCTTTGGCATGTTTTATAAATACTCTTTACGTGTAAGATAATTTCCGTCATACGATCAAACCAACACGTGAAATATGGTTGTATAGAACTGTCTGTTCAATCAAAGGCTCTGCTTGGTACTTAGTTTGTTGCAGAACGTTGTTGTCGTCCAGGCGTCATTTCGCGAGAGAGTGAAACTGGGCACTAGTTTTTAGGTTCATTTACTTGACACACATGACAAATAACACAGGATAACCGGATATAAGGTGCCATACAGCTAATACAGTGGAAAAGCCACGACCCAGGAACACCCCCTTATTCAGGGGAAAATGCAAGAATATATTTTAGTAAATAAACAAGATAATTTGCGCGCAAGAGTCAAATAAGTATCTAGAGGATTTTTGAGAAATTTCTGATCGTCAACTAACTAGTGGGCTTATATAGGGGGAAGAAAGAGGTAACAAATTAGGTCCAGTCCCCCCCCCCCACCTCGCTGACGACTTTTGCTAAACAGTACCCCTCCTTTCCCTTACACAGGCAACAAAGTCTTCATTCTCCACCCCCACCTCTGCTTATTGTATGCTAGTGTGCTTCTAAAGTTCACATTTATGTATACATACTCGCAAGGATAGTTTGGCTATCCGACGGAGTTTAAGACTAGCAAAGGTCGCATGCGTGATCCGCACAATTGGCATCACGCTAGCCCGGTCGCAGCTCTAGATCCCTCATGGATCTAAGCTGTGGTTTAAAGCACTTCGTTCGTGTCGAAGTCGCCCTGCAGTTTTTTTTGCCGATGAAGTTTAACTGAGGCAAACCGGCTATGCCATGCTGACGAGTCCTAATAAGGACGAAACAGCTGTCCATGGTTGCCGAACTGCACGGGTAATAGACTGTGCTAGCGTCCCGTCTTGGCCCGACTGGTGCCAATGTGTGTATGCTAGTGTGCTTCTAAAGTTCACACTTATTGCTCCATTCACACTTATTGCTCCATCCGAATCAGCACAAGAACTTGTCGAAACTTGCTTAAGAATTCTTAGTAGTTTGGAAGCCGATATAGCCAGTGAATCGCTTTACTGAGCACGTGACTTTTTGAGTGGCAGGCACAAAAATGACTGCGACCATGAGCCAGAAAACGGAGAAAAAATAAAATCTCTAGATAAAACTAAGCCATTTCTAACGAATAAACTTTCTGACTTAAGCGCTGAATACGCTGACTTAAGCGCTGAATAAGTTACTTTTTGTTGTTGTTGTTATTAAACTCTGACTCCCCACCTCCCAAAAATATCAATTACGATTCCCTTACACGCTACCCAAAAACACATGTGGCATAGTCCATTACATACACAAATATAGCCTGTGAGGGACTGTGTAATAGATATTTTTAGGAGGTGGAAAGACCATGTGGGATGATGTTGCAAAAGAGATTTTTGGTCTCTAAATATATTTTTAGGGGTGACGCCTATACTTACTAGCTTAAATGGAAACCATGCCTGGAGCACTTAAAGAAGGCTGTGCGAAACTGTCATCCTCGATGGGATCGCCACCTTATCGTGGTGAGGGTGTTTATGTGTCCCAATGACCTCTAGAGCTATGTCGGCGGGAGTATTTTACTCCTGGCAGGGACACCCATGCCGAACAGGCCGAAAGGTAGGGGCCAGACGAAGAGTGATCCACTGGTCCTCCAGGTTGGGGGTTGGGCAAAGGGTTGATAACCCTCTCCCATAAAAAAATAGCTTATCACAGAAACCAGAAGCAGAGCAAATTCACTTGGGAGGACCGTGGCTGCATCTCATGAAAGAGATTGTATGATGCGCAGAGGCCAAAGCCATCCGGACGTCCCTGGGCTGACTAAACCATTGGTCCACCCAAAACATGCAATGAGAACAGGTAATTGGAATGATAGTAGCGGCAATGTTGCCCAAGCAGCGAGGGAAATGGGCAAGGAAACTCACTGGACAGGCCAAGGGAAAATGCAGCTGAGAGATGGCGAGACGATGGTTTACTGCAGCGTAGCATTAACTTTGACACCAGAAGGCAGAAGGAAACAGGGAAGACCCAAAACAAAATGGCGAAGGACTGTGGAAAGGGAGAGAGGCGAGGCGGGGTGGAGGAACTGGGACGAGGTGCGGTCAAAAGCAGCAGACAGGGAAAAGTGAAAAAGCACTGTGAAGGCCCTATGTGCCACACGGCACGAGGAGGACAGGTAACAGGTAACGGGCGAAACTGTAGGAGGTAAGAATTCACACAAAGGGATTTGCACTTCCACATCTCCACATCATTCTTTCATATGTACCTTACGCAAAACGACGGCGACGGCAAGGAGAACATGACAAAAAATGTTTAGCGGTCAACTCTATAAGGACCTTTCCAATTTGAGAGGCTATGGTAGAAAATAGTTGACCTTATCGCCGTAAGAAATACTAGAAATCAGGGGCTCATAAGTAGGGGCAATCAACTGTGTATTTATAAGTGCCACGGCGTTTCCTATGATCAGGCTATTTCTAGAAGCACGCGCACGAACGGACCAATCAGCTACGTTGACGCTTGGCCCGGCTGATGCCAATGTGTGTACGATAGTGTGCTTTTAAAGTCCACATCAATGAAGTCAATTAAAGCAAAAATATGCTGACTTTAACAAAAAAATATATATATATTTCATGAAAGAACAATCGAACGACAACCAAATTTTGTAGGTGTCATGTATGTTTCAAGTGGGGTGCAATGAGATGGTCACGTGACGTCATCAATGGCGTCACTAAAAGTAAACTACCCTGACGCCGAAACATCGTATGACATATTAACTTGTTATGTGTCATGTAGATGTCAAGACTGGGGGGGAAGGGGGGGTTTAACAAGCTGGTAGCGTGATCTGTTAAATCGTTGACATCATCAAAAACAGAAATATAATAATTATATTTAATATTTCTTAAATTATTAAGCGAAAATAAGCAAAGTTTTGGTCGTTTGGATCCCCGCTTTTAGGCAATGCCTAAATCTTTATAATGGCGGGAATGCTATGCAATTTTACGAAATGTTGCACGCGCACGTCCGTTAGAGCCTCTCTTTGGTGTTAACACATTGACCCCTCAACCGGCCTGTACCGGCTTTGGGAAGTACCCACAACCCAAAAAATTCATAAATGCAAACTAAACACAACAAGATGAAGATACTCAGGCATCAGTCTAAGGGATAAATGGTCTTGAAGATATGCATCCAACCAAGGTGTTGGCAACTACTCTTAAGCCAAATAATAGCACAGGTTCTTTGACAAATTTTAAATCGAACAAGGAAAGAAAAGCAGAATCACCCCTCTCAATAAAACGCTCAAAATACAACACAAGGGAGAGATATCAGCAAACACAGCTCAAGACACAAATAGATACCTTTATTCTGATCCTCCAGGTTCATTTCCATGGCCTCAAAACACAATGTCCACTCCTTGAAGGCTTGTAAAACCACGAAGATGCCTTTACGGATTGAAAAGCATTCTGGGAGATCCAGGGAAAATTCACGAGCGGAGGGCCAGTCAACACTCCTCTCCCCAAAGTCTTTTCACCCCGAAGCCAAACAAATCAATTCCGGGTCATACAGACCTATAATAGCAGTGTAAACAATTTTGGAATCACTTTGGTTTCAAAAAAGACAGCATTTAGGAGAGCTGTGGTGATTCATTAGAAAATTATTTTCTCATCCAGGCAAAGCCAAACAAGAAAAAATCATCATGAATCCACCTTTGCTTGCAAATATCCATAAGCAAAGCACTCAATTATGCGCCAAAAGACTTCATGATGTCCTGAGACACTCTCCTAATATGCTCATAGCTGTATTGTTGATGAAAAATACAAGCAACCATCAACTTGTGCTGGCTTCAGCACAACGACAAGGGATTAAAAGTGGGGACCGCAAAGCACTGTTGGAAAGCTTGGATACCGCTGACTAGGTGCACCTGTGTTTGACTTTGACGGGCTGTATAAACCTCAGAATAGGGGGGGGATGTATCTGTTTTCAGTCTGTTTTTTTTTGTAAATTCAGCTCAAAAATAGCCAGGAGTCAATGGGTTAAACTACAGGCCTCCCAAGTATTGTAGTTTAAACTGAGAAAAAGTCTATTGAAAACAAAAAGAGCCAGACGTGAAATGCAGTCTGAAATGGAATTTATCTGATACATATTGCATGGCATTTTATCCCAATCCGATATGTGAAAACTCTAAAACCCTAAAACGACGACGTGTAGAGGAATGAAATCTAATAATTGGTTCAAAACAGAGCTTAATGGTGTTTACGATGTTTTTATTGTTATCAACACAACGTCATACGAAATGTAGATATTGGAGGTGCCAATCTTGTATATAGTTGTCGGGCTTCCCGTGTTTTGTTATATAATTTGCAACTACCAGCAGTCATTATCCGATTCGACAAAATACCATTTTCATTTCCTCACTTTATTCCCACTTATCAGGTTAGTAAAGCACCAACATACTTTTTAAACCCTCATTTCTGATACTCAAATCAAATCACAGATAATAACCCCTGACTAGATTAAGCACACACGATTGAACTTGCATCATTGCTCATTCGTCTGGTTACGACCCCAATAGTCGCTGTGTTCTTTTTGCACTTGAGACCACGCTTAAATGCGTCTCTAATATGCTTACTGGAGTATGCGTAAACCAAGGGGTTTACAGGGCAAGATAAAAACACCATCCACATAGCGAGTCGATATAACCACCGCGGAGTAACATACCCACCACTGCCGCAGTTATTCACCATAAAATACGGGCCCCACGATAAAAAGAACACCAAAAACAGCATAAGTCCAGTTTTGGCGATCTTGTACTCTCGTGGGATCACCGCACGTGAGCGCAGCTTTGCAGATATTTGGGTCAAGGCTCGGAGCTGAAGTGTTGCGCTTTGCTTTTTCACTTTTGGAATTTCTAGGAAATGGCCTGTGTTTCGGCGAGATGCGCATGGACTCGGCTCGGGGAAGAGACTGGCGGTGCGATCGCGAAGGGCGGGAAAATTAATCTCAGCTACCGTGCAAGTGCTACTCTCGAACATGCTATTTGCTACAGAAATCTTGCGCTTTCTGGATCCAGTAGAAAGGGGTATACCCAAGGTCGCTTTCGGCAAAGTCGCACTCCATGTGGAGACCCTGCGATCGTGTTTTCGTATAGCGCTGAAAATCAAGCCATAAGTCAACACAAGCACCGCCATGGGAATTCCAAACCCCACAACAAGCATAAAGACGTAATAGCCGCATTGCGTTTGCCAATTCGGTGAGCAGCTCATAGTTATCGGGTGATAGGAGTACTCGGTCCAGCCCGTCAGGGGTAGGGAGCCACAGAACATCGCCAGTAGCCACGTGACTAGAAGCATTAGCAGGGCCCGCTTGACCGTAAAGTTGTTCTTGTATTTCATCGGACGGACGACAGCGAAGTAGCGATCGACGCTTATGCAGCACAAAGTCGCGACTGATGCCACGAGGAGAGTTATGCAAAGCATGCCATTTACCTAAAAACAAACGTCATGTTTAACTGCTAGTAGCACGTAATTTGATACTTTCGCGAAATCCCACCAAATTCGGCATACTGTTACTAGACATCCTCGTATTCAGCACTGCACCATCCATTTCGTCAAATATTAAAAGGAAACTAGTTTTTTTTCGACTCCAAAGATTCCGAATCTAATTATCGTGGCACGATAATTAGGTAATATGAATTACATCTACCGTTCTACATATCGCATGTAGTGCTATTATAGCGTCGTTTTGGTTTGAAAATGCAGAAAAGAAACCTGTCGATTGTATTTTTGTTTTTGTTTTTATCTCTACTCAATTGAAGCTCAGGACATTTGCAAACAGGGGAAGCCCGCGTTGAAAATCTACTCCATACAAGCTTTTTAATATTCAAAAAATAATTACCGAAGTACCCTACGGCAGCGTTACTTACGATAAGACCATAATAAACACCAGGGTCTATGTCAAATGCCAAGTGGAATGAATAAAAAGGTACTTAAAGTGAATGATATAATACATAAGGTCCCCGAATGGTCCCCGAAAAAAACCTTGTTCACCCAATATGCTATTTAACTGGTACCCGAATTGTCCCGAAATTCCTCGGGTAAGTGCTAGCTAAGGACATTCGGTGGCTCTTGTACAGGCTCTCATACTATCACCTAGTACTCAGCAAGTTTTAGAGACGAACAACAACACGGTGCAGTTCATGGGAATAAAGCTCGTTATATCTTGTACTTATCCTGTTTATCGCGACAATTAGAAAGCTCATTTTCAAGTTAAAAACAGGCTTGTACCCTTAAGGAAGGCTACAAAGACGTCAATCAAAGTCGGAAATATAATTTTTACCTGTTTTAAAACATCCGTGTATAAAAAAAAAACCTTTAGGAAGAACGTGTAAGAATGAAAATTATTTATAATTTTTTATTGTTCATTCAAAAATAAAAAAATATCTTACTTATTTTATTTTAAATAGGCAGTATAAAAATTTGTGGAGGCTGGCTAAAAAAACTTGTTTTTACCCTCCCCTTTTATTTATATAGCAGAGGGAGGGGCATAAACACAATTTAGTGCTGCCGCCAAACATAAATCATCTTTTATTTTAATGTTTCTGCCGACGGAACAGTTGAGATTTGTTTCCTCAGATCGAATGTGATTTTTTCGTTATCTTCGCTGATGATGCTGGGAGATAATTCGCAAAAGGACAATTGCTTATTGTATGGAAGCTGCTTTTGATCTTTTAATCATATGATGGAAGTATATGTCGATTAAAACCCAGAATCAATTTTGTAACTTGTTGTTATGTGAAACAATGATGTTTCACTTTTCCTATCCTACTTCTGCACAGCCGTTCTTAGCGTCAGGCTAAAATAAGCCGCTCTTGCAAGACTCCTCTGAAGTTTATCAATAATTTTGTAATGATGAAGTGAGTCAGACCAAGAAAAAAATGAAACAATATGTGAGACTCTATCAATAAACAGTATTTTTGTTAGTTTATTAGTACTCTTTGTTGGAAAAACATTCGTATACGATACCAGAAAACGCTACTCTGAACATAACACGGCGACGTCAAGAGCCGTTCACGGGGCGATTGCTTAGCTGTAAGCATATTTTTGTACGCCTTCTGGTTTATGTACCAGTCAATTGAAATCACAGCACCCCGAGGACACACCCCGGGACATAGCGGGTAAAATAACCTTTATGTGGTGTTAAATGCTCGTTACTTTCCCGACTACCTGTGACGCTGTTAAAACCCCGATACAGGGCTAATAGGTGTTAAAATCCCCGTATAACCGTAACCTTCCCGGTGTGTCCCGGGGGTCTGGGGGGCCGGGCCGTCATTTGACTGGTGCATTACCGGCATGCAGTTGACGGCAAAGAAGCTAGTATTTCCACCATGTCTCGCTCGATTATAACAATATAGTTGTGTTGTAAATCAAGGTCATGTGGCAAATTTAAAATGTTCCCAGGCCGTTCAACATTGCAATAATTATTGATCAGCCAGCCAACCTGTGTTGACTTTCTTGAATGTGGGAATTCAATTTGTTCATGATATAGCAAAACTCGCTATAGATGTTTTGTTTCCACACTCTAGACGTTTCCCAAAACTATATGTTTCCCCCAACTTTTGTCTATATCAAAATAACTATTTCTCTTTAGGAAACAATATATATTCATACCCAGAAACCGGAAGCATTCTATTTCAAAATCAATAAAGCTCAAATATGCTAACAGCTTAGCAATCGCCGTCTGTGTCCCCGTGCACGGCCCTTGTCTTCGCCGTGTTCAGATGGCGTTTTCATTCGTATGCGAATGATTTCCCAGCAAAGAGTGTTCTGCAAGTGTCTTCAACAGATGTGTTCTGCAAGTGTCTTCAACAGATTGGTCTGGTAAATGCGCAGAACACTGGAATTCGCCAGTGTAGGGGGGGGGGGGGGGGGGAGCGCAGTCATATATATAATATGCAAAATTATGACCGCTTTTTGGTGTTCGAAAAAGAAGAGGGAGGCAGGCGTTGACATGCAGCCCCTAGCTACGTTCCCGCCAAGTGGCAAGTTGTATTTCAGGGAAAAAAGGGTCGAAAAATGGTCGTGCAATGTAGTAACTTCTGGTGTGTATTCTGTGCTGGGCGATACGTCAACTCACATGACCGCAAATCTTGTTTGTCCCAGGCCCCTCTCCCTCTCCCCTCGCGGCTCGGTATAACAAGATGGTTTGATGCCAACCGCAAATTAACGCCTCAGATTGCTTACAGAGTATCTTGAAATACTCCGAAAAAGGCCGAAGCGTATTCTTGTTTTCTTTCTAATTAAATAATCATGTATAGTGACCCTTGCCTATAGTGTGTTTATTCGCTAGATAACAAATAATGCCATTACCTGATTACTGACAGAAGATCCATATCACCGCGATAGGGATCCGTTATCGGCCGACAGGCCTCGAGACAAGATTTTCCCAAAAACAAATCCTGGCACTCATCACATCAGACAAAAACATCGATTTTAGACGGACGGATATATACATTCAACGCTTTGTTAAAAAGTGCGATGCCGCATCTCAGATGAGTCCACTATTACAAAATACCAAAGCTTAACTGTTGTTCTTGCAAAGACACGTTTTCAAATAAAAGAATTGGACTCGCTTCTCAAGTCTCTGCGGCTATCGGATAAATGCATTCAAGCAAAAACCTCATCGAAAAAGATTTTCTCGTATATGAGCTGTTGACGACAAAATTGGAGTCTAAGTGTTTTGATGATTATCTGTTTTTCGTAGACACTGCAAGGAACAAGTGCGTGTTGTTTCATAAGGCCAAATTGTAAGGGCATATCTTCTTGGATTGTTACATTTTCTGCATTTGGCAGATTGCTTGATCTCATTTATGTTATATCCATATATAATATAAGAGAATGGAAAGCCTTACCGTGCAAAAGACATTCCCGTAAGTGCAGTTCCTATGGACCACTCCACGGTAGCTAAGTGGGATGATGAATAAAGCGATGAAGCTGTTCGACACCGACAAATTCACGATAAATATGTTTGTCGTTCGTTTTCGCAAATGTTTGTTCCGCATAATGACAGCACTAACAGTTATGTTCAGTGTTACTGAGAATGTTATGACGATTATTGCACTGGCTGCCTCGAAGAGGCTCAAAGAATCCAGCGATGAAAAGTCGGTAGCATTTCGCGTATCATGGTAAGAAGCGTTTTCCAGAAGCATTCTTCGACAAACCCAAATCCGTGATTTCGACGCTTAAGGCTAAAAGTTTGAGCTAATGTTTTTTCCTCCTCAGCCGGGAGATTGCGATTTTCTCAGTTCAAGACAAAGGCGGAATTGTGATCTTCAATCCCTCCTTATGACTTGTATTTGATCCAATTTGCACCCCGTGCCGTACTTGATGAGAAAGCACCGGTATAGTTGAACTCCGGCTCGTAAAAACATATTTTTGAGTTTTCCAAAAGACAACGCTAATAAGCTAACAGACAAAGGATTCTAGTATACGAAAAAAGAAAACATTAAGGTGTTAACAACAGCGAGTGTTTGACACCTGTGGTTCGCCAAAGATTTTTCTCCGTGCTCCTTCCAAGTAGGTTGATATGGCTGCTATCATATAACAACGGCATTTGGTTTTGTTTGACACCAATGTGTGCAAGCCATCTAAACCCATTTCCGCTATAGAATAAGAAGAGTAAAAAACCATAGACAATAATCCGCGAATATTGGCTCGTTTGTGTGACTGTTGACAGCTGGTCCGCGATCGCTGGAATCTCGGCAGGATGTCGAATACTTATTCACACTGGCAGATGATTTATGCAAAGGAATTATGCAAAGGTTGACTGTAGTTTTCTAACCGCTGGCGTGAGGTGATGTTTTTGTGCCTATTATCTTGCTCAGCCTTTCTTTTTTGTGTAAATAACTGAGCGGGATCTTTCTTTTTGCTTCCAGGCGGTATTAAATGTTTTTATTTTTGCACTCGCCCTCGGGACTGCGCGCTGCAAAAATCTAAAGAGACTGGCTAAGCGGATTTTTTTACCTTAAAGAAATCTACACTTATGCTGTTTTACATTACTTTCGTCCTTTGAAGGTTCAAGGAGAAGAGGTTCCACTGTCTAAAATAAAAAAAACCCGTCGTTTTAAATTAGGGGTGTAGTTACCCGTTAGGCGTTAGAATCACGCGATAGCCACCAATTGGAAATGGAGAGACAAATAATTGGGAAATGTTTGGCATAACATTTTCTTTCCCTCAGGGAGCGCTGATAATCATTTCATCTTACTAAATACTGTGATTTCGGTCAAATCACCCGGAGAATTTTCTTATGATAGCCGAAATAATATTTCGCTCGCGCCTTAGAAATATGCCAAGGCGAAATAAGCTCGGTCCCAGGCCTTTGTTGAATTGAAATAGCTTTCATAACTTGTCTCTCCTGTCATCTTTCTTCATCTCTGTTCCCTGCTTCAAATCTTTCATAGAGTTTCCTGGTGATTTCATGTTCCACTCCTGACTGGGGTTTGCTTTTTACCTGGTCCACAACCTGGAATTGATGAGACCTATGTTGCTTTAATACCGTGGAAGCGTTTTTCACGTGTCCATTCTGTTTAATGGCAAGGTACCACTGCTTGTGTCGGTCTTCACCGTTGTATTGATATGAGCTGAATGTGTGAAAATAGTTCTCTGCACGGGTCTCACGCAGAAGGGTTTCCACGCTCGTGTTTGCCTGTCAAATTGAGAAAACAATAAGTACCAGAAATTACAAGAGTTTTCATGCACAGAGCGCATGAGTGATAATGCGTATAAGAGTCAAACTGCGCACCGCGTATAAGAGTCAAACTGCGCACAGCGTATAAGAGTCAGCTGCGCACCGCGTGTAAGTGTCAGACTGCGCACCGCGTATAAGAGTCAGACTGCGCACCGCGTATAAGAAACAGACTGCGCCGCGTATAAGAGTCAGACTGTGCACTGTGTATAAGAGTCAGACTGCGCACCGCGTATAAGAGTCAGACTGCGCACTGCGTATAAGAGTCAGACTGCGCACCGATATAAGAGTCAGACTGCGCACCGCGTATAAGAGTTAGCTGCGCACTGCGTATAAGAGTCAGACTGCGCACCGCGTATATCAGTCAGACTGCACACCGTGATTGCTATGCACGGTTTACGCCATACCGTCGCGTAAACTTGTCCTGTGTTGGAGATGGCAATGTACATGTCATGGGGAACACTTTTCACGCGGATCAGGCTACGTCCGTAAGACTCCAGCTCAAACAGACCTATAACATAAACAGGAATAAACTCCCTAAATATTTCATCATACAAGCGCATTGCTACTGGCGGGGCCCAAGGTCTGCACTACTTGGTAACCAAGGAACCATTCTCTTCTTGTTCTCAGGTTTTACAAATTTGTTAAACAATAAAAATTATCTGCCATCCCCCATCTCCCCTTCCCACCCATACTTCTCAATAATTAGTTGCGCGCCTGCCGTAAATGTAAGGCTGGAAAAGAGGTACATGACTGGACCTTGTATAAAGACGTCACTGTATAACACATTTAGGTAAAGGATTTCATATTGTCCATAATGACTCCTTTTCGAATTATACAAGGCCGGTAAAAGACCAGGTAGAATGGTAGAATGGTAGAAAACAATAACTTAAAAGACTAGTCACAAGCAGCAAGTAATGATAGGCTGTGCGCTTACAGCAGATGCGAATTCGACGATGATAAAATAAATAAAAAGAGTTCGATCCCGATTACACTAAATGAGAGCCGGAAAGCAGGTTAAAAATCCGCAGCTCTCCATTATTTTTCTCTGTTGCAAGACAATGCATTTTTGACCAAGCCTCAAGAGGGTTCAAGTAGAGAAATCATCACTTAAGCTAAGTGTCCTCTTGATCTGGTGCTAGTAATCCCACCCACTAGGAATCACATTTAAATGTGACCTGGCATGTCAAAATATAACTCTGACCTCACACTCACAAGTTTGACGATAGACCGATAGATCCTCATGAGGAGAGTGAAGTAGGCGGAGCACTCGTCCAGCAAAGCTTGGATGTTCATCCTACTCCCTCCCCTCCTCCGCACTTACCATACATGCTAGTGATATTCGCCGATAGACTGCCCTTGAGCGTACCGCCCGGTAACATCACGAGGTGAAATCCCGTCTTACAGTACAGCTTGACTTTTCGTCGAAATGTCGGCGTCCGTACTATTCCCGTTAATTGGTTGAAAGGGCTTTGTGACGGTAACCCTGTGGTGCTGTATCTCTTTGTCTTGGAAGTGGGCGTTGTGGCGTTCTTTCTTGGAGGTTTCGGGCTCTTGAATAGCGAAACAAGAACTAGAAGACTCGTTACGATCTGTAGAAAAGCAAAACAAGAACTACAACACTTGTTACGATCTGTAGAATTCAAGACAAGAACTAGAAGACTCGTTACGATTTCTTTTTAAATAAAAAAGGGCACTGTTAGCTATGAATTAATGAGTAGCGAACAGAATACAGCGCATACAATTGCCAAGCACTCAATTCTATCAAGATATTGAAATCTAAGAGCATAGTATGGAGATACCAATTTACCCTCTCCAATAAATAAATGAATGACGTCGTTTCCATTGATACAAAAGTTCCAAGATAACTCGTACTAATTTACAGGTAATGTACAAGAGGGCAAGTTTTTACTTTGGCTTAGCAATGCACCTTGGGTAGGCTGAGCTGCATCCATCCACGTGTGGTAGCCAACAAAAAAGCTACGGCATTCACGTGATCAACACGTGTAACAGTTAAGAAAAACATCGTTACTCACCGGCGACTGGCCAGCCATCCAACCGTGCCTTGACTGTGTTCCCCTTGATACAAGGATCGAGTTGAATGACCTTATAACAAGTTTAAGAGAAACTTCATACACGTGACCCTTGTAGGATGTCGTCGATATCCTAGGAACAAAGGAAGAAGATGAAGGTCTAAAGAATTTAAACGTGATGGAAGACCCCTAAAAGTGTGATTCCATGCGCCCATGCCGACAGATAGTGATACCTGTCTTATGAAACTCATTGAACATGCGTTTTAACATTTCTATTGCAACAGTCCCATGTGCAGATTTGTCAACCAATCGTCGCCCAAGATCACCCGTTTTGCTTCTTATCACGATTTTCTCCAGTTATTCACCGATAATGAGTGTAACGGATACTCAGCCATCCCCACGAACCATGCCGATGTGATCAGTCCTTGGTGAGATACGCTTAATGTCCTACACGTGGCACCTCATTACCTCGTGGATCACTTAATTCTACTAGTCGAAACACTTTGGAAGCTAGTTTCTACTGGTTAAATCTCTTTGAAAGCGATTATCTTTTCTAAGGGTTTTTCTATCTCAGGGATTTTAGTTTAGAGCCTGGGGCTTTAAGTACTCAACTGTTTCCGGTTTTTAATCAAAGTAAGGTCACACTATTGATATTGCTGCTTATGTAATTGCCTACCTCAAACAACGACGAGAGCACGTAAACACAAGAAAGAGCCTCTACAATTCTCGGAACTTATACGGTAATCTCGGGAAGATCTACTTAGCATGTATAACACTCACTTCAATAAGCTAGTGACAGTTAATTTATATTACAACACTTTATATTAAACAATGAGTAGCAAAAGTGTTAATACCCTTATATTGCAAAATAAAAATTAAATAAAAGTTTAATGCTGACTTAGCTGAAATGCTTTTCCATTCAACCATGGATGTATGTTCTGCTTCTAATTAGAACCGAGGTATGTTTTTTAATTTTTTTGGTGACTGTTTTAAGGAAGCAATAAGGAATAGCGGAATTCTATTTAAGGGAGAAATGTATAGCTGAATGCGCACACGACATTGGACCGTGGTCCATGGCATTTAAGTGTTTTGATTTAATGTTGAATGAAGGTATCGAAACGGTCTGACAGACCACTCACCTCAATATACAGGTTTAAAGCAAGCATCTCCGGAGAATGTATATACGCAAGTTTTAACAAAAAAGAGCAAGAAAAAGCCTGACATATGCCTACCTCCCGCAGTGATGATTGCGAAAACAAATTGTCCTCATGAGCAAAAATGCCGCAGAAAGACGTTAGTCGCCCTTAATCATAAACGCATGGTCGTTGACGAGGAAGTAACAATAATGTCAGGCGATTTCTTAAGTATCCCCAGAGGATCTTGTAACACCATCTGTTTGGTTTGACTTTGTGCCACCGAGAGGCGAGGAATGCAAGTCGTGAGGGTAACATGTGGGGATTTCTCAGCTTCGGTTTAAAGCATCCTTACGGGGCATCCTATGCCAAGATTCGTTGCAAAGGTTTGCTAAAAGGGGAGCGGGGGTTCACAGACATAGTTATAAACTGAACTGTCTAGCGTGCCCTTTGCGCACATCCCTACCTGTTAACAAAGATGGGATAAGCCTTTAATCACTACAATATGCTAAAAACAAACTTTAGATCTGGACGAGTTTCACACCATTACTCACCTGTTTGCATGCTAGGGCAGGAGTCAATCGACTTCGAGGTAAGGGGCGAGTGATTAAAGGCGTGCAAACAAGCCAAAGTGTTCCTCTTTAAGCCAAAGATTCTCTTGCGCTGTCGTCCTCATTTACAGGAAAATTAGAATTAGCTTCTTTGCTAACTCAAGCACGCACTACAAAGATTTAGGAATTGGTTACGATTGGACGAGGGCGCTAACAAGTGGGACTACGCCTGGATTATAAACATACTTCGCGTTCGTATCGCGTCATTGATCGCGCGTACAATGTAAGGGATGAGTTACGCCCTTACAATCGTGACTCTGACAGGTGGATTAGGCCTTGGGATTATTTATAACTAAAGACAAAGCATTGCGTATTAATAGCGCTACAAGCCATAGACGAGCTTCAGGTACAAGCCATAGACGAGTGTGCGCTACAAGCCATAGACGAGTGTGCGCTACAAGCCATAGACGAGCGTGCGCTACAAGCCATAGATGAGCGTGCGCTACAAGCCATAGACGAGCGTGTGCAACAACCCATAGACGAGCGTGCGCTACAAGCCATAGACGAGTGTGTGCTTCAAGCCATAGACGAGTGTGTGCTACAAGCCATAGACGAGCGTGTGCTACAAGCTATAGACGAGTGTGTGCTACAAGCCATAGACGAGTGTGCGCTACAAGCCATAGACGAGCGTGCGCTACAAGCCATAGACGAGCGTGCGCTACAAGCCATAGACGGGTGTGTGCTACAAGCCATAGATGAGTGTGCGCTACAAGCCATAGACGAGTGTGCGCTACAAGCCATAGACGGGTGTGTGCTACAAGCCATAGATGTGTGTGCGCTACAAGCCATAGACGAGCGTGTGCTACAAGCCATAGATGAGCGTGTGCTACAAGCCATAGACGAGTGTGCGCTACAAGCCATAGACGAGTGTGCGCTACAAGCCATAGACGAGTGTGCGCTACAAGCCATAGACGAGTGTGCGCTACAAGCCATAGACGAGTGTGCGCTACAAGCCATAGACGAGTGTGCGCTACAAGCCATAGACGAGTGTGTGCTATAAGCCATAGACGAGCGTGTGCTACAAGCCATAGACGAGTGTGCGCTACAAGCCATAGACGAGCGTGTGCTACAAGCCATAGACGAGTGTGCGCTACAAGCCATAGACGAGCGTGTGAAACAAGCCATAGATGAGTGTGCGCTACAAGCCATAGACGAGTGTGCGCTACAAGTCATAGACGAGTGTGCGCTACAAGCCATAGACGAGCGTGTGCTACAAGCCATAGACGAGCGTGTGCTACAAGCCATAGACGAGTGTGCGCTACAAGCCATAGACGAGTGTGCGCTACAAGCCATAGACGAGCGTGCGCTACAAGCCATAGACGAGCGTGCGCTACAAGCCATAGACGAGTGTGCGCTACAAGCCATAGACGAGTGTGCGATACAAGCCATAGACGAGTGTGTGCTACAAGCCATAGATGAGTGTGTGCTGAAGCCATAGACGAGTGTGCGCTACAAGCCATAGATGAGTGTGCGCTACAAGCCATAGACGAGTGTGCGCTACAAGCCATAGATGAGTGTGCGCTACAAGCCATAGACGAGTGTGCGCTACAAGCCATAGACGAGTGTGCGCTACAAGCCATAGCCGAGCGTGTGCTACAAGCCACAGACGAGTGTGTGCAACAAGCCATAGACGAGCGTGTGCTACAAGCCATAGACGAGTGTGCTACAAGCCATAGACGAGTGTGCGCTACAAGTCATAGACGAGTGTGCGCTACAAGCCATAGACGAGCGTGCGCTACAAGCCATAGACGAGTGTGCGCTACAAGCCATAGACGAGTGTGCGCTACAAGCCACAGACGAGCGTGTGCTACAAGCCATAGACGAGTGTGTGCTACAAGCCATAGATGAGTGTGTGCTGAAGCCATAGACGAGTGTGCGCTACAAGCCATAGATGAGTGTGCGCTACAAGCCATAGACGAGTGTGCGCTACAAGCCATAGATGAGTGTGCGCTACAAGCCATAGACGAGTGTGCGCTACAAGCCATAGACGAGTGTGCGCTACAAGCCATAGACGAGCGTGTGCTACAAGCCATAGCCGAGCGTGTGCTACAAGCCATAGATGAGTGTGCGCTACAAGCCATAGACGAGTGTGCGCTACAAGCCATAGACGAGTGTGCGCTACAAGCCATAGACGAGCGTGTGCTACAAGCCATAGCCGAGCGTGTGCTACAAGCCATAGACGAGCGTGTGCTACAAGCCATATACGAGTGTGCGCTACAAGCCATAGCCGAGCGTGTGCTACAAGCCACAGACGAGTGTGTGCAACAAGCCATAGACGAGCGTGTGCTACAAGCCATAGACGAGTGTGCGCTACAAGTCATAGACGAGTGTGCGCTACAAGCCATAGCCGAGCGTGTGCTACAAGCCATAGACGAGTGTGCGCTACAAGTCATAGACGAGCGTGTGCTAAAAGCCATAGACGAGCGTGTGCTACAAGCCATAGACGAGTGTGCTACAAGCCATAGACGGGTGTGCGCTACAAGTCATAGACGAGTGTGTGCTATAAGTCATAGACGAGTGTGCGCTACAAGCCATAGAAAAGCGTGTGCTACAAGCCATAGACGAGTGTGCGCAACAAGCCATATATGAGTGTGCGCTACAAGCCATAGACGAGTGTGCGCTGGCTTTTAGCCCTGTAATATTCAAGTTTGACCAGGAACAAATTGAAACAGTAGCTGTCTCCAAAACGCTTTATTTTCTGATTTAGAAATTAACATACTATAAGACCCGAAATATCCAAGCACAGCAGTATCCAATTCATCAAAGCCGCACGTTCTTATGGGATAGACATGCAGAATTACAGCCTACTAGAGCCCAGTCTCCACAGGGTGCCAAGTGTACAAGTGCTCAGGGATGGACCGTCTATTAGAGCCTAGCCCCACTCAGGCATCAAGTGCGCAAGTGCTCATGGGATAGACATTTCTTTTCTTTAGCGGGAAAAACACTGCAAACAGGGCCAGTGGCGGGAGAATGTTATGCAAAAGGGCAAAAACATCTCACAGTTTTCAATATTCTGCGAACACTCGCGCACGATTTCTAACTGCAAAATCGCATTGTGGTGCCGTCATTCAAAATTCTTTAAGCACTGAAATGGTATCACGCCATTCCGTAAGGCGCTGACGAATCAAAAAGCACCAAATGTAATTCCGTTCGATTGAACCATGGAAGCCAAAAACCGGTGTAGCAGAACATTGAAAGTGGCAGTAATGCTGATGCTGTTTGCACCGAAAAGTATTTCATATAATTCTATAGTCTGTGGCGAAAGCAATGCAGAGACGGTCTTAAGATAGGTACTTTATTAAAACTTCTATAGATACATCTTTAATAACATATAGCTGCGACCCGGCTAGAAGTTGTTCTTAAGAAGTAAACTACGTCCACATTAACTGGGTGTTCGGATTAAGTGAG
The DNA here is from genome assembly GCF_932526225.1 of Nematostella vectensis. NCBI lineage: Eukaryota > Metazoa > Cnidaria > Anthozoa > Actiniaria > Edwardsiidae > Nematostella > Nematostella vectensis. The sequence continues at coordinate 19,800,928 of NC_064035.1, forward strand.
GTCCTACACGGTTTAAAGCTTCGGAAAGGTGATAAAGTGTCCGTGATAACCAGGGGGGGCTCTAAATTAATTTAAATGCCTTCCGTAGACACTTTGTATAGGAACAAGCATTTTTTTCTGTACTAAGTATCTGCCTCAGTGTTGTACGCTGACCAGTGAGCGATGTTCAGCAGACGCAAGGGCGGCGTGGTCGCGGGGCTCGTGAAAAGTGACATGGAGGTTGTGCGCATGACACTTGGCGGGACTGCCATCCCGTCGAACAGTCGCACTGCAATCAAAGTGCAGAATGTTCTTTTTATTCATGCTACGACTACAAGGACAGACAGATAGTTTAAAAATTCAAGAGTGATATGAACTCAAGTAAAAATTTTGTCAGGCAAGTGCTGTTTGGCAAAACTAGAAAGGGAACGTTAGTAGGATTTGATGGTTTTATTACAAGCCGATTCTGAGTTCATTAGCAAGTGAACGACGCTTTATCTCTGGCTACAGCGGACAACGAGCGACCCCGCCCTAAAAACAGTTAATAAGGCACTGATTCTACCAAAAACAAATTGTATTGTATGATAAATGTCGATCAAAGATGTCACTTGGACAGAACGCAGCTTACCTCGTCCCAATCGGAGACGATGTAATAACCCAGACTTCCTAAAAACAGAAAACATAAAAAATCAGACCATTTTTTGATCGATAGACTATTTAAATAGCAAAAGGGTAGAGAAAAAAAAACTGTCTAACTGTTCACAATCACGTTGAACTTAATTAACCGTTACATAGAGGCTAAGGCATTGAAAGATGTTTAGAACTGTTTAGCTGTACATTTTATAACGTCTGCTTGGAAGTTTTCAAAGACTAATAATTTATGAATTTTATTTTTCCTCTCACGCTGTAACAAAACAGTGGATTCCTTGTCATTTCGTACTTACGTCTTTCTCTCAATAAGCTGGCAACATCATTTTCGGATACTTCTAAAAAGACAAAATACAGGCTTAGCGGATAATCAACTTGTACGGGTAGTCTACGAGGGTACTTGTATTAAGCAAAATAACGGCCATAAAAAGGCTTACGTTAGATCAGAAGCACGATGCGAAATCTGTTTTGCTTACCACTAACACTGGGAAGTCGGCACTGCGCCAACTCAATAACGACCAAAGCCAGGAGTAGCACTTGAATTAAGCTTTTCATCTTGCTCGTCTGCCTTACTCTCGGTGTCCGCTACTCGGGTGTTCGTGGAGGGCTTTTATAAGAGCGTGAAAGGTCGACAGGTGCAAACCACTTGCCTAAAGGGAGGACAATTAGGCCACAACCAAACCTCTGATTAAAGTCATGATCACATTTTCTAGCCATTTCGAGTAAACTACGTATTCCGTTCGAGCCGTGATAATTGAGCTATTAAAGCGAAGGCAAACACTTGGCCTAGACGCCAACCACCTCCAGTAACCTCAGAATTGAGCTTTTCATGGTGATTCATGCCCGATTATATCAGTTCAATGACTTGGTCATATCTTTAGATGTGAAGTTAATAACTTGTGGGGCCGATAAAATACTGATTCGATAACAGACAATACAACGTCCCCGGTTGAATATCTTGATAGAAAACTTATTTCCTTCAGTATTCGCTTATCTCGACACTTCACTTAGTAAAACTGATTTTCATTAGGTATTCAACTACAAAATAGAAAAAGTAAACTAGAAAAGTCTGATAACTACATTTAAATTTCTTATTCGGAGATGCAATAGAGATTAAGCTTCAAACAAACAGCAAACGATGTGATATGGAAGAAAACGTAGAAATAAACTAGAATTTTTGGCATTTTCAAAAACATCTAATTCACCGATGCTGTATAATTTGAGTTTCAAATAAACAGCAAATGCGCAACAAGGAAAGAAAAAAGATTAGAAATGCCGAGTGAGAATGAAGTTCATGGAGGCTCATTAGAGGATTGGCGTCAAGCTGTCTTGCCTACGACACAGTACACGAGGTGTTAATGACGCCGCGATATCATGCCCCATTAACGAAAAGAGCTCTAAATGAACATCGCGCAAACCAATTCAACGAAGAAGTACCTACACTTTCTATGTAAACCCCGGGGAAATGGTAATACATACTTACCGCCCTGTTTCCTTTTTTACAACGGCGTTTAAGTTCAAAGTTATTTTGAAAAAATAAAATACAAAAATACACATCTACCGTCGTCAAAAGAATGATAAAAGCATAAGTAAAACCAACGATAAAAACATAATAATAATCCATAAAGGATGCAGAAAGTAAGTATGGAAATACCGTAGAGTATTTCCTTTATCCCTGCCGGCGTGTTTTCGTGCTGCAAAAACACCCCCGTTTTTAATTTAATTCCAATATTTATTATCTGTAGTTATTTATTTTATGCTGCTATTTTAAATGCTGTCAATGCGCCATTTAAGTGCGGGTACTTACAACAAAATGTTACAACAAATAATGATAAAACGCTATCAAATAGAAGTTATCACAATTGCTATATGTGATCAAAAAATGCTATTATTTGTTGGAATTGTATCTTCTTAAGCCCCGTGCAAACTGCGCCAGCACCTCCCAGCATTGCTGGCTAGTTTTCGCTCGACTGACATAGGACAAAGAACATGTAAAAATGGGAAATGGACTTTGTGACAATTCCCTTGGTCTTGTGGTCAGTCGAGCAAGAATCCGCCAGCAATGCTGGCCGGTGCTGGCGCAGTTTGCACGGGGCTTTAAGCCAAGTTTAAACGTCGTATTATCCATGAGCCGTATTCAATGCAAACATAGTTAGCAATTATCGCCTGGCATCCTTGTCGATACTTTAAACTTGAAGGACTCGCAATTATTTAGTTTAATGCTATAAACAAACGGATGCTGACTTAAAATATCTCCCGATTACAAGAAGCTTTCTTGTTTTGCTTGTTATGGCGACGCGTTGCTGTGCACGTGACTATCAATAAATCGAACAAAGACATGCTTCTTTGAAGTTCGCCGGGTTTCCTAACCAGTCTCCCTCTACTAACCATGATGCAAATGCATACACATAATTAAATCAAGTCAATTGTTTGATCTCCATTTGCATTGAATACGGCTCATGAAAAATACGTTTGAACTTAGCCTTAGTTAGCAGCTATTCTTTGACATCGCAACATGTTAGGGACACGGAGAAGGCGTTCATACTCACCGAAATCCATACTACTCTGAAAAGTCGTGACTTTCTTTTCAGTGATTTATCGTATTATAGCACCACGTGACGGGGCGCTTAATAGAATGTTTGCGATAGAAGCACTGAAATTGAAGCAGATCGACTAATGTATAATCAGCCGTTTTAGTTTTGCCTCGAAAAGTCTATTTTCTGGCCGTTCAAGATGGAGATATAATACACATAATACTTGGAAATGAAGGGCAAAGAGGCTTGAGGAAAACCAAGGGGAGCGGTTTAACAGAGTACAACATCAAACAAGGAAGCTATATATCGGTAAAAAACATATTTTCGGCAAGAAAATAATCATTACAAAACATCATGCTGGAACATAGCTTCTTATATTAATCCTCAAGCTATCGTGGTTTCTGACAGTGCATGCTCAATCATGAAGAACTGCTGACCAACGCACTAAGCCTATATTACAGTCACTGCTGAGTAGTTTATTGAGCCTAAAGTAGTCACTGCTGACGTACTGATTAAGCCTATAGTACAGTCACTGCTAACCAATTAAGTGAGCCGACAGAACATCCACTACTGGCCAATGAAGTGAGCCGACAGTACATCCACTACTGGCCAATGAAGTGAGCCGGCAGTACATTCACTGCTGGCCAACTCTCAAAATTAGTATATTATGTAGGAAGTAAGAAGTTGTGGTATAATCTTTGAACGCTGATGCTGATCTCTGGAGAAAAACTAAGTGTTGGGATTCTGGAGAGGAAAAGAAAACAAGGTTGAAGGTTAAGATTTGGCAAGTGTTCCGTTCAGCCAGCTGATATTAAGAATGGCTAAGCAGGAGATTAGGCCCAAGCCTTTAGCAATTTAATGCATTGCCTAATGGGTAACCCCCTTTGCAATGCCCCCCATTTGTAGAAAAGTCATTCTATTCCATTAAGTTACCATGTGGATATGTGGCCATATTATTGGCTGAGGAAGTTGGTATATCTCATCAGCATGCCTGTAACATACCTCATCTGAGCATACCTTTAACATACCTCATCTGAGCATACCTCTAACATACCTCGTCTGAGCATACCTCTAACATACCTCATCTGAGCATACCTCTAACATACGTCATCTGAGAATACCTCTAACATACGTCATCTGAGAATACCTCTAACATACGTCATCTGAGAATACCTCTAACATACCTCGTCGGAGCATACCTCTAACATACCTCGTCGGAGCATACCTCTAACATACTGCATCTGAGCATACCTCTAACATACCTCATCTCAGCATACCTCTAACATACTTCGTCTGAGCATACCTCGTCTGAGAATACCTCTAACATACCTCGTCTGAGCATACCTCTAACATACCGCATCTGAGCATACCTCTAACATACCTCATCTGATCATACCTAACATACCTTGGCTGAGCATACCTCTAACATACCTCATCTGAGCATACCTTTAGCATACCTCATCTGAGCATACCTTTAACATACCTCATCTGAGCATACCTCTAACATACCTCGTCTGAGCATATCTCTAACATATCTCATCTGAGCATACCTCATCTGAGCATACCTCGTCTGAACATACCTCTAACATACCACATCTGAGCATACCTCTAACATACCTCGTCTGAACATACCTCTAACATACCTCGTCTGAGCATACCTCTAACATATCTCGTCTGAACATACCTCTAACATACCTCATCTGAACAGACCTCTAACATACCTCATCTGAGCATACCTCTAACATACTTCGTCTGAGCATACCTCGTCTGAGAATACCTCTAACATACCTCGTCTGAGCATACCTCTAACATACCTCATCTGAGCATACCTCTAACATACCTCATCTGAGCATACCTCCAACATACCTCATCTGATCATATCTAACATACCTCGTCTGAGCATACCTCTAACATACCTCATCTGAGCATACCTTTAACATACCTCATCTGATCATACCTTTAACATACCTCGTCTGAGCATACCTCTAACATACCTTTATCATACCTCATCTGAGCATACCTCTAACATACTGCATCTGAGCATACCTCTAACATCCCTCATCTGATCATACCTGACATCCCTCATCTGATCATACCTAACATACTGCATCTGAGCATACCTCTAAAATACCTCGTCTGAGCATACCTCCAACATACCTAATCTGAGCATACCTCATCTGAGCATACCTCTAACATACTGCATCTGAGCATACCTCTAACATACCTTATCTGAGCATACCTCTAACATATCTCGTCTGACATATCTCTAACATACCTCATCTGAGCATACCTCTAACATATCTCGTCTGATCATACCTCTAACATACCTCGTCTGATCATACCTCTAACATACCTCGTCTGATCATACCTCTAACATTCCTCGAATGAGCATACCTCATCTGAGCATGTCTAACATATCTCATCTGAGCATACCTCTAGCATACCTCATTTGAGCATACCTCTAACATACCTCGTCTGAGCATACCTCTAACATACAAGATCTGAGCATACCTCTAACATACCTCGTCTGAGCATACCTCTAACATACCTCATCTGAGCATACCTCTAACATACCTCATCTGAGCATACCTCTAACATACGTCATCTGAGAATACCTCTAACATACCTCATCTGAGCATACCTCTAACATACCTCATCTGAGCATACCTCTAACATACGTCATCTGAGCATACCTCTAACATACGTCATCTGAGCATACCTCTAACATACTTCGTCTGAGCATACCTCGTCTGAGCGTATCTCTAACATATCTCATCTGAGCATACCTCATCTGAGCCTTCCCTTATAACATACCTCGTCTGAACATACCTCTAACATCTGAGCATACCTCTAACATACCTCGTCTGAACATACCTCTAACATACCTCATCTGAGCATACCTCTAACATACCTCGTCTGAACATACCTCTAACATACCTCATCTGAGCATACTTCTAACATACCTCATCTGAGCATACCTCTAACATACTTCGTCTGAGCATACCTCGTCTGAGCATATCTCTAACATATCTCATCTGAGCATACCTCATCTGAGCATACCTCTAACATACCTCGTCTGAGCATACCTTTAACATACCTCATCTGAGCATACCTCTAACAAACTGCATATGAGCATACCTCTAACATCCCTCATCTGATCATACCTGACATCCCTCATCTGATCATACCTAACATACTGCATCTGAGCATACCTCTAAAATACCTCGTCCGAGCATACCTCTAACATACTCTGAGCATACCTCATCTGAGCATACCTCTAACATACTGCATCTGAGCATACCTCTAACATACCTCATCTGAGCATACCTCTAACATACCTCGTCTGAACATACCTAACATACTGCATCTGAGCATACCTCTAAAATACCTCGTCTGAGCATACCTCTAACATACCTCATCTGATCATACCTAACATACCTCGTCTGTGCATACCTCAACATACCTCATCTGAGCTTACCACTAACATAACTCGTCTGAGCATACCTCTAACATACCTCGTCTGAGCATACCTCTAACATACCTCATCTGAGCTGGGCAGGTTCTGCATCCTGTACTGCAGTAGGGCCTGAGTCAACACGTTTGACACCTGTAGGGCTACTGATGCATCTTCCTCCGAGCTTACCAGCTTTCCCTGAGGAACAACCACCACAATAATCATAAAAGCTGTTTAACAAATGCCTAGCGAGGTTATATACTCTGCATCAATGCTTCAAGAGTGAGTGATTTTGCATTACGGCTGTATTAAGTAAGATTTAATGATCGAATGCGCTACTACATAAACATTATCATTACCATCATACCTGGATAAGCAACCACGAACCTTACAACTGCGTTATTTACCAAGTTTAGAATGTCTGTTGAGGAAAAGGAACACATCTTACCAGTTCTCCCAGTCCTTTGATAAACTCTTGATTAGCCACATTAGACTTGCGTGGAGCTGGTTGTTGTGTTCCACTGGTGGGTGGGGCCGTATATGGGGGCGGCCCACTTGTAGATGGGTTAGCGTATGAGGCCCCATGATCTCTTTGCTGGTGACAGAACATGCATTTGGCTGTTACAAAACTTGGTGGAGACACTCAAAGAGGTGCCTAAATCCTTCACATAATGACTAGTTGATGTCATTGAATTTGCACATAATACTCAAAGGGGCTTAAGATTTAAATCTATAGAGTCTCACCACACTGGTCTGCTGTTGGCTTGCAGGCTGGTAGCTGTAGGGATGGGAGTAGCTTTGGTTGTAATTATAGTGCTGCTGTTGCGACTCTTGTTGAGGATGGAACGCCTCTCTTGGCAGCAAGGAGTTACTAAGAAGTGGCCAAACATTAGCAATAGGGGGATGAAGGGGAAATACACTATATGGTGTAGCTTTACGTACCTTTGGCTAGAACCAGCATAGGTATCATTAGGAGCATAGCTTCTTCGCTGATAGCTACTCCCCATGAGAGATGGATATTGTTGCGACTGGGAACTCTGGTGCCAGCCTCTACCTCTACCACCTCTACCCTGATCATTTGGCTGACCCCTCATGCCACGCCCACGTCCCCTTGTGTCCCCATAACTTTGTTGGCTGTTGTTGTCATATTGCTGGGGGTTGGTGGCTTTGTATCCTGTGTTACTGTTGCCACGGTGTCCATATGAATTGTTTGTTTGTCCTCCTCTCATGTGATTGCCTCTAGCCCCTCTTCCTCTCCCAGAAACTCCTTGTCCTCTGGCTGAAGACCCTTGTCCTCTGCCCATGGTGTTTTGAATAGACGTTCGAGAAATACTGGTCTGGTTGACAGAAGAGTATGGACTAGCCTCTACTCTTGTCTTGACTTGCTTACGCCCTTCTTTTTGTTCCAGCTTGTAAGCCTCGTCCAAAAGCCTGCCTGTAAGTTCAGAACGCTTCTTGACATTGGAGCGTACAGCTGTAGCTACTTCGGGGCATTTCTCCTTCTGTGAAGAAAGAAAGTCATTGCAAAGTCATGAAAGAGAAAAGCAAAATGTCGCAACAGCAGACCTATGTCCAAAATGTCTTTTGTTTCAAGAGGCTCTCAATGACATAGGGTGAAAGAGAGTTTATAGCTCTTGATACAATATAAATGCATTGGATATTTCAATGAACCATAGGCTCATTGAAGCACTTGTGAAAGTTGAGTAGCAGTATAGTAACTATGGAAACACTCGCACTGGGTTCATGTTTTCAGAGCCTTTACTGTGGAACCCTGTGTAGTATGTCCTTAATTTGATTAAGACTCAAATGCATTCAAACAAGAGACAGAAGTGTGCATCAAATTTCATTCATATCTCATTTTCGTCAATATCATACACTAATGGCAGGAGTACCACAGCCCTATCTCCAAACAGAGGCAGCTTTAAAATACCCATAAAACAGGTTACAACATTTCCATACATACACAGCAATGTATGGAAAAAGGGGCCCAAGTTACAGAAACTGAAAAGCTAGTTGCAGGCTTAGAATACAGCCCAGAAGAGTTCCTAAATATCCCATTGAAATGCAACTTGCTACAGGCAGCTGCCTTTGAGGATCGATTTGAATCACTTCAGTATTTGGTTACACATTTGTCTTTTCACCAGGAATGTAATCATCAGTAAGACATGAGTTAGATAAACACTTTGTGATGAACTCCAGACACGTAAGGCTGATTTAGACAGCACGATTTAGTTGTATGCAAGACCTCGACAACCCAAGTCACAGAGTGAGCTTGACTACGAATGTTGTAGTGTGTAATTCAGGGCTAAAACATGTCGTAAGTAGGTCGCATGAAACTAAATTGTGCTGTATAAATCAGCCTTTAGGCAGGCTTTTAAATCTTGGGTTCAATCTTGGATTTAAAAGCCATGCTGGAGGATCCAACCCTTTCTTTTTTAGACATAAATTCTAGGTGTACCGGACTACTTGTCATCCAAACATATAAAAGAGTTTCAAGGATTTTCACAAAAAATTACATCCTGAGAACAAATGTGTTTGGTATGTATTCAACAAAGCCATGATGGAATTGTTGAATAGTAGGGAACTCACCAGCACATTAAAGCGATGCTTGGCTCCAACAAGGTGAGGGAACTTCAAGTTGTGGTCAAACTTAGAATCGCACAGTTCACAGTGGTACCTGGGACTTTGGCCTGTCACCTGTATTTCAGTGACATATTCCAGGCCTAGAAAGACCAGGTAGGAAGAACCAACAACAGCAAATGGGGTGAGAATGGATGTCATTTTCACCACACAGGTTAAGGACATACAGTTATTGATATGATTTGAATAAGCTTTCAGATCCAAGGAGTAAATTAGAAGACAAAAATGATGAAATGATTTATTTTAGAATCTTTTACCGACCTCTACTAAGGATAGAACACAAAGCTACTTGCAGAATTTTTAGAGCACGAAATGCCAATTTGTCAGTCAAACAACCAAACAAATGATCCCACTTGTGACAATGTAGTAAATTTCTGCAAGCAAGCTAAATGGATTAAAACAAGCTAAATGGATTAAAGCAAGCTAAATATATTAAACCAAGCTAAATCGATTAAATCAAGCTAAATGGATTAAAGCAAGCTAGATGGATTAAAGCAAGCTAAATAGATTAAAGCGAGCTAAATGCATTAAAGCAAGCTAAATGAATTAAAGCAAGCTAAATGAATTAAAGCAAGCTAAATGGATTAAAGCAAGCTAAATGAATTAAAGCAAGCTAAATGGTTCAATAAAACATGCTTCTCAAGAAAATAATTTGGCACGTTATTCTCATTTGGTGTTAATACTAACTGTACATTTATGTGAAATGTCACATGTTTCAATGTTTAAATCCACGTTATATTTTGTAATGGATGGAATTTGATGGTGATGTGTAATTTTGTATTAGAAAGACAATGCTTATTCAAATCACATCGCAGGAGTACAACTGTACAATGTATCAGAATGTCATAACATCACATTGTTCCTTTGCGACCCAAATTTATGATATAACTAAATCATATAAGAGGTTGAGGGGTTCCTAAACTACCATTTCTTCAGACATTTGACAGCTGAAGAGATATGTAGCTTGTACAACTAGAAAGAGAAGCTGTAAAAACAATATTGTCTGCTTAGGCATGATGGAAACAGGGAAATAAATTTAGACAGGGATGAAATGGTATGTTGTACAGGAGTGGCGGCATTGAAGTTTCAAGCAATTACCCATAATCAGAGCAAAAAAAGCTCCAAAGAAGGGATAATTCTTGAATCATCAGCATAGCTCCTCTGTTTTCACAAAGGCATACAACAAACTGCTTCAACCCCGTGTTTATTCATTTCCCCGAAGAGACATCATTGAATTTATTATGGCACATCATCAATAACACATCAGACAATGGTTTGCATGCTAGAACTGTAGGAGTCAAATCACAGGTAGCCCAGGCAATGGTTTTGAAGCTTGTTCGTAGCTTGGAATCGGCTGTTATCTCTTACATTCGATATGTGGCAAAACATCGGAGCTAAATCATTTTTCCTGGCTGCTAGCCATTTTTTTAAACAAATAAGCAGCCATTTGAATCCTTGACCGCCGCCAATGGACAATTAGGTACGCTCGGATGAACACGGAGAGAAGCAAACAAATTATAGCGCGAGGCTGTAACTGGCACTTTTGAAACGGATTTCATAATTTTTCGCGGTCTAAAACTCAGAACTATAAGTTTTCGAAGCAAGGTAAATAATCTGTTATCTCTTATTTTTGTTTAATTTATATAACAGATCACTATACGCCGATGAAAGCCTTGCAGACTTTCCACCTCGCAGCTAGACCTCACAGGCTAATAATAGTTTGCTTTGCTCCGTGTTCAGCCGAGCGAACCTAAATGTCCAACGGCGGCGGTCAAGGATTCAAATGGCTGCTTACCCATTTTAAAAAATGGCTAGCGGCCAGGAAAAATGATTTAGCTTGGATGTTTTGCCACATATCGAATGCAAGTGTACCCTGGCATAGGTCTGCGAGATAACAATATTTCGTTTGTTGTATTTTCCTCGCGAATTTCGACGGCATTTGAGTGCTACCGAAAATGGCACCTCCAACCTTGTTTCTTTCCTTAGTAGGGGGAGAGAAGTCATATATTCCCTTACGAAAAAGCCCCAAAATCGTATATTACACATAAATATGACAACAAAAAGGCATGTTCTAAGTTTTAAGGCAATTTTATTGGCAATGTTTCACAAAATATCGAGACTTCAATCTACTCGTTTTACCTCTAAGAATAACAGCCGATTCCAAGCTAGGAACAAGTTTCAAAACCATTGCCTGAGCTACCTGTGGTCAAATCTGATATGGTGATCTGATATAGTGTTCAGCCACAGAGACAAACTGTGTTTGGGTCACACATTTGTGGGGTCGTGTTTTAGGTCTTACAGCTTTTTATTTAAAAAAAAAGAATCAAATATCTTTTATGGAAACAGATATTATGTAAATCTTGTATTCTAGCGAATCTGCACTACTTTGGGTTCAAACTTATAAACAAATACAACTGAACTTAAAAAGGTATAGCCCATCTGTAAAAAGACATTTCCAATGTCCCATGACACATTTTAAAAACAGAACAGTTAAAAAGTGTGGTACAAAGGGCGATAAAAATTGGAAAATAGTGCGAGTTCATTCCAGAATAGTGCAGTAAAATGCACAAGCAGCCACAGTGCATTAAAGAGAACGTGACATGAAATTATATTTGCTTATTTTGACAAATTGACTAGTTAGTATAGTAGCGTAATATCCCAACAATAATTGATTGTGGAGACCGAATCTTCCCCAGAAAATAGCTGAGTGTAACCTGAGCAAAGTATCCATAAGGAATCATGCAGCAATTGGAGCGGTGTTTTTTATTAATATTTTTTATAAGCTTTTGAACACCATTTGCTCGCGAACCACCCAACTTTTTGGCAAACTCACTTCTTTTTCGATCACAATTGTGATCAAAGAAATAAGATATACGCTGTAAATAATTGCGAGACGATATTACAAGGCAAAAAGTAACGCATCTATATTTCGGCAAAGCAGAATGCATATTGTAAAAGCGTCTATGCTTTCAAGTAATATAGAGAAAAATATTTTTTTATCCAATTTATTGCGAATTGTCACAAGAACAAAACACGCTCTTAGAAGAACGTTTTTTATGCACTAAACAATGCACTAAATAATGAAACCTATAGATTACAGCAACCTATCTACACAAAGAGATAAACAAAACGTCAAGATATCAAACTCAAAGAGAAATGACTGGAAATCTAGAATCTAAAAAGTAGGTTGAGATGCGAGGACTGAAAATTATCAATGAGTGAACGGCAAAAAAAAACTTGATTGTATATACTTCTCTTTTAATAAATAAACAAACAAATACATACAGTAGATGGTACTAGCATTATAATCCCTGAATAGTTATGTTTTTTTTAAAGAAAAACTGCCATCAAGACTTGGTATATGTGAAAGGGAATGCACAACCGCACAAAAATGGACATTTACTAGCAAAACAAAGCGTACGGTGCGACAAGAAAACTTGCACCCTTCACCGTGCTTTTCTTGGCTCTAGAACAAATTCGAATGTTATATTTACCTTTTCTCTCTCCCGATTGTAAGGACTGATTTTTGTCGATAATTCGACTGTTCGTTTTGTAGAGAAATATCATTTCTTGAATGACTGAATCAAATCCTGTTGTCAATCAGCGCCATAAAACAAACTATTTCGCTTTTCCAGTTTGTCAATTTGTTGTACTTTGAGGCTTGTGAATCAGATTATTACAATTGCATGTGGTTCTTTCAACATTTCCCACCCCGGGATGCTGTTCGAAGGTGAACTGGTATTTTTGCAAGTTTACTAACTTTAGTGAAGTTGTTCGCCCCGTCTTGGTTTTACTTATGGCCGTTCGCATTCGCACGTGGAAGAAATCGTTTTCTACAACTCAGTTTGCGAATAAAAATGCATTGAAATAAAGTCTAATCTAATAGAACATATTCTAATAATCAAACCATTCATCATTACCGGTAAAAATGAAGCGTAGTGCTCAAAACAAGCCAAAATAATCCGGTTGAAATTCATTTGCTTGAATGAACTGATCGACTCGAACTAGTAAACACCCCAGAGATGTCATTTCATTCCATTCACTTCAGGTTGCGATTAAACCCCTATCTTAGTGATAGAAAAAAGTTATTCTTGGATCCATTGCTTGAACATTGCAAGCATCTTTCTCTACCAAGTCTTGAAAAGCGAGGAAATAGAAAAAATACAAAAGATATGCTCGTCCTCATCTCTACAAATCTACAATGGCAAGCGAAGTTCGACTGGAACCCCATCAATTGTGTACAACTCTCGACATCAGCCAATCATAAAAAAGTCGCCAAGACAAGACATTTTCAAAACACGATTACAAAAATTCCTGTAATCAATAAGCGCAAAGGTAGTTCTAAAACCAAACATCGATAGCTATATTTTGTTATAAAAGCTTATGTATTTTTCGTGTCATGGTCTCTTTAAGGAAAATCTTTGTTTCATGGGTTTTAGTTTTTTGGTGAAAAATGCAGATGCATATGAATTGTACAATAGAAACATACAAGTTATCTCATTCAATCATGTACAGTAGCTTCCTATCTCCTATGATAAAACAGTACAGCCTTGATTGGAATGTTGCCAAATCACACACTGTACACAAAGTCTCATCTGCTAGTCTAGTCTTCTTATTCAATGACATAATTTGCAAGCAAATTTTTTACAGTGTTTTGGCCAAATGTTTGAGCCTCAACAGGTAGAATCAGAAATTCAAATGCAGTTATTTCAAATGTGGCATGTTTAACGAAATTTTGCACACATTATTTATGTATTTTCTAAAACACGGGGCATATTATGGAATAAATCTCCAGTGTGGAACAGCACAGGCCACACTTCACAGGGCTTCTGGAATTACGCGCGTGTGCGGAAGCGCGTCATTTTGCTTTTTCCGCGTAATCAACAAATTTCCACGTAATCCCGTGTAATTTGGCTAAATTTTGAAAGACAAAATATTTAATTGCACAGCTGATGAGTTCTTTCAGGGTTCTTACCTCTATTTCTTATAAAAAAGAGAGATATTCTTCGTAAGAGTGCAATATTTCGAACTGAATTTTGAAAACAAATGAAATGACTAGGCATTCTTTGCTACCGCGAAGGCCTAGGACTAATAATAAAATACTTTTTTTAATTGGCTGGTGGCAAGGAGCCAATAAAACCTTGCCTAAGATATTTTCACGCAAAAAATAACCTTTTCAAGTTATTTCGTGCTTTCCTTCGGTACAAAATGTAGTTTGGGTGTAACAGTTGATATTCCGTGTAATTTAGCACGTAAGTCAGTAAAGAATCCCGCAAAATTTTGATTTTTAAAGAAAAATGTATTGCAAAATCCCGCGTAATTTAGCGCGTAATGATTGATTTTCCGCGTAATTTTGAGTTTTTTCCATGTAATTCCAGAAGACTCTGATTTAAAAATTACTTACATTACTACAGTACTTTCCACAAAGAAATTCCTTCAAATTTGACTATACAGCACACCCAAGTCCACATAAAATATGTGTGTATTGTCTTTAGACGAATCAGACAAGATTTCAGACACTAAGGCTTGTTGAGACTTGCTTCTAGTAACTGAATATCTTGCAAATGATTGGTCGTGACAAACATATCTTCATATTTTCTGTGTTCATGTGTTTTATAGGTTGTGCTGTAACATGCTTGCATGTAATCCACTGTTACAATCTGTACCATCGAATATCATACAAAACCTGGATGGGACATGCTTGCAAGTAATCCATTGTTACAATCTGTACCATTGAATATTATACAAAACCTGGATGGGACATGCTTGCAAGTAATCCACTGTTACAATCTGTACCATTGAATATTATACAAAGCCTGGATGGGACATGCTTGCAAGTAATCCACTGTTACAATCTGTACTATTGAATATCATACAAAGCCTGGATGGGACATGCTTGCAAGTAATCCACTGTTACAATCTGTACCATTGAATATTATACAAAGCCTGGATGGGACATGCTTGCAAGTAATCCACTGTTACAATCTGTACCATTGAATATCATACAAAGCCTGGATGGGACATGATTGTCAAGATCAGCTGTAGACTGTTTGTACAGTATGTTGAATAGTTCCTCAAAGTGAGAGAACTTGTGCAGGGGCCTATCCAGGAGTCCCAAAAAAAGAGGCTGAAGCAAAAGTTTCAAGGAAGGGGGGGGGGCAGATTTATTGTTCTTCCATGGATTTCCTAATACTTTCAGTTATTTTTAAGCCAAATATCTAAAAATAGGGGGACCGAGGCCCGCCAGAAACACTGATCCCTTTCTGTAACTGTAGATTCCCTGAATTACCAAGAGCACTTTGAGAAAAGAGGAATGACCATCATGTTTTTGAATAAACTACCAAGACAACCTTTAAAATTTAGCATTTTAAGTTTAAGGTTTCCTTTGGCTTAAAGTTTCTCATGATTATGATGAGTAAAAACATTATTTTTTTTAATTACAGTTTTGTGTTTATAATGATAAACACCAAACAGAGGTTGAATACAGCAGGAAGCGATTGCTGACTTATGGGTAATATCAATGGATTTTATTTTATTCCCAAATATTAGGGCTTCAATGGCAGTGCAACAAATTAAGTAAATTCTTGCCACATACTGTAATACGAGCAAAGAGCCTCTAGAGCTGCTGGTGCAAAAGAGTTATAGACAAAATACCGAATACCCCATGCTTCACCAAAAGGCAAATTACTCATCACATTTTTAAATAAATCATTTACTGGATGCAACATGACAGTGCAGTGAGCAAAACTACCTCTAAATGGCATAGCACTGTAAACCACCAACTTGATAAATACTGTTACTGTACCAACACAGAAGTGTGTCCAACCAAGGTTATCACTCTCATACGTATACAAATTATTCCTTTTAAAAAGCCCTTACCTATCAGAGGTTCTTTGTAGTTCATAAAATCTTTAGCGCCAACAGGGCCTGACTGGGTAGGGTTGGCAACAGCGTGTACAGGTTTCTCATATGGTTTTCGGTTATGCTGTAAGTATGTGTTGCGCACTGCACCCCCTCCATACTGTTGATCTGTTCCGTACCCTCCAGAGCTTGCTCCATAACCCCCTGGCCCCATCTTTTGCTTAGCCTTCATGTGGGCTTTGTCTGCTCCCTGCTTTTCTAGATTCTAAAAGGAGATACATGACACTGCAGGTTTAAACTGTACATCAAGGCACATAGAGCGCTTTTACCCTAATAGCTGAGAAAGGCAGCAATTTTAATTAAAAGTCATTGCTATCAAATTACTAAAATACCAAATTAACAAATCAATTTAGATACCTTTCTGTGTTTTTGTCCAACTAAATGAGAATTCCACGCTGACTCGCTATTACAGGAACAAAGGCAAACCTAAAAAAACATTGGATCAATAACTATGAAGGGTTTTTATTGGCTGTCACTGATCCACTTTTGTGTCCGACCCATAACTAGCATAACATCATTCAGACAAACAAACAAGACCTATCATCCTTCACCTGGCAGTGAAACTCTGTCTTTTTCTTCTCCTTCTCTTCATCTTTCTTGAGGTTGAACTTGATTTCAAATACTTCAGCTGCTCTTTTGATATGTCTCACACTCAGTGAATGATTTTGGAATGCCTAAAAATAAAGGATAGGTATGCTTTAAAAGTAGAATCTAGGTTCTTTAACATACAAATACAGTAAACATACTTTAAATAAGGTTGGACTTGGAGAATCTGTGTATTGTACAGTAACCCACAGTGCTTCATGAGTATCAAGGAAATAGGCAAATAAGCTTAAAGAAAAAAAACTAATCTAGGCTGTAGAATTCTTATTCACTTAAACATTCGCATAGCTTACAGGATTTGGCCATTTACCCATCAAACACTGCAGGTTATGATACATTGAGTGCAATGTTATTTTAAATAGGTGTATATCTTTAAGACTTATAAAATCAAAAAGCCCAAACTGTCGCGATCTTGTACCAGAACAATGGCAGAGTCTGCCCTGAAGAAGTCTTATTAAAGACGGAAATTTGGCAGAGTCGATTTCCAGTTTTTGGTGTATTTTAAGACTTATAATATACTTTTAATACTGGTAAAATGATACCATCCTCTGATGTATGTTACTATTGTAACAAAGACCCCTGTGAGGTCAAGGGAGGTATCATTCCCTGCTGGTACCCTGTGAGGTCCAGGGAGGTATCATTCCCTACTGGTACTCTGTGAGGGCCAGGGAGGTATCATTCCCTACTGGTACTCTGTGAGGGCCAGGGAGGTATCATTCCCTACTGGTACCCTGTGAGGTCAAGGGAGGTATCATTCCCTGCTGGTACTCTGTGAGGGCCAGGGAGGTATTATTCCCTGCTGGTACCCTGTGAGGTCAAGGGAGGTATCATTCCCTGCTGGTACTCTGTGAGGGCCAGGGAGGTATCATTCCCTACTGGTACTCTGTGAGGTCAAGGGAGGTATCATTCCCTGCTGGTACCCTGTGAAGTCCAGGAAGGTGTCATTCCCTGCTGGTACCCTGTGAGGTCAAGGGAGGTATTATTCCCTGCTGGTACCCTGTGAGGTCCAGGAAGGTATCATTCCCTACTGGTACTCTGCGAGGGCCAGGGAGGTATCATTCCCCTACTGGTAGCCTGTGAGGTCAAGGGAGGTATCATTCCCCTACTGGTAGCCTGTAAGGTCAAGGGAGGTATCATTCCCTACTGGTACTCTGCGAGGGCCAGGGAGGTATCATTCCCCTACTGGTAGCCTGTGAGTTCAAGGGAGGTATTATTCCCTTGTTTTATCACAAGGGACAGGGGGATCCCTTGGAAGAGTACCAGCATTCAGTATCAAGACCTCTACTCGCGAGTACTCAAGACTCTTGCATATACTTGATTACGGAGAGTCAAATTTTTAATAAGGATAACACTTGCAAACAGAGGTTATGATACTCAGTGCCACTACTGTAACAAGTGCAATGGCAGAATTCAGTACGTTGAGAGAGATTCTGCAGGCCATGTCTGCAGGTTAGTCGTGATGATGATGGTGATGATGATTAAACATATTTGACAAGCAAAAGATTGACTTTAAAGGAATGTTAATGTCAATAAATCCTTCGAGTGTAATCCCCATGTCTCCTCAACTGTTGGTTAAATGAGTGATGGTTCACAGGTTAGGTTAGCTATGATTCTGATTCTGGCTCTTTTCTTTCTGTATCCCCTTCTCGTATTTTTAGTATGCATGCTTTTAATTCCCACATAAATCATAGCTGTCAACTCTCCCGCATTAAACGGGAGTCTCAAGATTTCGAACCCTTTCTCAAATTTCTTGAAATATCCATACATTTACTGTATTCTCCCGCATTAGCCATCTTGGTACTTCTGATACACCTACTGTATTTTCTCAAGATTTTTACTAAAGGGAGGTTCACAGCTATGCACAACTCTATTTTTGTACCTTCGCTGTAAGTAAATATCACATGCGGGATCAAAAAGATTACACAGAACCAACTACAAATCCACGATAGATAGCAAGGACTCGACAGTAGGCTGAGTCTTGCCGGTCATCTAACTATATATGAACAAACCTGCATGTCCGACGCTTTGAAGTCACACACTTTGCAATGCAGTGGGTCATCTTTGTCTAGCCACTCCTCCCGCTTATTATGGTTTGGTTTACTTTTCTCTTGCCCTTCTCCGGAAACCGTGGAAGAAGAAGTCGAAGGATCTGTACTCGTAATAGCACTAGCAGTAAAGTCAGTCGCCTCTGTCGGTTCGCTCTTCACTTCAGCAGTAGAAGTAAAGTCTGTGTATAGATCTGTTCCCTGCGAAAAGGAATCATTTGTAGCGCTGGATTCCTCCGCCATTGAGTTCGTCGTCAAACTCATCTTGAAGTTTTTCTTTAGCTCTTATGGCGAGCTTTTTTTTTAAAAATATAGTGTTTTAGAGCTCTTAAAGAAACTAACATAGAAAGAAAAGATGGCGGCGAACACAGCCTTTCCCCAGGTAGAGCTTCGTTTCCATCACCCAGGTTGCCCTTGGTCGTGAGAGAACTGGGAACTAGTCTACGCTCGGTTACGAACTTATCACACGAACGGCGGCGAGTTCCGAACCTTTTCCCGAACAATTCTCTGAACCAAAGACTGCCAAAAATACAAATTACGTTCACATGAAGACATAAATCGTCGCTAGAACAACGCTTATGGATACGTTTTTCTAGGAGTAGTTTAATATTAACAGCACTGGCTTGATAGTCTTGGATTTACGAAAAAGGGCTGTCTGAGTTATGGAACCGAGCACATTGTTTACAGCAGGCCTCGCTTCATAACTCAATTTGACCTTCCCACTCACTCTTTCTCCTACTTATAAGGCTTGAAATTATAAAGGTTAGTCTATTTATCCAGGTAATTTTTTTAGATTTTACTGTTAATTTCGAAATTCACAACAGCTGAAATTGACCCACATCTCTTATTTAAAAAAAACTCAAAATGAATTTCAGTTTTTGTATACATGTCATTATGTACAAAAGGGGCTACTGCCTGTCGGACAACCTAAAAAATACCTCTGTTGGAAAAAAAAAACTAATATATAGATTTAGGCACTGCCTAAAAGCGGAGCCTGCATGGATGCACTTTTTCAGCAATACTTGTAGCAAATTTGTGGATATAGGGGATGCAAACTAGCTTTGGAGTAGTTTTTATATTTTATATCCATTTCTTCCAAGTAACTCCTGGTGTCTTGGGTACATTACTAATTTCTGCCATGACCCCCACCCCCTGGGGTTTGGCTCTCCAAAAAAGTAGATGGTGTGTAGATAATTATTCTATCTTTAGGGTATAAACTTCAACCAACTACTATCCCTCAGTGGGTGTTTAATGGTTATTCTGATACTGCTATCCTTTAGGGGTATCAAATTAATGAATTTTTGTATTCAATAACAACTGATATATTTACCTCCCTCCGCTCCCCCAGGAAGACTACCCAGGATTATGATGGATGAATGAATTGAATTGAGCACGAGAATGACAATAAATACTTTTATTAACAAATGGGTGTCTTTTAGAAAATGCTTGTTTTTATTATCATTGTACAAATTATGTACCATTATTTGACATGAAAAAGTCAAAGCTGAAATCCAGCAGTATAGGATTGCTATTAAGTGGTGTATACACGTAAGTAGGAAAAATGCATAATGTTAAAAAAGGTGTTATTCTGAATTATTAAGAGATCATGGCTTTTAATTTAAAAGCATTTATTTAGGCTGGTGTCTTATCACATATAATTTGGTTGTGACAAATTGTGCAAGCCATAATAAAAATAATGTTTTGACACAGGAAATTAAAATGGATCATTCAAAAATTATTCATTTCTAAAGTTAGGCTCGTGTCCTATCCTTTATAATTTGGCTAAGAAAAAATGTGCACACCACAATATAAATATTGCATTGACATGAAAAAATAAAATGGTTCATGAAAAAGTCTTCATTTATAAAATTATTCTTGTGTCTTATCATTGATAATTTGGCTATGAAAAATCATGCACAACTGTGCATGATTTTGGGTATAGGGGTGCCTCTGGGGGTTTTGAAGCCTGACCCTGTTTAGGACAAAAATTCTGAAAAACCAAACCCTGTCTAGAACAACATCCTTGATTTAAGGACCCTGTTTAGGACAACACTCTCAATCCGCGGCAGGATCAGTGGTTTAGCAAGGCAACCAAATTAGTACCCTTTTTAGGACAGCCTTGCTTAAAATTATGTCCCTGTTCAGGAAAAAGAGGCCTGAAATATGTACCCTGTTCAGGTCAGAGAGGCCTCAAATGTATACCCTGTTTAGGACAGAGAGGTCAATAACCATACCCTGTCCAGCAGCACGTCCCTGTATAGCATATATAAGGGAGTACCTCCCCCCCACCCCGGTACATATAGCTTGTAACATATAATATGCTCATTACAAATGGTTATCCCTATGATGGAGAATCATATTAGCTATAGCTATGCATATTATCAGTTCCATTGTGTTCTGGTTAGATCAACCTTTGTTCTAATACTGTGCCTTATACTGTCCTATACTATCCTAATGATGTACATCAATCAATCATCAAGTCTTCGTGTGACCTTATTTAGTTGACTAGGTCCCCATCATCCAACTTGTGGTTTTCTCTCCAGCCTTGTAATTATTGAAACTCCCACACCCATGCTCCTGAGGAAGGTTGGGGGATTAGACTTTGACCCCGTACAAAACTGAGAAAAGCCTCCAACCCCTCAGGAAAAAACTGCAGTCAAGTCAAGCCCTTATCTTACATAGCCAGTACACTTAAGCGAGTCAAGGCTGTAGCAGGGGGTGGGGCACTGAAGACATGTGCCCCCATTCGTACCAATTACTATGAAGATAACAGTTACTAAAAAAAATGGAAAATAAATAATTTTCATCTGGCATCAGTTATAATCCATATTCGTTGTAGCACATGTCGCCGTGCAGCTTGCCACACGCTGATACATGGAAATGCTTGCTACAGAGGAAAAAGAGACCCAAACCAGAAACTGACATGACTTTTGCAAAGTACATGTGATGCTATTTACTTATCCCAAGACCCCCAGGGTAGAGACAAGTCTAAGAGTAAAAAACTGTCAATTCCCCCACCTCCTCAGGTCAAATTCTAGTATACAAGTGCCACCTCAAGTTAACAACAAACTTCCCGGGGACCATTGGGCACTCTCTCGTTGTGCTTATAGCACAACATTATATATACTTGCTATTCACATAAAAACAGTAAAATCTAAAAAAATTACCTGGATAAATAGACTAACTTTTATAATTTCAAGCCTTATAAGTAGCAGAAAGAGTGAGTGAAAAGGACAATCTGAGTTATGGAAACGAGGCCTGCTGTA
Organism: Nematostella vectensis; assembly: GCF_932526225.1. NCBI lineage: Eukaryota > Metazoa > Cnidaria > Anthozoa > Actiniaria > Edwardsiidae > Nematostella > Nematostella vectensis. Next base: position 19,823,018 of record NC_064035.1, read on the forward strand.
AACAATGTGCTCGGTTCCATAACTCAGACAGCCCTTTTTTGTAAATCCAAGACTATCAAGCCAGTGCTGTTAATATTAAACTACTCCTAGAAAAACGTATCCATAAGGGTTGTTCTAGCGACGATTTATGTCTTCATGTGAACGTAATTTGTATTTTTGGCAGTCTTTGGTTCAGAGAATTGTTCGGGAAAAGGTTCGGAACTCGCCGCCGTTCGTGTGATAAGTTCGTAACCGAGCGTAGACTAGTTCCCAGTTCTCTCACGACCAAGGGCAACCTGGGTGATGGAAACGAAGCTCTACCCTTTCCCCCAGGGTTTTCTGGGTAATTTTAGACGCCATATTGAAAATAGTGCGCAAGACTATAGATGCAACTGCTGAGATCGTATCAAGGGCTCAATGCCACGCGTAATGGCGGACAAAATTGATATTCTTTTTAATATTTCTTCGAATTTCGTGATCTTTTGAATACAACTTGGTGTTTAGCTACAATGAAATTCTTACCTGATTAATAAGTCAGACAAAGGTGTCGTTGATAGAAGAAGCAAGTGGTTATTTGTAAAGTAATCATGGTTTTGTTTGCTATGATAAGTCGGGTGAGCGATGGTATGGCGATGTCCGCATCCACCGACCTCGACATGCATTTCGAGTTGAAAGAAAGTAAGAAGCAGGCGAAAACGCTAGCAAGAAAAGCCAACCAGTTCCCAATAAAGTGCTGGATGAGAAGTGGAAATCATAACATTTAGTAAGTCTACTACTTGTATAAGTTGTCTATGACATGGACAAGTAGATGCTAAAGCAAGACTGACATGAGTTTACTGTCAACAAAGGACATGATGAGCATTTTGTCAATGAATGTTTAAGCATTCTTCCCTGCGCATGAGCAAAGCTGAGCATAGACAGTTCACATGCTTTTTTCAACATCAAGTTGACAGTCTCTTTCACTATAGATTTCCCTTCGACAATATACCTGTTTCATGTCTTAATATTACACACCTATTTCTAGCCAATCACTTCCTTTTAAAACTCTAATGTGACTAAAGTATCCGGTAAATCACTCCTTTTTATGTCAGATATCCGTCACATTTTATGAACAAACAAAAACCTTTTTCGGCTTTCCAATGACATATAACATGAGCAAGGTCCATTACATTTGAAGCATGTATATCAAGATTTTTCCTCAGCACTTTGATATTTTTAGTATCCCTATGGCCGAAGGCAACCCGTAAACTTGAAATTTATGACTCTGCCATGCTGAGCTGAGGTGTATAGTAACTTGTGCCATATCTTATAAAAACCTTGATGGACAGAAAACAATAATGCGTTATATTTGTAAACATGATTGCCGTATACATTTAATGTCCAGTGTTGGGCTATTGTAATTGCTTTGTGAGACATGCTACTGTACATACATGTGTAGCATTTCCAAGCTGTACCCCACCTCTAATGAAACCCTCTAACATTGTTCAGAAGTTAAAGACCATGATTTTTAATTAAAGAGCTATAATTGAAGATAAACTTCCTCTAGATTGGAGTATCTTTTAACTATTATCACATTTTTTACGGAGTCTATCCATAACTATAATGCTCAGCAGTTGTTACAGCTGATTCAACCTCTCTAGCGGCTTTAAAAATTGAATTAGCCTCCATAAAGCTATTGGTATTATAGTGTACGGCAATACAATTATCAAATATTAATAAATTGTTGAATGGTGATCATAAAAAATGTTTCTTAGAATGCTGTTTGTCTCTGCAGCTTTATCAAGGCAGTTGGAGTTTGTTTCCTCGCCGTCTGTGAGATGACATACCCAACAGTTCTGGCTTTTTGTTTCCTTGATGAAATCCAAAGGGAATTTATGGTGACTTTTCAGAGTCAGGATGTCCAGCGAGCTAAGAGGCCGTACTCATTTATTGAATTTGGTGAGAGAATTTCCACGAATAATCAACAACTTAATCTCATTTGTTGCTGCAAGGCAATGGCAACAACATTTAACAATATAAACTATAATATACAGTATGTATTTATTTGTATTTTGGTATGTACTGTAGTAAAACATGCAAACTACAGTTTCATCCCCACACACTTGTTTTGTTGCACATCCCCACACACTTGTTTTGTTGCACATCCATCAGGGAATGAGTTGGCAACAACCAAAAAGGCTTGTATTGATAAAAATGTAGTTTGAATGTTTTTTCCCACTCAGCTCTACACCTGTGTATCAACCACTGTTCTATGAACGTCTGAACTCACGCATTATGTATATTGTTTATATACAGTATGTATATGTTTCATGATGCTGTGAGTGTAATATTTGAAGTCTGTCGACCATTTAGACAACTACAACATTGTTGTAACACTAGTGAGCCTTATAATATAATTATGCAATATTTTGTTAAGTGGGTAGTTTAGCGCATTCACTGGAAATTGCCAACATGATATCTAAAAAAGCTTTCATGAATAGCATTCAATTATCAGCTAAACCATAAAAAGCCACCCACATAGCATGCAAGAATCATGTATGTCTGCCATAAATGCTAAAATACCTTCTTTTTCTATCCCCTTCTTTAGATACATTCATCCAGAAAACTAAACAGAGGTACAATAACACAAGAACCCTAACCACCAGGATTAATGTCAGTGAGATGAGTGAGGAACTACAGAATTTCCCGCCATATAATATTAACTCTACTGAGCTTGGTCCACTTGATGTTGGCGTTGAACTAAAGACGTACAAAACAGGGGGTGTGTACTACTACTACTTTGGATTGCCCCATTTATACGTAAAGTAAATTCTGGTATAGTGGAACCCAATAGTACAAGTGCAAGTAAGCTGGGAGCCCAGGTGGCGCAGTTGGCAGAGCGTCCCTCTGTAGTGCCTGTGCCTCTCACCACTGGGTTCTGGTTCGATTCCCGGTTCCGACGTGAGTTGAGTTAGTTGGTCTCACCTTTGCTCTGAGGGTTTTTCTCCAGGTTCTCTGGTTTTCATCCCCCCACAAAACCAACAATTTCGATCTTAGCTGTGATCCGTGGTCAGACATGAGTTGTATGGCGGCTGCCTGAGGCGCCTTCATATATGCCTTCAACTCGACCACGTCTGAATCTGCACTCTCGTAATTCAGCTTCCCAGCTGTGATGAGAGTGATTAGCTACTCTAATTTATTTATTTATTCAAGTTATGAGCTTGCATTATTTGAGTAGAATTGACCCAGAAAAAGTGTCTAGGTGAGTCAAAGTTAGTTCAAGTCAGTGGGGGAATTGAGTCTTAAATGCAGTTATCCTGTATTTCTATTGCTTGTTTGCTCTCTTTATCTCCGAATTAAAACCTTTGACTCTATCATATTCAGAGGATTCATCCTTTCTGTCTTTAGGCCCAGCCAGAAAGCTGCAACCCTTATCCTGGGTTGGTTTAACCATCTGCATGCTCAGTGCAGTCTGTGCATTGTTGAATTTCCTGCGCTGCCTGCCGTTCCTGAGTTTTGTTTCAATTGATGACGAGGTAAGGTCACACAGCATGACATTTTTTACAATTGTTTAAGGGACACTTGCTTGTTTGTACTCAGTAAATTAATAATAATGATAATGATTATAATAATTGGTTTATTCACTCCTTTCGTAGTGTTACATACATAAACAGAAATCTATAAATACAAAAATGTCAGAAAATCACTGAGCCTCTTGTGTAGTTGCCGCTATTGGGAATCACACCTATTTGCACCAGACTGCAGTCGTACTCATGATGGATACAATTGTGCGGTGGCAGCAGGATGGATAGCAACCCTGTGTCCCTGACCTTTGGCAGAAAATTATAACAGGCTGTGATACTTATAATTAAAGTGCCTTTTTCACCTTCAAATATTAGTATTAATCTCAAATCCATTGGAAAGATCACTGAAATCCATCAAAATTTCTTTTTGGTGATTTGCAAAATTCACACCTCTTTTGTTCTTTTGACTTTTTGCTACACCACCTCTGCTGTCCAATAGCATGGAAATAGGCTCAATATAAGTAGCCAATCAGAGCAAAGCAAAACCAAGACTTCTATCGACTTCTGGTTGCCATTACACTCGTTTTCAGTCACATGTGCACACTGTGCCTTTCCTTTACGTGTCACAACTGTGTTTTGGTGGATGTCAATCATGACTTTTGAATTTGTCACAGCATCTGTCACAGTTTTAGATTGATCACAACCAAACTACATTAAAGAGGATCACCTTCTTAGCCACTGTCACCAAGGAAATACCAATAAACCCAAAGTCAGCAATTGGATAAAGTTTGAATTATTTCTCAGCTTTGCGTTGTTGTTGATTTACTAGTCTGTATGTGCGTATGTATCTCTTGTCTGCTTTCTTGTGACGCCTGGTGCTTCTCGGCGCTCTATCATTGGTTAGCGACCTTACAGCCGCCGTAACTTCTGTCGGTCGCGACTAGAAAACAAAACACACAAGGTGCACATGGAGTGTGCACATGTGACTGAAAACAAGTGTGAAACGTCAAAACAAGAAACCAATACAGTATGTCACACTTTCGAATAGTTCTTGTTTACTAGCAGTAGTACTAACTTTGAGGTAGAGAAAACAAGAACAATAAAACATAAATAATAAATTAAAAAGTAATTTTTTAAATCAATTTCCATCTTCTTGATGTGAGGTGCCCAAACCAGAATATTGCATTTACCCGAAAGATCAAAGACCATTAAATAGACCTGGATTGCTATTTTTGTTATTCTGCGTGATTTTGCCTGTTTTCGAGTTTTCCAAAACAACTTCAAAATCTATCTGCACACATGCAAGTGTCCCTTCAAACTCTAAACCCTTGCATAGGAAAAGTGTGATCCCTACAGTATCTGTTCATTCATTATTTGATGGTTATGATAAGTGGGAAGCACAATTAAGATTATTTAACTATGTTATATTTGCTAGTCTTCCAGCAAAACAGCTTCGTCTGCAGTGGCATTTTTCCTTGCGGGTCTTCTGAATTGCCTACAGGTATAAATTTAGTCTCCTGTGCAGCTTATCTAAGATCAGGGCATTCGGTAATCACTATCTTGCTGAGCTGTCATGAGCCTCTAGCATAGTCAGTCTAATCTATGTCACGTAGTCACGTAAAGTGTGCATTAGGCTAAGTTAAAACGTCGTATTGTCCATGAGCCGAATTCAATGCAAATGCTTGCAAATGAATCAAGCCGATTGTTTCATCTTCATTTGAATTTCGCAAGTTGATGGGGTAATTGTTGGTTGAATCATGCCTTGTGACTCTTGAAAATAGAGCCGCTATATCGAGCTGTTTCAGTGGAACTACTTTGGGACTATATTATACACAAATGTTTTTGAAATATTTTTTTTTTTCGGAACTAAAATCCCGTGTGATCCCGGGTTGTGAGTTTTGCAAAGACGTCTTTCCCATTCTTTGAGATTACGTGTTGTGAACACTACAGAATTGTGTTAGTTTGTACATGAAACGTACAGGCAGAGCCGTAGCAGGCCACGTAAGATTGGGGGGGGGGGGGGTCACAATACAGAAACATTAAGAAACTATGGGGGAGGGCAAGATTGGGGGGTCACAATACAGAAACATTAAGAAAATATGGGGGAAGGGGGCAAGATTGGGGGGCCCACAATACAGACCACACGTCCCCAGTGCCCTACCCCCTGCTACGGCCCTCACAGAGCTGCTGATTTGGCTTTTAAAAGTAGATGATAAAGCGAGGATTCGTTAAAAAGGGTTGAAAAACTGCGAAAATCGCTCTTAAATCGAGTCTTCTACACGAAATTGAAGATGAGCTCTTGAGCAATTGTAGCGTGCCACCTTAAGGGGGTTATCATCATGACTATTTATATCATATAACTTGTTCTTTTTATCTTTTATTGCAGTGTTATCTATTACTTTTTGCCGTCAAATGGAGAATTGCAATGTCAAGGACATGTTTTGCCATAATTATTATTCTAATATATTACCTGAACAATCTTCGGAACTTCTGGCAGATTCTCTTTCACGTGATGGTCGCCATGGCAACCCTTCACAGAATAGCGAAAAGGCAGTTACAAGAAAAACCACCCGATTACAACGTGTAGCAGACTCCACAAATAAATGATAAGAGAAGAGGAATCTTTGCGTTTGAGTTTTCCTAGATAAAGTATATTTAGTAAGTAAATAAGTGATGGTGTTACTGTAAAAGGTGAAAGAAATAAAACAGTAATAATATTGTGACTATTGTAAGTGGTACAGGCTTTGCGAGCGGAATAGCGAACACCTGGGCCAACAGAAGTATCCCAGCTCACCCATTTTTCGTCTAGCCCGGCGATGTTTTAATTAGAATCCTAGCTACGGCCCTGAGCTCATGACTGAGGCAAGTTGCTTGGTTCACCGTTTAATGTAATAAAAAACTAACGCGGTGCAATAACCACAAACTTAAAAACGAATTTGATTCGGTTCGAAAAAAAGACGACGAAACTTCGTCCTGGGTCAAGGGGGTGCAACAAGGAAGCCATGTGACGTTACGTAATCAGTACCGCAACTAGGCAAAACCATATCATGAGAGAGTTGTATGATAGAGCCGCAGTAAAGAAGTTTTATCTAGCTATATTCAGCACACGATGTCATTTCGCTGGACAAATCGATTCGAATGCTGTCGAATACATTTTAAATAGATTCGACGTGCGGAAAACAAAGTCAAGGAAAAAAACAAGTTACAAAACGTCCCATTTTGGACAATACTAAAGTAATGTGTCACTGATGAAAAGCTTTTAAACTAAAAAATGTATTAAGATACATTTGAAAATAAGACAGTGATCCTCTTGATTTTAAGGAGGGAAGCTTCCTAACCCCTCTCTCCCCCAAGTCTTTCTAGCTTGAAGTGCAGCCCTTTATCCTGTGTTTTTATAGCTACGAATCTCTTGAGGCTGTTGCAGGTTACAGTCTTCCCCCGTCGCTCACTCCGATCTTTTCCACGGACCCCTCCCCTTTAGGACAGCTACGCAGGCTACTTTGACGCCGCCAAAAGGCTAAGTCTTCTTAGGGTCAAGGAACCACGTGACAGTTTAATAAGTAGGGAATATCTTTGTTACGCCAAATTCATAACGCACGCTTTTTTAGGTCAATCGCTTTCCTGCAAAATTTTTATCTACGACATATATCCATCACCAATTTTCATTATTCTGATGCAGTTAACGCGCCACGACATGTCATGTATGGCTCGCTACTTAGCCTGGTATTTTATCTAATTTTGTAGTCACAGTTTTTAAGTATTTTAACCCATTGACCCCTCAACTGGCCTGTACCGGCTTTGAAAAGTACCCACAACCCAAAAAATTCATAAATGCAAAATAAACACGAGATGAAGATACTCGGGCATCAGTCTAAGGGATAAATGGTCTTGAAGATATGCACTATCCAAGCTGATAGCAAATACTTAGCCAAATAATAGCTCAAGTTCTTTGACAAATTTCAAGTCGAACAAAGAAAAAACTGCAGAACTAACTCTCTTATTCACACAAGGGAGAGAGATTAGCAAACACCAGCGCAAGACACAAGAGGTACCTTTATTCTGATCCTCCAGGTCTATTTTCATGGCCTCAAAACACAATCTCCACTCCGTGAAGGCTTGATTGCAAAGCATTCTGGGAGATCAGTGGAAAAATTCACGAGGAGAAGTCTTTTCACCCCAAAACCAAACAAATCAATTCCAGGTCATACAGACCCAGAAAAGCATTGTAAAGAATTTTGGAATCACTATGTTTTCAGAAAAGACAGCATTTAGAAGAGCTGTGGTGATTCATGAAAAATAATATATATATTTTCTCATCCAGGCAAATCAAACAAGAAATAATCCCCATGAATTCACCTTTACTTGCAAATATCATTAAGCACAGCACTATGCCCCAATAGACTTAATGATGTCCTAGGGCACTCTCCCAAACATCAACTTGTGCTCGCATTAGCACAGCGACGAGATGAGACCGCAAAGCACTGTTGGAAAGCTTGGATACCGCTGACTAGGTGCAGCGGTGTTTGACTTTGACGGGCTGTGAAAAAAATAACTCAAAATAGGGGAGGTATCTGTTTTCGGTCTAAATTTTTGTAAATTCAGTCCAAATAATAGCCAGGAGTCAGTAGGTCAAACACATTAGGTGTTTGAAAAAATAAAGAAGACAAAGATTCTTTGTCTTCTAAATTTTCCTCTACATCAATGCATGAGAGAAATTTAGAACCAAGAAGCTTGTCTTCTCATTTCCAGGGAAATAAATAGAAGGCAGCTTTCTGAATAGAGATAGAACCTGCGCCAACGTTAGACTAGATCCACCCACGCATGCGTGCTAATGACGTCAGAGAACTAAACTGATCGGCCTGCGGCGTCGGGACTCAAGCTAATCTTCCCTCGGTTGCGGGGATCACTAATTCCCCTCGTGCCATGCTAAAACTCAAAAATGGTATTTTTTAGGGGTTCGCACGCAGAAAGAGGTGCTCTGAGCCAACGTTTTCCAGACTTCCGCCTTCTAAACAAAAGACTTTGAAATTTTGTCATTTGAGACTTTGTTATACAATAGGATGCTGAAATCTACGTTTTGGTATTTTTTTTGGGATAATTTTTGCTTCTAGAGTATTTTTAGGGTAGCAATTTTTGGTTTTCAGGTATTTTTTTAGGGGTATTTTTTTAATCTTTCGTAGAAGAGCCCATGAAAAAATGAAAAGCCATTGATTCATGTATAACTGAAGAGACATGAACATGAATCAAGGCTAATCAAGGCCAATAGAAGAACTGTGAGTCAATTTGAACAAAAATGACTCGTTTCTAAAAAAAAGTCGTAGTTATTTTTCCTTTATTTTATCAGGAGAGTTAAGTCTCCACTAACTCTAACTCTCTCTTAAGGCCTGCTCCGCCGCCCCTCCATACCCCTATGGGTATGTCTATATCATCCCCCCCCCCTACACACAATAATTTTGTAATGTAACTCTAACGCTTAATGTAACAAAAATCGCCGCTTAATGTAATAATATATACTTAAGCGGCAGTTGTTACATTAAGCGGCAGCTGTTACATTAAGCGGCAGCTGTTACATTAAGCAGTGGTACAAGGGTCACCATTTTTGTGCTTTAGATTGGGGGAGGGTTGCAACTTTTCAACCAGAAATAAATTTAACTTAGAAGCCCTCCCCCCGATAAAAAATGACCTTTACCTTAGCTACAGCCCTAATACCATGACTGGGGCACCTTATGCTAGTTGTGAGGCGCTCATTTGAAAATCTATTTGAAAATGTTGTTGAGGAAAGTACTGTCAATTTTTTATACTTCATTCTAACGTACAGTCTTTCTAGACATCGTAGTCTTAAAGTCCAACACGTTTAGGCGAGGCGCTTATCAAAGAGAAGCACTTATTCGAGCAATTACGGTAGCTTAAACACTTGTATTTAAAGTGCATAAACTTTCAAGAAGAGGAAGGAGACCAACTTTCCGCCTCTTCAACCAGCTGATTGTTTCTGGTCTTGAAAAGAACCAAAGAAAGATACGTAAGATGAAGCAATTAAAATCTATGGTAACTGGACTTTGATTGGAAAATCATTGGCTCCTTAGACAAAAGAATGTTGTGTGAAAGTCCGTTTCTTACCTATCCAAAGCAGATGCTACTGCGACCGGCGCGGATGGAAAAAGGCTAATTCCTTCTGAAGGTGTGTATCGCTAGATTTATTACCCTAGATATCTCATCATAGATATCTCATTTGGCTGATGTCGTCTAAGTATGTAAAGAATTCAACGATTATTCTTGCTGACTCGACCTTATTCACGTGTGACTTCAACAGAGGGTAAATTCCAGTTAGGCCCTAGCGAAAAGAATCAACACTAACTGGACTGGGAAATATAGCAACGAGACATTAAAAACCTTTGTTTTTGTATCAGGATTTCAATTAAAATACTTAGGACGTTTAATTTTAGTGGAATTTTTTTTCTTTTTTTATTCCGATATTTCGTTATTCCGGCCCTGAGACCATGACTAAGGGAAGTGCCTCGCTCGCCTTACCTTAGCTTCAGCCCTTAGATCATGATTGGGGCGCCTTATACTAGTTGTCAAGCGACTGCTTATTTAATTTTTCATGTCCCAGGCGAGGCCCTTATACGGCGGAATCGCTAATTTGAAAATAAATCTGTTCGACATCTGTTTTATCTCTAAATAGAAAACAAGCTATCTATTATAAAAAAAATTGTGGCGCGTAGCACTGTCGGTTTTGTTTCTTCTATTCTAACGTACAGTTCCCTCTAGACATCGGAGCCTATATAAAGAGCAACACGAGCGATGCGCTTACTAGAGAGAAGCACTTATTCCAGCAATAATGGTAGCTCAAACAGTTGTATCTTCTGTAAGTGCGTAATTTTTCACGAGGAGAGGAGAAGAGACCAGCTTTCCGCTTCTTCAACCATCTGAGTGTATGGTCCTGAAAAGGATAGAAAGATACATGGCATAGCTAGAAAGAATTCAGAGAAAGCTTACTAGATGGTCTGCTTAGGCGTGGTGTAGAAAAGCTATAAATCAATACGAGGTTAAAAAAAAGTGCCTTTGGAAAATTAGTATCAAATTTGTGTACCAATATATTATTTGTCCAGTTCGAAAAATGAGAAGTTTAAACATGAATTAAAATGTTCGATATTTGTTTGCATTTGTGTGTTTTGGGTAATAGGGTAGCTTATAAAAGGAGAATTGAAAACAAATGCAGCGATTGATCTGTTGCGGCAGACGTTTAATAAATGCTTTATCAACTTGGGATATCAGTAATACTCTATTAAGAAAAAAACTTATTTTTGAATAATCAATAATCATTAGATATGTTTATCAAGGACTTTTTATGTCTAGTGTGATTGTCGTGACGCAAAATCGACGAAATTGAAATTGAAATCAACCAAAACGCGTTATTTTTTCTCTTTATTGTGACCTCCACCTGCACGGCTTCCATTTCCTGGTCTGCGTCGTCATTCACAATAGGCTTTGAAAGATTATTCAACCAGACTCATCCTGTCTGGTGTTTTTTTTATTAAAGAATTGTGTGTAAATGGTACATAAACAACTTACTTTGAACATCGCCTCTGATTCTCACTTTCAGCTCTACTCAACTCTTCTCTTCCGATTTCTTCTGAGAATAAGATTTCCGATTTCTTCGAGAGAAGTATTGATTTTTTTAAGATTTTAGTTTAAGGGTTGAATATTATGTATGATTTAAAACACTCATCAATATTCAATTGGCATGTTTAATCAATTGGATGTCCTTCTTTGGGTGGGTGATAAAGGCTTTATACCTAGCAATACACCCAACAAATCTAAAGCTAGAGGAGGGAATGGAAATCGTCTCCAAGGAAATATTGGGGGTAATATAGAAGAACAATTGCAGACTAACGGACATGAAGCATTATATAAAGCTATTACTTCATCATTAAGGATTACATATAACCCCCATGACGTCATGAAGGTTTATATAAAACCCCCATGACGTCATGAAGGTTTATATAAAACCCCCATGACGTCATGAAGGTTTATATAAAACCCCCATGACGTCATGAAGGTTTATATAAAACCCCCTGACGTCATGAAGGTTTATATAAAACTCCCATGACGTCATGAAGGTTTATATAAAACCCCCTGACGTCATGAAGGTTTATATATAACCCCCATGACGTCATGAAGGTTTATATAATGTTGCATTTTGCTTTCCATATAAGATTTAATCTCAATCTTAAGGCACTATTTTCAACTGTTTTGACATATTAACAATAACATATTCCCCCTGTAGTACAATTTACTTACTTAGTTTTATCCTGGCTCTGAAGTTTTGAGAAATCAACCTTGAAAGAGAAATATGTTCTTGTGTTTTAAATAGTACATAGCTTTTCAGGTAAAGTTTATGTGAGTAATGGACAAGTAAAACCTGTTATTCTTGCTTCTTTTGATTGGTTCACCACAAAAAATCACCTTATATATAGATTTAGGCATGGCCTAAAAGCAGAGCTTCAAACGATCAAATATTTGCTTTATTTTCGCTTAATAATTTAAGAAATTTGAAATGAATCAATCATGGTAATTTCGTCAATTGAGTGTTGCATGTTTACATATCCATTATTTAGACGACGAGGAGTCTACTGAAAAGAAAACTTTATATGCGTAGACCCCTTGGTGTTTACAATGATTTTGAACTTAAAATATTATACAATTTGTATTTATTTTGATGAAATGAACGGAAGTCAAGTATTAATAAAAAATGCTGCTTTTCTTCAATAATTTTGTTCTTTCTAAGGTTTTTTGAAGATATATAAAGATTTGCATTGTCTTGCTTCTAAGCTTAGATTGCTCCAGACGTTTGGACCCATGTAAGAAATTGAAAATTGACTTTGTCTTGTTCTTTTTAATGACGTACGATATTCATTTGAATTTCTAAGATTGTAGTTATGGATTTGTTTGTTTAGCTTAAATATCTTATCGAAAGTGTGGGGTAATTGGTTGTTATCAAATTTACGCATAAGTAAAGCAATTTCAAAGGTGTTTACACCTTTGAAAATAATGTTGCATTCGGAGAATCTTTGCATCGTAACCCGCAGTGCTTCATGGGTACTCAGTATCTAAGCAAATAAGCGTAAATAAAATACAAATCCAGGTTTCAAAAGCTGCAGAATTCTTGCTCACGTTTTTTATGAACATTTACATGGCTTTAAGATGCAAGGATTTATCCGTTGATAAGCTACCCATGAACCACCTCGGGTTACGACACGTGGATTTTCGAGTGCAACTTTATGTGAAATAGGCGTATATCAAAGACTATCAATTAACGCTCTTGCTTGGATAATGGCTCAGAGTGGCTACAAAAAGAAGAGTTAGTAATAATTCGTGCGACTCGTTTTTGTAACAGGAAAATTCTATTTATGCAAGTGCCGCAAAATTAGCTGATATAGTTTCATTATATTGGACATAATGTTTGCGGTTGGCGAGATAGTTTTGTAACCACTTCAAAGGAGTTCCTCTAATGCCAGAGTAACAGAGCTTTTCTAGAAGGAGACAAGGAAGGTGCATGCAACAGACAGGGGGTGTGTATTACAGACAAGAGGGGTGTGTGCAACAGACAGGGGGTGTGTATTACACACAAGGGGGTGTGTGCAACAGACAGGGGGTGTGTATTACACACAAGGGGGTGTGTATTACAGACAAGGGGGGTGTGTATTACAGACAAGAGGGGTGTGTGCAACAGACAGGGGGTGTGTATTACAGACAAGAGGTGTGTGTGCAACAGACAGGGGGTGTGTATTACAGACAAGGGAGGTGCATGCAACAGACAGGGGGTGTGTATTACAGACAAGGGGGTGTGTGCAACAGACAGGGGGTGTGTATTACAGACAAGGGGGTGTGTGCAACAGACAGGGGGTGTGTATTACACACAAGGGGGTGTGTGCAACAGACAGGGGGTGTGTATTACAGACAAGGGGGTGTGTGCAACAGACAGGGGGTGTGTATTACACACAAGGGGGTGTGTGCAACAGACAGGGGGTGTGTATTACAGACAAGAGGGGTGTGTGCAACAGACAGGGGGTGTGTATTACACACAAGGGGGTGTGTGCAACAGACAGGGGGTGTGTATTACAGACAAGAGGGGTGTGTGCAACAGACAGGGGTGTGTATTACACACAAGGGGGTGTGTGCAACAGACAGGGGGTGTGTATTACAGACAAGGGGGTGTGTATTACAGACAAGAGGGGTGTGTGCAACAGACAGGGGGTGTGTATTACAGACAAGGGGGTGTGTGCAACAGACAGGGGGTGTGTATTACACACAAGGGGGTGTGTGCAACAGACAGGGGGTGTGTATTACAGACAAGAGGGGTGTGTGCAACAGACAGGGGTGTGTATTACAGACAAGGGGGTGTGTGCAACAGACAGGGGGTGTGTATTACACACAAGGGGGTGTGTGCAACAAACAGGGGGTGTGTATTACACACAAGGGGGTGTGTATTACACACAAGGGGGTGTGTGCAACAGACAGGGGGTGTGTATTACACACAAGGGGGTGTGTGCAACAGACAGGGGGTGTGTATTACACACAAGGGGGTGTGTGCAACAAACAGGGGGTGTGTATTACACACAAGGGGGTGTGTGCAACAGACAGGGGGTGTGTATTACAGACAAGGAAGTGTGTGCAACAGACAGGGGTGTGTATTACACACAAGGGGGTGTGTGCAACAGACAGGGGGTGTGTATTACACACAATGGGGGGTGTGCAACAGACAGGGGGTGTGTATTACAGACAAGAGGGGTGTGTGCAACAGACAGGGGTGTGTATTACACACAAGGGGGTGTGTGCAACAGACAGGGGGTGTGTATTACAAACAAGGGGGTGTGTGCAACAGACAGGGGGTGTGTATTACAGACAAGGGGGTGTGTGCAACAGACAGGGGGTGTGTATTACAGACAAGAGGGGTGTGTGCAACAGACAGGGGGTGTGTATTACAGACAAGGGGGTGTGTGCAACAGACAGGGGGTGTGTATTACACACAAGGGGGTGTGTGCAACAGACAGGGGGTGTGTATTACAGACAAGAGGGGTGTGTGCAACAGACAGGGGTGTGTATTACACACAAGGGGGTGTGTGCAACAGACAGGGGGTGTGTATTACAGACAAGGGGGTGTGTATTACAGACAAGAGGGGTGTGTGCAACAGACAGGGGGTGTGTATTACAGACAAGGGGGTGTGTGCAACAGACAGGGGGTGTGTATTACACACAAGGGGGTGTGTGCAACAGACAGGGGGTGTGTATTACAGACAAGAGGGGTGTGTGCAACAGACAGGGGTGTGTATTACAGACAAGGGGGTGTGTGCAACAGACAGGGGGTGTGTATTACACACAAGGGGGTGTGTGCAACAAACAGGGGGTGTGTATTACACACAAGGGGGTGTGTATTACACACAAGGGGGTGTGTGCAACAGACAGGGGGTGTGTATTACACACAAGGGGGTGTGTGCAACAGACAGGGGGTGTGTATTACACACAAGGGTGTGTGTGCAACAAACAGGGGGTGTGTATTACACACAAGGGGGTGTGTATTACACACAAGGGGGTGTGTGCAACAGACAGGGGGTGTGTATTACAGACAAGGGAGTGTGTGCAACAGACAGGGGTGTGTATTACACACAAGGGGGTGTGTGCAACAGACAGGGGGTGTGTATTACACACAATGGGGGGTGTGCAACAGACAGGGGGTGTGTATTACAGACAAGGGGGGTGTGTGCAACAGACAGGGGGTGTGTATTACAAACAAGGGGGTGTGTGCAACAGACAGGGGGTGTGTATTACAGACAAGGGGGTGTGTGCAACAGACAGGGGGTGTGTATTACACACAAGAGGGGTGTGTGCAACAGACAGGGGGTGTGTATTACAGACAAGGGGGTGTGTGCAACAGACAGGGGGTGTGTATTACACACAAGGGGGTGTGTGCAACAGACAGGGGGTGTGTATTACAGACAAGAGGGGTGTGTGCAACAGACAGGGGTGTGTATTACACACAAGGGGGTGTGTGGAACAGACAGGGGGTGTGTATTACAGACAAGGGGGTGTGTATTACAGACAAGAGGGGTGTGTGCAACAGACAGGGGGTGTGTATTACAGACAAGAGGGGTGTGTGCAACAGACAGGGGTGTGTATTACACACAAGGGGGTGTGTGGAACAGACAGGGGGTGTGTATTACAGACAAGGGGGTGTGTATTACAGACAAGAGGGGTGTGTGCAACAGACAGGGGGTGTGTATTACAGACAAGGGGGTGTGTGCAACAGACAGGGGGTGTGTATTACACACAAGGGGGTGTGTGCAACAGACAGGGGGTGTGTATTACAGACAAGAGGGGTGTGTGCAACAGACAGGGGTGTGTATTACAGACAAGGGGGTGTGTGCAACAGACAGGGGTGTGTATTACAGACAAGGGGGTGTGTGCAACAGACAGGGGGTGTGTATTACACACAAGGGGGTGTGTGCAACAGACAGGGGGTGTGTATTACACACAAGGGGATGTGTGCAACAAACAGGGGGTGTGTATTACACACAAGGGGGTGTGTATTACACACAAGGGGGTGTGTGCAACAGACAGGGGGTGTGTATTACAGACAAGGGAGTGTGTGCAACAGACAGGGGTGTGTATTACACACAAGGGGGTGTGTGCAACAGACAGGGGGTGTGTATTACACACAAGGGGGTGTGTGCAACAGACAGGGGGTGTGTATTACAGACAAGAGGGGTGTGTGCAACAGACAGGGGTGTGTATTACACACAAGGGGGTGTGTGCAACAGACAGGAGGTGTGTATTACAAACAAGGGGGTGTGTGCAACAGACAGGGGGTGTGTATTACACACAAGGGGGTGTGTGCAACAGACAGGGGGTGTGTATTACACACAAGGGGGTGTGTATTACACACAAAGGGGTGTGTATTACACACAAGGGGGTGTGTGCAACAGACAGGGGGTGTGTATTACAGACAAGAGGGGTGTGTGCAACAGACAGGGGTGTGTATTACACACAAGGGGGTGTGTGCAACAGACAGGAGGTGTGTATTACAAACAAGGGGGTGTGTGCAACAGACAGGGGGTGTGTATTACACACAAGGGGGTGTGTGCAACAGACAGGGGGTGTGTATTACACACAAGGGGGTGTGTATTACAGACAAGGGGGGTGTGTGCAACAGACAGGGGGTGTATATTACAGACAAGGGGGTGTGTGCGTGCACCCTGCCTGTGTGAACAAAGCAAAAGAGACAACTGTTTTTGGTTTAGCTTTTTTTATAAATCATTTTTCCTTTTTAAAGTTACGGTAACAATAGGTATAGAAAACTAGTCCAACCTGAAAACCTAATGTAAACAACAAAATATTTTTTTAACAAACATTTTTTTGTTCTAAGAGTGTTGTTTAGGTCCTCTATAAAGTTATATTATAATACTCGAAGTTTCTATGAGAAAGTGAGAAAGTTTGTCACCAAGTGTCACCACTAATTTTTGGGTTAGACCAACTATGGCCACTCTGACCACTCTTGGCTGGGGGAGGTACCGGTTTTTACTTTTTTGCTGTTACAACCTGAACGTTTACAAGATCTGTTTGTGTGAGTTTCTCCGTCTGTTTCTCATTCTATGTGATGTTCCCTTGTGTGTCTCGTCTGCCTCTATGTTCACATATGTTTGTTCTTTATTCTACAAGTGTGCTCTAGAATATGTGTTTGTGTGTGTGTGCGTGCGTGCGTGTGTGCGTGTGTGTCCGTGTGTGTGTGTGGTGTGTGTGTGCGTGCGTGCGTGCGTGTGTGTGTGAGGGGGTGTGCAGGAGGAGGAGGGGGGCTCTTTTGCTCACAAAAACGGGAGCTCAACACAAGTAACAGATGCGTTGAATGTTGACAATCAAGACAAAAAACACATTTTAAATTATTCAAAAATTAACAAACTAAAAGTAAAAAGAAATCCTGTCCATTAGTCGGTTTGGTTCATGTCCACTATTCGGTCTTTTTTATTTTTCCATGCATGATATTCTTCATAAAAACTGCAGACATCAACAACGTCTACCTCTTCGGATCAAGCGCCCACGGCAGCACTTTATCCACGGCGATGTTTACACATCAGCTTAATAAGAATGACGTGCCCATAGCAACACTTGTGGGTCCTGAAGTTGTAGACGTATCTGTTGGCGCAGCAGCGTTGATGATAAGGGTTGTACCAAAGTTTTCCACAGCGACGTTTACACGGCAGCTTAATGGGAATGACGCGCCCATGGCAGCACTTGTGGGTCCTGGAGTTGTAGACGTATCTGTTGGCGCAGCATCGTTGATGATAAGGGTTGTACCAAAGTTTTCCACAGCGACGTTTACACGGCAGCTTAATGGGAATGACGCGCCCATAGCAGCACTTGTGGGTCCTGAAGTTGTAGACGTATCTGTTGGCGCAGCATCGTTGATGATAAGGGTTGTACCAAAGTTTTCCACAGCGACGTTTACACGGCAGCTTAATGGGAATGACGCGCCCATGGCAGCACTTGTGGGTCCTGAAGTTGTAGACGTATCTGTTGGCGCAGCAGCGTTGATGATAAGGGTTGTACCAAAGTTTTCCACAGCGACGTTTACACGGCAGCTTAATGGGAATGACGCGCCCATGGCAGCACTTGTGGGTCCTGAAGTTGTAGACGTATCTGTTGGCGCAGCAGCGTTGATGATAAGGGTTGTACCAAAGTTTTCCACAGCGACGTTTACACGGCAGCTTAATGGGAATGACGCGCCCATGGCAGCACTTGTGGGTCCTGAAGTTGTAGACGTATCTGTTGGCGCAGCAGCGTTGATGATAAGGGTTGTACCAAAGTTTTCCACAGCGACGTTTACACGGCAGCTTAATGGGAATGACGCGCCCATAGCAGCACTTGTGGGTCCTGAAGTTGTAGACGTATCTGTTGGCGCAGCATCGTTGATGATAAGGGTTGTACCAAAGTCTTCCACAGGGACGTTTACATGGTAGCCTTATGGGAGTGACACCATTATAGCAGCACTTGTGGGTCCTGAAGTTGTAGACGTATCTATTGGCGCAGCATCGCTTAAAGCGAGGGTTGTACCAAAGTTTTCCACAGCGATGTTTACACAGCATCTTAATAGGAATGACGCGCCCATAGCAGCACTTGTGGGTCCTGAAGTTGTAGACGTATCTGTTGGCGCAGCAGCGTTGATGATAAGGGTTGTACCAAAGTTTTCCACAGCGACGTTTACACGGCAGCTTAATGGGAATGACGCGCCCATGGCAGCACTTGTGGGTCCTGAAGTTGTAGACGTATCGGCTGGCGCAGCAGCGTTGATGATAAGGGTTGTACCAAAGTTTTCCACAGCGATGTTTACACAGCATCTTAATAGGAATGACGCGCCCATAGCAGCACTTGTGGGTCCTGAAGTTGTAGACGTATCTGTTGGCGCAGCAGCGTTGATGATAAGGGTTGTACCAAAGTTTTCCACAGCGACGTTTACACGGCAGCTTAATGGGAATGACGCGCACATGGCAGCACTTGTGGGTCCTGAAGTTGTAGACGTATCGGCCGGCGCAGCAGCGTTGATGATAAGGGTTGTACCAAAGTCTTCCACAGCGACGTTTACACGGCAGCTTAATGGGAATGACGCGCCCATAGCAGCACTTGTGGGTCCTGAAGTTGTAGACGTATCTGTTGGCGCAGCAGCGTTGATGATAAGGGTTGTACCAAAGTTTTCCACAGCGACGTTTACACGGCAGCTTAATGGGAATGACGCGCCCATGGCAGCACTTGTGGGTCCTGAAATTGTAGACGTATCGGCCGGCGCAGCAGCGTTGATGATAAGGGTTGTACCAAAGTTTTCCACAGCGACGTTTACACGGCAGCTTAATGGGAATGACGCGCCCATGGCAGCACTTGTGGGTCCTGAAGTTGTAGACGTATCTGTTGGCGCAGCAGCGTTGATGATAAGGGTTGTACCAAAGTTTTCCACAGCGACGTTTACACGGCAGCTTAATGGGAATGACGCGCACATGGCAGCACTTGTGGGTCCTGAAGTTGTAGACGTATCTGTTGGCGCAGCAGCGTTGATGATAAGGGTTGTACCAAAGTTTTCCACAGCGACGTTTACACGGCAGCTTAATGGGAATGACGCGCCCATGGCAGCACTTGTGGGTCCTGAAGTTGTAGACGTATCTGTTGGCGCAGCAGCGTTGATGATAAGGGTTGTACCAAAGTCTTCCACAGGGACGTTTACATGGTAGCCTTATGGGAGTGACACCATTATAGCAGCACTTGTGGGTCCTGAAGTTGTAGACGTATCTATTGGCGCAGCATCGCTTAAAGCGAGGGTTGTACCAAAGTTTTCCACAGCGATGTTTACACAGCATCTTAATAGGAATGACGCGCCCATAGCAGCACTTGTGGGTCCTGAAGTTGTAGACGTATCTGTTGGCGCAGCAGCGTTGATGATAAGGGTTGTACCAAAGTTTTCCACAGCGACGTTTACACGGCAGCTTAATGGGAATGACGCGCCCATGGCAGCACTTGTGGGTCCTGAAGTTGTAGACGTATCTGTTGGCGCAGCAGCGTTGATGATAAGGGTTGTACCAAAGTTTTCCACAGCGACGTTTACACGGCAGCTTAATGGGAATGACGCGCCCATGGCAGCACTTGTGGGTCCTGAAGTTGTAGACGTATCGGTTGGCGCAGCATCGTTGATGATAAGGGTTGTACCAAAGTTTTCCACAGCGACGTTTACACGGCAGCTTAATGGGAATGACGCGCCGATTGCAGCACTTGTGGGTCCTGAAGTTGTAGACGTATCGGTTGGCGCAGCATCGTTGATGATAAGGGTTGTACCAAAGTTTTCCACAGCGACGTTTACACGGCAGCTTAATGGGAATGACGCGCCCATAGCAACACTTGTGGGTCCTGAAGTTGTAGACGTATCTGTTGGCGCAGCAGCGTTGATGATAAGGGTTGTACCAAAGTTTTCCACAGCGACGTTTACACGGCAGCTTAATGGGAATGACGCGCCCATGGCAGCACTTGTGGGTCCTGAAGTTGTAGACGTATCTTTTGGCGCAGCAGCGTTGATGATAAGGGTTGTACCAAAGTTTTCCACAGCGACGTTTACACGGCAGCTTAATGGGAATGACGCGCCCATGGCAGCACTTGTGGGTCCTGAAGTTGTAGACGTATCTTTTGGCGCAGCAGCGTTGATGATAAGGGTTGTACCAAAGTTTTCCACAGCGACGTTTACACGGCAGCTTAATGGGAATGACGCGCCCATGGCAGCACTTGTGGGTCCTGAAGTTGTAGACGTATCTATTGCCGCAGCATCGCTGGTTGCGTGGATTGTATCGAGGGCAGATTGCCTTTTTTGAAGCTAGAAGTGCATATGAAAATAGGTAAGTGCTTATCAAACTTGGCTTTATTTTTTTGACTTTATGCGTCACTCATGGATTTATCATAACACCACAAATAACAGTTTTTCTTAGTATTATAAGTTTGGAAATAGTATTAGCAGTATTAGCAGTTTAGAAATACGAGAAAGACGTACTTCACATACTTCATGATAGTGACTACCCCGCAAGAGTAATCATTTTTGCAAATATCTTATCAAATATGATACAGGTTATAAAATATGTAACAATAACTGATGGTTATATATTTATTTGGTTAAATTAAAAAAATCAAAACCCCGACGTAAAAGAAGAGCAAACACAATGAAGTAATGAAATTGCTTTCTAATTAGCGTAATTCAGTCATCTGCTCGTCTTCTCGAATATGACGGCCTGTTAACACTAGGATTTTTTTATGTGCGACAAGAACTGCAGTTTTTACCCCATATTGGACTTGGCTGGTAATAGTAGTAGTCGCAAATCTCCAAATTATTCTATCAAATATTCTAAGTCTGTTCTGCCAAAAACGTTAAGATGTGTTAGTCCGGCGGATATGTGTCTGAATTGCGCACTTTTTTCTAAAGTTTCCAATTTAAGCATAGTGATAGTTTTTAATACCCCTTTTCAAGATAGGCTGTAGATCCAAGCTCAGACCGGCTTTAATTTCCAATTCATAAGGAGTATTGATTTGGCCGCAATTTTGAACCGGAAGTAAACTACCCTTTTCTAAAAAATAAATAAACTTGCACATTTTGGTACTGTTTTCCACTAGATGAATAAAATGAAAGTCAAAGAATGTATTTAAATCCAAGATTTCTGAAAATACCCGCGAAATTGTCATTTTTGGAACTTTATAGGTGATAGCCAACTTTAACCGGAAGTAGTCGATAGTAAAACCTGGGACGTTTATTTAACCCCGCGCCTTCTAGCAAAAGACACCAATTTTATTGCAGTTTTAGGTTGAAATAACCTTTATAAGATGAGCTATGGAGCCAAAATAAAATCGGCTTTTATCACCGACTAATATGGTTTATTGTCGCCATTTTGCACTGGAGATTAAATTTGTCATTTTTGAAAGCACAGAGATGCACATCTTGTGTGCGACTAAAAAAATCCATGAAATCCATTTGATACTTTTAAGTTGTAAAAAAGGCAAAAATGATTAGGTTTCTGCTATTAATTTTACCTTTTTTTTAAACCGGAAGTAGTTTCCAAACCCGTTTCTGTACACTCTAATAAAACCAGCTTAATGCATATACGAATAAGCAATAAGGCATTTATTTTAATAGAGTCACACAAATGATAAATGAGTAGGGTTCATATACGTCGGTCTAACGTAATTACAAGCTACGATGAGAATTGTTATCTCCATTTAATACAGTTCAGATATCTTACAGCTTTATCGTTATACGATTCAGTGGAGCTGCAAAGGGCTGAACATTTCATGCTGGCTTGGGTGCAAGTGCAGCGTGCTGGGCAGCCTATCTTGCATCTAATAGCTCTTAGTTCCTCATCTGTATAGTTCTTGGCTTATTGGCACGTCTTGAAAAGCTCTGGTAGCGTTTGTCCAAAGCGGCTATGGCAACTGTTGTCTATTCTGCAAAAAAGACGGAAGTACTGAAGGCAGAGCTGCCTTCGTCGGTAGAATTACATCAAATGCTTTTCCTTTCTTCACGAAGAGCCACATTCTTGCCTTGTCTACTTCCGACTCTCTGTACTTGTTGGTCGTATAGTAGCAGTGGAAAGCACTCAAGTGTTGCTAAACATTTTATCTCGACTGGCTTGAAGCAGTTGAAGGCTAGCTGTCAAAAAGCATCTGTGGCTTCGGGGAATACAGCAAGTACTATCTTTTCCCCCTACCCGCACATCAGGATACAGTATCACGCCTGTAAATGCGTGAAATTCTACCAGTATTTATTTGGAGAGATACTCCTTTGACTGTTCTGTAGAATAAGGAAGAAAGGCAAGGAGAGTAATAAGCGCGCTTCCAAGGCCGCCAGATTAACGGTTCCTACAATTACAAACTATTTATCTTGTAGCACTTGCTATGTAAGCGGTCGTTTACAAACGTTGAAGTCAACGTCAGGTGGAGCGGCCCGCTTCCGTGGTTCTTGGTATCCCCGCCAGGCTTGTCACATAAGCAGTTGCTTTTGTCTACTCTTTCTTTTCTCTTGGTCCAGCTATTGAGCGTGTATATTTGGTATACTTGGGCTGGCTACATGTGTCTTTTATTTCATTTGACGACTTTCAAAAATAGTGAGTATCGACGCGTGATTTTCACTTCCAGATTGAATTATCGGCCATTTTGATATCCCAAGATAATCCGTGATTTAATCAGATTTTTTTTGGCTCCATAGCCTATCTTATAAAGATTCCCCTAAACTACTCCTGAAACAAGATTTTTTTTATTTTTGTTGAAAGGCGCAAAGTGAAACAAGCGTGCCAGTATTATACTTGACTACTTCCGGTTCAAAGTCGCTGTCACCGTAAAAGTTACAAAAATGAAATATTAGCGGTTACTTTCAGAAAGCTTTGGTTTAGATGCATTCTTTGTCTTATATTTTATTCGTCTATAAGTAAACTTTCTTAAAATTTGTTAAAGTTTATTTATTTTTTTGGAAAAAGTTAGTTTACTTCCGGTTAAAAATGGGGGCCAAATCAATATCCATTATTAATAAAAAATTAAAGCCGAACTGAGCTTGGCTCTATAGCCTATATTGTAAGGGGTATTAAAAACTATCACTATGCTAAAATTGGTAACTTTAGCAAAAAGTGCGCTATTCAAGGTAAAATCTGCACATATCCATATATCATTTTTTTTTACGAATGCTTAGAAGAAAGAATGTATGCGATTTTTTCTATTTACATTGCTTTTAGTTTTTCGTGCTTCCCAGAGGACGTGGGAATAGTTCCGTATCACCCTGGTTTGACTGCAGATATAAAGCCGCGAAAAGGATTGATTTGATTATCCCGTTCTCAATTAATCATTTTAATCCCAGTAATTTTAATTTTTAACGGTTAGTTTTTATTATGTTGACCTTTTATTTCAGTCATCCGGCTGAATAAAAAAGAACTTCATTTTAAAGACAACCCTCCTTGATAGTAGTTAGCGCTCGATAAAATATTATTCTATATTAAAATAATTTCTGAAACTGTGATTGATAAATCAATATGCTAGGATGATTAAATAAAACGGCCAAGGTTAACCATAGTTAAATCATTAGCTGGCTAACTTACAATGGGATTGTTATTGCAGAACTCTTAAATGAACGGCAACAACGCATTGGCGGCCGTAGAATTCACATTTTGTTCTTGTAAATAATCAAAATCAAAGGGCTCTGTGAGCCAACTCGTGAATGCAAATTTGTTTTTCTAGTTATTTTCTTGTGTGCATGAAACATATACAGGATGAATTTTGAACAAAGGCTTAACACATCCAAGATGCTGGGAGTACATAACAATGTCCTTTCTTTTCGGTGTGAAGAAACACCAAGAACAGTTTGATTATTTATTATTATCATAAAAAGTAAAATAAAAATTTGACGTCACAAGTAGGGATCGAACCTCCGGTCTTTGAGGTCTTAACAAGCGACAGAACCACTATACCACCGAGGCATTACCGAAGTAAAAACTGAGTAAAATTAGTTTTTATCCTTTTTTGTATCTCACTGTTCTAACTGCTTTTGCTAGCATGTCAATTTTCGCCCTATTTTCTCCGAAAAAAGAAGTTAAATACCCGACATAATTAATCAAGCTACATCGATTCTTGATTCCTTGTGTTTCTCTGACTTTAAAAGTCCCAGCTTTGGCTATCCGCTTTTTCAGCACAAATAACGCGAAAACCCAGAGACGCGAATGTTCAAGTAAAAGAAGAAGGAGATTTAAAAGCTTTGCTAGCATTTTACTTGATTTGTAAACTAACAACTTGAATTGGACTGAACCGTAGAAAATCGATTGACGTGAGTGACGAAGACGCATGCGCACGCTCAACCCACATCGAAGACTTTTCTGTAAAGACTAGCTTATATATACTTTACGGCCTTTTTTAGAGTACTAAGCTTTCACCGGAAGTTTACAGTAAGATCTAAAATTTGCTGTGTTGCGAAAGAACAGAAAGACCACAAAAAGTTTACGGATGCTCGATCCAACGATCCTACGATCGAGTGAGTGAGTGAGCTTTTATTTTAATTTATACTTCTCAAAGGCTGAAGCCCAACTATTTGTGTTCTACTGGTGAATTTGCAGTATTGGTCACTTATAGCAAATAGTTTGTCAGACAAAATTTGCCTGAGTAGAACAATGAGCTTTAATGAACTAAAAAAATATACGTACAATAATTACTGTAGTTTTATAAAGAAATATCCCGAATGAGAAAAATATACATACAATAATTACTGTCGTTTTCAATATTCTGCGAACTTTCGCCGACAATTTCCAACAGCTAAATCCCTTTCTGGCTTCCGTCATTCAAAACAATTGAAGTGGATTCATTAGCACTGAAATGGTTTCAAGTCACGCCACCCCCCTGCAAGGCGGTGACCAATCAAATATCACCAATTGTAATTCCGTTAGTTTGAATGACGGAAGCCAGATATCTTTTTGGCGTTTGGAAATTATTGACGAGAGTTCGCAGAATATTGGAAATCGCAGTAACACTGTCTGTACTTCTAGGGATACGAAGGACACCTCTCGAACAATGATTTATTTTATCAAAAAGGTTCTCGGCACAGCTGTTCTGTTTGTAAATTAATAATGATTTGAACCATAATCGGGACTTTAATTTAAAAAAAAATTAAAAAGTATTGCTGCTCTTTTGTTTGTTTTTGAGTAAGCGCAGGATAGGTATGCGTTTTACAAAAACTAAACAATTCGTGACATACATTGCGTGACATACCTTGTATTTTCTCGGCTTCAGATACAGCAGTGTCTTCTTCCGCGGGAAGAGACATCACATCCCTCTCTTTCTCATTATCGGGTTCCTGGTCTTCCTGATCGTCAGAATCTTGATCGTTGGGGTCTTTGGGGTCCTGATCTTGATCGTTGGGGTCTTTGGGATCCTGATCTTGATCGTTGGGGTCTTTGGGGTCCTGATCTTGATCGTTGGGGTCTTTGGGGTCCTGATCTTGATCGTTGGGGTCTTTGGGATCCTGATCTTGATCGTTGGGGTCTTTGGGGTTCTGATCTTGATCGTTGGGGTCTTCGGGGTCCTGATCTTGATCGTTTGGGTCCTGAACTTGATCGCCAGTGTCCTCATCTTGATCGCCCGTGTCCTCATCTTGATCGTTGGGGTCCTGAACTTGATCGCCAGTGTCCTCATCTTGATCGCTGGGATCCTGATTTTGATCGCTGGGATCCTGAGTTTGATCGTCTGGAACCTGAACTCGATCGTCGGTAAATTGGCTGTTGTCTTCCTTATTCGGCTCAGGCCTAACATTTTTGGCTGATGAAGCGTCCATCAACGCCCCGCTTTCCGGGAGAACATCACCAGTAATAAGCGTTTCTGCACTTTTACCTGGCGGGAATAAAATTGACTTGAAAAAAGAACTACATCAACAAAAGTAAAGTAAAGCAAGCCACAAATTAAGACAGGCATGCAAGTAATTTTTGAGATGTCTACCACTCGGAAGTACAGATCAGAGTAGTATGAGAAAAATAGTCGGCAATATTTTCTCTCTCTTTGAGCGAAATTTTCATTAATTTTGGAAATAAATGTTTACGCTTGTAAGATTAGAAAGAAATGAGTATATAATACTTTCTCTCTCTTTGTATGAAATTGTCAGTTATTCTGGAATAAATGTCTGTCACTCGGTAGAAAGTAAAAGTAAGACAAATCTATAATACTTTCCTCTCTCAACCAGTCCTCGTGTAAATGACACGAACGCACCTTTCGTTTGTATCTCGTCTGCATAGATGAGTGTGAATAGGCAAACGCTCAAAAGTAGCGCCCTCATAATGGCTAGCAGCTTTTCAGAGCTGCTGTCGACTCAAATGCACAGCGAGCTCTGTGTATAGGAATGAATATACAGTGCTATTCAAAGATCTTTAAGTCAATCACATCACTTTGTTAGCCAATGGGATAACGCAGTAAATCAAGCGAAAGAGTGCTCAACATCTCAAGTGATTATTCTTTAAACTGACATTCCGTTGATATTGCTTTTGAGCTAACAGGAAAATATGTACTCACATTAAATGGGTTGAAGTCTGGTTCTAGTGTTATCTCGTAAAGTTTTAAACAGTCAAAAATAACTAAAATCAGCGTTCAGGTATCTTAGATTACATCTGATTTTCCAGATAAATACAATGATGTTCGAAATTAATTAGCAATAGTTTTTGCTGCGCATGCTCTGTGTTGTTATACCACACGACTGGTATAAGACACTCATCTTGAGTATTTACTGAAGTCAATAATATTATGATCCTTGAATAACTCTACTAAGGGCCAAGAAAACAATGCAGGTAACCAAGCGAAAAAGAGTGCTCTTTAATTTTAAGTGGTCATTTTTTAAAAATTGACATCCCGTGATGTTAGCATTTGACCCAAACAGAAAAACGTTTATATTTAGGTCGACAAAATATCGGAGTGTTTTGTTGTTTTTCCTTCTTGTCTGCATAGATGAGTGTGAATAGGCAAACGCCCAAAAGTAGCGCCCTCATAATGGCTAGCAGCTTTTCAGAGCTGCTGTCGACTCAAATGCACAGCGAGCTCTGTGTATAGGAATGAATATACAGTGCTATTCAAAGATCTTTAAGTCAATCACATCACTTTGTTAGCCAATGGGATAACGCAGTAAATCAAGCGAAAGTGTGCTCAACATCTCAAGTGATTATTTTTTAAACTGACATTCCGTTGATATTGCTTTTGAGCTAACAGGAAAATATGTACTCACATTAAATGGGTTGAAGTCTGGTTCTAGTGCTATCTCGTAAAGTTTTAAACAGTCAAAAATAACTAAAATCAGCGTTCAGGTATCTTAGATTACATCTGATTTTCCAGATAAATACAATGATGTTCGAAATTAATTAGCAATAGTTTTTGCTGCGCATGCTCTGTGTTTTTATACCACACGACTGGCATGGGACTCTCATCTTGAGTATTTACTGAAGTCAATAATATTATGATCCTTAAATAACTCTACTAAGGGCCAAGAAAACAATGCAGGTAACCAAGCGAAAAAGAGTGCTCTTTAATTTTAAGTGGTCATTTTTTAAAAATTGACATCCCGTGATGTTAGCATTTGACCCAAACAGAAAAGCGTTTATATTTAGGTAGACAAAATATTGGAGTGTTTTGTTGTTTTTCCTTCTTGTCTGCAAAGATGATTGTGAATAGGCAAACGCCCAAAAGTAGCGCCCTCATAATGGCTAGCAGCTTTTCAGAGCTGCTGTCGACTCAAATTCGCAGCGAGCTCTGTGTATAGGAATGAATATACAGTGCTATAGCAAAATCTTTAAGTCAACCAAACCACTTTGTTAGCCAATGGGATAACGCAGTAAATCAAGCGAAAGAGTGCTCAACATCTCAAGTGATTATTCTTTAAACTGACATTCCGTTGATATTGCTTTTGAGCTAACAGGAAAATATGTACTCACATTAAATGGGTTGAAGTCTGGTGCTAGTGTTATCTCGTAAAGTTTTAAACAGTCAAAAATAACTAAAATCAGCGTTCAGGTATCTTAGATTACATCTGATTTTCCAGATAAATACAATGATGTTCGAAATTAATTAGCAATAGTTTTTGCTGCGCATGCTCTGTGTTGTTATACCACACGACTGGTATAAGACACTCATCTTGAGTATTTACTGAAGTCAATAATATTATGATCCTTGAATAACTCTACTAAGGGCCAAGAAAACAATGCAGGTAACCAAGCGAAAAAGAGTGCTCTTTAATTTTAAGTGGTCATTTTTTAAAAATTGACATCCCGTGATGTTAGCATTTGACCCAAACAGAAAAGCGTTTATATTTAGGTCGACAAAATATTGGAGTGTTTTGTTGTTTTTCCTTTTTGTCTGCATAGATGAGTGTGAATAGGCAAACGCCCAAAAGTAGCGCCCTCATAATAGCTAGCAGCTTTTCAGAGCTGCTGTCGACTCAAATTCACAGCGAGCTCTGTGTAAAGGAATGAATATACAGTGCTATTGCAAAATCTTTAAGTCAATCAAACCACTTTGTTAGCCAATGGATTAACGCAGTAAATCAAGCGAAAGAGTGCTCAACATCTCAAGTGATTATTCTTTAAACTAACATTCCGTTGATATTGCTTTTGAGCTAACAGGAAAATATGTACTCACATTAAATGGGTTGAAGTCTGGTTCTAGTGTTATCTCGTAAAGTTTTAAACAGTCAAAAATAACTAAAATCAGCGTTCAGGTATCTTAGATTACATCTGATTTTCCAGATAAATAAAATGATGTTCGCAATTAATTAGCAATAGTTTTTGCTCCACATGCTCTGTGTTTTTATACCACACGACTGGCATGGGACACTCATCTTGAGTATTTACTGAAGTCAACAAAAGGCTTAAGATTTTTTGACGGTGTGGTGTCCATGTACTACATATGGATAGGATTTATTGCCCGATCATTCACCCCTTCTGTGTCCCCAGTCTTGCTAGTTTGCGTCCATAAGCGCGCATTGCCAATATTAATATTATTACATGAAATAAGGTATAAAGACGCACTGAAACAGTCTGGTCTCAACACTTTAAATAGCAGATGGGCGAATGGAATGCCGTCTGGGCCCGCCGTGATCACATCATGATCAGAAAAGATGTGACCCGGTGTTTACCGCTATTTTTGTCATTGAGGGAACAGAAATGCTGGTGGTGTTTCAACACCGTCTTAATTGAAGTTCAAATCTTTACGCCACAGGATTAAGCCATTACACTTCTACATCTTTACGCCACAGGATTAAGCCATTACACTTCTACATCTTTACGCCACATGATTTAGCCATTACACTTCTATATCTTTACGCCACAGGATTAAGCCATTACACTTCTACATCTTCACGCCACAGGATTAAGCCATTACACTTCTACATCTTTACGCCACAGGATTAAGCCATTACACTTCTACATCTTTACGCCACAGGATTAAGCCATTACACTTCTACATCTTTACGCCACAGGATTAAGCCATTACACTTCTACATCTTTACGCCACAGGATTAAGCCATTACACTTCTACATCTTTACGCCACAGGATTAAGCCATTACACTTCTACATCTTTACGCCACAGGATTAAGCCATTACACTTCTACATCTTTACGCCACAGGATTAAGCCATTACACTTCTACATCTTTAAATCACATGATTTAGCCATTACACGTCAATATCTTTAAATCACTCCACTAAAAGCCAATAAAATAGCGTAGGTATCCGAGCAAAAAGAGCTGCTCATGAATCTTAAGTGTTCATTGTTTAAATTGAAATCGTCCATTTAATTCGTTTTAGATTGACAAAATACTGTAATGTTTTGTTGTCTTTCCTTCTTTGGATTGGTCATGAGAAGGCAGAAGCTGAGTAATTCATAGTATGTCAGTTGGAAAGGGCAATACCACAGACTTTAAAAAAATGAAATCAAAAGAAACAGCTGGTAAAAGAGGCTAGGAAAGTAGTAAATCAAAGGCGAAAGAGCGCTTTACTGATCATTTATTGCCCCGGGGATCATTTATGGCTCTGAAGCTCAAACCAAAAGGTTTATGTCTAGAATGACGAAAGATTGGAATGTTTTTTTTATGAGTTTGTTTCCCATTTCATCACTCAACTCTCAAAAATTATGGACTCGGGACTAGCTGCTTTTGACTCAAAGATGCAGCGAGCACTACTTCTAGCAATGATGGAACAATTTATTTCCATGGGAAAAAGTAAACCAAGGGCAAAAGATCGATGTTTATTTATTGCTCTAAAAACATCTCAAACGGTTAATTGTTATTCCACAATGTTTTGTCATTCTAGACATAAACATTTCAATACACTCTCCATCTATCGTTTTTATAACACCTTACGTTTAGTTATATATAAGACCTACTTGTATTGTGATTTTTGTTTTGCCGAATATTTGCATATTACTGAGAGCAGATTTGAGCCAATATCTTTAAATCACGCCATTATGAGCCAACAACATAGCGCAGCTAACCAAGTGCACTCTTATAATTGTAAGTGGTCTCATTTATTTTAAATTCCGTTATGCGAGGGTTTGACCCAAACAGAAAAAGGTTTATATTTAGATTGACAAAATACTGGAATGTTTTTTTTTCTTTCTTTGAATTGTATTTTATAGTATTTCAGTTGAAATGGCCGATACCACAGACTTTCAAAAATTAAATCAAAAGTTAAAAGTTCCGTGATATCGCAGGTAACCCAGCGGTCTGTTATGTGCTAGCGTTTGACCCAAACTAAAAAGGGTTCATATTGTGATTGATAAAAATATTGGCTTTTAACGGCTTTTTAAAGTTTTAAAGTATCGTTGAGGCAAAAAAAAATAAAAATTCAAGCTAAATCATCAAACAGTAAGACGCTTTTCGTACTTGGTTAGAAAAAGTGTCTTGTGAATAGTAAAAGCCGCGAGTTTGGTCATCCTTGCATTTATTTTTGGGTGGAGAAGGTACTTATCTTTCACTTTACGGAGGGAGCTAAGTCGAAGCAGGGCGCTTAAACGAACTTACAGTGATTCAATCTAGCAAGAAGAGCGCCTGTTCGCATACTAACTTTGTTTTTTAAGGAGTTCTTCAAGGTGCATAACTAAACTTTATTTGGATAGTCTTGACTAACAAGAAGCTCACGAGACCGATTTTTACTGCGAGAAGAACGTTCAAATCAAGTTTACAGTCAACTCCACAACATGATTGTAACTGAATCATCATCCACTTATAAAGGAAAAAAGTCTGTACATGACCTAAGGTAAGCAACTAAACACATCAGACGAACACACGAACGACAAAAATGAAATAAAAAACACAGTGGATTAGCAAGTGACTTAATTTTTATTCAACCCTTTCGACACGTTACCTCGACTTTTCATAAGTTAGGACACTAAGACACATATTTTTTTTGTTACAAGCCTGCGATTGTTTGACGTTTGCCATCGAAAACTTGTTTTTAGTGGTGCTTCATTTCCTTTGGCAGCCGCTTGACCTAACCGAACTTTATTCCTTGCGCAAGCGGAAGATCCTCGCTATAGTTGATTGTGCTGCAGGGAAAGATTGATACAAAGTTACCTCCCCACACACACAAGAAAATGATAACGCATGGAGTAGTCACGTACCATGTGTATGTCCGGTGTGCTTCTCGCCGCCTATGCGAAATAGCATAAGGTTGGATAAAGGGTTTGTACACACCGGCTAAAAAAGTCTGCAAATCATTCTTCAAATGACAAAATATTGTAATTGATATGTTAGTCCTATAAAATGCCAGATTATTAGACGTGTACAAACAATAAATATTATTTTGAAAATCGCGATATAACCATGTTGTACTTCATTTACCAAACTCAACAGTAAAAATATTGTAATAGTTTCCCCAAATCCCCAAATATTGTAATAGTTCCCCCAAATCCCCAAATATTGTAATAGTTTCCCCAAATCCCCAAATATTGTAATAGTTTCCCCAAATCCCCAAATATTGTAATAGTTACCCCAAATAACCAAATATTATAATAGTTTCCCCATATCCCCAAATATTGTAATAGTTTTCCCAAATCCCCAAATATTATAATAGTTTCCCCAAATCCCCGGTGTTCCCAGAAGGCATTTCGGGTGATAGACATATTTTTGGATATCGTAGTCAAAAACGTGTTTGTTGTGCGACGTTGGTATAACGTAGTGCTTGCAACGTGGGAAGTAGAGTGGAACTGCGATTTTATTCAGTAAGTAGAGCAATGATTCTATTTGATTTTATTCCTTTTTTCAAAAAAGTGTTGTCTACTGGTGCTAGAAAAAACTATTTTTTTAATTTTATGGATAAATGGGATAATTTCTACTGAGATAACTTGATTTATTTGAAAGTTCTCTTCGAAGAACAGTGTCAATGAAGTCCCAAAGCGGACAGTTAATTGTAAACTGTGAACCTAACCTAAACTTGTGAACCTAACCTCTGTTATGCTAAGTTCAAACGTCGTATTATCCATGAGCCATATTCAATGCAAATGCGTGCAAATGAAGATGAAACAATCAATTCATTTGCACGCATTTGCATTGAATACGGCTCATTTATACAACGACGTTTGAACTAGGCCTAAGCAAGAAAATGTCATTTAGTAATACTGATATTCATTGACAAAATAGGTGATAAATGTACACATTGTTAAAACTATTGTTTCATTTTTATAGTATTATAACAATTACCTCATACTTGTAAAAGTTAACAGTTTATATTGAAGTTTATTAAAAGTTGAGTTTGCAATAATTCTTTGTATTTAATATATATCATCCCCACCCCATCATTCAAACGTACAACAAGTGCCTTTATTCTGACTCCTCCATAGTCTCTTGCAGCGAGCACTTCACTTTCTGTGAGAAACTTCTAGTTATTATCTTAGTAGCTTTGCTACATGGTGCATGTCATTGCTAACCCCATCCAATGGAAAAGCTTCCCCGTGTCCGCCCTGTTCTTATCTCTCGTCATTGCTTACCTCGTCCACTGGAATAGCTTCCCTATGTCCGCCCTGCTCTGATCTCTTGCCATTGCTTACCCCATCCACTGGAATAGCTTCCCCATGTCCGCCCTGTTCTTATCTCTTGCCATTGCTTACCCTATCCACTGGATTAGCTTCCCCATGTCCGCCCTGTTCTTATCTCTTGCCATTGCTTACCTCATCCACTGGAATAGCTTCCACATGTCCGCCCTGTTCTTATCTCTTGCCATTGCTTACCCTATCCACTGGATTAGCTTCCCCATGTCCGCCCTGTTCTTATCTCTTGCCATTGCTTACCCCATCTACTGGAATAGCTTCCCTATGTCCGCCCTGTTCTTATCTCTTGCCATTGCTTACCCCATCCACTGGAATAGTTTCCCCGTGTCCGCCCTGTTCTTATCTCTTGCCATTGCTTACCCCATCCACTGGAAGAGCTTCCCCATGTCCGCCCTGTTTTTATCTTTTGCCGTTGATTACCCCATTTACTGGAATTGCTTCCCCATGTCCTCCCTGTTCTTTTCTCTTGCCATTGCTTACCCCATCCACTCGAAAAGCTTCTCCATGTCCGCCCTGTTCTTATCTCTTGCCATTGCTTACCCAATCCACTGTTTCCCATGTCCGCCCTGTTCTTATCTCTTGACATTGCTTACCCAATCCACTGTTTCCCATGTCCGCCCTGTTCTGATCTCTTGCCATTGCTTAACCCTTCCACTGGAATAGCTTCCCCATGTCCGCCCTGTTCTTATCTCTTGCCATTGCTTACCCAATCCACTGTTTCCCATGTCCGCCATGTTCTGATCTCTTGCCATTGCTTAGCCAATCCACTGGAATAGCTTCCCCATGTCTGCCCTGTTCTGATCTCTGTGCGTTGCTTACCCCATTCACTGGATTAGCTTCCCCATGTCCGCCCTGTTCTTATCTCTTGCCATTGCTTACCCCATCCACTGGATTAGCTTCCCCATGTCCGTCCTGTTCTTATCTCTTGCCATTGCTTACCCAATCCATCGGAATAGCTTCCCCATGTCCGCCCTGTTCGTATCTCTTGCCATTGCTTACCCCATCCACTGGAAGAGCTTCCCCGTGTCCGCACTGTTCTGATCTTTGTGCGTTACTTACCCCATCCACTGGAATAGCTTCCCCATGTCCGCACTGTTCTGATCTTTGTGCGTTGCTTACCCCGTCCACTGGAATAGCTTCCCTATGTCCGCCCTGTTCTTATCTCTTGCCATTGCTTACCCCATCCACTGGAAGAGCTTCCCCATGTCCGCCCTGTTCTTATCTCTTGCCGTTGCTTACCCCATTCACTGGAATTGCTTCCCCATGTCCTCCCTGTTCTTTTCTCTTGCCATTGCTTACCCCATCCACTGGAAGAGGTTCTCCATGTCCGCCCTGTTCTTATCTCTTGCCATTGCTTACCCCATCCATTGGAAGAGATTCCCCATGTCCGCCCTGTTCTTATCTCTTGCCGTTGCTTACCCCATTCACTGGAATTGCTTCCCCATGTCCTCCCTGTTCTTTTCTCTTGCCATTGCTTACCCCATCCACTGGAAGAGGTTCTCCATGTCCGCCCTGTTCTTATCTCTTGCCATTGCTTACCCCATCTACTGGAATAGCTTCCCCGTGTCCGCCCTGTTCTTATCTCTTGCCATTGCTTACCCAATCTACTGTATCCCATGTCCGCCCTGTTCTGATCTCTTGCCATTGCTTAACCCTTCCACTGGAATAGCTTCCCCATGTCCGCCCTGTTCTTATCTCTCGTCATTGCTTACCCAATCCACTAGAATAGCTTCCCCATGTCCGCCATGTTCTGATCTCTTGCCATTGCTTACCCAATCCACTGGAATAGCTTCCCCATGTCCGCCCTGTTCTGATCTCTGTGCGTTGCTTACCCCATTTACTGGATTAGCTTCCCCATGTCCGCCCTGTTCTTATCTCTCGTCATTGCTTACCCCATCCACTGGATTAGCTTCCCCATGTCCGCCCTGTTCTTATCTCTCGTCATTGCTTACCCAATCCACTGGAATAGCTTCACCATGTCCGCCCTGTTCGTATCTCTTGCCATTGCTTACCCCATTCACTGGAATAGCTTCCCCATGTCCTCCCTGTCCTTATCTCTTGCCATTGCTTACCCAATCCACCGGAATAGCTTCCCCATGTCGGCCCTGTTCTTCTCTCTTGCCATTGCTTACCCAATCCACCGGAATAGCTTCCCCATGTCCGCCCTGTTCTTTTCTCTTGCCATTGCTTACCCAATCCACTGGAATAGCTTCCCCATGTCCGCCCTGTTCTTTTCTCTTGCCATTGCTTACCCAATCCACCGGAATAGCTTCCCCATGTCCGCCCTGTTTTTATCTTTGTGCGTTGCTTACCCCGTCCACTGGAATAGCTTCCCCATGTCCGCCCTGTTCTTATCTCTTGCCATTGCTTACCCCATCCACTGGATTAGCTTCCCCATGTCCGCCCTGTTCTTCTCTCTTGCCATTGCTTACCCAATCCACCGGAATAGCTTCCCCATGTCCGCCCTGTTCGTATCTCTTGCCATTGCTTACCCTATCCACTGGAATAGCTTCCCCGTGTCCGCTCTGTTCTGATCACTTGCCATTGCTTACCCTATCCACTTGAATAGCTTCCCCATGTCCTTTGTAAACAAACTGCTGGACAGACCTTGCTTGACTTCATTGTTGAAACTGACTGCTTCCTCAAAGTTCTGTTGATAAAATTAAATATTTTTAACTTCGTATATACTGAGCGCTCTTACTCTTAAAATCCTAAAACACAATTAAGAATTGCCCATCTCCAAGCAGTGGAAAGACATTTTTAATAAGCTCACATACGTTCAACGAGTCAAATTCAGGGCTGAGAAACAGAAAGATACTATCCATGTCTCCAGGAATCAAAGCCGTTCTAACAGAGAGGCCCCTTTACCGAAGCGCTATCATGCTCTATCATATTAGTGATGCCGATTCCGTATAATAAATACCCTTCCCAGTGTAGAGAGTCACCCTCTAAAATAAGCCCTCCCTCTACTCCCCTCCCTCTAATCTTTCAAGCTTCCAATCCACCCGAGCTAAAGTTCCGGGGTTCAAAAGAACTCAAATGGTGTACTCAGAATAAAGAACACTGACATCACTTTGCAAGCTAGGACAAGGTAAAGGGTAAACAGTCTGTTTTTAAAATAAGAACAAAAAAAGAACTCAGACACAGCAAAGTTAATGTGTTAAAACTGATTCTGCCTTACCATGCATTTAATATAAAATATAAAAATATAAATAATATAATATATAATAACATATAAAATGGGTACAAATGATTCGGTGTGAACAATTTCAGCATCGTGCTTCAGGCCTGTCACAATGGTTGGCTCAACATAATATCCAGGCCCACAATAATTGACAAATAAATCCAAGTCACAATGGTTGGCTTAACATAATATCCAGGTCTATCAACCACTTCAAATAAACACCAAGTGTAAGACCATACAATAGCAATAACAAGAGCAACGTTTCAGACATTGCAATTCTGCTGTGCTGAATCTAAAAAAAATTCTGCACTTAAACATCATAATAAGGTCAGCATGCCAGATATAAGGCTTGTGCGGCGCTGAGCACAACTGTGCCACTGTACTGCATGGTAAGAGCATGTCTTGTTGTTCCAAGTCAGATGCTATGTTGATTTTGATTCGTGAGACAGAAACTCTA
Organism: Nematostella vectensis; assembly: GCF_932526225.1. Taxonomy (NCBI): domain Eukaryota; kingdom Metazoa; phylum Cnidaria; class Anthozoa; order Actiniaria; family Edwardsiidae; genus Nematostella; species Nematostella vectensis. Next base: position 19,860,251 of record NC_064035.1, read on the forward strand.
AATCAAATCAACCTTGACTGCATGAGTTTGAGGTTGAAACAAATAAGGCAACATTACGCTCAGCAGGAGTGCAACGTTTAAATTAAGAGTAGTAGGGTAGGTATGGAATTAGCAGTATTTTTTAGGGTAATACTAATTTTGAGGGGGGAATACATTATTTTACGTTCAGTTCCGTAGGCCAATCATAGACGGTTATTCTATTCCGACGGCCGTCACATCTATTCTATTCCGACGGCTGTTCAGTTCCGACGGCCGTCTCATCTATTCTATTCCGACGGCTATTCAGTTCCGACGGCCGTCGCATCTATTCTATTCTGACGGCCGTCGAGGGACGGCTATTCAGTTCCGTAGGCCAATGCAGCCGGTGAACGTTAAACATAACCTGCCTATATTAAGTCACAGTTGGACTCAAAGAAAATAGCCGTGAAAAAAAGTCTCTGATTGAATGTTAGGGAAAGCGATGCGACGAAGTGGAGGAAGTAGAGAAAAAGAAGATGCTGAATATATTGACGAAAAAACGCTTGTTTTTTATTTTATAAAGATGTGTTATTTATTGTCCTAATAAATTATAAGATTAGCCCGTCTTTTTATTTAAGCTCTTGTCATCTCAGTATTTGATCTTGTTATGCTAGTACATGGTGCTCGATCGTGGGTCACGCAAAGAGCGTAAAAAATCGTACGGTCGCAACTGAATAGCTGTTGGAATAGAAAACCGAATTTAATAAATAATTACCATTTTGAATTTTAATACGCATAAAAAATGTTTCTTTAGTGCATATACTGACAAACGATGAAAATATTTTACTACTTTTGTAATTCTACAAAGAAAGTAAACAGTTTGGTTAAACTCTTTTGGGGGGGACTGGGGGGTTTCAGCGAAACTAGTGGGAGGTGCGGATCGCCCCTTCGGGCCTCCCAGCCCGCTTTCAGTGAAGCGGGTGGGAGGCGCGAATCGCCCCTCCGGGCCTCCCAGCCCCACCCGGGCTGGGGACTTTCGGTGAAGCGTAGATTAATTATTAATCTACGTCGGGACCACTTCGCGTAGATGGGTAAATCACTCCGCGTAGATGGGTAATTAGCAATCGTGTCGGGGACGTGTGCTAGGGCCGTGAAAACGAGGAGGGCCGCCAACCTAAGGGGCGCGGAATAACGGCCGTAAATTCAAAGCCGCTGGCGTGACGTTTAAACTTGAGTTTTACTCGAACACCTCGCTCCCGAACTCCTCGCGAATTTCTCGCAGCCTCTTTTTCATCTTTTCGCGTGTCTCCAGGGAGGGCCCTTTCCTGCTTTTTTTCTCACGCGGTGCGAGGCCGTGTCGATCTCTGATAGCGGCCTTGAGCGCGTAGTATCTCTCTTGTTCCTGAAGTATTAGCCGAAACTCTTCGTCTGAGATATGCCCGTCCTGCAGAGCCTTAGAGATCAGCTCGCTGATGGAGTTTTTCTTACTCTCCGCTAAAACCATCGTGTCTTTGTGTTTAGCCACCTTGCTCGTAAGACCCCTAGAGACCACCCCCGCGCCCGCGCCCGCGCCCGCGCCCGCGCCCGCGCCCGCGCCCGCGCCCACGACACCGACACCGACCAGCCCAGCGACCCCTGCCAGCGGACCGCCGATCAGAACCCCTATCCCACTCAAGGAGACCCCACCCCGGCGCTGGAAAGCGCCCCTGCAGCGATGCCGGATGCCACAGACACAGCATGGGTAACGGCAAAGGCGCGCTTATACTTCTTCCGCACCTGTCGATGATGCGTTATCTCGTTGTCTATAACCGCCTGAGTGTCACATATTTTCTGGAGTCGGAAGCTTTGCACGTCGACGCCGATGTTTGCCGGAGCGGTAGGCGTCATTTGCGTTTGCGGGCCTAGGTTAGCTCTAATACAAGGAGACGAACAGGCTTGCCCTTAAAGTCTACCCTTCTACCGCGGTCATCCCTGATCCATATTTGGATACTCGAGACAAACTCAGAGGAAGATGTTGCGGCGCAAACGGGGATGTCGGGTCCATAGACGACTTTCTCGTGCGGCCTCCCGCGGGTTTCTAGGCAAGCGAGAACGTTTGAAGGCTCGCCTAAGGCGAGGCATTGCATGCGGTCTACGATATCGCAGAAGATGTAGAGGGCCTCTATTTTCGGCAAAGCCACCTTAAGTGGGCCCCTCCAAGGGCAGTGCGAGGCCCCGCCCACCCAACTGATCGTCTTTAGCCTCTGGGCCAAATAGTGCGCAAAGCTCGGCATTCAGGAACGCAACGCAATTGGACATGAGCGCGATCTTTCCGGTTAGGGGATCCAGCTTCGCGGTCAGAATCTTGCTTTCAGCGCGGTTGATCGTTTCCACGATGGACTCGGCCGTGTGGTGCCGGGACAGGAGGGAGGCTATAGTCGTTATCTGATGCTCCCGCTCGAGGTTATACCAGCTGTTAAACAGCGAGCACTGCCGGAGCGCCACGAAGCGTGGGCGCCTTATCGGCTGCTCGAAGATGAGCGTCAGTTCGCCTTCGGTGAACACAGCATGTAGGACCACCATTGTGTTGAACATAGCCCGCCTTCGTGTTTAATAGGGCTGAGCATGGATTGGGAAGCCTGGCGGATGCTGAACGAGAAGGCGATTCCCCGAAGGGAGGAGGAGGAGACGAAGAAGGCGGCAGTTGCGGCGGGAGCCTCTATAGCCGAACATATCAAACATGCTATAGCCGAACAATTCAAACGCGCAAAAAACCGATTTCCCTAGGTCTCTGACTCTCGCGCAGAAGCTGCTCTACGCCGTGCCCGCGACCCCCGTGGAGAGCACGGCCTCAAACATCACCCCACTACTCACGCAGCTAGAGATACACGTGGCTGAGGACAAATCATTCACGACTAGGGTCCGAGACATATTCAAAGAGACAGTAGTCACGCACAAGTCCGCTTCAAGGAGTCTCGCCGGTGGCTATCGGAGCCTTCCTATGGGTACTGGCCACAGCAACTCAACTTTGCGGTCTGGTGCGCAACCGCCGGATGCGGGGTATCCCTAACCGACCCCGCTTTCGCTACGCTCCCCTCTGTCATCAGGGGATTTCTAAGGTTTCACGTCTACTTTACCACCCGGAGTTTGCGATGCTGCCTACTAGCCCAGGGAGAAGCTAGCCTAGCTTTTTCCCGATGGCCTTAAGCCCGATACCGACCCCTCTGGCCACGGAGGAGAGCGACCTGCCGAGCGACTTCACAATGGCCGCGATCGTCGTCGCCACGGCCAACCCGATAGCGGTGGCGGTAAAGCCGTGCTTTTTGAAGATGGCTTTGGTGCGCTCTCTTAGCGGCTTTTGGTTCCCGGGCTCTCGGTTTTCGCGTTCTAGTTCGTCGATCTCGGATAGCCTTTCCTCGTTGCGCTCACGGGCCTCTTGGCGGCGACTCTCTGACGTGTTAGGGTCGTCGATGGTCTCCCTGTCTGTGGCTACCACCCATTGCAGCTCTTGGACTCGTTCTGTGTTCTCCTGGATGACCGCGTCTACCTCTGCCACGGACCCCATCGCCAGCTTAAAGCCCTTCAGCCTTGCAACGTCCTGTCGAACGCTCCCTTCCTCATTGTACAGCTGTCTTGGTTTAGACCAACCTCCTTTGCCTAGGTTGCGAAGCTGTATTAGCGTCTTTCCCCTCTGGTCTGACTGGAACCGTATCAGATTCTCGTTAAGGTCTGGGTATTTCTCCCTGAGGGACTGGAGACCGAGTCTTGTCGCTGCACCCTCTGTGATGAACGAGGTTTCGGCGGTCGTTTGCATTGCGCTTCGCGTAGCCATTCTATGCGCAGCATGCATACGCGATGACGTACTCGTCATTGGGATCGACTCCCCACCGTCGGGGTCAAACGGGATAAGGGTCGTCGTCTCGTCGTCCCCCGCTCCGCGATCGGCGGACGCACCCGGCAAGGTATCGTCAATGTCGACGTCAACATCACCCATGATGCGTGCGCATAACTCGTGCTATGCTATATTATTACATGTCTAACAGCCCGCACCATAGCCACGCGGCTTCGTACTTTTGTATATATATATATATATATATATATATATATATATATACGATACGTAATACGTGATGTCAGTCAGCGATAAACTTGACCCCCAACGAACACCCAAAACTCCTCTAGGGTTGAAAGCCGAGAGAACTGTTCACCGGGGTCACTCTCAACCCGTCGACGGCCTCCCCAGGCGAGACGCTATATGTGGCGGTCCCAAAGCTATCGGAAAGCGTCACGCTCGTGCCTGGCTCCTTGAGGGTCGGTCTCGATCTCTCCATCTCAGGCCCTGCAAATAATACCGTCGTGAACAACGTCGGCCGAAATCTCGTGAGCCTCCTGAAAATCACGTTTCCAGGAGAAACGCTAGTTGAACGGTAAGCGCAGTAAACCACCGCCCTAGAGCATAACGTGTGTGTGCACACATATACACGTGTTGCACCTTAGCCACGGCAGAAGTGCATGATGAGCGACGGGAGCGCCGTCGAGTCGTTGGGCTGCTCGGCGCAGCCTGCCGGAACGGCAACCGGAGGTGAGCAAACTGAGATAGCAGACGCGAGGGAGAAACTCGCGATTCTCGTAGCCTCGGGGAAGTAGAGAGAAATGGTAGGCAAGGCCCTGACTCACGACGACGTCAAACGCGATACGAGACCGCTCTAGCCAGCCGGACTACAGACGCCCTGGCAGACAGCTTTCTGAAGCTTACGGCCAAGCTAGTAGGCATGGCGCTGCCGATAGACAGTGTGGTCGATCTTCACAATGACCTAGTGTCCGACTACATCATCAACAACGAGCTCCGCACATTGTGCGGAAGCCTGTCTCTACGCTGCGGTCGTTTGATGGCTTTAGCCGTCGGGGCGTTACACTTAGCACGTCATGTGAACACCGCCGGAACGGCAAGCGCTGACACGCGGTGTCAACACGAGGTAGCAATCGCGGACTCACCAGTGGTTTGCCTGCCGGGGCGGCAAACGCACAGTGGCGAGTCTGCCATCCCAGAGCAGACGTTCATTTGAAAGCTTGCCACCTCTTCAGCAACCAAGTAGTTGACACCGCGTGTCAACACAAATGGAAGAACCTCAAGGAAGTACTAGTGCCCAGCCTGCCGGAACGGCAAATGGGTCAGCGGAACCTGACAAACAAGCTCCTCATGAATCTGCACGTACGTCTTCGGCGTTGGCGAAGAGAATCACGAGCCCCGAACCACCCGCGACCCGGCCTAAACACCCTGGGCGAGTCGAAGCTGGAAGGCGCTTGGCAGAGTGAAACAGACTTAACAGAGCGAAGAAAGAGACACTTCGTGTCGTGCAACACGTTGGGTCGCCGGTCGCTAGCGAGCCGCAGGGATGCGGGGGCTTGCGCGCCGAAGGCATACACACACCAGTCCCGGAAAGGAACTCTGCCTGGTCGGCTAGCTCGGTTATCAGGGTTGCTGGTCTTCTAGTGTCATTGATCGGCCTCTACATACGTAGGCGGGAGCTAGCTGCCGCGTTCACTCGTACACCAGCTGTTAACCAGCGAGCTACCGACGACGTGACTCCGCCCGCAAGGCCGCCGCTGGCGGCTGCACAGCAGACCAAGGATCTGCCGTTCCGGCGACAGCGCTTTGCGCTCCCAGACAGTGCAAATCTCGGCTGTTATCCATGGAGTAAGCAGACATTTAGATACGAGGGCCCCACCCATATCCGCACGTCCGTGCACCGCAATGTCGACGACGCAGCAGAGCAAGATTACAAAGACCATCACCGACGCCGCAGCCATAACCGGCCTCGTCGCCGGTATCGGCTGGGTTGGGCGCAAGGTCTTGCGCGAGGACTTCACCAAAGACCCCTCCGCGAACGCCATGAACTACGCAAAAATGACTGCCGCCGTTGCAGGTGCTGTCGCTTTGAAGGGTTACCTCGAGGACCAGAAGATCCTGCCCATGTAGTAGTGTACTGTGGCACATGTAGGCCATGTATTAGACTCGTGCGTGCTTTGCACGATTCATGCGCATGCGCATACGTTCACACAGTACGTGAAACGTACACACACTACTCGATGGCCTCTATCGCTATTTGCGGCGCCGTCCTAAACGCGACAGCATTCGTTGGTGGCAACTACCTAGCAAAGTTCCTGTCGAACGACGAGAGCCCTGCCTTAGCTGAGAAGGAGAGGCACGACAAGGCCCTAGAGAAACACCAACAAGACTATGGACGCTACCAACAGCGGCGACAAAAAATCCTCGATTGGCAAGCTCAAAGTCGCGAGAGAGGGTCCCTCGCAAAGCAAAACTTCACCGACACTGATTACGCGCTCAAACTCTACAACCAGACCCGGCCAAAACAATCCCTGGAGTCGATGCGGACTCCTGAGCTGTCCGACTACTACATCCCCAGCAAAACGCAGAAAAACGCCGAGTTGGCGTACATTGGCGCCGGCGCTCTCGTCATCGGCTACGCAGCCAGCCGCTTGCTGTGATGTAGCTGCCGTTCCGGCGCTGCATCTAGGCGGCCTTTTTCCATGCTGCGCGCACGCGTATACGTATACGTATACGTATACGTATACGTATATGATGATTGCAGACCGGCCTCAGAAAGACTGTTGCAATGTATTGCGATACACACGTAATGGCGGCGAAGCACTGCGATCGATGCGTTCCTTCGTCCTACATACTACACCAGAGGTGGTTTCCAGGGAGTGACCGCTCTGCATGCCAAACTTCCCAAGGGCTCAGCCTCCATAGATCGAGTGCGCAGGTGGGTAAGCTCGCAGCCCGTCGGGGGCTACACACAGACACCCCCTCTTCCGACTACCTACGCCCACTTCTCGGAGCAGATACCAAACCGTATCCACCAGTCGAACCTGCTATTCTTGCCAACCGACCGCGGGTACAAGTATGCCCTGACTGTCGTTGACGTTGGTTCACGATATAAAGCCGCCCGCCCACTGAGGGCTAAGAGCACGGCCGTCGTCTCCCGCGAACTCGCTGACGTCTATGCAGAGGGACCTCTCACATGGCTTAAAGTCCTCATGGTTGATGACGGCACGGAGTTCAAGGGTGGTACTACAAAGCTCCTAACAGACCACGGGGTGGAGGTCCGACGGGCTGAGCCAGGGCACCACAGGAGCCAAGCTTTCGCCGAGTCTTTCCATCGCTGGCTGGCACAGCGCCTATTTCGTGCGCAGTACTCGAAGGAGCTTGCATCCGGCAAGACAAACAGCCAGTGTTGTATTACACGGCGTACTCTAAGCACGGCTTCACGCGTTCGCAGTTGCGTAGCGTGACAAAACAGATAAAAAAAATCTGCTGATCGCGCTAGCGTCACCCTAGCGTGACGCTAGCGTGATCAGCGCTTGTGCCTTCTATTGCAGCTAAGGTAAGTGAGTCTGACATTCCACTTGTAGTGACCCTGACTGTCGTCTAGCCTGTCGATACTGAAGCATTGGGGATGGCTCTTGGTGTATCCCTGAAACAGAAGCTGAGTGCCACAGACCGTGCACTTCTTTTCCGCGTCAGCAATCATGCCGGGTACGTGGTCTACCGTTAGAACGTAGTGCGATCCCGTGTACTTTGTGCGACCCTTTTGCCTGTCGTCTATAGCGTATCGCTTGATTCGCGCTATAATGAGCTCTTCACTGGGCGTAGCCTGCAGTCCTGTGGGAACCAAGGCACCAGGGGCGTTATCGGGGGGAATTACGCGGACTATCTGGTAGGCGTGCCGCACGCGGGAGATGCCGGTGTATACAGCATTCGTGATTCAGCCCTCTAAGCTGTGGTCTATGATAAACAGACGTCTTGGAGTCTGGATAGTCTTGCCCTGCACCCGGTGAACGGTTCCCAAGCCCGCGTATTTCCACTCGAGGGGAAGCCCGTTAAGGACCGCGTCGAGAGGAACCTCGACTACCGTGCCTTTGTATGCGTCGACTTTCTCACCCCTTTTGCCTGGCACGGGCACTGGCCGCACTTGCTTGCGATAACGATGCGCGACGCTAGGATCGGGCTCAAAGATGGTTGCTGGCAATCGGGAATTTTTCCTATGGTGCTCTGTCAATCGCTGCTGAACAAGAGCCCCTATCTTGTTGGTCGGGCACACCCACATATCGTTTGGGTGGGCCTGCTCGATCGCCGCGTCGAACGCTACCCCATCCCACTTCTCTCGAAACACCTCAAGCTGTTGGGAATCTGACCGACACCAAATCCGGTCCTTTATGTCATGGAGCCTGGAGGAGGGCAGGCTCCATGACTCCATCTTCACACGGGCAGCGGTAGTCGGACTCGAACCAGCGGATGTTCCCTTGTGCCCACTCCTCGAGCATATCGTGAGGCCCCTCTTTATCTTCCCAGGGCGGGACCTGCCCATAGTCGCCACAACACACTACCTGACACGGCCGCGTGGCTAGGATGGCGAGTAGCACTTTAGTCTGCACTGCACTTCTGCGAGATGGTCGAGTTTGTGCCCCAGCTCGGAAGGTCTCCATTCCTCCACCGGCTTCTCCGCTGGTAGTGGTGGTACGTTTGAGCCTTCACCGCGAGGCGCGGGTTATTGCGATGGTCGTGGGCGAGGTAGTTCTCGGGAATGAGCACCACAACGTTGCGGCCGCGGAACATGCTCACCGCCCACTCGGTCTTCCCCGATCCTCCTTAACCGGCTAGATACATCTTTGCAGAGGTTGCGGCCACTAGATCGCACGGCAGATTCGGCGCAGTGCTTGGCTCTTTGGCCAAGCTCCCCGACTTCTTCGGATCCCAAGCGAGCGTCGGACACCGTCTTTGTATTGGATCAGATGAGCCCCGTCGGCATGCTCGAAGTTAAGTAAGTGGTCGGTTCCGGCAAGGAGGTTTGACAGATACACGGCTTCTTCACGGTCACGAACTACGATCGAGGACTCGTCGCCATGGCGAGCGCACTTGCCTACGAAACGGACAGCGAGATCTCGACCCTCAGGATACTGCGGGTCTTCGCTACTCGCGCTAGAGTGATGAACCTGACGGAGTCAGTCCGACACTATACAATACCTTCCTCGCCGTGGCCATGACGAGGTCAATCGAGTCTAACAGGTCCTTGAGCTCTGGCGTGGTGATCCAGCCCTCGTTTTGCTCCAAGTGCTGCCCTACCCTCCCGGAAGTGTAGGGGTGGCAGGACTCAGAGAACTCCAACTCGGTCAACTGAATGACCCCGGTTAGTTGAAGAACCTCGCTCAATGGCCGTCCCACAACATCCGCGATACGATACACGTTCGTAGGGAAGTCGTACCACATCAATGGCGTCCGAGGCGCCGCCGAAGACACTGTCCTCGCATCCTAGGTACGCCGCACGCATGCCGATGTGCGCATGAGGCTGCGCCCCTAAGTTTTCCTTGCTATTCCACACTTTGGACTCAACCTGCGCCGCTTGCCAGACGTCCCTGTATTTAAGAGGCGTTGGCCTGATGTTCTCTCTTTGGATCCACTTTCTGAAACGATACCCTATTGCGCCGCCCATCGAGTGCGTAGCTTCGGTGTACTCTTGGTAGGCTGGGTGATCATCAGGGAGCCATTGAGGACCATGCCCCGTCTCATCCGTAAACGCCCTGTCGATCGCGACGCTATCTCTCTCCGATCGGTATAGCTTCCCCTCGTGCGTGACTAAAACGCGCCCGCATAACCAGATCCTCGTGCCTCTTGGGATCGCCCTGTTTGTGAAGCGAATGAGCACCTCTCGCACTTTTGCCTCGCGCGTTTTCGTGGCGGCACTGGTTAAAGCCTTCTCCTGACGTAGCGAACGAAGCTTATCCTCAGCCTCGAAGTCTAGGCCGTGAACGCTCGTGATCGCAGGTGGTTCAGTCGGAAGCTCCGCGCAGGCGTGGTTATTGTGGCAAGGCCTCGCCTTAGTCTTGTACTTCCCCGAGTCCCACATAAACGTTGCCCAGGGCATCCACAGCTACTAGCTTTATCTTGAGCTTCTTTTCCATCTCAAAGAGGTCTTCTTTGGTGCATCCCGTAGTAGCCAGCTTCTTGTCAAATCGCTCGAGGATCAAGGGAGACCAAGGGAGCGTGAGGTACTGCGATTCCTCAAGACGTCGGCAACATAACTCACAACACAGTTAGCGAAGGCGTCACTCCCCTCTCGTCCAAACATTGGCCCAGGCTCCCCATTTTGCTCAGGTAAAGGGCGAAGCTCGAATCTCACGTAAACGAGGTACTCTCGTCCTTTCTCCCAAATACCCGCATCGATACCTTCCAGGGCGCCGACTGCGATTTGGTATCCTCTTTTGACTAATGACCCACCAATCTTGTGCTCCGAGCGCCCTTCCTCCTCTGTGATTGGCGCCAATGGCTCTGCGGGGGCCTTACCAACGACCGTAAAGAGTCTGTAACGCCGGTCAGGATCTACCATCTCAAGCACCGGTGGCAACACTGCGTTTGCCCGCAGAGACTCTCGCTCGTGCGAGACCGACCACACCGAGCCATCGTCATTGATATCAGGCCCCCGCATAACCGGCTTTGGAGCAATGACTCCTGCTCCACCAAGATCTCGTATCTCCTGGTAAACACCGGCGCTTATGTCTTGGCCCCGATAAGTGGCATCCACGTTTGGGAACCGAAGATGAGCGCCGCCGACGAAGAGAGAGTAGTACCTCTCGGGATCTAAGCCTTCTGGGCCCTGCATGCTATTGAGAATCTCCTCTATGTAAGCGTCCATGTTTGGGTATGCCTTGTGCCACCCAGTTTCTAATTGCCCGTATCGCGGGCTACGATATCAGACAGGACGAGTGTTTGGGTATGCCTTGTGCCACTCAGTCTCTAATTGCTCGTATCGCGGGCTACGATGTCAGACAGGACGAGTGCGAACTGTTCCCGAGCGCGCCTCTCTGTGCTGCGCATCATCTGCCCTACACGATTCGCTAAGCAGGGGCGACACAACCGCGTCTCCGACTGCGTCCCTATGCCGCAGACCATGCACGGCACGGGGAGGGGCTTCCCTTACGGAGCCTTTGGAGGTGCACCTTGCAGTAGGTGTCCATGCACCTCTGGCCACACGTGTTTGCATGGCCGACCTTTAGCCACCTGCAGTAATCTTTTCCGCACTTCATCCTCCGTAGGCTCGGTATAACACTATAGGACAGACGTGGGTTTAATTTCAAGGTTCCCACATGTTACCACACAAGGGGGGCCAGCGCTTTTTCGGCCCAAAGAGTTGTGTACGTGGGACGCGCCCGGCCTACATGCACAGTTGCCCCAGTTGTTTATGTACGTGAAACCTTATCTGCTTTCCCAGACGGCATGCCCTAGGCCGCTGAGGACGGACGTGCCCGGCCTACATGCACAATTGTCTGGTCATTTATGTACGTGGGGCGCCCGGCCTACACACGGTTGCCCCAATTATTTATGTACGTGAGGCGCGCCCAGCCTACACACGGTTGCCCCAATTATTTATGTACGTGGGGCGCGCCCGGCCTACACACGGCTGCCCCAATTATTTATGTACGTGGGGCGCCCAGCCCGTTCTATGAAATCACCCAGTCCCCCCTGTTATCTTTATAATTTAAGTACCTTGCTCTAATAAAAACCCCTTCACTTTATAGAAGTTTCATTAATAAATGTACACTTGTATCAAAGCTACATTCTGACCAGCTTTGTCCTTGCAAAGAAACAAATAATGGATGAAACAGCATTCCAAAGATAGAATGATATAGATATACATTTCAGGTTTCATACGGAAGTTTCGTCTATCACTTACTGGTAATACTCCATCACGCAGGATATTACAGTCATGCATTTAGCAAGGTGGCCTGCTGTTTTATAGAAACCCTGGATCCACACATGCTTATGCTACTCCAAAATTAAATGCAATGGAAGAGATCAAATTGACTTGGGAAGCAAATTCTAAACAAAACCCTTGATATTACTGAAAAAAGTGATAAATGAAAATGTCTAATTTCAAACCTAACCTATTTTTATTTATTTAGGGTGCAGAGGGGAAGCAACAAATATCAATTGCGTACAAAAATAGTCAACAGAGAGAGAAAAAAGAAAGAAATGGAACTATATCTTTGATAAAAAGAATAACAGTAATGCAACAACACTCTCATAACATTTCCCCTTTCCTCATTATCTTTAGCTTGATCGAAAAAATGTTTTTTTTTAGAGATCATTTAGAGCAAGTTGCTCTAAAAAACTATTAAACTGTTGTAAAAAAGTAAGAAATCCCCTACTATATTATCTTTAAGACATTTGCCTATTCTCGTGCCTTCCAGTCTTTAGAATCAATCATGGCCCTCAGGTAATCGTTGGTTGGTTTCACCTAAATAAAAATAAAAACAATTTATTATTTTTTCTTTCAAAACAATATTTTCATCATGTCATTTATAACCTTACTAATTATCCACAACTATTTGAATAAAGATAAATAAACACATTAGAAAGTATGCAAGATGCAGACAATATAAAAGCAAAAAATATAGGTAATAGGGGTTGCATTTGTTTTTAACTCGTGAATGCTTGCAAAGCATTTACGAGTTATTGTAGGGACTTCTGTGTTACTGTCTTGTCTAAGACGTCAGATACCGGAGGTTCGATCCCTACTTGTGACGTCTTTTTTTCTTTACTTTTTATGATAATAATAAATAATCAAACTTGTGTACACAGAACATTATTTTCAACTTCGAAATGATCAAAGTTAATCTACGGCTCTGCTTTTTCGATATTTACGGAGCTCTGTACTTGACGTGGACCAAGTCTGCGCCTTTTATACCGCGGGTCCTTGATTAACAGACAGTGCGCGTGGCGCTGCGGAGGAAACATGTTTCCTGGCCGTTTGGCCACCCTCGGAAACATTTAGAAAACATGTTTCCTCAATGTTTCCGGCAACATGTATACTCGTGTGGCCATCCTCTTTTTACTGCTGCGACGGGCGGATTCACAAACACTCGGGTAGATTTTACCATCGGCTCGTACCTCACGGTACGAGGTACATTCGGTACGTTCCTAAAAGACTTCAGCCCATTTGAATCCGCATATTTTCTCATTAAATACTGCCTTTTTTCTGTAATGATACGAACTTTGAACTAAAAACACATAAAAGCGTAAGACCTAGAGGGGCCTGAGATTTGGGGCTTGATTACTGGCTGGCTGATTTGTGACACCACAGGATAACCGCGCGATTACCTCAAAACCAAGTCGCACAGCTTACCATATTTCTATACCTATGGAGCTCCGCGCTGGCTCTGCTATTACCTGATAACAAAAATTCTATAAAATTGGGGATGGACGGGGTGGGGTAATTTATTTTCTTTTCCTTATTATACATGTTGTTGTGTCACTTGTATTGTTATGTATGTAAGTTTCTATGAAAACAAAATAAAAGTTGAGAAACAAAAAAAAGCATAGCTGTGAGCACTGGAGGGCGTAGGAGAGGACAAATGATAATGGCATCAAAGGATCGTATGACGCTGGATGCAACGGAGGGCCAATAACTCGAAACCTGGGCAGGGCACCACGGTAGGGCTGAGCACAGGGAAGTGCATTGATTACGCCACACGGAATAGCTATTACCGGAAATTTCAGAAAAGGAAAATGTGTCAGCATTTGACCACATGACTGCCGGCTAAACCATAAAGGCTTGGCAAAATCAACTAAGGCCTCGATCACCGACGGAATGTGCAAGTGAGATGATTATCGTGTATTGATAGGTGGCGAAGACTCCACCGTCATTTGCCGAATTGAAGTCAACTCCCAAATGGAGAAGTGGTAAGACCACGGAACGTGTACCCTGGCAAAACCACTATACGAAGGGAGGGGTCACGACCTTGGTCCTGGTCATACAGCATGTCAAATACAGCTTTGCTTGTGCTGTTCACCTGACAACGGAAATCAACCCCATCGTGCCATGCAGATTTGGGGATCACAAGGAGTGCGGGGCATGGTGCCTATTGCGTCTAGCCAGATGGCTATCGTCACTCCATCCTACTAGGCGGCAAAGACCTGAAACGAGAAAGACTCGGGGGCTCGGGTAATGCCATGCAACCGTTTGATCGTTCACTGGGCTCCTCTAGGCATAATGAGTGCATCAATAACGTTATTGGCAGGCAAAATCTTTAAAATCATTTTTAATGGCGGGTCAGATAACAGCGACTATAACTATATATTTCTTTCTTTTTTTTATTACTATTCTTCTGATTTGCATTTTGTTGCGATTGTTTGTGTACTCTTTAAAGGGCTTAGTTCAGTTCAACGAAGGCCACTCGTACCTACGTACCGTGCACCAAGAGCTGGGATTTGCGTGGAAGTGGAGCTCCCGACTTCTACATCAACAGGATGCAGAGGAAACAAAAACAGTCAGGCGAGAGACAACAACATAGAAAGACAAAAAAGCAGAAAAAAAATTAAAAATGATCTAAAAGAAGCAAAAGCACCGATGCCAAAGAGGGGACCACCTATTGCTCCGTTACGAAGTCTTTTGCTTTTGGCTAATTTGGCAGCTTTGTAAAACAACAAGTTGTTCATATCTTTTAGGCATTGGACTGGGCGCTGGTCAACCAGCGCTTTAAACACGTGTCGTTCGCAATGACAGCTTTGAGTGTCGAACCAGCGGATAAGCCCGCGAAAAAGGCAGACAATATTCCAGAAGACCTTCAACGTTGTGGGGTACGACCTGGAGACAAGAAGGCTTCGAAAGGATGCAGAGCTGACTCAGATTGGAGCCTCAAAACGACTTATCTATATACCTACCTACTTCGGTGTTACAGCAAAACAAGGCAGCTAGCTTTTTTGGAATTTCTTTTGAATAATTATAACCATTACTAAAATACAATATTCGAAGAGTTTATACAGCAAAAATGAATTGCGGAACTAGCCCTTTGTTAGCCACTGGCCTGGGCTCCCTGTGTTCATATCTATACTATTGATCACGGTGCGTCCGTCATCAACTATCGTCGAAATAATACACAAAACCCCATTAGACTTTTGCATCTTTTAAAAAACAAACACACGCATTGGCAATGAAACAGAAATTTCACCAAACGAGCCAAGATGGCGTAAAAATGTATTGAGGCGTACCCATATCCACAAATTTTTACCTTAAACAATAGCTCACTTGAAAAAAGCCAAAGCTCCCTTCATCAAGATGAAATAACAGTTTTCAGCTAGAAACAAACATTATTTTTCCTGAGCGCTATCCTCAATCCCTTAGACCGGCAATCGAGTCTCTCGAGTCCAGTCCATCCATATAATGACCAGCAAAATAACGTCTTCATCTAAACATCCAAACTTTATAATGAGGAATTCCTAAATCATATAGAAATAACAGCATCGCAAAATCGCTTGCAAAACGCCTGTTTTCTTGCATCGCCGCTTTCATCTGCGCCAATCCGCATAAAGGAGTTTTGATCCGTTGATTTTCATCTTTGCTAAAACATCACAAAGAGTGATCAACATGAAAATACGAGATACTAGAAGTATCATGGGACAGCAAAACCAAACCACAACCACACAGACTAATAGATTCAAAACAGCTTTTTCCCAACATTATGTGAAAATGTTTTATTATTTTCACAAAGTGACGGGTCCTTTCTTGTACAAATAGAAACACACATCTCTTCGGGGCATCAAACTCTCTAAATGGGCATTCAATCCGGGGATAATGAAATATAGGAGTGAAACACGATATTTTAAGCTCTTTTGTTTATTTTGTACTATAGATATTATTACATTAACATCGCTTTGACTCATACATTCTTCTATATACTTATAGAACTACTCATACGTTAGTCTTGGGGTACTTGGATTTAACTCACCGTCCACCCGTTATGGGTTTGGTCCATCGAAGCTCAACAGATACATAGGTTTGGGCCGCTTTTATTACAGTTTGTGTTAGCTGGCGATGAGAGAATCGAGGAGAGTTAATCCGAGGCGACTGTCCACATTTCTTAACTAAGGGTACAAGGTCAAGTGTTTAAAAGTTTGTGGATTCCTTACAGCGTATTCTTGGGGTTGTGCGCAGTCGAAGAATATTACATGATGATGTAAACGTCTGTGCACAGCCCTTGGTTGACTTGCTGTACAATCCCCTAAATGTCAGGATTTGTACTCTTCTCAAATGCTGCACGCAGAAGTAACAAGTGTCTCATATGCGCAGAGGTCAGCCGTGACGTAATTGGTTAATCCAAATCCCGAGTGTCGTGGTGATACCGACAACACAGGACTCTGTCTGGGGACCATAAGACACCTACAAGTGCAAACGGGAAATAGAATTTCAAAGGTCTGGACTAGTAAAACACGTTGCTAATCCTTTTCTTTAGCAAATATAACCCAGGACTGAGGCTTAAGAAGAAACTTCCCAGCAGCAAGCGCAGTCCAAACTCATTATGTTTTTTTTCTACACTCAAGCGTCTCACAGCCTCAAATACCTCCCTTAACTTAGCGAATTCAGTCAACAAAACACAATGAAAATAATAATACTATTTTACTTCCCACAGAAACCATATATGCGCTCGTGGTAAGGAATATTAGTTTAGCAGGGGCGTCGGAGTTGGTTCAAAATACCTCAATACTGATGGAGGGGAGATAGAGGTGGGGGGGGGGGGGGGAGTTGTGGGAGTCAGGGGTGGTCATGTTAAGCTAGAAAAAAAAGACGGTTGATGTTAACTTGCACATTGTTTGGGGGGGGGGGGGGAGGGGGCAAAGAGAGAGACGTTTTCGAGGTTGTAAAACCTTAAAATTCTGACAAATATATAGTAAGCAGGAGCTTTACAAAGCTTTTTTTTCAAATACGGATAGTCCCTTATTTCAAATACGGATAGTTCCTTATTTCAAATACGGATAGTTCCTTATTTCAAATACGGATAGTTCCTTATTTGAAATACGGATAGTTCCTTATTTCAAATACGGATAGTTCCTTATTTACGGATAGTTCCTAATTTTAAATACGGATAGTTCCTTATTTCAAATACGGATAGTTCCTTACTTCAAATACGGATAGTTCCTTATTTCAAATACGGATAGTTCCTTATTTCAAATACGGATAGTTCCTTATTTCAAATACGGATAGTTCCTTATTTCAAATATGTTGCTCCGGGACCCAGTCTTCCTCGGGTACGCACCATATGATATATGATTCCTTTAATCCTGCAATAAAAGGATATCTTTATAATAAGATTTTTTGTCTTATTTCTTAAAAGCCTCTTATACTTATCTGTCCCCTAGTTCATTTGGGGTCCGTTCGTAAAACTTCTGATAACACTAATTTACCAATGGCTAGATGTCCATTGGGTCCTTGAAATACTTCCTTATCATTTACCACACACGACGAAGACAGATTCCAGTGCATAGTCCATGCTGGCCATATTTTTATCTAACAGTACGTACGTGTGTACTGGAGGATACAGAGCTTGCGTCAATGATTTCATGTATAAGATACTACCCCTTCTAAACATGTACTAGTTACTATAATTTGTGATTTAGTGGGGCAAGTTGTTATTTGAGTTATTAGTTCAAATACTTGACATAAGCTCTTTATTCGACGGCCATTGGTACGTCCTTTAATTTTTGGATTTCCATTTCCTTCAGTTTATTTTGAGGTAGGTAGAGACCTTTTTTGAGCGACGTGTTCTGTGCGATATACTGAAAAAAAAATGCATTTTAGACTTTACGTAACACGTAAAGAAAGATTCCTTGTATTTCTCTCATGGGCTTAATAAAATAAAACCAAAGCCCTTGTATTTCAAAAGGACGGAGCCCTCAGGGCGATAACCCGATGGTTGTAAGCGCCGTTAGTTCACGGGTAATCCCATTTTGCCGAAATTCTTAATATTGCCAGAATGCACAGTCATGCTGCAGAGGAGCGTGACAAAGCCAGAGGAGCGTGACAAAGCCAGAGGAGCGTGACAAAGCCTCCCACTATCACGAACCCATATCTATTAAATTTCCTTTGGTTTCGAGGGCTTTTATCAGGAATGACCAAAAACGAGGGAAAATGTTATGGATGATAGAGAGCTGTCATAGGCATGTCAGTAACAAAGATCACAGGGCGGCTATCTGTCGGCCCGAAATCTCAAACTACCCCTGACATGTAAAAAGCTCTTTTCATACATCCGAGACGCCAAAGCACGCTAAAGCGTACAAATGCTACGGACGTCAAACCCACTTGCTGTTATCGCTCTTATCAGCAAAAAGTTTGATCTAATTTTTCTTGGATTTCCGTCGGAAGGTCACAGGGTACCCGATAAAAGGGGCCACGCCCTAACAATTCGTAACCGCATTTCTGTGTCCTTCGCGGTGTTAAAGTTTCTTTCAATATTTGCATGTCATGAAACTACCGAAAACCGCAAGCGAAAATTGTCGTTTAGGGCTGACGAAGGTAAATTTGAAAAAAGAGAAACTATTATGTGAAACGTGCAAATGTTTGTCTAATAGGATTTTATGGTAGAGACTGTCTTTTTTATTCTTGTCTTTTTTATTGATGTGTATGTTTATTGTCTTTTTTATTCTTGTCTTTTTTATTGATGTGTATGTTTATTGATTGTTATTACTGTGAGAACAGCGCTGGTCTCACATTCAGTTCGATGGGTCATAGTAGCATTACGTTCTTTTCATAGTAGAAATATAATAACACGTTATTATTATTGCTGTATTCTGAGACTGTATTCTTGTGTACAATGTAATCTGTACCGCGGTTTCGAGCGATGTCCAAGGCCGGTGTGTAATTATTCCACTCCAGTATTAAGTCACTTAGTCATGTGTTCCTATAGCAGACAGGTGCCTCGCAAATGAATCCATTTTTATTTAAAAGCGCGCATTTTATTTGCACAAGAAAACAGAGTAATCGGGTGGTAAATTTTTTTCAGCCATCACGTCTTGGTGTAGTAAAACAGTGAACATAGAAAACAGGAATAGAATGATCACATCAGTATATCTGGTGAATAATAGGATCTCTTAGGGAAGAGAGGTTTTCGTCTGTTTCGTCTCGAGTGATGAATTGCGATGAGTATAATAATTAAATTAAAAATTTTATTCTTTCTTTTTTTCTTTTTTTATTCTTGTGTGCGTGATATGTTTTCGTGAAAACCAGCTAGGCCATTATAGATTTATTCGTAAATTAAGATAAAATACTGTTATTGTGTAAGAAGAAAATGACGGGTTTCTCACTTAGGGTTGAATGGATTTGTTTTGACTTATGGAAACCATTGGTCTGCTTTGCATCCGGAAATTGTGTTTAGTTATTTCTGGTGATTTTTGAAAAATACATGTTTTACTTTACAAAGGGAATAAAACTACCTAATGCCAATGGTTCAGTCCGTATGAGAAGCGTTCTGGATAAAGAGCTAGAAAAACAAAAAAATGTTCGATGACTGTGCCATATCCATCTTTGTAAATCCCCTATATCCCCCGGCCGCGCAGTATACAAGACGACGATTACAAATATTAAACAGTTATATAAGAAATGTATATTGGTCTTTTTTTCCCAAATTCTCGACACTCCTATATTGATCTGTGTATTAGAGGCATTGCATTTTTCTCTCGGGTAGGGGGGAGGGGGCCATTGTCTTTGCGTGATTTGTGAATGGCGAGGCAAACCTGGCACGTCTAAGATTTGATTGATTATAGCTCTGACGAACCTTTTCTTGTGCACAAAAGATAGTGGGGATATTTGGAGGCAGCCTAGTGAGATGTGACCGCGATACGAGACCAATACCAGCTGCTTTCACAACGCCGTCAGATATATAGCGTGACTGCTAATTAACATATAAGGAAGTAAGGCGATGTGTGACCGGAAGTGACGGCTTTGGCACCCACGTAATCCGCGCTTCCTATTGGTTGCAGCGTGCACGCATCCCGGGAAATGCTCGCAAACATTGCGGTCTTACTGTTTAGCGATTCCGGGTCGCCGGCGCAAACTAGTGTGTGATGGCTTGAATGGAACAGCAGCACTCGTCTTTGTTGTTAGAAGGCTGCTGTTCTAGGAAAGATGTCGATTGTATCGCCCAACTCAGAACCAATCGACAATTTCTATGACATACACGATCAGATTGGGAGGTGGGTGTTCTACGGAGCTTTTTATTTCAAATTTTTTTCTTGCCAGGTTGGCCGCCGTGTTTATTGCCGCGCAAAGCTTTCCAGTCGCTCTCAATACTCCAAGCTTGCGCGAGCCTATTCGACGCAAATTTTAACTGTATTCTCATTTCAGAGGCCAGTATGCCGTCGTACGTAGAGTCACACACAAGACTACGGGCCTAGAATATGCAGCGAAATTTGTCCGCAAGAGAAGGAAAGGGCAAGATTGCCGAAGCGAAGTCTGGCATGAGGTCGAAGTGTTGTGGTCCACCAACCACCCATACCAGCACACCAAAATTATCCAGCTTCACGAAGTATACGAGACGAGAACCGAGCTAATCCTTGTGCTCGAACTGTAAGCATGTCTTTCATGTCTCATTCTTATCTCTGCTCTGGCAGGCGCGCTCTCCCTCGCACTCACGCGATTATTCAATTCCTCTCTCGCTTATCGAGTTTCCCTTTGCGTGATTTTGCAGTGCTCTTGGAGGTGATCTACACAGGCATTGTGTTGCGTTGGACTCCGATGAACCAGCCTCCAGTCGTAGCGAGAAAGAAGTGGTCTACCTTCTGCGCCAGATCCTGGAGGGTATTCGACATTTACATAAGCAGAACTATGTGCATTTAGATATTAAGGTGGGTTTTCTTTTATTTCAATAACCTGAACCGAGACTAATACAGGTATTTAAACAACCCCCAAGCCTGAGAGCACCTTTACATAAATCAATCGAGCCATAGCAGCAGTTCGTGTGATTAATGGTAGAAGGCAGCAATATTAGGGCCAATGGCCTGCGAATTCTCCTCACGTCTATTCATGTACCCCTATTGGTTTACCGCACTTCTGGTCTGGCTTATGTTTTTTTGTTCACATCTGACAATGGTTTGACGTTACCATAAAATATCAGGATTGTAGCTACTGTATTGAAAATCAATGAATTAATGGTTTTCATCGCTTTGGAAACCATGTCTGCGGCAGAAATCCATGTTTTTATCATTAATTCATGATGTGAATTCCACTCGTCGTAGCTTCCAATCAATAAACCGTTTAATTGCTGGCGGATTTACTCTCGCCTGTGTGCAAGTCGACCCTGTCAGGATTTTTGTGACCGCTATCGCTCACTCTCAAGTGTTTCTAGCTTGGACTAACAACCAAAATAACAACAGCTCTGTAGGGCTACAAAAGGTCAAAGTCATAAAATAAATCTGATGTGTTTGGGCCTCGGTGTATAGGTATTCTCCACAGTGATTATTGTCCCGGTCCCCTATCTGCTAATTTCCTGGGTATCCCGAATATGAGCTGTCTATTGAGTGTCATACGAGCGTCAGAATTGCGTGATTTACATCCCTTGTGTTGTTTCAGGAATTACTGTTCAATGGTTTAGTTGACATTTGCTTATGGGGGCTCTCCAGCTCTTTGTAAACTCAACACGTTTGTTTACATAACATAGACTGGACAAGTTCCAGGGGGGCGGCTAAAATGTTCTGTTCGTTGTTTCTATTTACAGGTGCGATTAATACGCAAATCTCTATAAGAATTTTTCGCACTTGATGAGCGCGTTTCTGCATTTCAAGAGCACATATGGGCCTTTTGTAATCAAGTGTGAATGAGTCATTCTTCCACAAGTGGACGCGTGATATTAATGTTTAACTATGTGCTAAATAGCATTATACACTCACTACCTTTGATGCTAGATCTATACAATAATACCAAAATTTCTTTTTTAAAGCAAACCCGATTATCATTATGTTTTATCGAGCCGGGCATTAGATGTGAGAATAGTAATTTCCTTGAGATGCTCGGCACAAATTGCAAGTTATGTCGCGAGCGGATGAAATTACCGCGCTCCGTGGGCAGCTGTATGTCAGGCCAGGATTAGCTTTAGTCTGACGGGCTCCATAATGAAGGGCTCGTTTTATAAAACTTTCCGATTGCCTAGGCTTTAGAGGATAGCGCCCTACGGATCGTCTAAACATTCTACGCACGATAATACGTCTGAAAAATGGGTAGAAATCGCGAAAAATCCACAAGCCGCTTAACTATAACCTTGGTCGAGACTGTACATGTCTTCGTCTTATGCGGTTATCTTAACCGCAAAAAGCAGGTCTATTGTTTTTCTAAGACTCATCGAAGAGACTTTGTTCTTTTTATTCTTCTCTGAATCTTTGTAATATAAAAAGGAGGTTATATTCTAGTGAGTACTGGACACCTTTGTTGCCCCGTGACCCGTCGCGCTCGATCTCTTTAAGAGCTGGCCACTAGAGTGACGCATGAAACGTTTTCAACGGCTTGGCTTTCTGCGACACAGCATGCACGCTATTGAAAAATGCAGACGATACATAACCGCAATCTATCCTAGCAACAGGGGCTTGCATCAGGGACTCGCTAAGCGTCTTGAATATGAGTTTAGGCAGGATGTTTGGGCGGATAAGACCTGCTTTTGTACAAAAAAATGCTCTGAGTGGTTTAGAAATGTGTTATACATCTGGGTCAGGGCTCTGGTCGTCATCTATTACACTTTGAATGATAAATCAGGGTATTGTGCGGCTCGAGAATCAAACGGTGTGGTTGTTTATTGTTTGACTTTTTGCTAACAATTATCCAAGCGTCTGAATGGCCCGTTTTTCTTGATATTGAAATAAGTCCTATGTTGTGTCTAAAGGAAGGATGTTAAACGACACTGAGCAATTAAATATGCGCACAGGTAATTTTGCTTTCGTAGGATTTGCTTTAAATTTAACACGAGGCTAGCAATATTCACAGTTCGTTTATCTTGAAAATCAAGCTAAAAGTACTCTAGAATATATGTGCCATCGCTACCCTAATTCCATTGGCCAGAACACTGCCATTTCTTATTTAAAGGCAACACGTATAGTGGGGTTCGAACTACTTGATTAATCACTGTCTTTCGTCGTGAACAAGTCAAGAGCGATTACCTGATTAGGGCAACAAACACTCTTTAGATTTGCGCAATTTAATGATGTCGATCAATCATCTCTCTCCTTCACTATTCTCGACACATGAAAAAGACAACGTTTATAAACTTGGGTGGAATTAGCATTCTTGGTGTCCATATCCAGAGATAAAGAGGGATTTTCTCAGGGGCTTGTTATAGATTAGATGGCCCAGCACGATAATGAGTTATGAAAATACTTTAGTGATTGCTGAAAATAGCCACTGATTGGAAAGCTATTTGGGTCAGGTGAGGTACAGCTGCTTTTCAATTGTACTGATAACCCTGCCGCTCTGCGTGCCGTGAACCTACAATCCAGCTTAGAGCGAATTACACAAGAGAGGCGAATGATGGTGCTTCCCATTACATATCCAATTCTGTCACCGCTCGCGAATTTCTTCTCATACCTTCCTGATCATAAGCCGAGCAAACTGGGCACTGGGGCCAGCCCCTATTACTCTCTCCCGCAATAACATCCTGAGCTTCAAATGTTATCGTTCATTTGTGTAATTCTCTTTTAATAGTTCATTGGGTATTTTTATATACACTGAAATTTAAGAGCATCCTCAAGAACATTTTCAGCTTTATTTAAAATGCTCCAAAAGTCACAGGTAGCACAGGGCCACTGCCACAAGAAAGAAACACACAACTCTCGGCGGGCTTGAAAGTCGCTGTATAAGCATTCTATCAGGTAAAATTGGGATAAAAAAAGACTTAAAACACGATATTTCAAGCTCTGTTGTTTTCTTTTTACTATAAATATTTTATTGTTCATCGACATCGATTTCCCTTTTACATTCCTTCGTAGAACTACTGATAGTAGCCTTGGGCTCCCTGTGCTAAAATAAGAATGGCCAAGCCTCCACTGAATATTAGCCGTTGTTATAAACTCGTTGTGGCTAATGGATGTGGTTTTCGACAGGTGATAATTGGCTTGATTTCCTCCCGGGATCCATTCGTAGGTATACATGTGATATATCCGAGAGCCACCTTTTGTCTGAAGACTCGCAAGAGGCAAGCAGCGCACCCCCCCTCTCACCCTGCCCCCCCTTTTTTTTGAACGCCAAGCATGATAGTCCACTGAATCACTTGGCGAGTTTCCCTGCTAGCAGAGGCCTCTTTTCTCTGTATTTCGTTGGGCTGGAGTTTGCGAACTCCAGCCCAGCGAGATGCAGAGAAAAGAGGCCTCTGCTAGCAGGGAATTGGCGAAAGTGATCTCGGACCGAATTCCCAGCCAACTTTTCGTAGATTTGTTTTCTTGGGGCCCTAGACACCGTGCGATCCAATCATCTTTCTACATGTAGAGGTGCTAAAAAGAATTAGAGGAAGTCGCATTTTCGGCATTCAAGCTCATCACCATGGCTTAGTACGCTTCCGTTGCGTGATGCGAGCGCATTAGAATACACTGCGATTTGATACCGTTAGAACTGCTAAACGCACCTTGCGTGTGATGGTCTTTAGTGTGCATTACTTTGCCACGCTTTCTGGCCAGAATTAGGGGAATATCTATGATATCAAGAATTAGGGGAATATCTATGATATCAAGAATTAGGGGAATATCTATGATATCAAGAATTAGGGGAATATCTACGATATCAAGAATTAGGGGAATATCTATGATATCAAGAATTAGGGGAATATCTATATCAAGAATTAGGGGAATATCTATGATATCAAGAATTAGGGGAATATCTATGATATCAAGAATTAGGGGAATATCTATATCAAGAATTTTAATAATTAACAACAAAAAAATTCTATCCTGAGGCGCATGGGAGCTAAGGCTAAGTTCAAACATCGTATTATCCATGAGCCGTATTCAATGCAAATGCATGCAAATAAATCAAGTCAATTGTTTCCATCATCATTTACACGCATTTGCATTGAATACGGCTCATGGATAATACGATATTTGAACTTAGCCTAAGTCTAGCGTGTCTGGAGCGGTTTTTTTTTTTGACATGTTACGCGCATTTAATTCTCAATTATTGACCTTCATTCGTTTACAATAGCAGATTGCAGATTTACATTAACAGAATTGATGGACATCCCATTAAAGTTGAGGTTGACCAGTTACGGAGGTTATTTCAGGCCATATACTCAGGATTGAATGGGGAAGTGGGGCATAGGGTTATTTGTTATATAAGGTTCCAAAATTGGCGATTCGACCTCTTTTGGCTAGAGAAGGGGTTGGGACGTCTAATTTTCAGTTGAGGTCCGTTTATATTTTTGGAGCTTTTAAAAATATTCTTCATACTAGATAAAAATTTTATCACACAAATGATCAATAACAATAATATAATTAAAGGTTTATATTATAAACACAATTTGTGCTCTTAGCATGCCCTTACTATTAGAGAAAATCACAGGCTGGACTTATATAAAAGTGTGTACTTTTCCAAAGATTTTTCTTTCATGTATCTAATATCTAAAGTTTTCGGAAAATTAACTCAACTAGTTAACTCGGAATATTATTAACTCGACTAATCAGCTTGGAATAATATTAACTCGACCAATTAACTCGGAACATTAACTCGAAATATTTACTCGACGATGTTTCTCTTTACAGCCCAACAACATCTTACTGATGACGGACGAGATTTATCCAGAGATTAAAATCATCGACTTTGGTCTGGCCAGAAGGATCAAGCCCGGAGAGCAGATATGTCTCATTGTGGGAACACCTGAATATGTTGGTAAGGATAGGTACCTTTAAATTCCCTGAGGGGGGAGCGGTAGCAAACATGACGGGCGATCAGGGTGTGCTCTACAGCGTCCGAGGGAACTGGGTGATGAGGGGAGTAACAGTGGGTTCCCGGGGGTGGGACACCTAAAAGTCACATATGCTCGTCGGGAAAATGAATTTTAACCCTAAGGTATAGTAAAATGGGTGTGGCCAACATAAATGTTAACCCCTAACGGATTGCAAAAGGGCGTTTGTATCTAGATTTTGGACCCTAAGAGATAGCCCGCCCTTGGGTATAGGGGTGGAGTGGAGGATGTAAATCTTAGATAGTTTACTAAAAGTTAAGAATATACTTCGTCCATGTTATATTAACTCTGCTATAACAGCCCGACTTTTTGCGTCTTGCAAAATTTATTAATTTTTGCTTTCAAAATAAGGCAATTGATGGTGCATTAAATAGGGTAAACCATGACATGATATGTTTGCATTGTAGTATTGAATTTCTGTGCGCAAAATGAGATAAAGCACTTACACCTCTAAAAACAGTCAATTTCTTCCAGCAAAACTTCCATTTATCATAACGACCACCCCCTCGCTTTTATTACTAAAGAGATTTCTTTTTTTTATTAGCCCCAGAAATTTTAGAATTTGAGCCCGTAGGAAAACCAAGTGATATATGGTGAGTGAATGGGCCCTTTTTGTTATTCCGTTTTGGGCGAACTGCTTAGTATATGCATCTTCATCTTTTGCTTTTGTTCTGTTTTCAGGAGCATCGGTGTATTGGCTTATGTGATGTAAGTATACACTGACTTCGCAAAGGCTTCCATAAGAGGGTACAATGCTACGACACAAATATTGATGTATTTACTGTTTGAAAGATTGATTTATGTGGCTTGAGCCACGAGTCTCGACGTTCGCAACTCATTGTCACACTTTCAATATAATAATAATAATAATAATAATAATAATAATAATAATAATAATAATAATAATAATAATAATAATAATAATAATAATAATAATAATAATAATAATAATAATGAGTCATCGTCATCATCATCATCATCAGCAGCATCATTGATCAACATCTTTATCATCTTCGTCGTCATCATCATACTACGGCATTTCCTTCATCTTCACTACCATTTACAATCGCCAACTATCATCAACATCAATATCACCATCATGATTAATATCATCATCATCATAATCGCCTTAATTATTATCATGGTCATTGATTCACGCTATCTTTTGTTTCCAGGCTTACCGGAATGTCACCATTCGCCGGCGACGACAAACATGAGACGTGCTATAATGTGTCCTTATGCGCCATCGACTTCCCCGAGAGTCACTTCGACAACATTTCGTACACGGCACAGGACTTTATCCGCACGGTTCTTCAGCGATGTCCCGGGTAAGTGTCGTTCTTATTGGTCTATACATCCGGAAATCTCCGCACACGCCCCTGGACTTTATCCGCACGGCAAGCAAGTATCCATTCATATCATAAAACAAGAGATATCGAATACGATAATTTCACTGTAACCACTATCCTTGGGCTACCGTATATAACATGGCAGTGCAGACACTTACTCCCTCAACAATGGGAATTCTCTCAAATGACCTGCTATCTTCTCTCAGACACTCCATTAGTCTCCCTGCATTTAAGAACAAGCTATCTGTCTACTTTAATGAGAAACTTTCATGTTCCCTATCAAACTTTTTCTTTTTAAATATAAATTCAAACGTTTTATATGCATATTATTATTTACCCAAAACAAGAAAAGCCAGGACTTGCTTGGGTAGGGGAAGGATTATCGTGTTTACGTGCATCGAATCTCGTGTTTACGTGCATCGAATCTCGTGTTTACGTGCATCGAATCTCGTGTTTACGTGCATCGATTCTCGTGTTTACGTGCATAGATTCTCGTGTTTACGTGCATCGAATCTCGTGTTTACGTGCATCGAATCTCGTGTTTACGTGCATCGATTCTCGTGTTTACGTGCATCGAATCTCGTGTTTACGTTAATCGAATCTCGTGTTTACATTAATCGAATCTCGTGTTTACGTTAATCGAATCTCGTGTTTACGTTAATAGATTCTCGTGTTTACGTTAATAGATTCTCGTGTTTACGTTCATCGATTCTCGTGTTTACGTGCATCGAATCTCGTGTTTACGTTAATCCAATCTCGTGTTTACGTTAATAGATTCTCGTGTTTACGTTAATCGATTCTCGTGTTTACGTTAATCGATTCTCGTGTTTACGTTCATCGGTTCTCGTGTTTACGTGCATAGAATCTCGTGTTTACGTGCATAGAATCTCATGTTTACGTGCATCGAATCTCGTGTTTACGTACATCGAATCTCGTGTTTACGTGCATCGAATCTCGTGTTTACGTGCATCGATTCTCGTGTTTACGTTCATCGATTCTCGTGTTTACGTGCATCGATTCCCGTGTTTACGTGCATCGATTCTCGTGTTTAAGTGTTAACGATTCTCGTGTTTACGTGTTTACGATTCTCGTAATTACGTGTTTACGATTCTCGTGTTTACGTGTTTACGATTCTCGTGTTTACGCGCAGAGATCGCCCCACGGTAGAGGACTGCCTCAGTCACCCTTGGTTGAACACGGAGGAGCTTTCTCAGCGGAGCCCAAGTAGACGAAGCCGTAGAATAAGCACAGGTACGCGGGATTCGTCCAAAGACTCGTGCACCAAGGAACACAACAAGCGTAGGAAAAAGTTGATAGCGGTTCAGCAGAATAACAGATTACAGATCACAACATGAGAGGGGTGGGGTTAGGCAGGAAGGGGTGTATTAGCTAGAGGGGTTGCCCAATACAAGACAGAATGGGTAATACCTCTTTAAAAACGCAGTATACTAATTTTTGTTATTTTTTGTATGATTTAGTTTCCTATTCAATTTGGAGGTAAGGGGGTAAATGGAGGGTTCATATCTAGGTAATATATTACTTTGTTGAGAAAGCAAATAATATTATTTTATACTAGAGTATTCCTGAATTGCCGGAATGTCCAGAGCTCTTTATATATAAGGTTTTCGTGATTTTCAGCTCTGTTTCGTGGAGTTAGGCATTGTATGAAAATATTATTATAGTAAGTTGGATCAGTTGAACAAACTATATCAGTTAAACCATCGAAAACGAACGCAAATAGTAAATAGTAGAAACAGTGCGTCCAAGATAGCAACGGCGTTAAAAACACCCAGGCGTCTTTGCGATAAAAAAATACGCAGTACAGGGCCGTAGCAGGGGGTGGAGCCATGGATTTCCGTGCCGCCTCAATATTTACAAACATTTTAAGGAAATGACCACTAGGGGCGTGGCTGGGCCCCCAATACTTTCTTACTGTTTCTGTATTGTGGCTCCAATCTTTCGAGGCTTGTTACGGCCCTGCACTACCTTAGCAGATGATAAATAAAACGCGTAGTATGGTCACAGCCATGCGATTGATGGATACATTGAGAGGCTCTTGTCAGTATCAGTTTGATACTTTATCCCATTGGCTTCCCCAAATCAGCCGATGAGAATTGATACTTTATCCCATTGGCTTCCCCAAATCAGCCGATGAGAATTGATACTTTATCCCATTGGCTTCCCCAAATCAGCCGATGAGAATTGATACTTTATCCCATTGGCTTCCCCAAATCAGCCGATGAGAATTGATGCTTTTCACACTTGGTACTTTGCTAGGATGACAAAATGGCGGCAGGAAAGGGCTTTTTAATATATATACATATTGTATCAATATTCAGTTAAGAATGTACTGCACTTGATTGCTGCACATCATATGCCTGGGGACATGTGTCATTTCAATAATGAGTAACTGTTTTGGACAGACCAAACTAGTCATAGATAAGACAATCATATATGTATAAATATTATGTTTCGAGCGATGATTCATGTCTATTATGAGGTATGTCCAAATGTTCGCCTCCCCTTGCGACAGAGGGAACGGCATTCCCAAGGAGAGTAAAAAAAAAGATATATATATATATATACTTTTATAATGATTATATATATATATATATATATATATATATATATATAATCATTATAAGAGTATATAGGGTATAGTTATATATAAAATTAGATTTATATATAGTTATATAGACACGATCGATTTTCACCCATAAGTTCAATGCATGTAATAATCTATATGTATAGTAAATTATTGTTTTACTGTCAATGGGT
Source organism: Nematostella vectensis (assembly GCF_932526225.1). Lineage (NCBI taxonomy): Eukaryota > Metazoa > Cnidaria > Anthozoa > Actiniaria > Edwardsiidae > Nematostella > Nematostella vectensis. The sequence goes on from NC_064035.1 coordinate 19,890,097, forward strand.
AATTGTTATAAGTGCACATCAGTGAAAAGCGCGACTTTCTAACATCTCATCAGAATAGGGACTAAGAGGGCTAAGGGATCACGTGACTTTTTGGGTGGCCAACTAGCTCGCGCACAGGCTTTTAGCCGCAAAATAACAGTAACGAAAAAGAGGTTCTATTAGCATCAGCAAGAAAATTTATGTTCAGAAAGGTTTTATTCTCATTTAAATATTTTATTTTTTCGTCGTTTTCTGTCTTGACGGCGCATTTATCTCTGTGTTTATTTTGTTTTGAATTTGACACCCAAAAGTTCACGTGATCTCCTAATGGAAGTCCCCTATTTGCAAGTCATCATTGCCTCCTTTAGGTTTTATACAAGTAAAATCTCAACTCGGTCGGCCCTGAATCACACTCAAGTGGAGCTTAGTTCCAGTCTTTGTTGCACTTCGTGTTTAGGAGAGTCGTGAAGATTAGCGCTATTTTCCAGAATCTGGTTTTCTACCGAAGACGGGTCGACAGCTAAATAGCAAAAAACATATAAATCTAGCAAGAGATAATTTATATGCGGTGGTACAGGTATCTCACTAAACAAAATGATTTTTGTTGACAAAAACAAGATTAGGGTTAACTAGGTATTCAGAAATAAGGAATCCTATATTCTCTAGGTATATTCTCGAGGTACCAAAAGATCTATTTCAACGAGACTGGGAGCCGGGGGGAGGGGAGAGGGGTGAGAGGTGAGTAGGCTAAGATCATCCGCGCTTTCTAGAAAGACACTAGACTGCTAGGGGTGGTGAGTGGGCTACGATTATCTGTATTTTCTTCAAAGAAAAGTGGCGAGGGCATTAAGTGGATACTTACGAATAGCGCTTTTCATTGTCCCTCCGAGGAACACGACCCCCGGCCCGTTTTCCCCCGCCATGTTACTGCTGTGGTCCAAGAGGACTGGGTACTGTTGGGGCATTATCGGGCGTGGTATGAGGGCCCCTGTACCAGGGACTTGGTACAGACCGTCATTTGGGTCCGAAACTGCGACCGGTCCGGACACGTCCATATGCGGCCAGTGAGCGTCGTATAGGTTGTAGTGGTTGAGCATACCCAGAGGCACGTGATTGTGGTAGCCAATAGGAATGCGTGTTATGTCGTGATACCCGAATGGGTGGAGACGCCGGTATGGAAGACTGCCGTGTAACCAGTGGTACCGTCCCGTGAGGTGGTTGGGGTACAGATGCCGGTACAAGCCTGGGCGCATAGAACATAAAGTTAATTGAAATAGTCTAACTAATCTATTAGTAGGCGAATATTAGTGATTCAATCCTGTGTTCCCCCAATCCCTCCCCCGCTTCACTCAACCCTGTGTAACCCCTTCACTCTTCATCACTCAACCCTGTGTAACCCCTCCCCCTTCATCACTCAACCCTGTGTAACCCCTTCATCACTCAACCCTGTGTAACCCCTCCCCCGCGTCACTCAACCCTGTGTAACCCCTCTCCCTTCATCACTCAACCCTGTGTAACCCTTCCCCCTTCATCACTCAACCCTGTGTAACCCCTCCCCCTTCATCACTCAACCCTGTGTAACATCTCCCCCTTTATCACTCAACCCTGTGTAACACCTCCCCCTTCATCACTCAACCCTGTGTAACACCTCCCCCTTCATCACTCAACCCTGTGTAACACCTCCCCCTTCATCACTCAACCCTGTGTAACCCCTCCCCCTTCATCACTCAACCCTGTGTAACCCCTCCCCCTTCATCACTCAACCCTGTGTAACCCCTCCCCCTTCATCACTCAACCCTGTGTAACCCCTCCCCCTTCATCACTCAACCCTGTGTAACCCCTCCCCCTCCATCACTCAACCCTGTGTAACCCCTCCCCCTTCATCACTCAACCCTGTGTAACCCCTCCCCCTCCATCACTCAACCCTGTGTAACCCCTCCCCCTTCATCACTCAACCCTGTGTAACCCTTCCCCCTTCATCACTCAACCCTGTGTAACCCTTCCCCCTTCATCACTCAACCCTGTGTAACCCCTCCCCCTTCATCACTCAACCCTGTGTAACCCCTCCCCCTTCATCACTCAAGCCTGTGTAACACCTCCCCCTTCATCACCCAACCCTGTGTAACACCTCCCCCTCCATCACACAACCCTGTGTAACCCCTCCCCCTTCATCACTCAACCCTGTGTAACACCTCCCCCTTCATCACTCAACCCTGTGTAACCCCTCCCCCTTCATCACTCAACCCTGTGTAACCCCTCCCCCTTCATCACTCAACCCTGTGTAACCCCTCCCCCTTCATCACTCAACCCTGTGTAACCCCCCCCCCTTCATCACTCAACCCTGTGTATCCCCTCCCCCTTCATCACTCAACCCTGTGTAACCCTTCCCCCTTTATCACTCAACCCTGTGTAACCCTTCCCCCTTCATCACTCAACCCTGTGTAACCCCTCCCCCTTCATCACTCAACCCTGTGTAACCCCTCCCCCTTCATCACTCAACCCTGTGTAGCCCCTCCCCCTTCATCACTAAACCCTGTCTTACCCCTCCCCCATCATTACTCAACCCTGTGTAACCCCTCCCCCTTCATCACTCAACCCTGTGTAACCCCTCCCCCTTCATCACTCAACCCTGTGTAACCCCTCCCCCTTCATCACTCAACCCTGTGTAACCCCTCCCCCTTCATCACTCAACCCTGTGTAACCCCTCCCCCTTCATCACTCAACCCTGTGTAGCCCCTCCCCCTTCATCACTAAACCCTGTCTTACCCCTCCCCCATCATTACTCAACCCTGTGTAACCCCTCCCCCTTCATCACTCAACCCTGTGTAACCCCTCCCCCTTCATCACTCAACCCTGTGTAACCCCTCCCCCTTCATCACTCAACCCTGTGTAACCCCTCCCCCTTCATCACTCAACCCTGTGTAACCCTTCCCCCTTCATCACTCAACCCTGTGTAACATCTCCCCCTTCATCACTCAACCCTGTGTAACATCTCTCCCTTCATCACTCAACCCTGTGTAACCCCTCCTCCTTCATCACTCAACCCTGTGTAACCCCTCCCCCTTCATCACTCAACCCTGTGTAACCCCTCCCCCTTCATCACTCAACCCTGTGTAACATCTCTCCCTTCATCACTCAACCCTGTGTAACCCCTCCTCCTTCATCACTCAACCCTGTGTAACCCCTCCCCCGCGTCACTCAACCCTGTGTAACACCTCCCCCTTCATCACTCAACCCTGTGTAACCCTTTCCCCTTCATCACTCAACCCTGTGTAACCCCTCCCCCTTCATCACTCAACCCTGTGTAACCCCTCCCCCTTCATCACTCAACCCTGTGTAACCCCTCCCCCTTCATCACTCAACCCTGTGTAACCCCTCCCCCGCGTCACTCAACCCTGTGTAACCCCTCCCCCGCGTCACTCAACCCTGTGTAACCCTTCCCCCTTCATCACTCAACCCTGTGTAACCCCTCCCCCGCGTCACTCAACCCTGTGTAACCCCTCCCCCGCGTCACTCAACCCTGTGTAACCCCTCCCCCGCGTCACTCAACCCTGTGTAACCCTTCCCCCTTCATCACTCAACCCTGTGTAACCCCTCCCCCGCGTCACTCAACCCTGTGTAACCCTTTCCCCTTCATCACTCAACCCTGTGTAACCCCTCCTCCTTCATCACTCAACCCTGTGTAACCCTTCCCCCTTTATCACTCAACCCTGTGTATCCCCTCCCCCTTCATCACTCAACCCTGTGTAACCCTTCCCCCTTTATCACTCAACCCTGTGAATCCCCTCCCCCTTCATCACTCAACCCTGTGTAACCCCTCCCCCTTCATCACTCAACCCTGTGTAACCCCTCCCCCTTCATTACCCAACCCTGTGTAACCCCTCCCCCTTCATCACTCAACCCTGTGTAACCCCTCCCCCGCGTCACTCAACCCTGTGTAACCCTTTCCCCTTCATCACTCAACCCTGTGTAACCCCTCCCCCTTCATCACTCAAGCCTGTGTAACACCTCCCCCTTCATCACTCAGCCCTGTGTAACATCTCCCCCTTCATCACTCAACCCTGTGTAACTCCTCCCCCTTCATCACTCAACCCTGTGTAACACCTCCCCCTTCATCACTCAACCCTGTGTAACACCTCCCCCTTCATCACTCAACCCTGTGTAACATCTCCCCCTTCATCACTCAACCCTGTCTTACCCCTCCCCCATCATTACTCAACCCTGTGTAACCCCTCCCCCTTCATCACTCAACCCTGTGTGACACCTCCCCCGCGTCACTCAACCCTGTGTAACCCCTTCTCCGCGTCACTCAACCTTGTGTTACCCTGTGTTAATCTTCTATAACAAAAACCTTTCCACACACAATATGTTTCTAAAAATAAATAGCCCCCCGGAAAACAAGTACGTGTCTGATTCATTTCGAATAAGACAAAACAAAATGCCTTAAGATTACGGTACGTATTCTTTTTCCGTTCTTTATTTCCCAAAGCATTATTGGCCTACATATCGATGTAAATTATTGTTTGCAAGGTACCAATAAATAAACTTTGTTGTTGTTGTTGCTACCTGGACCCCTTCCCCACATCACTCAACTCTGTGTTTCCCCCGATCCCTCCCCCCCAAGTTACTCAATCCTCTTTCTTCCTACCACTTTCCCCGTTTCACTCAACCCTGTGTTTAACCTACCCCTCCCACCGCGTTTCTTACCCTCGTGACGCGGCACATAGTACCCATGGCGGAAGTGCAGTCCAGTATGGTATCCATGGAAACCATGATGGGGGAGAAATATCTGATTATCGGCGTCAGCTGGGGGTAAGTATGGACCGCGTAGGTTTGAGGTAGTGACCGGTGGAACTGCGATTATGGCCTGCTTTTTAGTGGCGGTGTAGGCGGGGTTGTTGCTCACACCGGCGAACTGCTTGGGATGGGCGATAGGGGCTAGAAAACGGCAGAAGGCGGGCCAGGAGTCATAACACGTTTTCAACAAAAAAGCGGGGTTTCCAGTAGAAGCGACTAAAATCTAGATCGTACAAAAAACATGCCTTTTTCTAGCACTTTTGAATACACCGAGAGGACTTCTTTCCAAGCTCTTTATCTGGTAAAATCCCCTTAAGAGTAATGCATACTGAAACGTTATACAGCATACCATGCTTTTTAGAAACATGTTAATTTTTGTCATTTTTTTTACAGCTTTTTTTCTTGTTTACAGAGTAAATAATGAACCTTGGCGTATTTTTTCAGAGGGCGGAAGATTATTATCATTTCCCTTTAAAAACCGTAAAGCTTACCTCCATAATGCGGCCTACAAAGTACTTCATCGCCCACGGCAATCAGCGAGTACAGTAGGAACAGTGCACGGCGAGACATCACGATCGCTTTGGACGGGCGACTTGGCTCTTCTTCAAACAGTAAGGCTATGATTTTGTTTACTAGATGTAGGGTATGCCCTTAAAGGAATAATAGTCCACCAGCAAAAAATATTATAAACAATTGCGAATGTTTATATGAGATCACGTTGGTAGTACAGTAAGCACTGAATATTCCCGGACGCGAGGGATGTTGAGGTCTCGAGGCAGGTGGAATGCCATGTGCGAATATCGAGAAGAGAGGTTATTGATCTTCATAACTCCCTTATTCACATGATCGGCTTTTGGTTCACCTTCGGTCTTCATATCTCTCAACCATTTTTTATATATTTTAATTTTTACAGTTTTAATTTGTCAAAACATAAACAGCAATTTTTCCCGTTTCTCCCGGTTTCCAGTCTAAGAACCTCCTACCCCCTACACACACAGTAAAGGCACGTTACCACATCACGCTAATCACACTACCACATCACGTTACATGCTGTGAGATTGGTAAGAGCAATCTAGAATTCTTACTTCTGCCTATGTTAGTTCTCCTTTGCGAGTAACTAGGTTTGCACTTGCTTCGAGTGCGAGCGACGCTAGCCTTGCGTGTGTTTTAATTCGAGTGATTCGCTAGCCTTGCGTGTGTTTCAATACGAGTGATTCGCTAGCCTTGCGTGTGTTTCAATACGAGTGATTCGCTAGCCTTGCGTGTGTTTCGATACGAGTGATTCGCTAGCCTTGCGTGTGTTTCAATACGAGTGATTCGCTAGCCTTGCGTGTGTTTCGATACGAGTGATTCGCTAGCCTTGCGTGTGTTTCAATACGAGTCTTCGCTATTTCGCGTGTGTTTCAATACAAGTGATTCGCTAGCCTTGGGTGTGTGTTAAGACGAGGGATTCGCTAACCTTGCGTGTGTTTCGATACGAGTGATTCGCTAGCTTTGCGTGTGTTTCAATACGAGTGATTCGCTAGCCTCGCGTGTGTTTCGATACGAGTGACTCACTAGCCTTACGTGTGTTTCAATACGAGTTACTCGCTAGCCTTAGATGAGTTCAATACGATTGACTCGCTAGCCTTGCGTGTGCTTCAAAACAAGTGACTCGCTAGCCCTACGTGTGTTTCAATACGAGTGACTCGCCAGCCTTGCGTGTATTTCAATACGAGTGACTCGCCAGCCTTGCGTGTGTTTCAATACGAGTGACTCGCTAGCCTTGCGTGTGTTTCAATACGAGTGATTCGCTAGCCTTGCGTGTTTCGATATGAATGATTCGCCAGCCTTGCGTGTGTTTTAATACGAGTGATTCGCTAGCCTTGCGTGTGTTTCAATACGAGTGATTCGCTAGCCTTGCGTGTGTTTCAATACGAGTGATTCGCTAGCCTTGCATGTGTTTCAATACGAGTGATTCGCTATTGATCTTCATAACTCCCTTATTCACATGATCGGCTTTTGGTTCACCTTCGGACTTCATATCTCTCAACCATTTTTTATATATTTTAATTTTTACAGTTTTAATTTGTCAAAACATAAACATCAATTTTTCCCGTTTCTCCCGGTTTCCAGTCTAAGAACCTCCTACCCCCTACACACACAGTAAAGGCACGTTACCACATCACGCTAATCACACTACCACATCACGTTACATGCTGTGAGATTGGTAAGAGCAATCTAGAATTCTTACTTCTGCCTATGTTAGTTCTCCTTTGCGAGTAACTAGGTTTGCACTTGCTTCGAGTGCGAGCGACGCTAGCCTTGCGTGTGTTTCAATTCGAGTGATTCGCTAGCCTTGCGTGTGTTTCAATACGAGTGATTCGCTAGCTTTGCGTGTGTTTCAATACGAGTGATTCGCTAGCCTTGCGTGTGTTTCGATACGAGTGATTCGCTAGCCTTGCGTGTGTTTCAATACGAGTGATTCGCTAGCCTTGCGTGTGTTTCGATACGAGTGATTCGCTAGCCTTGCGTGTGTTTCAATACGAGTGATTCGCTAGCCTTGCGTGTTTCGATGCGAGTGATTCGCTATCCTTGCGTGTGTTTTGATACGAGTGATTCGCTAGCCTTGAGTGTGTTTCAATACGAGTGATTCGCTAGCCTTGCGTGTGTTTCAATACGAGTGATTCGCTAGCCTTGCGTGTGTTTTAATACGAGTGATTCGCTAGCCTTGCGTGTGTTTCAATACAAGTGATTCGCTAGCCTTGCGTGTTTTTTAATACGAGTGATTCGCTAGCCTTGCGTGTGTTTCGATACGAGTGATTCGCTAGCCTTGCGTGTGTTTCAATACAAGTGATTCGCTAGCCTTGGGTGTGTGTTAAGACGAGTGATTCGCTAACCTTGCGTGTGTTTCGATACGAGTGATTCGCTAGCTTTGCGTGTGTTTCAATACGAGTGATTCGCTAGCCTCGCGTGTGTTTCGATACGAGTGATTCACTAGCCTTACGTGTGTTTCAATACGAGTTACTCGCTAGCCTTAGATGAGTTCAATACGACTGACTCGCTAGCCTTGCGTGTGCTTCAAAACAAGTGACTCGCTAGCCCTACGTGTGTTTCAATACGAGTGACTCGCCAGCCTTGCGTGTGTTTCAATACGAGTGACTCGCCAGCCTTGCGTGTGTTTCAATACGAGTGACTCGCTAGCCTTGCGTGTGTTTCAATACGAGTGATTCGCTAGCCTTGCGTGTTTCGATACGAATGATTCGCCAGCCTTGCGTGTGTTTTAATACGAGTGATTCGCTAGCCTTGCGTGTGTTTCAATACGAGTGATTCGCTAGCCTTGCGTGTGTTTCAATACGAGTGATTCGCTAGCCTTGCATGTGTTTCAATACGAGTGATTCGCTAGCCTTGCGTGTGTTTCAGTACGAGTGATTTGCTAGCCATACGTGTTTCGACACGAGTGATTCGCTAGCCTTGCTTGTGTTTCAATGCGAGTGATTCGCTAGCCTTGTGTGTGTTTCAATGCGAGTGATTCGCTAGCCTTGCGTGTGTTTCAATACAAGTGATTCGCTAGCCTTGCGTGTTTCAATACGAGTGATTCGCTAGCCATACGTTTTTCGATACGAGTGATTCACTAGCCTTGCGTGTATTTCAATACGAGTCATTCGCTAGCCTTGCGTGTATTTCGATACGAGTGATTCGCTAGCCTTGCGTGTGTTTCGATACGAGTGATTCGCTAGCCTTGCGTGTATTTCGATACGAGTGATTCGCTAGCCTTGCGTGTATTTCGATACGAGTGATTCGCTAGCCTTGCGATTGTTTCACAGGGAGTAAGGGAAAATATACTGACGGGTTGCCTGTGTCTTACAGTTGTTGTTCTTGTTAGCCATGCGAATGCTTAACAGGGAGTAACGGGAAATATGCCGACGGGTTGCCTGTGTCGTAGTTGCTGTTCTTGTTAGCCTTGCGAATGCTTAACAGGTGGTAACGTGAAATATGCCGACGGGTTGCCTGTGTCGTAGTTGCTGTTCTTGTTAGCCTTGCGAATGCTTAACAGGGAGTAAGGTGAAATATGCCGACGGGTTGCCTGTGTCGTAGTTGCTGTTCTTGTTAGCCTTGCGAATGCTTAAGAGAGAGTAACGGGAAATATACCGACGGGTTGCCTGTGTCGTAGTTGCTGTTCTTGTTAGCCTTGGGAATGCTTAAAACAGGGAGTAACGGGAAATATACCGACGGGTTGCCTGTGTCGTAGTTGCTGTTCTTGTTAGCCTTGGGAATGCTTAACAGGGAGTAACGGGAAATATACCGACGGGTTGCCTGTGTCGTAGTTGCTGTTCTTGTTAGCCTTGGGAATGCTTAAGAGGGAGTAACGGGAAATATACCGACGGGTTGCCTGTGTCGTAGTTGCTGTTCTTGTTAGCCTTGCGAATGCTTAACAGGGAGTAACGGGAAATATACCGACGGGTTGCCTGTGTCGTAGTTGTTGTTCTTGTTCAGTAGTCGTATCGCTGGCCCTGTGAGGTACGTCTGGCTGTTCTCCGTCACCGTAGTCTCGTAAGGTGTCCCACTACTTGCCGTCAGCACGGGAACGTGCACGACTTCGTACTTCGGACGGAGACCTGGCAACCAATAAAACACCAGAACCAGGTAAATAGGCCATACATGCGCCTCGTCTTTCCCCTCCCATTACTATACCGTAATATATACGGTAAAGCCTCCCATAGCTATACCGCTAGACCCTCCCATGGCTATACCGTAATATATACGATAAAGCTATCAATGTCCCTCCCATGCTATACCGCTAGACCCTCCCATGGCTATACCTTAATATATACGTTAAAGCTATCAATGTCCCTCCCATGCTATACCGCTAGACCCTCCTATGGCTATACCTTAATATATACGTTAAAGCTGTCAATGCCCCTCCCATGCTATACCGCTAGACCCTCCTATGGCTATACCTTAATATATACGGTAAAGCTATCAATGTCCCTTCCATGCTATACCGCTAAACCCTTCCATAACTTTACCATAATATATACGGTAAAGCTATCGTGTCCCTCCAATAGTTATACCGCTAGGACGAGAGGGTCTATGTGTAATATATACGGTAAAGCTATCGAGAGCCTCCCATAGTTATACCGATAAGGCGAGAAGAGAACAGTTTCAGTTTCAGTTTCAGTTTATTTGCTCGGTAAAGCTAGGTTGCTAAATACCAAGATTATAAATATACATAAATATGTATCAATTCAGTATGAATATGATATTAAATAAATGACATGATGTGAATTGGAAAAAAAATACATAGGTCTAGGGAATTAATGCCTTAAAGGAAGCAACACTTTTTGCATTCACTGTGTAGCTTGGCAAACTGTTCCACTGTGGAACAGTGCGTGGAAAAAACGAAAACTTATAAATATCGGTTCTGGGGGACAGAACATCTAGTTTTTGGTCATGATTCCTTCTAGTTATGGTTGTAGAAAATGAAACATAATCTTCTGCCTTAATGGCAACTAAATTATTCACAATTTTGTACATTAATGCTAATCTTGCGATTTTCCTATCATTAGAGAGTTCCCTCCATTGCAACTTGGCCAACATCTCAGTGACACTGCTGAGTCTAGAGTAGTCTCTGAGAGTAAAACGTGCTGCACGCCTTTAGATCATTTCAAGTTTGTTTGTGTTCTTACTGGTGTGAGGGTCCCACACGCTAGCAGAATAATTTATCATAGGTTTTACGATAGCAATATACGCGCGCGCCTTGACATCGCTGGAACAATTGTGTAGGTTCCTACGTAGGAGATTTAAAGTGCGAGTAGCCTTCAGGGAGACTGTCTACATGACAGTTCCAGCGTAGGTCGTTTGAGAGGGTTACTCCAAGATATGGGCGGGTAGTCCTTTGCCTCCAGGCGGGTTCCATATAAGAAATAATCAGCAGGGGCTGGTGAATTCTTCTTCCTTGAGATATGCAAGACACAACATTTGGAGGGATTGAAGTTTAGTTTCCATGCACGAGACCAGTCTGCAAGGTGGTCTAAATACGACTGTAGGGATGCGCAAGACTCCGAAGAGATAAGTTGGAAATAAAGCGCACAGTCATCAGCAAAAAGGCGGATGTTACCAGTTATGCCTTCAGGGAGGTCATTTATAAACAAAAGAAACAGCAGTGGCCCAACAACAGACCCTTGGGGAACACCGGATGTGACATCACATGATGGGGATATTTCACCGTCTACTAGCACTGCCTGGGTTCTGTTCGAGAGAAGGTCCTCAAGCCAGAGATAAACTTGACCATCAATCCTGTAAAGTTGGAGTTTAACCAGGAGTCTGTCGTGAGAAACGGAGTCGAAGGCCTTAGAAAAGTCTAGTAGAATGAGGTCAGTGTCAAGTTTTTTGTCGGAAGCCTGTGCCAGATCATTAATAGTTACAAGTAACTGGGTCTCTCAGGAGAATCTTTCACGAAAACCATGTTGAAAAGGTGAGAGCAGGTTGTGTCGGGATAGGTGGTCCATAATGTGCTTTGAAACAATGTGCTCAAGGAGTTTACAGGAGATACAAGTCAGGGATATAGGCCTATAATTTCCCGGAATCTCGCCTGAGTCCTTCTTATGGATTGGGGTTACAAAGGCATGCCTCCAGTCATCTGGGATGTCTCCCGTGTCCAGAGACTGTTGAAAAATCTCCCGTAAGACAACAGAAACCTCAGTTGGTGCTAGTTTCAGGATCCGTGCAGATACTTTGTCTGGCCCACATGCCTTATTTGGTTTCAACTTATCAATAAGCTTGATAGCACCGTTAACAGTCACAGTTATATTCCCAAGGGGAGTGATGTTATCCTTGGGAGGTAGATTTGGAGAAGCATTATCTGGTGAATCCCTACAAAACACAGACTTGAAGTAGTTGTTAAGAGCTTCTGCCTTGGCCTTAGATTCTGAGACGATAACGTTGTTGACTTTCAGTGCAGGGATACCAACACTATCTTGGCGTTTGGACTTGATGTAGTTCCAAAACCTTTTAGGCTTAGTATGGATGTTCTCGTCTAGCAGCCCAGATACATAGTTATTTCTTGTCTTGTTTATAGCCTGGGTTGTGACCTTCCTGTGTTTACGGTATGCTGACCAAGCCTGTGGTGTATTGACTTTCTTTGCAAGTTTGAAGAGGCGCTGCTTCTTCCGTGTAAGGCGCCTTAAGGTTCTGTCAAACCATGGATTTTTCTGCTGGGGCTTTACCAATTTTACAGGATAGTGCTTTCTGGCCAGGGCCAGAATTGTGGTCTTGAACACCTGCCAATTCTGTTGAACAGTACGATGGGAGCAATCCTGTAAAAAGGATGCAGAAAACGTTTTCATATCCCGAGTAAAATCTAGTAAGTTGCCCTTGTTAAAGTCAAAGACTTTTCTTTTCTGAGAATAACCATGGTTGACAAACCGATTTATGCAAGCAGCAACCTGTTCGTGACCACTAATACCAGGTAGAACTTTAATGTCAGATAGTAAGTCAGGCTTTGAGAAATAAAAACCAGATCCAGAGTGTTAGCAGAAGTGGGGCCGTATCTTGTAGGCTCATGGACCAATTGCTCAAGATTGAAATCATGAGCAATATCAAGTAAACGCCTGCAGAGGTTTGCATCTTTTGCACCAGGGGGGACACTAGACGTGGCCCAGTCTATAGATGGTAAATTGAAGTCCCAGGTGAGAATAACATGACGGTTTCCAGCTAATTTCGTGACTTTGCTCAGAGAATTATCCAGGGCATCAAGGGAAATCATGCCTAAGGATTCTTGACGATAATAAGAGCCGAGTAGGATTGTCTCTTTGTCCAGGAGCACCTCACACCATACGATTTCGCAGTCCGAGTCAAGATCAGGGCGTGGTATTGAGACCAAGTTGTTTTTAACCGCAATCAGGACTCCACCTTTGTGAGAAGGACGATCTTTACGATAGACATGAAAATCCTGAGGCAGAATCTCGCAGCTGTTTACTTGCGGGTTAAGGTGTGTTTCAGTTGCAAGTTAGATGTAAATATTTCCCTCTCCTAAGATACAGGAAAGCTCTGCAGATTTTGATCTTGCTCCCTCAATGTTGGAAACGAGAATCTTCGGTGAAAAGCCTTTTTTGGTCTGACTGCCAATAGGACACATGACAGAAGATCTAGACAGGGTCTCCAGTGATGGAGGACGAGTTGGTCTTGACTCGCCTTGGAGTGGTGACGAAGTCCCAAGTGGCGTAGGGAAAGAAATCCCTGGGTAATTAAGAGACGAATCGGAGAGTGGATCAAACGAGTTACTGCTTGATAGGAACGATGATGACTTAAACAGCGAAGATGAGAAGTTTGGAAGCCCACAAGTGCAACATATCCATGACGTGTAGGAGTTGTTTAGTCCATGGTAAACTTAAGTAGGCATGTCTATGCAACGAACATGGTACCACTTATCACATGAATCACACTGGACTCCCATTTGATTTGACTTAACTGGTTTGGAGCAGAAACCACACGGAAACTTGTACAAAGGTCCAGGGTTGAGCTCGACTGACCCACTGATAAGCAGCAACGAAAGTGCAAGGCAAAATGGCGGCCTGCTGTAAATGGCCGATCGGCGAGTTGATGCAGAGAGACCTGGATAAAAGGACTCAAGGCTTGCCAGAGATGGTAGTGTTTGCCCAGACGGCACCTTCGGTTGTTTATCCAACTCTCCAGGAGGATATGGAGACCAGAGGCTCAACGACACAGCCAAGAAAAACAGAACTGTGGGAGCCATGAAATTCATGGCCGCCATCATGGAAATCCGCTGAAACTATGTCCTATATGTCAAATATTGAAATCGACCAAGGTATCAATGGCTTTGCCCCACTTTTTGAGATCAGGTCCTATATCGAGATATATAAGGTATATAGATATAGGTCACTGACACCCCCTCTCTCATTTGCTTTAGGTTACTGCAGGCATGTTCCATGAATCTTGAGTGTTTTAACTCGGAAGATATAAAAATACTTACCTTTTCGCAGGATGACAACTCCTTTCTTGCTAAACAGCCTTGAGATACCTAGAACGAGTCGCAGATAGTAACCATGAGTGGAAGAAGTCGAGTCTGGTGGAGAACCCATCCGATCCAGGTCATTCAAATGAAGTACGAAGGAGTCTTTATCTTCGCTTTTTGCTTTTCATTACCGAGAAACATACAGTCATTTCAGGCAAGTCTCAAGCAATTGCACAATTTTAAGTCATTCGACCAAACGTTCAATCATTACTCAAATGAATTCATATTAACAGTTTTTGCAAAATTGAGTGCGTACAGTTTTTGTTTTTACAATCATTGGCGCTAAGGGGTGAACTTGGTTAGTTAGATATGAAGAAGCTTGATCTCGTGTTTCTATGAAGCCCACGACAGGTTTCGCCAACGACCTGCCATGTTTACAAAACAGAACTTTCACGGTCACCAAAGCATTCTAAACAAATACTGAGTTCGTCCCTTCAAAATAGCAGAATAGAAATAGGCAAGTGTGACCATATCGTTAAATCGATTCTTCTGAATATCAGGGATGATTTTACCTGCTCTTAGCACGAGATTTGAAATAAGATAATTTTCCTGGACTCCCTTTTACTGTAGGATTGTCAAACATTATACAAGTTGTACAGAATTTGGCAATTCTCAAATATCCAAATTACGCAGATCAGATACTTCCTATACCTTCCCCTGTTGGTTTCGCGAGGCAACAGCTAGCCATTGCTGTTATGAGCACTACCGTCAGGACATCCTTTCTCACAATCATCATGACCACCTTCTCGCAGAGAACCACCCCTCACGGCCTACCTGTTGACTGCCGAACACTGCATGCAGTAAGATTGATCAGCGGTCTCTTCCTATTTGGGTAGGTGCTTCATGTATGATTCCCTGGTTCGTTTGAAATCGCGACATTTGAAATCGCGAACATCGCGCATTTAATTACGCGCGAAAATTAAGCAGAATAAGGTTTATGAAACAATGCTTTCGCGGCAAAAAAGTGGACTAAAACAGCCTCTGACACCCGTCATTTTGTCATCCTAGCAAAAATACCATGTGTGAAAAAGCATCCATTCCCATCGGCGGATTTCGGAAGCCAATGCGATATTTTTTATTGAATTAGGTAAATAATAAAGTATTTAACTTTGTTTTTTAGGTGGTTACGGGCCTTCAAATGTGAAGGCAAGTTTTCCCCTTAGATTCGCCGAGGTCGCGCAACAACGAATTTAGCTGTAAATAAAAATTGTGAAATACGAAATAATACACGAATGCGTATATATATTAAAGAGACAATTCCTTTAGGAAAACTTGACAAATTAGACCTGTGTTTTAGCTCAATTTTCGTCCGAGCTCAGACTAATAACTGTATAAGGAACATATTGATAAAAACATGTATGATGTCTTATCCAAACATAAATATGCTTTTCTCCCCCCAGATTTCATCAATTTTATAATTCAGTAAAAGATGAGTTGAAAATAACTGGTCTGTAGTCATCAATCGGGTTCAATTTCAAGAATTACTGTAACCCTTATAACAGTTTTTCTTATTTCTAGAACATAAACAACGCAATTTTTCTCAACTCGGAGTCGGGGGCGGTTCTAATTGGATTCTAATTTTGATTATAGGCAGGTAAAGATTGGGTATTTATTTATTTGATTCGCACTTTTTCGACTTTCTTCACCGTAAAGCCCGGTCATACTTAGCTAGTACTTAACATTGTCGACACCATGATATAGAACGTTAGATCCTAATTATTAGCACACAAGTCTAAAATCACCTTTAGAAATAGCAACCAATCACAAAGGGAATTAATATTCACTTTGATTGTGTCTTGTTTTTGTCTTTAGTACCGCTTAGGTAATGTCCTAATGGCCTTAACCAACGTCAAACAAGCAAGATTATCAGAGATATCTGCGTTTGACAAACCTTTTCAAGACTGATGAGGAATCGCACGTTTTCCTGTATTCACTAATAGAACATGAGAAATCATGAGCCTGCACCGGTAGCGAGCCACGGAAAACGAACAAAGCAGATTTAGCTTTCAAGCAAACTACACAAAAAGACATCGAAACATATGCGATTACGAACAAGAGTTTTAAGGTATGCTTGATTAAATAAGAACTCAAAGCCTTTTCCATTTTACTTTTTAGTTCTCATGTTAATGACTCAACGGGGAATTTTAATTGGTTACACTACGGAGAAAACGTAGAGTTATAATGTAATCAAGTGATGGAATAAATCTCCCCCCAAAACGCCGAGTGGTCCGAATTTACCTTAGTAAATGTCAAAAAAGGATGAAATGAGGCATTAACCGTTGCATGTCCTCGAGATATTACATATCGTTATGTTCTCGTATGTGGAGATCCGTCTCCCAACAATACAAACACCGTTATTAGAAGTAAACAGCAATAATGGAAGACAGATTATATGTTGTTTGCCAAGGATAACCGAGCTTTCCAGTAAGACGATATAGTGTCTGAAGGCACCATATATTTCTTTATTTTCGATTTATGATTTATGCTACGTGTTTAAAACGGATCTTAATTTGAAAGTGATTCGAAGTGATGTTTGAGTGCAAGAGCTCGTCACTAGGAAATATTGTAACCCGCTTTAGGTCGCCGAGAATTGATTTTAGGCAACGGTTTTCTAGCAAGTAGTTTTTTTATCTGATATTAAATAAAAGCGAGCTTTGCAGCAAGTTGAGTAACATTTAACTGTTTTCCCCTTTTCCTGGCCTTGTTCTTCAACAACTGGGTGCGAAATTGCGCTTATACCATGAATAAAACACACTCCTTGATTAATACTTTTTACTATTTGTTTTTCTTATCAATTTAGTTTACCTTTAAAAAATATGTTCTCTGTTCAGCGTTAACTCTTTTTATTCTATTCAGGGTTGATTGCAAGTAGACAAGGGAGCTCGTTAACTCCGGATTTCGTAATTGTTTGATTCATTGACCAGAACTTGAACAATAGTGAAGACAACCCAGCAATTGGGCTCGACAACGAGTTTAGCAAAATTACCATCTTTAAATTGACAAGGAATAATCAAGCAATGAAATTCAGTGGTAATCAAAGCAATAGATACTGGTAGAATGATGAGTTCAATGGACTAAACCACGACTTATATATAGGCATTCAAGTTATCAACCAATAAAAGTATCATCATTAGAGTACTGCATAAGAACGATTCCACCTGCAAGTAACCCTTCGCGCTATGGAGAATAAAACGGATACGTTTGCTAAGGACAAGGCCGAATACAGCTTGGGTTTTGTGGTTGGTATGACTTCTTGTCTATGTATCGCCGCCCTGATCGGCTTCGTTGGTAACCTACTTGTTCTGGCCGTCTTGACGCGAACCAAGAAATTCCGTACTGTCATGAACCGGTTTATTGTACACCTAGCTATTAGCGATTTGCTGGTGAGCAGCATCTGCACTCCACTCTTTATCAAAATCAATTTTTTCTTCGATTCCGATTACGACGTCAAGTGCAAAATATCAAGATTTCTTCAATACCTCGCACCAGAAGTGTCCATGGTCCTTCTCATCACAATCGGCATCAACAGACACCGGGCCATCGTCCATCCTCTCAACATAATGACTTACAAGACGGCGAATAAGCTCATTGCGTCAGCTTGGCTCTACGCGCTCGCGGTGGTCACTCCCAGCATCTTTCTGACCCAAGTACTGCACCATACGAACTTGGATAACACTACTGTTCGGTACTGCGCCACCATTCAGACCTCCACACAGGCAGGCCGTGCCTACGTGTTGTTCCTAAGCGTGTTCGGATATGTGATTCCGCTCGTTGTACTGGTTGCACTATACGCAAGGATCTCTTGCGTAGTTTGGAAGCGCGATACGTCTAAAAATCCACTCCGCACATCTCGCTCATTCGAGTCTGTGCTCAAGACGCGTAAGAAGGTCGTGAAGATGTTCCTTACGGTGATCTTGTTGTTTTTCGTCACGTGGATTCCGTTGTTATTATATGTAGGAGTCATCGAGGGAATTTTGTACAAGACAGCACGGCGGTTAGACGAAGTACGAATGGTTCTTTACGCTATTGGGTTGAGCAATAGTGTGTGTAATCCGTTTATTTATTCGTTCTTTAATAATCGGTTCAGGGACGGGTGTAAGGCGATTTTCCGTACCTCTGTTAATGCCCTCAACCTGAGAAAGAGCTTAAAGAGATTACAGAACCGTGCGCTCGATTATTATCCTTCAGACCAGGCCGGCGAAAGAGATGAAAACAGTGAGGGCAAAATAACAAGAAAGGGTGGTTTCAGAGAGACGAAGGGGAGAAATGACCAGGCTGACAGTAATATCGACTCAAAAGGCATCACCCCTAAACAGGAGGAATTAAACGACATACCACAAACTGCTGAAACAACCGAACAAAATGGGTCTACAGACAATAGAGTGGTTACAATCTCTGGTATTCTTGAACTCGATCAAGATGAATTTAGAGAGATTCACGGAAAAACCCTCTCTTTTAAACAACCTTCACGTGGTTTAAAGTTAAAAGACATGGATAGGGAAAAAGTGGATATTCTAAGTCTGAGTTTTGACAGTTATAACATGAAACGAAAATTGCCACTTGAGACGAGCAAGCGGCGCCAATGTCGTAGCGAAAGCATGGATCTAAGGACGGCCAGAGAGTTCGATATGATGGTACAGAAGTACGAAGAAGAAAGCAACCAAGATTTTGAGGAAGTTTTCTAGAACAAAATGTTGCTTATCATGCACCGCCTTAAAGTAAAGCAACAGAGACAATAAAGGAAATAATTACGAAAAGAAAAATTATTTCGCGAAGACTATTCATCCAATCAATAAATGGATCTAAGCAGCTGAATGCATAACTACGAGGCACTGTTCAACAACCAGTTTTTGTTGACAATTATTGTTTGTTAAGCGAATCTTAATTATTTTTAAATTAGTGAGTTTTATTGCTATTAAACATCCTTAGCATAATTGATGACAATTGATGACTTCACTGATCTTGTTTTGCGTTATTACGACTACAAAGAAGGACGTTTTATCTCGCTTTGTTAAAAAAAGGTGTGAATTGAAGTAAGGTTCGTTTAAGATTTCGTTTATTATCGCTTCGAAAAGAATATTCTCTTGGCGCACACACAAGAGACAGTGTCGTGCATGTGTGCGTGGTGGTGGTGCTAGGGACCTTGTTTGAGCGTGGTGGTGCTAGGGACCTTGTGTGGTGGTGCTAGGGGCCTTGTGTGTGCGTGGTGTTGCTAGGGACCTTGTGTGTGCGTGGTGGTGGTGCTAGGGGCCTTGTGTGCGCGTGGTGGTGCTAGGGACCTTGTGTGTGTGCGTGGTGGTGGTGCTAGGGACCTTGTGTGCGCGTGGTGGTGGTGCTAGGGACCTTGTGTGCGTGGTGGTGGTGCTAGGGACCTTGTGTGTGCGTGGTGGTGGTGCTAGGGACCTTGTGTGTGTGCGTGGTGGTGGTGCTAGGGACCTTGTGTGTGCGTGGTGGTGGTGCTAGGGACCTTGTGTGTGCGTGGTGGTGCTAGGTACCTTATGTGTGCGTGGTGGTGGTGCTAGGGACCTTGTGTGTGCGTGGTGGTGGTGCTAGGGACCTTGTGTGGTGGTGCTAGGGACCTTGTGTGTGTGCGTGGTGGTGGTGCTAGGGACCTTGTGTGCGCGTGGTGGTGCTAGGGACCTTGTGTGTGTGCGTGGTGGTGGTGCTAGGGACCTTGTGTGCGCGTGGTGGTGGTGCTAGGGACCTTGTGTGTGCGTGGTGGTGGTGCTAGGGACCTTATGTGTGCGCGTGGTGGTGCTAGGGACCTTGTGTGTGTGCGTGGTGGTGGTGCTAGGGGCCTTGTGTGCGCGTGGTGGTGGTGCTAGGGACCTTGTGTGTGCGTGGTGGTGGTGCTAGGGACCTTGTGTGTGCGTGGTGGTGGTGCTAGGGACCTTATGTGTGCGCGTGGTGGTGCTAGGGACCTTGTGTGTGTGCGTGGTGGTGGTGCTAGGGACCTTGTGTGTGCGTGGTGGTGGTGCTAGGGACCTTGTGTGCGCGTGGTGGTGGTGCTAGGGACCTTGTGTGTGCGTGGTGGTGGTGCTAGGGACCTTATGTGTGCGCGTGGTGGTGCTAGGGACCTTGTGTGTGTGCGTGGTGGTGGTGCTAGGGGCCTTGTGTGCGCGTGGTGGTGGTGCTAGGTACCTTATGTGTGCGTGGTGGTGGTGCTAGGGACCTTATGTGTGCGTGGTGGTGGTGCTAGGTACCTTATGTGTGCGTGGTGGTGGTGCTAGGTACTTTGTGTGTGCGTGGTGGTGGTGCTAGGGACCTTGTGTGTGTGCGTGGTGGTGGTGCTAGGTACCTTATGTGTGCGTGGTGGTGGTGCTAGGTACTTTGTGTGTGCGTGGTGGTGGTGCTAGGGACCTTGTGTGTGTGCGTGGTGGTGGTGCTAGGTACCTTATGTGTGCGTGGTGGTGGTGCTAGGGACCTTGTGTGTGCGTGGTGGTGGTTCTAGGGACCTTATGTGTGCGTGGTGGTGGTGCTAGGGACCTTGTGTGTGCATGGTGGGCAAAGGCAGGGATTTTCCAATGGGGCACAAGAAGGCATGCTGTCCAAACCCTGTGCAAGGAATTTCTAACAGTACAGGCCAACAGTTCAATTAATCCCATTGTTTGAGACCCCTAGCATTAGTAAACATTAATGAAAAACTGCATACAAACTGTTATTTATTTCTTTAATTTTGTCAAATCACATCATTTTACCAAATAACACTTAGTATGTCACTGAGCAATTCGTTTCACCCTGCAATTGGTGTCATAAGCTCAGTCACAGGCAAAGACCGATGTCACGCAATACCTAGTATAACACAATACTTAGTGTCACGTAATTCTCAGGGTCACATTACGCAGAGTGTCATAGATACAGAATGGTGGTATTTCCTAGAATTCGTAAATTCATTTGGGTGGTATTCTCCCTTTTGTCTTTTTTTTTTTCAGGCAGGGAGGCACTGAGAAGAATGTACTTAGCATGCTCTATACATCCAATACATACGACTTTTTGTACAATGATTTCCCTTACACATCCAGTCCCTTCTACTCATGACTTGTCTTGTACAATGACCTCTCTACACATCCAGTCCCTTCTACTCATGACTTGTCTTGTACAATGAGCTCTCTATACATCCAGTCCCTTCTACTCATGACTTGTCTTGTACAATGAACTCTCTACACATCCAGTCCCTTCTACTCATGACTTGTCTTGTACAATGACCTCTCTACACATCCAGTCCCTTCTACTCATGACTTGTCTTGTACAATGACCTCGCAACACATCCAGACCCTTCTACTCATGACTTGTCTTGTACAATGACCTCTCTATACATCCAGTCCCTTCTACTCATGACTTGTCTTGTACAATGTCCTCTCTACACATCCAGTCCCTTCTACTCATGACTTGTCTTGTACAATGACCTCTCTATACATCCAGTCCCTTCTACTCATGTCTTGTACAATGACCAATCTACACATCCAGTCCCTTCTACTCATGACTTGTCTTCTACAATGACCTCTCTACACATCCAGTCCCTTCTACTCATGACTTGTCTTCTACAATGACCTCTCTACACATCCAGTCCCTTCTACTCATAACTTGTCTTGTACAATGACCTCGCAACACATCCAGACCCTTCTACTCGACTTGTCTTGTACAATGATCTCGCAACACATCCAGTCCCTTCTACTCATGACTTGTCTTGTACAATGTCCTCTCTACACATCCAGTCCCTTCTACTCATGACTTGTCTTGTACAATGTCCTCTCTACACATCCAGTCCCTTCTACTCATGACTTGTCTTGTACAATGACCTCCCTACACATCCAGTACCCTCTACTCATGACTTGTCTTGTACAATGATCTCGCAACACATCCAGTCCCTTCTACTCATGACTTGTCTTGTACATTGACCTCTCTACACATCCAGTACCCTCTACTCATGACTTGTCTTGTACAATGACTTCTCTACACATCCAGTCCCTTCTACTCATGACTTGTCTTGTACATTGACCTCTCTACACATCCAGTCCCTTCTACTCATGACTTGTCTTGTACAATGACCTCTCTATACATCCAGTCCCTTCTACTCATGACTTGTCTTGTACAATGACCTCTCTACACATCCAGTCCCTTCTACTCATGACTTGTCTTGTACAATGACCTCGCAACACATCCAGACCCTTCTACTCATGACTTGTCTTGTACAATGACCTCTCTACACATCCAGTCCCTTCTACTCATGACTTGTCTTGTACAATGTCCTCTCTACACATCCAGTCCCTTCTACTCATGACTTGTCTTGTACAATGTCCTCTCTACACATCCAGTCCCTTCTACTCATGACTTGTCTTGTACAATGTCCTCTCTACACATCCAGTCCCGTCTACTCATGACTTGTCTTGTACATTGACCTCTCTACACATCCAGTCCCTTCTACTCATGACTTGTCTTGTACAATGACCTCTCTACACATCCAGTCCCTTCTACTCATGACTTGTCTTGTACAATGACCTCTCTACACATCCAGTCCCTTCTACTCATGACTTGTCTTGTACAATGTCCTCTCTACACATCCAGTCCCTTCTACTCATGACTTGTCTTGTACAATGACCTCTCTACACATCCAGTCCCTTCTACTCATGACTTGTCTTGTACAATGACCTCTCTACACATCCAGTCCCTTCTACTCATGACTTGTCTTGTACAATGACCTCTCTATACATCCAGTCCCTTCTACTCATGACTTGTCTTGTACAATGACCTCTCTACACATCCAGTCCCTTCTACTCATGACTTGTCTTGTACAATGACCTCGCAACACATCCAGACCCTTCTACTCATGACTTGTCTTGCACAATGACCTCTCTACACATCCAGTCCCTTCTACTCATGACTTGTCTTGTACAATGTCCTCTCTACACATCCAGTCCATTCTACTCATGACTTGTCTTGTACAATGTCCTCTCTACACATCCAGTCCCTTCTACTCATGACTTGTCTTGTACATTGACCTCTCTACACATCCAGTCCCTTCTACGCATGACTTGTCTTGTACAATGACCTCTCTACACATCCAGTCCCTTCTACTCATGACTTGTCTTGTACAATGACCTCTCTACACATCCAGTCCCTTCTACTCATGACTTGTCTTGTACAATGACCTCTCTATACATCCAGTCCCTTCTACTCATGACTTGTCTTGTACAATGACCTCTCTATACATCCAGTCCCTTCTACTCATGACTTGTCTTGTACAATGACCTCTCTACACATCCAGTCCCTTCTACTCATGACTTGTCTTGTACAATGTCCTCTCTACACATCCAGTCCCTTCTACTCATGACTTGTCTTGTACAATGACCTCGCAACACATCCAGACCCTTCTACTCATGACTTGTCTTGCACAATGACCTCTCTACACATCCAGTCCCTTCTACTCATGACTTGTCTTGTACAATGTCCTCTCTACACATCCAGTCCATTCTACTCATGACTTGTCTTGTACAATGTCCTCTCTACACATCCAGTCCCTTCTACTCATGACTTGTCTTGTACATTGACCTCTCTACACATCCAGTCCCTTCTACGCATGACTTGTCTTGTACAATGACCTCTCTACACATCCAGTCCCTTCTACTCATGACTTGTCTTGTACATTGACCTCTCTACACATCCAGTCCCTTCTACTCATGACTTGTCTTGTACAATGACCTCTCTACACATCCAGTCCCTTCTACTCATGACTTGTCTTGTACAATGACCTCTCTACACATCCAGTCCCTTCTACTCATGACTTGTCTTGTACAATGACCTCTATACACATCCAGTCCCTTCTACTCATGACTTGTCTTGTACAATGACCTCCCTACACATCCAGTCCCTTCTACTCATGACTTGTCTTGTACAATGACCTCTATACACATCCAGTCCCTTCTACTCATGACTTGTCTTGTACAATGACCTTTCTACACATCCAGTTCCTTCTACTCGTGACTTGTCTTGTACAATGACCTCCCTACACATCCAGTCCCTTCTACTCATGACTTGTCTTGTACAATGACCTCTCTACACATCCAGTCCCTTCTACTCATGACTTGTCTTGTACAATGACCTCTCTACACATTCAGTCCCTACTACTCACGATTTGTCTGGTACAATGACCTCTCTACAATAAAAGTGTCCACTGAGATCAAGGAACATGCTCTGATAAGATTCCCTGTCACGATGCTAGCACGCAAGCTCATTGTGGGGAGGGGCCAGGCTCTCTGTTGAGGTAACCAAGTATACGATCTAGCTGCACCATGTCATCTGGTGGGATAGGTGACGAAGATAGTGATGCAGCAACATCTGGGATCGGACCAGGAGAGCTGGACACCTACACACAAGACACATAACTTGATATGCATAATAAAAAGAGGCACAGAAGCTCAGTTGTGGTGTACACTGTCTGCTCTATCAAACTCAGTGTTATGTATAATGTTATGTATACTATAATGTGAAACTTTGCCATAATTATACTCTTGGTATTTTTAATCTGCTTAAAACTGGTACTCGACTATGCCAAATTTTAATCTTTAGTCTTCATTCATTACTCTGGTTAATGAACACGACTATTTGGGGATTTTGGTTTATTCTTAGTATTTTGGGGTATAGAATTCAGGGTGGTAAGGTCCCATCATTGGGGTATGAAATTTTGGCTATACTGTATTTGAACCTCATCACATATACCTCCCCCTGGACATTCTTCACAACAATCAAAGGACATAATAACTAGAAATCTAAGGCAAGAAGGGGAAGCTATTTTGCCGATCAACCCCATGAAGGTCTTTCAGATTAGTTTTGTATCCCTTGATCATTGAAGTACCTCCGGGAAGTCATTACTGGACACAGCAGCAGGCTCTTCATCAGGGTCATATATCAGCACCTCAGCTGCAATATCAGGGAGGCCATACGGCTCTGGCAACATCCTTGGGTTAGAAGACACACCCTCCCCTGGCATTACCAAGCAACAAACAAACAAACATGAATGAAACAACAACAAAAAATAGCATTGTGGATCTAAATCACAGCATTGCTTATCTACAATGTGCAATTATTTAAGTTTAATGTTGCACTGAGGCCTAGCAGGAAAGTAAATGTCCAAAGTGCATATAATTATATGAATATGAGAATACAGTACATGACTCTCTTTTTGAGCAAACAAATCAAATCTATAAAACAGTGAAACAAAACATAAATAAATGGAGGTAGCCTTGTAATCATCAACTTTTATGCCCATACCTAATGGTATAGAGTTAGATCTTTGAACCCTACAGTATGTTCCAGGCATCTTTCTTGAAAATCTCTGAGCTTGGAAATCAAATGAGGACGGGGCGTTAGAAGAAGGGCCAGAAGATCCATAGGAGAACTTGCGCTTAGAGTTGCTGACCATGTATAGAGTATCAGGGATGCTTTTCCCCATGTGCAACATTCTCTGCTGGATGAGATCCAGCTCAGCATCTTGTCGCTCTTGTAAAATGCTCTGCAAAGAAAAAGAAAAATATTACAGCAAAAGCCCAAGCAAGTAAATAAGTACAAACCAGAGTATAAACAAGTAAATAAAGACAAACAAAAGCCTGAGCAAGTAAATCAGTATAAACAAAAGCAAAGCAAATAAATATGTACAAACAAAAGACAAAGCAAATAAATAAGTACAAACAAAAGCCTAAGCATGTAAATCAGTACAAACAAAAGACAAAGCAAATAAATAAGTACAAACAAAAGACAAAGCAAATAAATAAGTACAAGCAAAAGCCCAAGCAAGTAAATCAGTATAAACAAAAGACAAAGCAAATAAATAAGTACAAACAAAAGACAAAGCAGCCAAGTAAATCAGTACAAACAAAAGACAAAGCAAGTAAATAAGTACAAAACAAAAGACAAAGCAAGTAAATAAGTACAAACAAAAGACAAAGCAAATAAATAAGTACAAACAAAAGCTCAAGCAAGTAAATAAGTATAAACAATATACAAATCAAATAAATGAGAACAAACAAAAGACAAAGCAAGTAAATAAGTACAAACAAAAGAAAAAGCAAGTAAATAAGTACAAACAAAAGCCCAAGCAAGTAAATCAGTACAAACAAAAGCCTAAGCAAGTAAATCAGTACAAACAAAAGACAAAGAAATAAATAAGTACAAACAAAAGACAAAGCAAGTAAATAAGTACAAACGAAAGCCCAAGCAAGTAAATCAGTATAAAAAAAGACAAAGCAAGTAAATAAGTACAAACAAAAGCCCAAGCAAGTAAATCAGTACAAACAAGACAAAGCAAAAGTATAAAAGTTTGTAAAAACAAAACTATAAGCAAGTAAATAAGTACTAACAAAAGCCCAAGCAAGTTAAAGTATAAACAAAGGTATGAGCAACTAAATAATTATAAACATTTTAAAAAAGGGAGGGGGCAAAAATGAAGGTATGTTGGAAAGCTGTTCAGTTGTTTCAGTGATCAAAGCAGTGATCAATGATGTGAGACAGCAGAAAATGACAGCAGTTTAGGTTTTGTTTGGAAGTAAAAAACACCATGACTTCCATCATACGAAGGGGGCCAAAGTACAGTAGCCAACATAGCTACAGTACATTTAACATTTTGTTAAGAGAGGGAGAGGGGTATACTCACTTTAGCCTCTTGGTAATAGGGGAGAAACAACCTTGGTCTGGTAAAGTCCTTGTCATTTTTACGCCTCATCCAGGGGCAACGAGGATAGAAGCTCCCTTGTCCAATATCGAGAGGCATCCCCTGTTTGATTAATCCTCTTGCTAGGGCATTTTCCAAGACCTCACACTGAGGAGGGATAATGTGCTGGACTCGAACATGTTCAACCAGACCAGCTAACTCTCTTTTCAAGGCTTTGTTATCAATGTCCTTGATTTTCACACTTCTTTTTCCATCCATGATGACTGAATTTATGCAGAAAGATGCAGACCGTCTTAAAACATGACCTACAATATATAGTTTAATGTCATTGCTCATTTGAGAGCAAGGATCTGAATCTGTGCATGGTTTTTGATAATGTCTACGGGTCTTCCTGGATTTATAGGTAAAACTCTTCAGTCAATTCAGTCAATCAGAAAAAAACAAGCAATACAAAGTTTGTGAAGCAATGAAAGTCCATTCCATTTAAAATGGTAAAATCATCAAGCTTTTCATACAAACAAAAAATGCACAGGGGCGCAGGGTCAAAATTTTGTTACACTAAAATTGATCAAATGCAAACCAATACTTGGATGCTTGCATCTTCAAGAGAGAAATGTCCTGTTCATGTCCTGAATGTCCTCCGCAAAACACTAAATCTTTTTCTAGCCCAAGAGGAGGGGAAGGGGTATGGGATATTGCATTATTTGCATGTAGCACTTTCCTAGGCAGCCCAAGAGGGGGGGGAGTTAACGGAATTGTTTGCAGGTACTGTACAATAGCAGTTTCCTAGGCAGACCAAGGGAAGGGGGTTAACCCCACTTTGCCCTCCCGCTAGATCTGCTTAACTGCTTCACCAAAAGAAAAAGCGTCCACTGAAATATTAACAATTTTTGGTTAACCCCAGAAGTCTAGGTTTTATCATCATCTTCATAGTACACGAAATCAAGAAAACCACCCAGCATGTACCTTGTAGTGCTGTCATTCTCTGAGCAACCTGACTCTCTCCCCATCTGATAACAGCAGCAAGAATGTCTTGTTCACAGGCTTGAATGAAGTCTGATTGAATGGCCCTCTGAAGATAGAGCTTGGGTATCTTTGTGAACACCTCACTGCGCATGATGGTGGTGAACTCCTCAAGTAAGTACTGTTCTGCTTGTTTGGCCACCCATTGAGAGCCATGGGGCTTTGCACTCCACTCTAGCGTAACCAGCAGTGAGGCAGGTGACAGCTCTTCCACTATGATGTCCTCACAGCCTGATTGACAACAATCACATAAATTACATAAAAAGAGCAAAGTACTAATTGTTTAGAAACGTGCAAAAATGTATAATAGCCTGATAATCTAAATTATTGTCATAGCTTTTTTTTTTCTCTGAGAAAATGATGACACCACCAGGTCTCATTAGCAAAATCCTTTGTAAACCAAAAAGCTTCTGGTCAGTTTTAGAAATGAAAGGATGTCACGAGGAAGATCTGTTCTCTTCAGAGGGTCGTTAAGTGGGCAGGGGAGTTGACTAAATATGTTGCAGAGCTGTAGAAGGCTTGAAATATTGGGGGCACATTTAGAAAATATTGGGGCACATTTAGAAAATATTGGGGGCACATTTAGAAAATTTTGGGGGCACATTTAGAAAATATCGGTGACACATTTAGAAAATATTGGGGGCACATTTAGAAAATATTGGGGACACATTTAGAAAATATTGGGGACACATTTAGAAAATATCGGGGGCACATTTAGAAAATATTGGGGGCAGATGCCCCTATTGTTCCACCCCCTGCTACAGCTCTGTGTTTTAATTGCCATTATTTGTAGAGCTCCTTTATACATACTGTACCTCACTCTAGTGTAGCACAATCAATAACAAACTTGCAAAAAAAATCATCGATACTTCCACAAATATAAGAATCTACAAAAAAGAACAGCTATGCCAGGAGCATAGATCTTATCATTTCTTCCCTTTTTAATCTGTGCCGATATTCTGAAGAATTTTGGATATATACTGTATATCTTTTGTTTTAAATTATGTAAAATTAAAGGTAGAAGAAAATTTGTTAATTATTTAAATATTATTGTAAGATAATCGAGCAACAAAATCACCCAGCTTGTTTCATAACAAAAAAAGTTGACAAAGTTTGTTATAGAAAGTAAAAGGTTGTTCTTATTTTCACAACAAAATACATGAATGTATTTCTACCAGCCTCTCGCATTGAAATGACATCAACACATCTCAAGCTGCGTCTCTGAAGCTCGTGATTGGTTGAAAGCAAGACAGGTTAGATAATTTAGTTGCTCATATTACTGCAGCTTTAAAAAAAATCACATTTTGAAGTCACAAACAAAAAATAACACACCTTGTGCAAGAAGATCAAAGTCAATAAACCTTGCAACTTCAAACACTTCCATAGCAACCTCTGCAGTGGTAAGAAGCTTATGGGTCTCCAAGCCATGACCTCTTTCTTCCTCTGATGTCCATTTCACCACTGCTGACAGGTCAAAGGAGTCTGTGTACATACACTGTAGTACGACTCTTGCATACTGGCGCGGAAAAACCCGCTCATCTAAAAGTAGCTTAAGAACACCACTTTCATTTAACACAGGAAAACTACTGTCTTTCTTTAGTAAAAGTGACCTAAAATAAGGTGAACGGGCGCATAATACTGCTTTATGGCATGGCACTTCAAAACAAGTTTCAGTTACAGAGCTATCAACAGGTAACTCCGAAAGGTTGAACCCTTGGAAAACCAACAATGTGTCAGAATGATCAGCATTGTAAAGAAGACATTTAAGATCTTGTTCCAAAACATTTGGGGTACCAAAATCATCACCAAGTTGAATAAGGAGTTCCAAACTATCAAGACCAGAATTCTGGCTGAGAAAATCTCCAGTATAGAGGTATTGAAGCAACGACGCAAACATTCCTGTTGATATCTCTTCAACTGGTATATCAACTGAGTATGTTAGTGGTTGGTTACTCTCATCACTGAACATATCCTTGAAATAGGAACACCTGGCAGAGAGAATAGCTTTGTTTGCATGAAATCTCGAACCGCTGTAAAGCAACACAACATCTGAACAATAGGCATTTTCCAGTAATTCTTGGAAGTCTTTTTTGAGTGAGGACACTGGTTGACGGCAGATACTACTCTGTGTTATGGAGTCCTTTTGAGCAATAAGGGCCTCATACTCGTCCACAAGCTCAGTGATTTCTTGTGTGCTCCAGTTCTCAATAAGATCCTTGAGTACTTTGCCATGATCCAAAGTACGATACGGACCACGACTACGCAAGAGCCTTCTCCGAAGGTTTATCAATTTTGGAAAGCGTCTTTTTCTTTCATCACTTGTCCATCGTAAGTGAGTTGTTGGTGACTGAGATGCAGCGTTTTGATCAGAAGGGGCAGCACCCATTATTAGAAATTTCAATTACAGTTATAAACATTTTCGTCATAATCTTCTTGTTTGGAAACAAACATTGTGACTTGTCGCTGGCACCGTCATCTTATTATCATCTATTGAAAAAACAATATAACATTAGAGAGACTGTCAGGTCTTGATTTCTGTATATATGAGTATTAACCACAATACTTTATTAGTTACTTAAATATTAGCAAAACAAAGTTGTTAGTTTAGTTGTAAACAAATGCTGATTACAAAATTCACGCGATCGCTTTTACGGTAAGTTTTGGTTAGTTTGAGACACGATGTCAACATATCGAAAAGCAACACTTCCTTCTAGTTTTGTCCTTGTTTCGCTGTTATATACGTAAATTTTGTGCAATGACAAGATGCAGGCCAAGTTGTGATCCTTTGCGACGAAGTCCAAAATCGTTCTTTATCTAGACTCAAATCAACAAAAGAAACAGCGAGACTTACCGGATGAAATGAATAATATTAATAAACTTTCGATGCCTAAACCATTTGTATACATTCTACATCCTTTTAAAGCTTCTATGGATACGAAATTTGTTGTTTCTATCGAGGAAAGACGAAAGTTAATGACCATAATCTGAAATCTTCCAGAGTCCAGAGGAATGAATGATTGAACATAATAACGCTCGATAACATGCGACCGCGCCTGCATCAAAGCTCGTCGGGGAGCACTCGGAGACTGCTCGGAATATTTGTTTGCCCTGTGGTGTCGTGCACAAAATAACGCGTTTCTTTTTTCTTTAACTTGTTTTTCTGGAAATATTTTAGATATCCGATCTCTGAAATAAACAGCTTTAAGAAATCTATAGCTACCTAGTCAAGTCAATTGTATTTTTTTTCTTTGTCGTTAACTGGGGCTATATGTATGGTCTATATGGTAAAAGTGTATACCGTGAAATGTTATGATAAATCGCATGTTATTGTGACTGAGCAAGTTATTCATTAACCTTGTTGATAACTGATAGCTATTTGAGTAACTTGTCATGCTAAGTCAATATTTAGTATCCCCATGACGTGCGCTTCGCGACAAAGCATATCAGCGTTGCGTCGAATACTTGTTGGTCTATAACTACAACTCAAAGAACCGAGAGGAAACAAACCGAAGAGCGCGGACGAACTTGTTAGTGAGCATAATGTTGGGAACCACATTACTTCTTGTGAGAGTGATTTAGACGGTTTGTTAAGCAAGTTC
Organism: Nematostella vectensis; assembly: GCF_932526225.1. Lineage (NCBI taxonomy): Eukaryota > Metazoa > Cnidaria > Anthozoa > Actiniaria > Edwardsiidae > Nematostella > Nematostella vectensis. The sequence continues at coordinate 19,921,175 of NC_064035.1, forward strand.
CTTCATTGTTCGTGTTAAGCATGGTGCGAGCTGTTTTGGCCTGCTGGCCTCTTGTATTGTTTCTTGCATTGTTTTGCTCGCGTGCAAGAGCTGGTGAGTAAAAATACTTATTTTACTTATTTTAAGTGAATTTCAAGGAGATTTGTAATAGTTATTGCAGTATAATCGCTTTTGCAGGAGGAAGTCAAGGAAGTCGATTTTGTGACGTTCGCTTTAAACATAGTCGCAATGCCCGCAATGTGAAACGAACATGGAGGAGTACTTCATTCTTCTCTTTACTCTATCTTAGTTCTGTTAGGAAATTGAGCCCACAACTCGTATGAGAAAGCGAATATTTTGCGGCCAGCATGGTAAACTAAACTTTGTTGTCAGATGTTTTCTGATGTTTACTTTCAGTTAATAATCGTTTCCAGCCTTTTGACGGCTGTCGTGCAATTATCAATACCTTGTAATCTGTTCTCCGTATATTTGAACAGCAATCTTATCTATCCGAATTTCAATGAATCGATTTTTTCTTAGAATTTCAAAACTTTATTGCGAAAGCCGAGAAAACAATTTTATAATAAACACAGACAATTTGAAACATAAAAAAAAAGATTTTACACCTTAAAAATATCGAAAACTTTCGTCCAAAATCATGTTTCACACTTTAAAGATCAAAGATTGCGGATTTCGATTTTTTAGGAGCATATAAAAGCTATGCTTGAATAAGCCTGGATTATTTTTGGTGCTCCCCCAGCGCTCATTAAATTTTTCTTGTACCAAAGGGAGCTTATGCGGGAAGGCGCATATTTTTAAAAAGCCATTTTTACAACGTACAGGCAGTACGTTTTCGTCTCTTTCCTTCTAATGTCGCATTTTCCGTCAAATTCTATAAAGTGCAAAACATTCAGACGAGGCACTTATTCGGGTGAGGCGCTTATTCATTGTCATCTTATTAGAGGGTCCTGAGGGGTAATACGGGAGCCGGGATTCGCCTTATTTTGGGCCGGGAAAACGGGATTAGGGTTACTGGGAACGGGATTTGTCTACCGGGAACGATAATCAACGGGAACGGAATTTTTCAAATCTGTTCTTGTTTATGCTGAAAACGTTGTTAATCTATATAATTTTTCGCATTTTAAGAGCTTTTTGATAGCATCAAACTTCAAACCTTGCTGCTCAGCGGAAGTCACTTCCTAGGACTCCTAACCCTTTAAAATTTAGGCCCTCTTTTCAGCCCCCCCCCCCCCCCCCCCCCTATAATATACAGTATAGCCACCGGGATTTTGCGAAAATAATGGCCGGGAAACGGGATTGGGACCCACCCTTCAGGACCCTGTTATTAGGCGAGGCGCGTATTCATTGTTATCCTATTAGGCGAGGCGCTTATTCGAGGGAGGCATTTCATTTATTCTAGCAATTACGTTGTTTTGTTTTCAGAAAATGATAAACGAATCTATACCAACAAGAAGCCTGTCTACAAAAAACGTGGAGAATGCGTTACCTTCAAGGCGTCACACTACTTTTCCCTGAAACCTGGAGCATCGTACGCATGGTATAAGTACGCTGTACAACTACCACAAGGCACTACCAATACTACAACCGTTAGCAAAAACACCTTGTCAATCAGGAACGTGTTACCACGTGACACCGCACAGTACCAAGCGGAGGTGGATACTAAGGGAGGGAGGGAGGTGACACGATACTGGCTAACAGTGAAAGGTATGCCATAAAGTACCGTCCATGTTTCTCTTGTTTGGGAGCCATCTATATTTACCATCTTTGTCTTACACTTACAGGCTGTGAAATCAACGAAAGGAAGACTGCTTTTAGTGATTGCAAAGTAGCATGCGAAGGTAGCCCTTTGATATTTTTTCCTGTATTCTCCCATAGATGCAGTCCAGCAGATACTGTCAGTACGGCGGCCCAAATTAGAAATTTTTTTCGTTTAATTCACAGCTTGAAATCAAAAGAAAGTTCGATCAAAAAACATTGCAAATAAAAGAACCCGGAATTTCACAGAAACTTCATTATTCGATTACCATAGTACAACAAAACCAACCAGGAGCGTAAATTTTCCCGCCCCTTTACCGCGCACTGTATCTCGGGATTCAGGCCTTGGTCTAATCTCATTATCCACACAAATGTGTCACGTCAGGACGTACCGTTTGTATCTCCATAGAAATGTGTCTAAAGGACTGGTCCTACTTTAACGGGAAGTGCTTCAGGTACTTCTCCGAGCCCAAGACATGGGAGGAAGCGCACGGGTTCTGTCAGGGTAACGGTGCGAAACTGGCAACTATCGACAACCAAGAGGAGAATGAGTAAGTATCTCTGAAGATAAGCTCGTTGGAGGAAACCTTTAAAAAAGTAGACGGGGATCAGGCCCGCACCCATAGGGGGGGGGGGGGGGGTGCAGGGGGTGCGGTGCGAACGCACCCCCCTACAACGGCCGAAGGTCCAATTTCGGTTCTCAATAGACGTGCTATTTGTAGACAAAGCTATGAAGCATAAGCTATATCACTCTGGTATGTAGCCAAATCCTATCAATCCCAATTTCGCACCCCCCCCCCCATGAAAAATCCTGGGTACGGGCCTATCTATTAGGGTACAAAATTTCGACCTACTACTATCCCTTAGGGGGGTGGAAGGATTAAAGGATTTTTTTAGGCTATAAAATACGACCAACCGCTATTTCTTATGGTGTGTTATATCTCTTAATGTTAAAAATGCCTTCGACCACACCCAATTTTCTATGCTTTAGGGGTTAGAATATTTGTTGACCACACCCAAAGTGCTATCCCCCAGGGTTAAAATTGATTTTGCCCATGATTACCCCCGTATGTTTTTTATCGGAGTCCCCCTCCCCAGGCTGAACCATAGTGCTAGCACATCTGTGACTGCAAATTTATTCCCCTAGTTTCGTTGGCCATCTACTCAAGTCTGGTGAAGGTGGTTGGATAGGACTGAATGACAAATCACAAGAGGCGCATTACATCTGGAGCTACGAGAAGTACGCAAGACCGACCTTCTTCGCGTGGGATAAGCAGGAGCCGAATAACTTCAACAGCGGGTGCAACAAGGAAAACTGCGTGGAGCTCAAGTGGCGGACGAAGAGGTGGAATGACGCCGTGTGTAACGCGCAATTTCAGTTTGTTTGCGAGATCTACTCAAAGCAAGGTAAACATCGACCAAAAACTTTGCGTCAACGCGATAGGTCATCCGAGAATAGAAAATGCTCGTTTCAGTCATTGGGAATCCTAGGGGAGAGGGACGGGGTGAACTTTGATAGGTCTGTACGCGTAGCTAAGGCCCCAGTGTATCTAGGTCTTTGCGCGTTTGAAACCGTATAAATATCCGAATGAGCCTTGGAGGGCCGTGATAGACATCGAAAAACTGGGAAGGGCACGATAAAAGGGACATCAAAAACACAATGTAACACTATGACACATGAGTTACCCGCGCACTAAAAGGTAAGCAATAACCAGGTTCAAAGCCCTGTCTTAGACGGTCACGTCACGCACAGCTCTTACAGTGTCGTAGGGTGAAAAAAATTGAGGTCTTTTCTGGCGCCTTTGGTCTTGGGAGGCTCCAAGCAGAGATGAAGCGTCATGCATGTGTATAGACTTCATTTGTTTGCAGCCAAAAATAAACTAAGGCTTACGTTTTCATGTACTATTTCATGTACTATTTCAAATGAAAATGCGTACAAAGGAACAGGAAGCAACAGATTTGGTTCATTTGCAAGCATATGTGTTTGGGCTATGATGGCCTTATTAGGTACGCAAAACTTTGCTCAGCGATTTACCATACCATGCCCACTATGGCATTTTATTTGGGAGAAAGGGGGCCAGTCACCAGTCATTCCTTGCATTTACTTGCGGGTGGCAGTCATCATCTTGGCTTTCATAAAATCACAAATCAGGGCCTTAGCACAAATCAGGGCGTTAGCACGAATCAGGGCGTTAGCACAAATTAGGGCCTTAGCACGAATCAGGGCCTTAGCACAAACCAGGACCTTAGCACGAATCAGGGCCTTAGCACAAATCAGGGCCTTAGCACGAATCAGGGCCTTAGCACGAATCAGGGCGTTAGCACAAATTAGGGCCTTAGCACGAATCAGGGCCTTAGCACAAACCAGGACCTTAGCACGAATCAGGGCCTTAGCACAAATCAGGGCCTTAGCACGAATCAGGGCCTTAGCACAAATAAGAGCCTTAGCACAAATCAGGGCCTTAGCACGAATCAGGGCCTTAGCACAAATGAGGGCCTTAGCACAAATCAGGGCCTTAGCACGAATCAGGGCGTTAGCACAAATCAGGGCGTTAGCACAAATCAGGGCGTTAGCACAAATCAGGGCCTTAGCACGAATCAGGGCCTTAGCACGAATCAGGGCCTTAGCACAAATCAGGGCCTTAGCACGAATCAGGGCCTTAGCACAAATCAGGGCCTTAGCACAAATCAGGGCCTTAGCACAAATCAGGGCCTTAGCACGAATCAGGGCCTTAGCACAAATCAGGGCCTTAGCACAAATCAGGGCCTTAGCACAAATCAGGGCCTTAGCACAAATCAGGGCCTTAGCACAAATCAGGGCCTTAGCACAAATCAGGGCCTTAGCACGAATCAGGGCCTTAGCACAAATCAGGGCCTTAGCACAAATCAGGGCCTTAGCACAAATCAGGGCGTTAGCACGAATCAGGGCGTTAGCACAAATCAGGGCCTTAGCACAAATCAGGGCCTTAGCACGAATCAGGGCGTTAGCACAAATCAGGGCCTTAGCACAAATCAGGGCCTTAGCAGGGGGTGGTGCACTGGGGGCATGTGTCCTCCCATTGTTTTTAAAAATTATAAGGGAATGAGCAGTAGGTTATTTTCTTAACATTTCCGTATTGTGCCCTCAAATCTTACGGTGCCTGCTACGGCTCTGCAAATCATGTAAAACCCAGATCCATATTTGGAAATGTATTTACGGACTCGCTTGACCATTGCCTCGGTTCGCCTTATTATAGAGACGCCCGTCTTGACCCTACTTACGTTTCATACTTGATTCTATCCTAGAAATTCCTGGGTGGAAGTGCAGAGACGACAAATGCTACCAGTACATTCGTGTTGAGATGGTTTGGGATTTGGCTCAGCTCGAGTGTAAGAAGAAAAACGCCACGTTAGTCACTATTAGGAGCTACTCCGAGAATGAGTTCGTGGCATCCATGATCTCCAGTAGCGTGTGGATCGGGCTTAATGACAGAGCGGAAGCAGGTAATTTACGAGTTCATGGCATCAATGATTACCAGTAGCGTGTGGATCGGGCTTAATGACAAAGCGGAAGCAGATAATTTATGAGTTCATGGCGTCCATAATCTCCAGTAGCGTGTGGATCGGGCTTAATGACAGAGCGGAAGCAGGTAATTTACGAGTTCATGGCATCCATGATCTCCAGTAGCGTGTGGATCGGGCTTAATGACAGAGCGGAAGCAGGTAATTTATGAGTTCATGTCATCCATGATCTCCAGTAGCGTGTGGATCGGGCTTAATGACAAAGCGGAAGCAGATAATTTATGAGTTCATGGCATCCATGATCTCCAGTAGCGTGTGGATCGGGCTTAATGACGGCTTCTAAGATCTCGAGTAGGGCATCTGTACCCACTAATGATTCATGATGATTTGAAGTAATGATGCATTATGCACGATAGTGGTGATTATGATGGTGATGATTAAGGGTTGCTGATATTTTATAATAATGATGGATAGTGGGGGTGATTCTTTTTGGTAATGACGATGATGTTGATGGATAGTGATGGTTCATGATGATGATGATTTATGTTATTGATGATGTCGATGACGTAGTTGATGCAGGTGATAGATCGTGGCGGTGGTGTAGGTATTGACTTTGCATGATGATGGGTAATAATAGTGATGTAGTGTTGCCGGTTTGTTACCCCCTAATGTGTGTACTGTGATACTAGGAACTTACGTGTGGAATGATGTCGGAGTTGACCAGTTCAGCAACAAGGCCACGTACTTCCGATGGGATACAGGTGAACCTAACGATAAGCACTATGACCGACTTCTGCCAAGGTGTACTGGCGAGGACTGTGTTCAGATCAAGATGTGGAACAACACAGTAACTTGGGCTGATCTGGGCTGCGAAACCAAGCTGCCTTACGTCTGCGAAAAGAGTCGAGGTAAGAAATACCGGGAACGGAATAAAAGAACCGGTCTAGGGTTAGGAAGTGGTCCGCATAACTAGACTTCCAGGAAATTCATTACCCTCTGCGGTCGCACTCGAGAGATCAAGGCATCCTAAAGCGGCACCTGACAATGCATGGTGCATTTAATCTTTTCAGCATTTTTTTCATATCGACAAACTTTTCATTGATGACATTTTCTGTCATGTCATCTTCTCTTTTCTCTCATAGAAAAAAATCTCTTATCCAAAATAGAAAGTTGAATGTATCTTAAGCTCCCCTATTAAAGTATACAACCCGCCGATCCTCAATCGTAATTTTAGTCCCAAGGGGAGGGAAGGGGATCTCTTGTATCCCCTGCTAGACCCCGCCCTACCTGCTGCTCGTGTTCTCCTTGTTTCCTAACCTCCTTCCACTCTACAGATCTATATCTCAGCTTCGCCGCGTGGATCGCCATTTCGATGGGTGCAGGTCTCGTGATCAGTATCGTAGCGGCTAGAGGCTACATGGAGATGAAGTCAAAACGAGGCAAGAAGGAAGTCAAGCAGATGATCAGCGAAGCAACTAAACCAGAGAGCACGTGACCAGTGAAGCAACCAAGCCAATGAGCACGTGACCAGTAAAGCAACCAAACCAGTGAACACGTGACCAGTGCAGCAACTAAACCTGACAGCACGTGATCAGTGATGCACTTGAACCAGAGAGCACGTGATCAGTGAAGCAACTAAACAAGAGAGCACGTGATCAGTGAAACAACCAAACCAGTGAGCACGTGACCAGAGAAGCAACTAAACCTGATAGCACGTGATCAGTGAAGCAACTATACCAGAGAGCACGTGATCAACTCTCGTGATCAGTATCGTATCGGCACGAGGCTACATGGAGATGAAGTCAAAACGAGGCGAGAAGGAAGTCAAGCAGATGATCAGCGAAGCAACTAAACCAGAGAGTACGTGATCAGTGAAGCAATCAAACCAGAGAGCACGTGACCAGTGCAGCAACTAAACCTGATAGCACGTGATCAGTGATGCACTTGAACCAGAGAGCACGTGATCAGTGAAGCAACTAAACAAGAGAGCACGTGATCAGTGAAGCAACCAAACCAGTGAGCACGTGACCAGCGAAGCAACTAAACCTGATAGCACGTGATCATTGAAGCAACTAAACCAGAGAGCACGTGATCAACTCTCGTGATTAGTATCGTAGCGGCACGAGGCTACATGGAGATGAAGTCAAAACGAGGCAAGAAGGAAGTCAAGCAGATGATCAGCGAAGCAACTAAACCAGAGAGCACGTGATAACTGAAGCAACTAAACCAGAGAGTACGTGATCAGTGAAGCAATCAAACCAGATAGCACGTGATCAGCGTAGAAAATAGACCACGTGTGGCACGAACTATCTTTGGGTCGAATACTAATAATAATACCAGTACTATAATTGAGCGTGAAAGGGGAACTGCTGAAGACTTTCAAAATGACATTGATTTTGTTAGGGAGCGGTCATTAATTACTGGAGGGGGGGGAAATATGCAACTAAACCAGAGAGTACGTGATCAGTGAAGCAATCAAACCAGATAGCACGTGATCAGCGTAGAAAATAGACCACGTGTGGCACGAACTATCTTTGGGTCGAATACTAATAATAATACCAGTACTATAATTGAGCGTGAAAGGGGAACTGCTGAAGACTTTCAAAATGACATTGATTTTGTTAGGGAGCGGTCATTAATTACTGGAGGGGGGGGGAAATATGTAGGGGGCTACGTTTTTTTTGACGCAGATTTAGGGGGGCTCACACTTTTTTGGGCTGTCATTAAAGGGGGGGTCACATTTTTTTGGGTGTCGGGTTTAAGTCTGGTTTTAATTTAATACGAGCAAGAGAGTCATTGTTGAAAAGAAAATTGTATTCAGTTCACAATGTTTTCTACTATTGTATATCTAGTTCCATATTGTTCAGGTACCTCTCTTGTCTTTAAATAAATAAATTTTGAGAAACCTTCTCATGGTTGACAGACAAAGCTGCCCGTTCAAATCAGTTGAACAAAACCTGGACTCAAATGTCTTTGTTGAAATTGTCGACGACGTAGTCGTTTTCTAGCGATACCAGTATTTGTTGCTTATCTCTGTTCCACTCTTAAACTAACGAAGTGAAGGTTCATGCTTGGATTAATAGGCAAAATTGCCATACTAGCTGATCTATATTTTAGTAAAGGTTATATTCAGCTACACTTAGGCTAAGTTCAAACGTCGTATTATCCATGAGCCGTATTCAATGCAAATGCGTGCAAATGGATCAAGTCGATTGTTCCATCTTCCTTTGCAAGCATTTGCATTGAATACGGCTCATGGATAATCCGACGATTGAACTTAGCCTTAGTATGTATATAAAGTCTCTGTGGTTTTATTGAATATGAAAATGTGTGTGTGTGTGCGGGGGGAATGTTTGGGCGTCCGGTTGTAGTATAGTAGTTGGCGGTTCCAGACCACTATCACAAAAGTGAAAGTGATCTTGAACCAAGCCAACTGCTATACTACTGCCGTGTGACAGGAACCGCTGTATGGAAACTGCCGATGGAATCCACTGTGTGGAAACTGTTGATGGCATTCATTTTATGGAAACTCCCCTTTTTTTATTTCATGGAGACTATATGTTATTTTTAGTTTTATTTTTTCATGCGGTGTGTGCTGGTTTCATTTTATGATACAATCCTATGGTTACGGCTGTTGCGTGACATTCTTTGAATTTTAATTCTTAGGAGCGAGTCAGGGGATTCCCCGCAGGCGAGTCTGGGCATGTCTAATGTATTTAGGGACTCTCCCGCTGGCGAGTCTAGGCATGTCTATTGTATTCAGGTATAGGGACTTTCCCGCTGACAGGTCTGGGCATGACTACTACTATTCTAGGGGTTATTTTTAAATTACTTTCGGTGCGTTTGGACTATTGGGAGTCGTATTCAAGTGAGTCGTACTCTGATTCGCTTGGTTCATAGTCGGAGTCGCTTGTATCACTGTCTGACAAATCTGACGATTCAGACTTGGTCTCCTCGTATATGGTCTATAGGTCGTTGGTTGGCATTTCCTCTGGTTTATAATCTGTCGTCTTATCGCTCATATGCTTTTGGTAAGTAAGTTGGTTTTAAGTAGTTTGCGTATATTAAAAATATTGCTCAAATATGCTAATGCGTTGAGGTTCTATACCTTCTCCAAACTGGTGGATGCCGGTATTTGTCAAGTAGAGATTCATCTGTCAAATGGGTGATCGGGGTAATTGTCTGATCTTATAGTGCCCGTAGGCTAAACTTTTGATTCCGTTTTTTGATATATACCTTTTATCATCGAAACAGCTGAATGACACTATTGATTTCGTAGCTTCCTAACTTATGGTTTTGGCTTCTGATGGTCTTCATTTTGTGGTGCTTCTGTCTGTCGTCCATTAATGTCATGCTTGATGTTACTCTTGGTCACATTCTTTTTGAATCCCTTTGCTGTCGTTCCTCCTGATTGGTCGTCTTTTATATAACTGTACAACATCTTTGATTGTAGTCCAACAAACTCGCAGATCGGGATTCCTGTGGCCTCGTCTTTGAACTTGCCGATGACTTTTTTGTTTGTTGGAGTATGTCGAGCTCTTTGGTTAGTCACTATTGTCTAATCTGTCTTTTTCGTTCCAGAAATCTTGATACACGTCTTCTATCTCTATCTCGTAGGTCAGACTGTCTGTATCGGTGAATAGTAGCCTCGCCTTGTCTCCGTACTTCTCTTTGATGTAGTTGAAGTGGAAGTCGCACATCAGTACCTTCCTGAGGTCTAGGATGCACATGCCCACGTAGGCCGGCCTGTTTAGGGCCGGCCTTGTTGAATATCTTACTACTCACATATGAGGGCTTGCTGACCAGTTTGAGTAGTTTCTTCTCGACAGTCACCAATCGAACGCCTACCCTTTTTCGTAGGTTCTCCATAGTCTTTTCGAATACGCTGTTGTTCATCAGTTTGAAGAAAACTTTCTCGAATGAGTTTTTGGCGTTCTTACGTTTTTCAGTGTTGAAGTCTATGTACTGCTTTAGCCATGGGGACTGGTCGAACTCTAGCACTCGATGGACTTTGGTCACTTTTAGGCCTAGGTCTGTGTATAGTTGGAGGTTCCTGTAGTGTAGTACGTACTTCTCTTTGTCTTTTAAGGTGGGGATCAGTTTGGGGACGAGACCTGTTTGTATTCTGTATTTTGTTGCTGTCTTGTTGCAATAGTCTGACAGCATGTCTTTTTGCACGTTCATTCTTTCAGCAGCTAGTGGGTAGTCGTTATGCAGGTCGTGTAGGTTTTGAGGGTACTCTGGACGTCCAGTATCAGTCACTACTCTCGCTTTACTTAGCTAGGGTCAATTTTTCGATTCTCTTCTCTGTCATTGATTTGAATCCACCATTGGGTAGGTATTGGCTCATAGCCCATCCGTACAGGTTGTTCGCGTCGGGGTACATGAAGTACTTTGAGGGCGCCCTCTCATCGTACGATTCAGTGTACTTGTTGTTAGCGTTGCCATATCTGTTGGCTATATATGATATACCACCCCTCATACCTTTTTCAATGAATTAAAACATATTGATGTCTATCATGAGTTCTAGCTTGATGTCGGTCATCTCTAGCATAGAGTCCCATGGGAGGCCTGGGGATGTAAAGTAGTTGCATGACATGTTTTCCTGAAGTTCTCAAACACATCAGCCAGCAGTAGGATATCGGACTCAAGGTACAAGTCGTGGTAGTCACCCATACATTTAAACACGAAGGCGCGGTATAAAAGGGCCTAAGCCCCCGCCCTCATTTTTCAAATGGAGAGAAAGTCCAACATGGCGGCCATTACCGTTACGAGCCCAGTCAATAAAGAATGCCCCCAAATCTAATAATTTGATATCAAACGGATAAATTATTTCCCAAATGAAAGAAAAGATATGTTTGATTTGTACCTCAAGCCTTTCTTGGCAACGAGAAATTCATCTTTGTCTTAGAATGCGTACATTTACGGCGCGATTTCAAATCTCCCGCCTTCCCCTCGACGCCATTTTTGGAATGCTTACCTTCACGACCCTCCTAGGGAAGGATTTGGTGAGCTTGGGCCAGCAATGACCAGTTATTGCTTAGCAGTCTATCCTAAGGGATTATGCGTGCAACGGGGTGCAAGCGGAGCTACATTTTGCCATTCTTAGCGTGTTTAGAAAACGTTTCGGTGAGCGACTTTGCCTCATTTTTTCGCACTTTTCTAGGCCGGTAGCATTCGTATTTCAATCAGACATTCGGTGAAATAATGAAGAGCATTGTACTCTGGAATGAAGATCCTAAAATGGAGAGAAGAGCAAAGGAAGACAGGAAGAAAAGACATTGCAGAAAATTATCTGTGTTTTTGTAAGTTCTGTTGAAATAGCACACAACAAAGCATGATATTAGAACTAAACATATTCTTAAGCAGCAAACATCATAATATTTTATTATTTATAAGTCACTTTACAGCTGTAGTGTAAGAGGACACTTCAGTAAAACTAATCCTAGTGAAACAATTATGTCTACTTGTTGCTGCGACAGGTGTAAAACAAAAATGCAAAGTGTGCCTATCTGCTGTTGTACATATGTTTAAGAATTAGCCAAAAATCCATAAAGTGTTTTGACATTTACCTGAGCAGAATGAAAATTTGGTGTAGTGGGCAGGTCAGGGGATGTTGAAGTTGACTTCTACTTTGACAGAAAGTCAATTTGTCAAGATTTATCTTTATTATCTTTTTACCAAATTTAATAGTTGATCAATACATGTTTACCATGGTCAGGCTTTGGCAACTGACCCAAGTTCCATAAGATATTTCAGCATCATCCAGGGAATGGCAAATGAAACTCTGATATTACATTATCTAGGGTGGTCATTACCTTTCTCTGGTGCCATCCTGCTGTTAGTACCAGACTTCTCAATCCAGAAGATAAAGAAAGGCTAAGGGAATTTGTCAACTTCTGCATTTTCTAGCAAAACAGAGTTTCCCCGCTACTTTAAGTACCTATAAGCTTTTGATGACTAATTTAAATCCTGTTTTATGAGTTCTAAAGCTATGAAAAGTACATTTTAGGCAATAAAAACTCACCTTTTTTCGAGGTTTGAAATTGTTGTTTTCTGGTCATGAGTTTGCCAACGATTTTTTGCTTAAATCACGATGGCTTCGTAGCTTTATTTCTATTCCTTTTTTTTACATTTTCTATCGGACTAGAAGGTAGAGTTGGCATTTTTATAAATCAGGAAGCGCTTTGAAACCTCTCCCCTCTGCATTTTGTACTTGACTCGGGCCGCCATCTTGAATTTGATCCTCACTCCACGGCGGTTGATTGACAAATGAGCCGATGCTTCCCTAGGAAGCGGCCTTTTATACCGCGCCTTCGTGTTTATTATCCCCAATGTTGTCTAATGTACTGAAAAACAACTTTATTGACTTTAAACGTGATTTCTGTAAAACTGCAGATTTAACGAAAGGTCAACTGCCAACATTTATATCTTGAACAGCTTTTAAAATTTCTTCCGCAATTTTTCAGCATTTGCTTATGATATAGTAACCTACAGGATGAGTGATTTTGTTTTGAAGATTTTCAAATTAACAATTTTTTGTAAGAAAGTTAATAATTAACTCAATCAGATCATTCTCAGAGCAAATATATTAATGGTTCCAAAATTCCATTTCACTCATCCTGTGGTAATGCCAATTGTGCATGCTTTCACGTGGTTTAATTGTAAAAAAGCAAAATACTGCACCCAAGAGAAATGTTGGCGTCCAGATACTTAGTATTTCATAGTTCTAGGTAAACGTTTAATAATTAACTGTATTTTGAATAAATTATCCATTAACCCAATCAATTCCCATCCTGGTACTATGGGCAATATAGATATACTATTAATACTTCAGTTGACACAGTAAATCCATGCTTTAGAGCTTATTCAAAATCGCCCTTAATTTGATGAGAATGTGACTGTAATCCCCCCTTAAAACCTTTCACTTATATCAAACTAGCCAAAACAAAGCATAGATAAACTTTTAAATTCTGAAAAGGGAATTCGAATTTTCTACAAAATTTTGAAAATTTTCCTGGCCGCGCGAAAGGAGATGCGCTAACTTTATTCCAATAAATACCAATACAGGTATATTAGGATAATATACAAAGTAGGTTGGCTTATATGCCTATCCTCTATTCATAATATTTAATTACATCATCACAAAATTTCAGGACTAGGCTATTAATGGAGTCATCTGTTAAGCTCATAATATATAAAAAAAGGTCTTTTGGCCTTAACAGTTTGAAAGAGTTATTGATTGCAAATAGATCATTAAAAAATACTCGACGTACATCATTGACATAGTCGCATTCCATTAAGGTATGGTACTCATCCCCAACCTTATTTTTTTCACATTTTTCACAAATCCTTAATTCATAAGGTAAATTTTTATAGCGGCCTGTTTCAATTGCTAGTTTGTGTGCCGAGACACGCAATCTAGTCATAGATTGTCGGCGTCTAACATTAGCTTCTGATAAATATTTTTCTAGTTTAAAATTTGTCTTGATCTTGCAATAAGTGCGTAGCTTTCAACTATTTTGATTTAACTGTGCCTGGGTTCTCCAAAATGTTGCATAACTTTTATATAGTACTTTCTTAATATATTTTCCTAGGGTATGAATTTGTAGGCCTTCAATATCTATTTCCTGTAGTGTCTTTAAATCACACCAAGCAAATAGGGAATTGATAAACCTTACAGGGACATTAGATGTTGAAGAAAGGCTGATCTTCGCCGTTTCCCCCACTAAGGTGTTTTCATATATCCTACTTTTTATTCGGCACCAATATTTTGCCACCAGGGAAGAAATTTGTACTATTAGTGGGGCTTTTCCCAGTTCTCCATATATAGTTAAATTTGTAGTTTTTGAGTGGACTCCTAGTATACACTTGAAAAACTTCAGTTGTAGTTTTTCGAAATCATTGGATACTTTGAAAAATTTAGTCTTAAAAATTTCATACGATGAAGCCCTTCCTAAAAGGCATGTACCCCAAATTTCACAACCGTACAGTAACCCTGGTACAACGGGTGACGAAAACAATTTCAACAGTACTTGTATTGACACATTTTCAACATTTGACAGACGGAGATGGGGTGCTAACGGAACCGTCCTACACTTTAACACCGAGACGGGTGCTAACCCAGCGCTTCTCACAAGCAATGTAATGTGTGAGGAGCTATCCGGCGATGTCGAATACATGTACGATAGCCAAAAACAAGTAACGTACATCGAGATTATCTAACCATATAATAAAATGGACAACATTTACGAAGCAAAACCACACGAGGTGGCCAAATTTACCCAACCATCCCAACCGAGAAAGACAATGGTAAAAGTTTCAGACTACAACAAATCTGTTCTATTAAGAACTCTATTAGCGCGAACCTCGAACACCACCAAAGAGTTAGGAAAAAGTACGCGAAGTCCCGGTCGATTATAAACAAAATAGCTATCGGGTCAGGCTCTCTCTCAGTAGCCCTATCATCTGGGGCATTGGGGACAGGGCTGATTGGGGTTGGGATCCCTGTGGCTGTACCTTTAGGAGTTCTGTCAGGTGTTAGTGCTATTGTTTCAACAGTGACGGCATCAGTTTCTAAAAGGCTATCGAAAAATGTACAGAAACACGCAGACATCGTGATGCTAGCTAAATCTAAGTTGAGTTCAATCGATGACCTTATTAGTAAAACATTGACCGACAACCAAATATCCTCGGACGAATTCAATCTCATTATCAAAGAGGCTGAAAAATATAATGAAATGAGAGTCGATACGGTAAAAGGTATATAAACGCTCACCTCAGTTGAGAGAAAAAAAAAAAAGCGAGGACCATATCTGAGAACAAATTATGGTAGAAGAGAGACAAACTAAACAAAACTTAAGCATAAGGTTTTATTATGATAAGACCCCATATGGGAAGCATATACATGTCTGTGACGATAAGTGATCACTTCGTCTCCACACGTTCAGTTATAAACTCACTATTATGAATGTACGTCCTACCAGTGATCACAAACCTGTCTCCACAACTTCTCATAATATCTCAGTGTTTTAGGACTGATATAATTTATACATTGTCTCATACTCTGCTTTTCGTCTTTCAATTGAAAACTCACTATCATGAATGTACGTCCTCCCAGTGATCACAAACCTCTCTCCACAACTTCTCATAATATCTCAGTGTTTTAGGACTGATATAATTTATACATTGTCTCATACTCTGCTTTTCGTCTTTCAATTGAAACAACTTGTAGAGAATGAACTTTATCTGAATATACCGTTTTCTAGTAAACAATTTATTCATAGCCGTCTCAACTATTCCGAATCTCCTGAGTAGGTCGTGCTTACTCCCTTCTAAGTCAAAATCAAACAACACCTTTTCTAAATGGTACTTCCGATGGTACACTGACTTCCTACGTATCCTGTACATATTCTCGTAAAAATCAAACCACTCGACGGCATAGTCGTATCCATGGTGAACACCACAATTTCTACATATATTAGCTCCATTGTCATTTACCCTATCCTGCATACCAAAACATGCCTCGAACCTCACCGACTCTCCCTTAGTCACGTACTCCCTTATTTTTCGATCACAAAATGGACAATCGTAATATCCCTCTTCCTCTAATGCCATATGGATCACTCTATCACAAACCATTCTATATACTTACACAAGAGATTATATTCTTATATGACGTAACGGCACAGCTATGGCGTTCTGTGGCCTAATTATTTTATATGTACATTAGACATGCCCAGACTCGCTAGCGGTGAATTCCGACTCGCTCCTAAGAATTAAAATTCCAAGAATGTCACGCAACAGCCGTAACCGTAGGATTGTTTTATAAAATGAAACCAGCACACACCGCATGAAAAATATATAGTATCCATAAAACTAGAAATAACAGTTTCCAAAGAATAAAAAATGTATAATTTCCATAAAATAAATTCAATCAGCAGTTTCCATACAGCGGATCCCGTCACGATTTTTGGGGCTTGGATCTGAGGGGGGCTAAAATTTTTGTGCCCAGGGTTTTGCAAAATTGCCGCCCCCCTCCCTCCCCCAGTAATTAATGACCGCTCTCTTATTGTAGTATTGATGGCTAAAAGCATAAATGTAAGTAAAGCGAGGTTCAAGCCTGTTACGAATCGTGTTTCTTACAGCAATCACTCTACTGACATTCTAAAAGTAAAATGGAAATTAAAGAAGTCTTAAATATATTATTACAAGGTGTATAGTTTAATTTTTCACTTTGAAGTATTTTTTCCCTAAAATATTAATTTTCCAATAAATTTCTTTATAAACCACCAACCGTAGCCTGTGAGTTGAATGGAATCGTTCGAAAGAAGAGGTAAGCTCCATAGATTTGGCATCAAAAGAAACTTTTAAATAGGTGTATAGAACTAAGCTAGGGAAATCAACGACAAAACACAAAAGTCTAAGATGTTATTATTGATGTTATTATTGTTACTATCGATTTTACATTTAATCAACGTATTCGTAAAAGCCTGATAGCTAACAACTAGTATAAATGAGAACAAATAAAAATCCCTTTAAATTATTGTTTAGGAATTCTCTAAATTTTCAAATTTCTAGTGTCAGGTGAGACTTCCATCGGTGGCCATTTCGCCCCAAGCTGCTTGTGTTTGCTTTGTGGAAGCCACTGGCAATACGCAGTGAGCAAGTACCGCTTGTCCTTCCTCCAGGCTCGTTCAAGGGCCGCCTTGGAGTCTACCTGCTCACTGACAAGCTCACTCAACAGCATCTCAGTTCGAGGGTGGAGCTTCGCCCATGACTTAACCATCGTATTAGGGGAGCTGAGAAGAAGAGGTGTGAACTTCTGAAGACGAGGGACTACTTGTCCTTCTAACAAAAAGCGTGCAAACCATTTGTACCTCTCCAGCCCTGGTGGAAAGTCCAACTCTTGCACTGGGACTTGCCATGAACGCACTCCAAACGCACACGACATGTGGCACCTGACAAGGCCAGCCTCGACATCAAACCGAGGCGGGGGCTGTTCTGCAGGCTTGGAAAATGCACATTGGTTTGGAACTAGCACAGGTAGCCACTCTACCTCAATTGTAGTCACTCCTACAGAGGGAGTAAAATATAGACAAATAGTCAAACATAAATCCATTCAAAGGCTAAATAACAGGCTGTAGAAACGGTATACTTTTATCTCAAATAACGTTGCAATTGAGAATCCATCTGCCATAACCTGTGTTGCTTCATGGATATCAAATATAGCAAATATATGTAATCTAGCTAGGTTTAAAAACAGTGACCGAATCTGAACGCCTACATGGCTTTCAAAAAGTGGGTTTTCACATGTTACATGTCCATTAATTGCATCTGAACACCTACAGTATATAACTTTCGGAGTGGGGTTTTGCATGTTACCCATGATGTACAGCAAGCTACAATACAAGGATTCTCAAAGTAGAAACGTTACTTGGAATACCTGTAGACATCTAAAAAACGTTCAGGTAGTGATGAAAGAAAGAAAGAAAATTTAAATCAGGTAATTTCAACATTGTTGAAAGATGAAATTAGTCCTTAGTACTGTATTATCTGAGGTAATTTTCTAATAGGATTACTTTGAAGATTGCAAAACGTCCATAACAAGTCCTTCAGCAGTAGTGATACTACTTTAAACTCTCCTGAGGTTTGTAGCCATGTCTACTAGAGGATTTGTGTACATGTTAAGTATTTTAAATGAGGCAGACAATGTGTGTGACATCCCATTTTTGCAAATTGTAATGCAATCTTTGTTGTGTTGCAAGTTGCAAGAAAAGAAGAATTGATTTCTACGTTATTTTTCACAAAATAACGAGAAACCTTGCTGTGTATGTTGTGGTTTGAAATGCTTCTTGGTTTGAAATTGTTAAAACCAGTTTGAAAAAAAATCAAACCAAGAAGCATTTCAAACCACAACAAATGTGGCATGGTTTGAATTTTTTTCAAACTGGTTTTAACAATTTCAAACCAAGAAGCATTTCAAACCACAACATGTATATCATGTTTCTGCACCATTTGTTAGTCAATGTTGCATTGCAAGTTACTGGAAAAAATGCCTCCATTAACATGTCCTTTAGTCACTCACCTTTCAGAAAGAGTTTGCTTGTTTCCACGACCTCTTGGTAGACAACATACTGAGGCAGAACACTGAACAATGCTGATTTGGGATGAATAAAAACAGGCTCCTCTACTGCTGTGCAGATGTAGGCGTTCTTGTGTTTGGGATCCGTAAGCTCTTCAGCAGGTATTCGACGAGCAACATGATCTCCTAGGCAGGACAGACATATCTGCCTGATTGCTTCGCACTGCTTGGCAGTTGGGGGGGCCATTTTGGGATTAAGTGCTACTTGAGCCTCTGGGCAAACAAGGTTGACAGTGTTTGTCAACTGCGTGCGAAGCTTGCGTATCTCAAGCATGCCTTTGTGGCGTAGCCCATTTTCACAGCAGAACTTCTCAGTGCATCCAGCATACTCTGAGGCCCCCACAGCCCTTAACAATACCATGATATCACCAAGCTTTTGGGATTCACCAAAACCTGCCCAGCTACGTCTCAATTTAGTGATCCTCACATGATGTTTCTGAAGCTCTTCCTTGTTGCCACTGAAACCAGCCTCTTTGATGTCATCCACAAATATCTCCTTCACCGTCAGAGCCGCAATTATGGCGATGATGAACTCCATACAACTCTCTTGGTGACCTAGGCAGAGCATTTTAGCATAACGGGGTAAAACTGGGAACTTGGCCATTGCGCTGCCGAGAGGTGAGATGACAGCACTGATGTTACCTTTAACTGTCTTTCTCTCCTCCAAGGCTCCAAGGTCAAGAAGTAGCTTCTCTGCTGTTTCCAGAGCAGAACTACTGGGTGGAGTTGGAAAAGGAAAGTTCACCACTTTGTCAATGTTCATGCTCTTCATTTGAAGAACCAAGTCATCAACTGGGCACCTGACAATATCTGCTTCAGAATACTCCACAAACTCATTAGTGAACACGGCAGACGAATACAGGCGATAGCAGTGGCCAGGCTCAACTCGCCCAGCGCGCCCTGCCCTTTGGTTAGCTGAGGCCTTGGAAGTCCATGTTATTCTAAAGGAGGAAACTCCAGTAACCTTATCATAATAGCGCCTCTTCACCATCCCTGTATCAACTACATACTTGATGTTAGGAATCGTCAATGACGTCTCAGCAACATTTGTGGCTACCACACACAAGCGGGCACCCCCTGGGGACTGTTGGAAGACTTTAGCTTGCTCCTTGCTAGACAGAAGTGAATAAAGGGGGAGCACATACATAGGAAGACTTGAATCCACACTTGGTGTAAAAGCAGAGTCATCATCATCATAGTCAGCAGCATTGGCATCATGTTCCCCTAAATCTTCATCTTCAGCTTCACGGTCTTCTGCCACAGGCTTAGTAGGGAACTCGGCTAAATCGATGTCACAGCCACCATCAGTAACACCAGTACTGGTTTTCTTAAATGGGAAGGTCTTCCTGAGTTTTCTGCAGAGACCATGGATCTCATTTTGGCCAGTAACAAACAACAGAATGCCCCCTGACGGTAGTGTGCGATGGATTTTGCAAACCTTGCGAAAAGCCTCCTGTATGTAATCATCAGGAGTTCTTTTGCTAAAATGCACAGTAACAGGAAACTGGCGCGAGTCAACCTTTATGGTTATTGGAGGATCTGGAAACAGCTTGGTGTTGCTAGTGAAGTCTTCTACTCTCAGAGTCGCAGACATTATAACAAGCTTAAGTTTGTTTCCTTGTTTAGCCCTCAGAGGTACAATCCGTGAGAGTAAGCCAATCAAGATATCAGTGTACACACTCCGTTCATGAGCCTCATCAATAACAACCACTGAATACTTGCTCAAAAGAAAGTCTTTTTCAACTTCCTTCAACATGACACCATCTGTCATGAACTTAATGACTGTCTCATCAGAGGTGTTGCCCTGATAACGGATCTGGTAAGACACTTTGCTTGTTGGCATAGACATTTCCTTGGCAACCCTCTGGGACATGCTCACTGCCGCCACTCTCCGAGGCTCTGTTATACCTATTAATCCTCTTTTTGTATAACCAGCTTCATAAAGGAATTGAGGAACTTGTGTTGTTTTCCCGCTACCCGTTTCTCCGCATAGAATAACAACATTGTTTTCACTGATTGCTTCCATTATGGCCTGTTCTTCTGCTAGTATAGGGAGCTGAAGTCTGGCTGCCTGAATCTCAGGTTCTCGTTCCACCTCTATAAAAGTTGCAGGCTCTGCCTTAGGTTTGTTTGCTGAAATAGTAGTGGTTTTAATTTTGCATTCTATGCCTTGATCACTGTATGAATTTGACACTGTTTGAGGATTTCTTTCAGGAGATTTCTCAATATCCTTTGCTTTTGTAGCTTGCAGATTTACTGTCCCATTATTTACAGAATCATAATTGACTTTGTCACTGATTTCATCCTCCTCCTCCTCCACCCCATCATCATCATCATCATCATCATCATCATCATCATCATCACCATCATCATCATCATCATTGGACTCACCTGATTCAGTTCCTGCATTATCATTGGACAAATTCCCTGGGACTGGTTGACAAGCTTTCTTAATCAGTCTTACTTTTTTAGCTTTTTTTCTCCCCTTCTTATCACTTGATATAATTTGACTTTGAATTGCATGTTGGTTTATAGGAACCCCTTCACTTTCAGTGAATTTCCTCTTACGATCTAACTGCCCAATACTTGTGGACGAACTCATCAATGCGAGCTCCCTATCGCTCACTGCATATTGTTCAAGTTCCTTAAACAAATCACTTCTTTTGGCTTTCTTTTGCTTCTTTTCAACAATCTTTTCGAGTCTCTTCCTTTGGCGCTTGGATAGCTTCTTTATCACTTTACCCTGATCAACTCTTTTGGACAATTTGTCTTTCTTTTGAGCGACAACAAACGAATTTGTATCGCCATCAATTGGCCCATATTTTTCTCCGATTTCTGTAGATGCCCCATCTTCTTTAGGCTTTTCAGGGAATGTAGAACTTTCTGTTTCCCCACTCTGTCTGGCTTTCCAGTTGAAACCTTTCCTTGACCGTCCCATCACATTGGATTACAGCTAAACAACACACAGATCAAGAGAAAGAGAGCTGGGCACTGTAACCTCGTCAACACGTGGACGCGTCCGCCATCTTGGATACACTTTGTTAAACTGCTACAAGCCTTGTAACCTATGGGGGAGGGGAGGTATACTAAGTTCGCGGTTTAGCTTATTGTTCCACGTTCTGTATGTCTAATTGTGATCAATAAAAATTTCAAAATTTTATAACTAAATAAGATGATTATTCTTTATTTTTTATTTATTCTTTGCTTAATTGAGCCCATACTACTTGCTTGGAGTAGCTTATCTACCCCCTCCACCCTAGCTACATTTCTTCAATTATCATTCTATTCGCTCCAGTCCCCAGCCGGGTTGTCTGTTCTGCACGTTTTTCAAGATGGACGCCGATCTCTATGACGAGTTTGGGAATTACATCGGGCCTGAACTAGAGAGTGACGAGGAAAGCGAGGAGGAGGATGGGAATAGGGATGATGATCTTAACGGCTATGTAAGTTGTCAGTTTTGCTGATGTTTTATTTGCACGAGACACATGGAAATCTTGTTCTCGAGTCCTGTACGTAATCGTAACGTTTTCCTGGCACAGACACACAGCATTTTGTATTTTTTTTCATGCAGTTGTTACCCCGTCTCAAGTCACCCTTTCTATAAGCCGTCGTTTTTATAGTGATTGAAGTTCTTTAGCATTTCCTACGCCGTGGTGCATACAACGAAATAATAAATCTTGGCGTGCATAAAATAACTTACTCAATAAAACTTATACTTAACTTAAATAATGTCATAATGTCATGTGATATAACTGAAGTGATACTGGTAGTTCTAGATCTAAATGTTAGTGTGCATTAAAATCGTGTCAAGATATATTGCACAGCTGTTTATAATCTTCCTAAATTCACTTCTATAATAAGTTATTTTATGAGAATGCACAAGCTCTTTTGTATCTTGTTTTGATGGAATCTTTGAGCCCCTGACAGTGAATGGCTCTTCCCATTTTTAGGGGGATGCTGATGATGACGAGGAAGAGCAAATGGACCAGGATGATGAGCCAAGACAACAGATTGTATTGCATGAGGTATTGAACGCAATATGTATGCATAGATATGTAGGTTATTCAAAGATTTGGGGGGGGGGGGGGGGGGTAAGGTTCACGTTACATCCAGGGTAGGCATTTAACTAACCACAAGGCCTTTATATCAAGCCATGTTTTGAAATATAGACCCTGATGATGAACAAAGTTGATGCTTTATGAGTGTTTTAACAAGTCAAGTTACTTTGAAACTCAAAGCTTACTGTAACAATTGTCATTCTAAGACAATGCAAGTTAGCATATTGAGAGTTTATCTCCTGGAGAATTACATAGATAATAGCTAGGGGTAGGAAGATACTCATTGCATGGCCTTTTTACTGATTGATGTTATTGATCTTTTTAGGACAAGAAGTATTATCCTACCGCAGAAGAAGTGTATGGGCCAGATGTTGAGGTAATGATTCCAATCAGACAAAATTTAACCATCTTTTCTCATTTGCTGATTGGCTTGTATGCTTTTATTTCAGACATTAGTCCAAGAAGAAGATACTCAGCCATTAACAGGTGCATTTTGTATAGAAAAAGACATGTGACAATTTGCTTAAGCTCTTGAGGAGTTTGTTTTAATCTGCCTTCTGTTCTCTTTTAGACCCCATCATTAAACCTGTTCTAAAGAAGAAATTCTCCCATGCTGAACAAGAACTTCCTCTGACAAACTACAACATTGAGTGAGTTTTCCATCCCAACTAGTCAGATTGAGGGATTTGTTATTTGTCATATAACACTCATAAGAAAATGCAAACCTCAAATAATGATTGATTATCTTCTACCCAGGTACCTTGCTGATTTAATGGATAATCCTGAGCTGATTAGAAATGTCGCACTAGCTGGGCACTTACATTCAGGAAAGGTACTGTAAACTTTTTCTGAGTACTGGTATATCTACTAACGAGGCTACAGGCCAGCTGTAAAATAAAGGTGGCTTGTATAGGCATTGTGCAAACAGAAAGAAATATCATCAGAGTGTTGAAGTTTTATGTTGATTGCTGATGTTCAAGTAGCCCTTGCCCATGGCTTTTTTCTCTGACAAAAAGCCAACACTCTTAGGCCTAGTTTAAACTCTGTTATTTTCATGTACCAAATGAACCAATTTTAATGTTCCATGTTCGTTTGCATTTTGTAAAGGTACACGCAAGGAACAGCATTTGTTTGAGGTCTAGCAGTTGTTTTCAGCAATTTGTCAGCATCTCCCTGTTTGTTTCAGAAAAAGTTTGCTTGTTAAATACAGTGAGGGACATATTAATCATTATGTCAAACATTTTTTTCTGATTTATTATTTTTTATTTTATTTTGCAGACTGCTTTTCTTGACTGCTTATTTGAGCAAACTCACCCGGAGCTAGAGGCGAAAGAGGGAAAAGAAGTGAGTACTGTACCATGCTTAAATCATCGGTACACATACTATTAATTAATCACCAAAATAGAGATAAAGTACTCATCATGATTTAGAGGCCAAAGGGGGAACAGATGTCTATGATGCTTTTATCATTACAATAACATACAGTTAAAATAAATCATTTTTCAGCTATTAGCAATTATAAAGTTTTAATTTTTTGTCTTACAGCTACGATATACAGATCTTCTCTTTACTGAACAAGAGGTATGCTGGTCGCAGTTCTGTGTGGTTATGTTTTTGAAGGGATGTTCTAGTGAAGCAGGATGAAGTGTGCTATGATATTTCATGTATGTGTTGTGGTTTGAAATGCTTCTTGGTTTGAAATTGTTAAATCCAGTTTGAAAAAAAATCAAACCAAGAGGCATTTCAAACCACAACAAATGTGGCATGGTTTGAATTTTTTTCAAACTGGTTTTAACAATTTCAAACCAAGAAGCATTTCAAACCACAACATATGCATGTATTGAAAGTGCAATTATTATTCAGCTCCTTTTTTCCATATTGCAAAAAGCTACTACAGCATTTCAAATTGTAGTCAGATGCTTTGTAGCTAATAACTTATTGTATTGCTTGACCTTGTTTTGTCTTGTAAAGCGAGGACTTAGCATCAAAAGCACTCCTGTCTCACTGGTCTTGCCGGATACAAAAGGAAAGTCTTACCTTCTGAATATCTTTGACACTCCAGGTGTGTAGATGTGCTCAAGGTTGGCACACCCCTCTCCCACTCCCACTCGCATCCTCTAACGATCCCTCTCTGTTCCCTTAATTCTTCCTTCCCATCCTCTCCCAATCATCTCCACCTCATCCTCTCCCACCCATCTCCACCCCATCCTCCCCCACCCATCTCCACCCAATCCTCTTCCAATCATCTCCACCCCATCCTCTCCCACCCATCTCCACCCCATCCTCTTCCACCCATCTCCACCCCATCCTCTCCCACCCATCTCCACCCCATCCTCTCCCACCCATCTCCACCCCATCCTCTCCCATCCATCTCCACCCCATCCTCTTCCAATCATCTCCACCCCATCCTCTCCCACCCATCTCCACCCCATCCTCTCCCACCCATCTCCACCCCATCCTCTTCCAATCATCTCCACCCCATCCTCTCCCACCCATCTCCACAACATCCTCTCCCACCCATCTCCACCCCATCCTCTCCCAATCATCTCCGCCCCATCCTCTCCCACCCATCTCCACCCCATCCTCTCCCAATCATCTCCACCCCATCCTCTCCCACCCATCTCCACCCCATCCTCTTCCACCCATCTCCACCCCATCCTCTTCCAATCATCTCCACCCCATCCTCTCCCACCCATCTCCACCCCATCCTCTCCCCCCATCTCCACCCCATCCTCTCCCCCCCATCTCTACCCCATCCTCTCCCAATCATCTCCACCCCATCCTCTCCCAATCATCTCCACCCCATCCTCTCCCAATCATCTCCACCCCATCCTCTCCCCCCTATCTCCACCCCATCCTCTCCCAATCATCTCCACCCCATCCTCTCCCCCCCATCTCCACCCCATCCTCTCCCCCCTCATCTCCACCCCATCCTCTTCCAATCATCTCCACCCCATCCTCTCCCACCCATCTCCACCCCATCCTCTCCCACCCATCTCCACCCCATCCTCCCCCCCCCCATCTCCACCCCATCCTCTCCCCCCCATCTCTACCCCATCCTCTCCCAATCATCTCCACCCCATCCTCTCCCAATCATCTCCACCCCATCCTCTCCCCCCCATCTCTACCCCATCCTCTCCCAATCATCTCCACCCCATCCTCTCCCAATCATCTCCACCCAAACATCCTCAAACCCTTCTGCCTCTTGCTGTGTTCCCCCTCCCCTCTGACCAGTTTGAAGTTGAAAGTGTTGTCGAACCAACAAAAAAAAGACTATGTTTCTCCAAGGATCTTTCTTTATATATATGACTATAACTCTTTCGATGACTACTTGACAACAATAAATATGGCTTCTCAATGATGACTTGTTATAACTTTTCAATTTGACTTTCGTGTTATTTTTCGATAAAAATATTCTATTATTAAACTATCTGACAAATGTGATACTAATGCTTCTCCTTTTATTTACTAAATAAAGCTAATTACCTAATACTCCAAATTTAGCATAACACTATTTTTGGAATATATTTTCTCTAACAAACTTTCACAAATTCAGGTGATTTTACTATCGCTCGAGCAAGCAAGTTCTAGTAACTACTAAATGGCTTTTCATTTGTATTTGTCACACTACATTCTAGAATACCCTAAAAATAGTCTCTGTATCAAATAAACAATAATCTGGATACTTCTTTTTACAATACTAGAACTCAGTAGAATTTCTTTTTTATAATTACACTTAAAAATCCTATATTCTAAGGTCCTTTTTACAGTCTTTCATAACACAAGTCACTTGACTAATCATTTTATGGGTATTTGTAGGTCATGTGAATTTCTCAGACGAGGTGACTGCAGCATATCGTCTATGTGATGCTGTCATGATATTTATCGATGCTTCAGAAGGGGTAATTTGTTATTCTGTAACACTTAAATAGTTGTTTCTCTACTTCTGGTGTACTGAGCACAAAAATTTTTTTGTCAAGATAAAATAAAATTTACTTAAACTGAAGTAGGCAAAGAAATTGCCAATTTTTTTTTCAGAATAGACCTTTCTGTAAATTATGCCATGTGGCATGAAAGCGAGGGTAAATAGTGATCATTCTTAATACTGCTCAAAAGAAATGCAAACAACACACCATATTATAGGGACATGAATGATTTGAGAGAGTCCATTGAAATGACCAATAATATAATGATATAAGTTTTTATGTGTATTTTAATGGTATAATTTTGTATTTTATCTTTATTTGCAGTGTATGGTCCTTAAAAATAGTTGTCTGGTTCATGTCTTTAGGTGATGTTGAACACTGAGCGTCTACTCAAGCATGCGGTACAGGAAAACCTTGCTATCACCATATGTATTAACAAGGTACAGAATGATGTAGTTATATCAACTTGCTATCACCATATGTACAAACAAGGTACATATGATGTAATTATATCACCTTGCATCACCATATGTATAAACAAGGTACAGTATAATCTAATTAAACCACCTTGCTATCACCATATGTATAAACAAGGTATGGTATGATGTAATTATATCACCTTGCTATCACCATATGTATAAACAAAGTATGGTATAATTTAGTTACATCACCTTGCTATGTATAAACAAGGTGCCATAAGATATAGTGATATCACATTGCTATCACCATATGTATAAACAAGTTGTGGTATATATGTGTTCCTTACATCATGAGCATGATCACAAGATGTGAACAAATAGACTTCATATATTAAAGTCAGCTTTTGGGTGTGTATTCTGCCCACCAGATTTGACTTTTGGTTGTTGCCTTTAGATTGACAGATTGATCTTAGAGCTCAAACTGCCCCCCACTGATGCCTACTATAAGCTCAAGCATGTCATAGATGAAGTGAATGGGCTGTTAAGGTAACCTAGTAGTAAAAATATATTTACTAAATATATTTATACTAGTTGGTACATGTGAAACATTCACATTTATAATTCATAAAAGACATATGAGCCACTATCTGATCTGAAAAAAAATGGCCTGTTTGCGAGTGCTTTCTCTCGCTAAGAAAAATGGTTGAATTGCGGCTTCTCTTTGCCTGATCATTTGAAAGTGGAAACCTTTTCCGATACCCCCTATTAGCTAAGGATTGTCATTTGTGTGGCTCTTGAGTTTTCTAGTTCCTCCTTTTGTCCGTAAGAGATGCCACACACTTTTTCCTTAGCGTATTAGATATAAGATAGTATTGTATGCTGATGGTCCAGGGTATAATCAGCTATTTAACACAAAATGGGCCCAGTGATTCATTAAACATGGCTCTGAAGGCAATGTTTGACAAGTGTAATTCCCTTACAATATAACAAACTAAAGGAATAAACTAGGTTTGCTCTATCCCTTCCAGGGCCCTGGGCTATATACTCACCCATGTCATTTTGGTATTATCAAGGCTCAATTTTATAGTGTGACATACAGAGGGTTTCCATTTGCAGCATTCGATTAGCATTTTAGTCAATTAGCATCTTAGCATCAAAAGCAGCTAAAATCGAGCCCTGCTCATTTTCCAAATAACATAATTACTTGAATGAGTGCCTCCTTCGAATAAGCACCTCCCCAAAACAAGTGCCTTGCCTAAGAGAAAAAATATGAATAAACACTTCCCCCAAATAAACCCCTAAACAACTAAAAAAAAGAGAGATATTCTTCGTAAGAGTGCGATATTTCAAACTGAATTTCGAAAACAAATAAAATGACTAGGCGTTCTTTGCTAAACCGCGAAGGCCTAGGACTAATAATAAAATCCTTTTTTAATTGGCTGGTGGCTAGGAGCCAATGAAAAAAAGTTATTTCGTGCTTTCCTTCGGTACAAAATGTAGTTTGGGCGTAATTCAGTAAAAAATCCGGCAAAATTTTTATTTTTAAAGAAAAACGTATTGCAAAATCCAGCGTAATTTAGCACGTAATGATTGATTTTCTGTGTAATTTAGCGCGTAATTTAGAAAAGAATCCTGCGTAATTTGGAGTTTTTCCCACGTAATTCCAGAAGCCCTGACTATTGCCAATACTATTAAACACCCTGCCTTGTTATTGAATCATTTTTGTTCAGCGCTTTGCCTGGTAGATGGAATATTAAATCAGCGCTACAGTGCTTATTCAAGCAATTACATGATATTTGTTATTCACATTAGCCCTATCATGGTGATACCTGTGTTATTCATTTTTTATCCAGTGTCTTTTCTGAGGGAGCAGATGACCTTGTTATATCCCCCCTACTCGGCAATGTCTGCTTCGCTAGCTCAAGTTATCACTTTTGTTTTACCTTGCTTTCGTTTGCCAAGCTTTATGTGGACAGCTTTGGTAAGTATTCTAGCTCTTTCATTAATAAGATCAAACTTGACTGCTTTTGTCATCCTAGCAAAGTACCAAGAGTGAAACAGCATCCATTTCCGTTGGTTGATTTAGGAAAGCTGTTGCGATATTTTTTATTGAAATTATTAAATAGAGCATAAGATTTTAATTTTTAGTTACTTCTTTGGCAATTTCTTCTCATAATTTGTCTTCCAATATTAATTGAAAACAACAACAAAGGGGTGGCTGACAAGTGCTCTTTAAGTCTTGTTTTGTTACGATTTGTTGTTGTAGGTGGCAACATTGACCCACAGGATTTTGCACAG
Organism: Nematostella vectensis; assembly: GCF_932526225.1. Taxonomy (NCBI): domain Eukaryota; kingdom Metazoa; phylum Cnidaria; class Anthozoa; order Actiniaria; family Edwardsiidae; genus Nematostella; species Nematostella vectensis. The sequence continues at coordinate 19,950,276 of NC_064035.1, forward strand.
CGCCTTTGGGGTGACATGTATTTTAGCTCAAAAACGTAAGTGTGATATTCATTATTTATGTTTGTTTTGTTTTAATATCAAGCCTACTTTCTTGGCAGTTTTGTTGGGTTTTGAAGGAATGGCTTTGTTTGTTCCTCTCCCCTTCTCACCGCCCCTGTCCCTAGCCTGTAGCTACACTGGCACAGTGCTTTTAAAACCAAAAACCACCACCTACTATATGCAGTTTATACAATGTCAAATAGCTTCTGGCTCTTAATCAAGGATTTTCTGTTTGCAGGAGAAAGTTTACCCGCAAAGCTCCCTTGAGTACATCACAGCGGAGTTTTGTAGAGTTTATTTTAGAACCAATGTACAAGATATTTGGACAGGTAAGATAAATTATTGGTCAATTATTGTTTGAAATTAATCTAAAGCATGATGGACATGAATTTTAATTTGAACATGAATTTTCTTAATTTCTTGATATTTTTTGTATAGCTCGTGGGATCACCTGTTTCATTCAACAGCACATTGAATGCTCCAAAAATATGTTTATATGATCAAATCAAGCATTGACTGATTTTTTTCACCTTAAACGACAAGTCTTAAAACTAAATGAACTGCTAGATCGTTGATATGATCTGGACTTCAACGGCAAACGGCAGTAAACGTATTTTGGCTTAGATAAGTTCTTGCATGCTGGGTCTGTTATACTCTGAGTAAACTCATTCTTCTATGTTGTTTACAGTATAACTTTCACCTTTTATCAGGTTGTTGGTGATGTGGATACAACACTTCCTCAAGCACTGGATGAATTAGGTTTGTCCTGGAGGAACCATTGTGGTTTCTGATGATACAGCTGTGACATCGTGTTTCTTGTTTTGTAGGAATCCACCTGACAAAAAAAGAAATGCAAATGAACATTAGGCCATTGCTGAGTCTGGTATGCAAGCGCTTCTTTGGTGATTTCGCTGGTAAGAGTAGCATTTTTCTTCACCACATTTCTTTTTTGTTTTTTCCTGGTTATGTAAACATAAATGTTTGGTTGATCTTCAGTTATTTCCTGGTAACTTAAAAATAAATATTGTATTTATTTTTTTCCTCATTACTTTTCTTACAAATCTTTTTGTCTTTATTCTTCATAACATACACATAAATTTTTGGTTCCAGTGCCAAAAGACACAAATGAAATTTTTTTTAAAGTTTTTTTTACTGGTCACATTTGCATTAATATCTGGTTTATCCTTTTTCCTGGTAACTTAAAAATAAACTTTTGATTGATTCCAGGTTTTGTTGATGTATGTGTTCAGCATATCCCTTCTCCAAAAGATGTTGCAGCAAGAATGGTATGTTTTGACTGCTACAATTGTATTGACACTGTATTGACCCACAGTCTGCTGTTCTCTCAGCCTTTCCCTGCAGGTTGTCAGGCTAGTTGTATTCATGGGTCTTTTATATAAATTTGATTTGCCTGATTCCAACAGGTGGAACACAACTACACTGGTCCCTTGGACTCTGATATTGTCGATGCCATGAATAATTGTGATCCAGATGTAAGTAGTACTGTACCTTATATGGTGACCCAGATGTAAGTAGTACTGTATGTATGTAAGTATCACACTTGGTACTTTGCCAGGATGACAAAATGGCAGCTTACAATGCTGATTAATGTACTGTATTTTTATCATGCCAGGGTGTCCTCATGGTACATACTACCAAGCAGTACCCATCTCAAGATGCCACAGCATTCCATGTGTTTGGGCGAGTCATGAGTGGCACTCGTAAGTTTCCACACTTGGATTAGTCTGCAACACAACTTTAAGAAACAGAAGTTAACGCCTGTTTAAAGAACAATCATGAACCAACTAAATGCAGTTTGTAGCAAGCATTAGAAAAAAAGGAGCAAAAACATTTGTTTACAATTCTTTGCAATTTTTGTCCACCCCATTCCCAAGGGTGTACACTTCCCATATTTTTCAAGAATATAAATAAGCTGTTACATAGTTTTTAAATCTTATTTCACAAGGACCTCGGTATATGTAGGTCTGGAGGTGACTGAAACTCAATCTTTTATTATTGATACTGTATCTTCCATGCCTCAGTGTACTGTATGCAATTGTGCAAGTGACTTCATGTTCGATTTTTGATACCGTATTATTCTTTTCTCAGTATATGCCGGTCAGCAAGTGCGCATCCTGGGAGAAAATTACACCATGGAAGACGAGGAAGACTCTCGTGTTGGGATTGTTGGCCGACTCTGGATTGCTGAAGCAAGGTGAGATTATCATTTAGAGTCTCAGAAGTCTAGGCGTAGAGCTCTGTGAAGTTACATGTTATAATTTCTTTCATTAAATATAGGAGATCAGTGAGTGAATTGCTTGGTACTGTACCTGTCTTCTTTAGGTATAATATTGAGGTGAACCGGGTGCCGGCAGGCAACTGGGTGCTTATCGAGGGGGTGGACCAGCCTATTGTCAAGACAGCAACCATCACAGAGGTCCAGGGCAGTGAGGAGGTATTGACATTAAACCCAGATAATATGAGCCTCTTAGCCTCTGCATAGAAAACCTTTTTGAGGCGTGGAGCAAGGGAGAGGCAAATCTGCTCTGTGATGAGCTTTCTTGTTCTGTAGAACATCCTAGTTGGCAGGGATCATAACTAAGGCTGTTGAGGGTACCTGTTCATAAATAAATTAATTTTATATCTTGCAAATTCGTTTTTTTTATTAGTTAGCGGACTTATTCTTAAAATTTTATGTTTTTTACCGAGGTTACCCAAGAATGATTTAAATGATCTAATTATTAAAAATAGTGCCCATAAAAATAGTGTCTTGTCTGAATTTTTTCCCTAGTTTAGCCTGAAAACATGATTTTTGCAGTATCTATTATGTATGTCATTTACTTTAGGTCATGTTTGCTTTGTAGGCATACATTTTCCGTCCATTGAAGTTCAACACATGTTCCACAATAAAGATAGCTGTTGAGCCTCACAATCCATCCGAGCTGCCAAAGATGTTGGATGGCTTGAGGAAAGTGAATAAGAGCTACCCGCTACTCACCACCAAGGTACTGTAAGGGGATGGGAGGTACCCGCTACTCACCACCAAGGTACTGTAAGGGGAAGGGAGGTACCTGCTACTCACCACCAAGGTACTGTAAGGGGATGGGAGGTACCCGCTACTCACCACCAAGGTACTGTAAGGGGATGGGAGGTACCCGCTACTCACCACCAAGGTACTGTAAGGGGATGGGAGGTACCCGCTACTCACCACCAAGGTACTGTAAGGGGATGGGAGGTACCCGCTACTCACTACCAAGGTACTGTAAGGGGAAGGGAGGTACCCGCTACTCACCACCAAGGTACTGTAAGGGGAAGGGAGCTACCCGCTACTCACCACCAAGGTACTGTAAGGGGATGGGAGGTACCCGCTACTCACCACCAAGGTACTGTAAGGGGAAGGGAGCTACCCGCTACTCACCACCAAGGTACTGTAAGGGGAAGGGAGCTACCCGCTACTCACCACCAAGGTACTGTAAGGGGAAGAGAGGTACCTGCTACTCACCACGAAGGTACTGTAAGGGGAAGGGAGGTACCCGCTACTCACCACCAAGGTACTGTAAGGGGAAGGGAGGTACCCGCTACTCACCACCAAGGTACTGTAAGGGGATGGGAGCTACCCGCTACTCACCACCAAGGTACTGTAAGGGGATGGGAGCTACCCGCTACTCACCACCAAGGTACTGTAAGGGGTATGGGAGCTACCCGCTACTCACCACCAAGGTACTGTAAGGGGATGGGAGGTACCCGCTACTCACCACCAAGGTACTGTAAGGGGATGGGAGGTACCCGCTACTCACTACCAAGGTACTGTAAGGGGATGGGAGCTACCCGCTACTCACCACCAAGGTACTGTAAGGGGAAGGGAGCTACCCGCCACTCACCACCAAGGTACTGTAAGGGGAAGGGCTCTGCATAATCAGGGTCCAAATAGAACTCTAGAAAGTGATACACACTCGAAAGTGAGGCCAAGGGGAGGTATCTATATTTATCCAGAAAATGATCAAGAAAATGAAAAAGATATTGAGTGTGGCTTTCCATCCCTCTTCCCCATTCTTCATGCAGTCCTACTCTTCTCTTGCTCTCTTTATCGACTAAACCCGCAACAGGAATGCTCACCTTTCCCTCTAGCTAGTGCGCCTCGTCTCCTTGTCTCTTCTTTACCCAATCCTTCGGGCTTGCTACACAGTCTCTTTTTCATCTTTATGTTTTTTTTGTTCCACAGGTTGAGGAGTCAGGGGAGCATGTGATCCTTGGCACTGGTGAACTTTACTTGGATTGTATCATGCACGATCTACGCAGAATGTACTCAGAAATAGGTAATTGTCTATGTAGGATAGATATTGGTCTGCTTTTAATAGCCTCTCTACATAAATGTACTCAGAAATAGGTAACAGAATAAGTTTAGACTCCACAACATTACGATTTTTACCATCGAGTTACAATGATTATTTGGGAATCATCCTCAATTGAAGCAGGCATGCATGAAAGCACAAGTTTAGTAAAGTTTTAAAGTACTGTGTACGATAAAAAGCTGTTTTGAGTGCAGCATTTATTAAAGGACAGCTTCTATGTAAACAAAAACTAATTAATATTCCAGTAAATATGCCTGCAGCAATAGCTGGGTGCTGTGGTGTATTAAATCAACTGAGATATATTTTACTTGATTGTTGTGCAGATATCAAAGTAGCTGATCCTGTCATCGCATTTTGTGAGACAGTCGTGGAGACGTCTTCACTCAAGTGTTTTGCCGAGACTCCCAACAAAAAGTAGGTTCCAGTTACTGTTAATTTTTTTAGGAACGTTTGACTCGCTATCTACAGCAGAAACCCCTTGGAACACATTTTTGAGTGCCAGTATCAGGGGGCGTCCTTCCCTTCATTAAATGGAAGTCTTAGACCTTTCCGTTCACCCCCATTGGACTTTCTTGTGTGTTATAAACAAGAAGGAGTACATTTTTCGTGATGTTAGATATTTCATGAAACTATGAAAATTGTTTAGCCCAACAAAATTTCCAAAAATAAAATTTTCGATCCTGTTCGATCTTCTCGATGTGTAACATATGTTTACTTATTTGAAATATCAAGGCAATTCAGCAATTTTTGACGGTTATTTTGATTATTTCATGTGATTTAGACTGCTTTTGAGCTCTCTAGAATAACCGTTTAACGGATAAGCGTTTAACCGTTTCCCTCTTGAACTTGCCCTCTCTTGACGGCAGAAACAAGGTTACCATGATCGCTGAGCCGCTGGAAAAAGGCCTGGCCGAAGACATTGAGAACGAGAAGGTGCTTATCTCATGGAACAAGTAAGTACTCACGACTGATAGCTGACCCGATAAGTTCAGCTAGCCTGCAAGTAATGTATATATTGCAAACAAATATCTGAAGGTGACAAATTAATGAATTCGTACAGTTTAGAATTAATGGTATATCACTTCCAACGTCTACTTGAAGAATTGCAAAACCTTAAAGTGCAATTTCCCTATGATGGATAATAATTAGCTACTTGTTAACGCCCTCCACGTTCAACCCTCAGGAAAAAGCTTGGAGAGTTTTTCCAGACGAAGTACGACTGGGATTTGCTCGCTGCTCGCTCCATCTGGGCATTTGGACCAGAAAATACTGGCCCTAATATCCTTGTGGATGACACCTTACCCTCTGAGGTTAGTGTTCCGCTTGCTGATTTAATTCAACCTGTAACTCGAACTCTGGTAGATTGACAGGCTGACTGGCTGGCTGACCTATTTCCCTTGACACCTTTGTCTTTGCCTACGTACAGTATCTTGTATGTGTAATCATGGTCTACCTTTGTCTTTGCCTACGTACAGTATCTTGTATGTGTAATCATGGTCTACCTTTGTCTTTGCCTACGTTATATGTGTAATCATGGTCTACCTTTGTCTTTGCCTACGTTGTCTTGTATGTGTAATCACCGTCTATTTTTGTCTTTGCCTACGTTATCTTGTTTATGTAATCATGGTCTACCTTTGTCTTTAGGTTGACAAGAGTCTGCTCAATACAGTTAAGGATTCTATCATCCAGGGATTCCAGTGGGCCACTCGAGAAGGTCCCCTCTGCGATGAACGTGAGACACCGTGTTTATTGATGTCATTAAACTCTCTGTCACCTTACTCAGCATCTTTAGCGTCATCATCTTTAAAATCTTTGTAACATCTTTGTCATTATCTTTTAACATTTTTGTTATCATTAGCTTTACCATATATGCCATCACTTTCTCTGTTATCATCTGCATCATCATCTTCGTAATCATCGTTGTTATCAAATCTGTTTCCCCCATATTTATTATTATTATATTTTGCAATTCAGCAATTCGTAACGTGAAGTTCAAGATCCTGGATGCTGTGATTGCTGGTGAACCAATCCACCGCGGTGGCGGACAGATCATCCCGACCGCAAGGAGGGTAGCTTATTCTGCATTCCTTATGGTAATTGCGATGAATCTTGGATGAATCTTGGACGTTCCGTTGTTTGCATGGTGCATTATAGATGTCATTTGATAAAATGGCATGTCATTTTATCATAAATCGACAAGCGTTGCCATGAGACCCTCCTTTACTATTCCCCAGGCCACCCCGAGGCTGATGGAGCCCTATTTCTTCGTGGAGGTCCAGGCCCCCGCGGACTGTGTGTCCTCAGTCTACACCGTGCTGGCGCGCAGGCGTGGTCACGTGACCCAGGACGCCCCCGTACCAGGCTCCCCGCTGTACACGATCAAGGCGTTCATTCCCGCCATCGACTCGTTCGGATTCGAGACTGACTTACGAACACATACACAGGGCCAGGCATTCTGTCTGTCTGTCTTCCACCACTGGCAGGTGAGAACGTTATGCACTTTTTCATTACCGTTGCACGTAATCACGCGTTAGAAATGTCCTGAAATCATGTTACGTACTTAATCAATCAATCCGTTACGTCATGTTACGTCCGTTACATCTTGTTACGTACGTTATGTCTTGTTATGTCCGTTACGTTTATTACGTCATGTTACTTCCGTTACTTCTTGTTACGTCCGTTACGTCATGTTAAGTCTTGTTACGTCCGTTATGTCATGTTACGTCCGTTACGTCATGTTACGTCCGTTACGTCTTGTTACGTCTTGTCACGTCCGTTATCAATGACGTGTAATGTGGCGCCATTACTTGACGGTTGACTGTTCTTGACGCAGATCGTGCCAGGCGATCCCTTGGACAAGAGCATAGTGATCCGCCCTCTGGAGCCGCAACCAGCCACCCACCTCGCCAGAGAATTCATGATCAAGACCCGCAGGCGCAAGGTCAGGCGCTGTACCCACTCTATTGTGACATGTCACGCGCTATATTCACTCTACCGTGACATGTCACGCGCTGTACCCGCTCTACGGTGACATTTCATGTGCTATACTCTCTCTGTCGTGACGTGTCACGCGCTTTACCCGCTCTACCGTAATATGATATGCGCTAAACCCACTCTGCTGTGACATGTCACGCGCTGCATCCATTTTGTCGTGACATATCATGTGCTATACCCACTCTACCGTGACATGTCACGCGTTGTTCCTGCTCTACCGTGACATGTTATGTGCTATACCCTCTCTGGCGTGACATTTCATCGCTATACCCTCTCTGGCGTGAAGTGTCACTCGCTTTACTCGCTCTACCGTAACATGTCATGTACTATACCCTCTATGTCGTGACATGTCATGTACTATACCCTCTCTGTCGTGACATGTCATGCGCTATACCCTCTCTGTCGTGACATGTCATGCGCTATACCCTCTCTGTCGTGACATGTCATGCGCTATACCCTCTCTGTCGTGACATGTCATGCGCTATACCCTCTCTGTCGTGACATGTCATGCGCTATACCCTCTCTGTCGTGACATGTCATGCGCTATACCCTCTCTGTCGTGACATGTCATGTACTATACCCTCTCTGTCGTGACATGTCATGCGCTATACCCTCTCTGTCGTGACGTGTCACGCGCTTTACCCGCTCTACCGTAACATGTTATATGTTATACCCACTCTACCGTGACATGTCACGCGCTTTACCCGCTCTACCGTGACATGTTATGTGCTATACCCTCTCTGGCGTGACATGTCATATGCTATACCCTCTCTCGCGTGACATGTCATGTGCTATACCCTCTCGCGTGACATGTCATGTGCTATACTCTCTGTTGTGACGTGTCACGCGCTTTACCCGCTCTACCGTGACATGTCACGTGCGGCACTAACTCTGCCGTGACTTGTCACGCGCGGCACCTACTATATTCAGACTCCTGTTAATCGATCATAACATGTCACAACACTCTTGTCACGTGATCAGTAAGCACACTCACGTGTCTGATCAATATGGCCAAAAGATAATATTGGACAGAATTCCTTCTGTTGTTGTTGTGGGTTTTACCAGTGCCCTGTTGACAGATAGAGAACTTAAAACTTAGCAAAAACGCCTTATTTCTGTTACGCTGTCCTAGCGGTCCCGCCTGTCTGTTGCTCTCTTATTTCTGTCACGCCATCCTAGCGATCCCGTGTGTCTATAGCTCTCTCATTTCTGTCACGCCATCCTAGCGATCCCGTCTGTCTTATAGCTCTCTTATTTCTGTCACGCCATCCTAGCGGTCCCGTCTGTCTTATAGCTCTCTTATTTCTGTCACGCCATCCTAGCGGTCCCGTCTGTCTATAGCTCTCTTATTTCTGTCACACCATCTTAGCGATCCCGTCTGTCCATAGCTCTCTTATTTCTGTCACGCCATCCTAGCGGTCCCGTCTGTCTATAGCTCTCTTATTTCTGTCACACCATCATAGCGGTCCCGTCTGTCTATAGCTCTCTCATTTCTGTCACGCCATCCTAGCGATCCCGTCTGTGTTATAGCTCTCTTATTTCTGTCACACCATCCTAGCGGTCCCGTCTGTCTTATAGCTCTCTTATTTCTGTCACGCCATCCTAGCGATCCCATCTGTCTATAGCTCTCTTATTTCTGTCACGCCATCCTAGCGATCCCGTCTGTCTTATAGCTCTCTTATTTCTGTCACACCATCCTAGCAGTCCCGTCTGTCCATAGCTCTCTTATTTCTGTCACGCCATCCTAGCGATCCCGTCTGTCTTATAGCTGTCTTATTTCTGTCACGCCATCCTAGCGATCCCGTCTGTCTTATAGCTCTCTTATTTCTGTCACGCCATCCTAGCGATCCTGTGTGTCTATAGCTCTCTTATTTCTGTCACGCCATCCTAGCGGTCCCGTGTGTCTATAGCTCTCTTATTTTTGTCACGCCATCCTAGCGATCCCGTCTGTCCTACTGCTCTCTCATATCTGTCACGCCACCCTAGCAGTCCCGTCTGTCCATAGCTCTCTTATTTCTGTCACGCCATCCTAGCGATCCCGTCTGTCTTATAGCTCTCTTATTTCTGTCACGCCATCCTAGCGGTCCCGTCTGTCTATAGCTCTCTTATTTCTGTCACGCCATCCTAGCGATCCCGTCTGTCTATAGCTCTCTTATTTCTGTCACGCCATCCTAGCGATCCCGTCTGTCTATAGCTCTCTTATTTCTGTCACGCCATCCTAGCGGTCCCGTCTGTCTATAGCTCTCTTATTTCTGTCACACCATCCTAGCGGTCCCGTCTGTCTATAGCTCTCTCATTTCTGTCACGCCATCCTAGCGATCCCGTCTATCTTATAACTCTCTTATTTCTGTCACGCCATCCTAGCGGTCCTGTCTGTCTATAGCTCTCTTATTTCTGTCACGCCATCCTAGCGGTCCCGTGTGTCTATAGCTCTCTTATTTTTGTCACGCCATCCTAGCGATCCCGTCTGTCCTACTGCTCTCTCATATCTGTCACGCCACCCTAGCAGTCCCGTCTGTCCATAGCTCTCTTATTTCTGTCACGCCATCCTAGCGATCCCGTCTGTCTTATAGCTCTCTTATTTCTGTCACACCATCCTAGCGGTCCCGTCTGTCTATAGCTCTCTCATTTCTGTCACGCAATCCTAGCGATCCCGTCTGTCTTATAGCTCTCTTATTTCTGTCACACCATCCTAGCGGTCCCGTCTGTCTTATAGCTCTCTTATTTCTGTCACGCCATCCTAGCGATCCCGTCTGTCTTATAGCTGTCTTATTTCTGTCACGCTATCCTAGCGGTCCCGTCTGTCTTATAGCTGTCTTATTTCTGTCACGCCATCCTAGCGGTCTCGTCTGTCTATAGCTCTCTTATTTCTGTCATGCCATCCTAGCGGTCCCGTCTGTCTATAGCTCTCTTATTTCTGTCACGCCATCCTAGCGGTCCCGTCTGTCTTATAGCTCTCTTATTTCTGTCACGCCATCCTAGCGATCCCGTCTGTCTATAGCTCTCTTATTTCTGTCACGCCATCCTAGCGGTCCCGTCTGTCTATAGCTCTCTTATTTCTGTCACACCATCATAGCGGTCCCGTCTGTCTATAGCTCTCTCATTTCTGTCACGCCATCCTAGCGATCCCGTCTGTGTTATAGCTCTCTTATTTCTGTCACACCATCCTAGCGGTCCCGTCTGTCTTATAGCTCTCTTATTTCTGTCACGCCATCCTAGCGATCCCATCTGTCTATAGCTCTCTTATTTCTGTCACGCCATCCTAGCGATCCCGTCTGTCTTATAGCTCTCTTATTTCTGTCACACCATCCTAGCAGTCCCGTCTGTCCATAGCTCTCTTATTTCTGTCACGCCATCCTAGCGATCCCGTCTGTCTTATAGCTGTCTTATTTCTGTCACGCCATCCTAGCGATCCCGTCTGTCTTATAGCTCTCTTATTTCTGTCACGCCATCCTAGCGATCCTGTGTGTCTATAGCTCTCTTATTTCTGTCACGCCATCCTAGCGGTCCCGTGTGTCTATAGCTCTCTTATTTTTGTCACGCCATCCTAGCGATCCCGTCTGTCCTACTGCTCTCTCATATCTGTCACGCCACCCTAGCAGTCCCGTCTGTCCATAGCTCTCTTATTTCTGTCACGCCATCCTAGCGATCCCGTCTGTCTTATAGCTCTCTTATTTCTGTCACGCCATCCTAGCGGTCCCGTCTGTCTATGGCTCTCTTATTTCTGTCACGCCATCCTAGCGATCCCGTCTGTCTATAGCTCTCTTATTTCTGTCACGCCATCCTAGCGATCCCGTCTGTCTATAGCTCTCTTTTTTCTGTCACGCCATCCTAGCGGTCCCGTCTGTCTATAGCTCTCTTATTTCTGTCACACCATCCTAGCGGTCCCGTCTGTCTATAGCTCTCTCATTTCTGTCACGCCATCCTAGCGATCCCGTCTATCTTATAACTCTCTTATTTCTGTCACGCCATCCTAGCGGTCCTGTCTGTCTATAGCTCTCTTATTTCTGTCACGCCATCCTAGCGGTCCCGTGTGTCTATAGCTCTCTTATTTTTGTCACGCCATCCTAGCGATCCCGTCTGTCCTACTGCTCTCTCATATCTGTCACGCCACCCTAGCAGTCCCGTCTGTCCATAGCTCTCTTATTTCTGTCACGCCATCCTAGCGATCCCGTCTGTCTTATAGCTCTCTTATTTCTGTCACACCATCCTAGCGGTCCCGTCTGTCTATAGCTCTCTCATTTCTGTCACGCAATCCTAGCGATCCCGTCTGTCTTATAGCTCTCTTATTTCTGTCACACCATCCTAGCGGTCCCGTCTGTCTTATAGCTCTCTTATTTCTGTCACGCCATCCTAGCGATCCCGTCTGTCTATAGCTTTCTTATTTCTGTCACGCCATCCTAGCGGTCCCGTCTGTCTTATAGAGAGCTGTCCTATTTCTGTCACGCCATCCTAGCGGTCCCGTCTGTCTTATAGCTCTCTTATTTCTGTCACGCCATCCTAGCGGTCCCGTCTGTCTTATAGCTGTCTTATTTCTGTCACGCCATCCTAGTGGTCCCGTCTGTCTTATAGCTGTCTTATTTCTGTCACGCCATCCTAGCGGTCCTGTCTGTCTTATAGCTGTCTTATTTCTGTCACGCCATCCTAGCGGTCCCGTCTGTCTTATAGCTGTCTTATTTCTGTCACGCCATCCTAGCGGTCCCGTCTGTCTTATAGCTCTCTCATTTCTGTCACGCCATCCTAGCGGTCCCGTCTGTCTTATAGCTGTCTTATTTCTGTCACGCCATCCTAGCTGTCCCGTCTGTCTTATAGCTGTCTTATTTCTGTCACGCCATCCTAGCGGTCCCGTCTGTCTTATAGCTGTCTTATTTCTGTCACGCCATCCTAGCGGTCCCGTCTGTCTTATAGCTGTCTTATTTCTGTCACGCCATCCTAGCGGTCCCGTCTGTCTTATAGCTCTCTCATTTCTGTCACGCCATCCTAGCGGTCCCGTCTGTCTTATAGCTGTCTTATTTCTGTCACGCCATCCTAGCTGTCCCGTCTGTCTTATAGCTGTCTTATTTCTGTCACGCCATCCTAGCGGTCCCGTCTGTCTTATAGCTGTCTTATTTCTGTCACGCCATCCTAGCGGTCCCGTCTGTCTTATAGCTCTCTCATTTCTGTCACGCCATCCTAGCGGTCCCGTCTGTCTTATAGCTGTCTTATTTCTGTCACGCCATCCTAGCTGTCCCGTCTGTCTTATAGCTGTCTTATTTCTGTCACGCCATCCTAGCGGTCCCGTCTGTCTTATAGCTGTCTTATTTCTGTCACGCCATCCTAGCGGTCCCGTCTGTCTATAGCTCTCTTATTTCTGTCATGCCATCCTAGCGGTCCCGTCTGTCTATAGCTCTCTTATTTCTGTCACGCCATCCTAGCGGTCCCGTCTGTCTTATAGCTGTCTTATTTCTGTCACGCCATCCTAGCGGTCCCGTCTGTCTTATAGCTCTCTCATTTCTGTCACGCCATCCTAGCGGTCCCGTCTGTCTTATAGCTGTCTTATTTCTGTCACGCCATCCTAGCTGTCCCGTCTGTCTTATAGCTGTCTTATTTCTGTCACGCCATCCTAGCGGTCCCGTCTGTCTTATAGCTGTCTTATTTCTGTCACGCCATCCTAGCGGTCCCGTCTGTCTTATAGCTGTCTTATTTCTGTCACGCCATCCTAGCGGTCCCGTCTGTCTTATAGCTCTCTCATTTCTGTCACGCCATCCTAGCGGTCCCGTCTGTCTTATAGCTGTCTTATTTCTGTCACGCCATCCTAGCTGTCCCGTCTGTCTTATAGCTGTCTTATTTCTGTCACGCCATCCTAGCGGTCCCGTCTGTCTTATAGCTGTCTTATTTCTGTCACGCCATCCTAGCGGTCCCGTCTGTCTTATAGCTCTCTCATTTCTGTCACGCCATCCTAGCGGTCCCGTCTGTCTTATAGCTGTCTTATTTCTGTCACGCCATCCTAGCTGTCCCGTCTGTCTTATAGCTGTCTTATTTCTGTCACGCCATCCTAGCGGTCCCGTCTGTCTTATAGCTGTCTTATTTCTGTCACGCCATCCTAGCGGTCCCGTCTGTCTATAGCTCTCTTATTTCTGTCATGCCATCCTAGCGGTCCCGTCTGTCTATAGCTCTCTTATTTCTGTCACGCCATCCTAGCGGTCCCGTCTGTCTTATAGCTCTCTCATTTCTGTCACGCCATCCTAGCGGTCCCGTCTGTCTATAGCTCTCTTATTTCTGTCACGCCATCCTAGCGGTCCCGTCTGTCTTATAGCTCTCTTATTTCTGTCACGCCATCCTAGCGATCCCGTCTGTCTATAGCTGTCTTATTTCTGTTTGCGTCGCAGGGCTTGAGCGAGGATGTCAGTATCAACAAGTTTTTCGACGATCCCATGTTGCTGGAGTTGGCTCGCCAAGACGTCATGTTTAACTACCCGATGTAGAGCTCCTCCAAGCACGCCTGGGATACCTGTGGTGGTCCTCTCTCCATCCGTGTGGCCGGTTTACATGTTGAGAGACTACAATCAGCCTGTACTCGGTATCCCTGTGGAATAGCTAGTGCGCATCCTGCCATTTAGGTGCCCGTTCTGGGTAGATGGTTATACTTGGTCCTCATCTGCGAGTTGAATGGATGTATCTGCTCGCGCTGATATGCTGTTCTTGTATATCGGACAATAGTTAGAATGCTAACTGAAATATGTATCACCTTGGTAGAGGCGTACCCAGGAGCTTCATTCCTGTCTCCTATGTGTGTTGGTTACAAAGAGGGTGAGCTCTCCTTCAGTACACCCTGCAAGTCGTTAGAACTCATGAACGTTGTGGCGTTCATTTTCATTGACCTCCAGATCACCGCAAAACCATACACACACCCGCAGTCCGTTCAGCGTCCATACTCGCCTCGGTGTGTGCACACGTCAATTGGGTACAGCCCTTAAAAACTTCGTGCCAAGGATTCGTTAACTTTTGTACAAAGGTTTGTTTTTCATCAAACGGTAATAAATAGTCTCTCTTAGCTTGAGTGTATATTTCTTATTGAACGGAAAATGAGGTTCTTGTAAACACATGAAGAAGAAAAAGCTGTAAAGGCGATATAGCTGGGGGAGTGGGAGTGGGCAAAGAAGAATATAATTACTCAGATCAAGGCTATAAAACAAAGCATCTTGAGCATCTCCCGCACAATTGTTCTGCATAGTATTTGAAGATTCCTTATAGCCATTCCCAAGACATCGCGACCCTAAGCCTTGACATTCTAACGGTGATTTTGGTTAGTTCGTGAACGTCAATCATCCGCGTTTCCATAACGATCAAGGCAAGGCAGACTTCATTTTTTTCTTGTATCGAAAGTTGTAGTTGACTTTACCCAGGGCCCGAGAGCCACATTTGACAACACAGTAAAGAAGCGCAACAGTTCAGTTCTTATAAAAGGGTAAAAAATATATTACAAAACATTCAAGGTTCAAGTTATGCGAGTCATCTCACAAAGAAAGCCACGAAACAAGATTCGATCGCTGTCATGCAAGTCAACAAACGGCCACGGTTGTCGGCGATAATTTCATCTTGTTCAGATAATGTTTGATTTTGCGACCAGCTGATTAGATCAACACTTGCTCTAATTCCTGTGAATCTTTTGCCTTCACTGTTTGTGCCTTGTTCCAAACGCTTTGAAGCAATTTCAGCTGATCATTTGAGCCAAACTGACCTACGCGCTTCAAATTGACTGCGAAACTACGATCGTTATGGAAACGCGGATGATTTACGTCTTTTGAGGTCACATATGTAATAACCTGCCACATTTGTTATAAAGGCCATATTTGTAATAAGATAGTCCACATTTGTAATAAACTATCTGACATCTTATGAAAGAAACATCGTACGACAACCAAACTTGGTAGGTGACAAGGCGGGTGAAACCATATGGTCACGTGATGTGACGTAATAAATGACGTCACCAAAAACGAAAATATCCATATCCCATGAAAGAAGCACGTATGACACCCAAACTTGATAGGTGTCATGTAGGTAACAAGGGGGGTGCAACGAGATGGTCACGTGTTGTGTGACGTCATCAAAAATATATATATATCCATATCCCATGAAGAAAACATCGTATGACAACGCTAGTGTAAAGGCAGTGTCAACAAAATGATCACGTGAAATGTGACTTCATCAAAGCAAATGAAAATAATATCTCAAGAACGGATCTTATCAAGGCAACCAAACTGAGAGTAATTTATGTTATTGATATAGTGAAACCCCGATATATACGCGCCTATCTCTTGGACGAAAAAAATATTTTAAGATCCACCACACAGTAAGTCGAGCGCAAAAGCTTAGTTTTTAGTCGGTCTAGAAGGGCGTGCATTGTGATGCCTTGTGTGTGTGAATAATTTTTCGTCCGAGATAGATGGGCGCGTATGTAATTCCAGATGGACACTCGTATCATTGTGATCACCTACTATCATTCTTATAACATGATAAGGCGTGCGTTTTATTATTATTGAGTTAAAATGATTGTTACTTTATTAAGAAATATGTATAATTACTATTACTGTTGGAAACACCTTGATTGCGAGAATAATAGTTGATTATAATTATCATAATTGCCCTTGTTTTTATCATGATATGACTAAATATGCATTTTGTTGTCAAGAGCATATATAGGGATTATTTACCGTGGGAGATCCGTATCGTGAAGTACCGTGACCGAGGTCTTGAAAATACTGACCGAGGCCGAGGTCACAGTATTTCACGATACAGACCGACCTTAACCCGGTAAATAACTTTTTTTTTTCTAGCGCAAGCGAAAACATACTTTGAGAGAGATAGAGATGCCTTTTTTAATAAGGGATTCACTTAATATCACAATGATAATGTACGCATGGCCCTCATGGCCCTTTGAGCGAGCAGCGCGCGCAAAATATCAATTCTCGGACCTAGGGCAGATATAGTAATCTCCCGACCACTCTATTAGCCAATAAGAATGCAGGATTCGTTACCGTGACCGCTAAAAAAATAATAGCCTTTCTTTTACGGGATAAGATATGATCCTTGATGTTTGCCTTGTCGACTAGAATATAGAAAGATTTGATGCTGATTTGTGCGCTTTTATACAAACGAGAGATATCCCTTCTCGACCAGCGCTCTATTCTTTTCGCACATTATAAAGATACACTTCTTTAGCGGCCACTTTAGAAAATACCGAAATATTTTTCAATTAAACACTATTTATATGGTATTTGAATACCCTAATTATTAAAGCGGCCAGCTTAGGTGTTATCAAACTTTATATTTCTCCGATGAAACTGTCAGAAAATGTTTTTATTTGATCGAAGCACCCCTCAGTAGAAAAAATGTAATTAAATTTATGGATTCTGTTTACATTGATAGAAATTTACCGTGAAACAATCGTACAAGCTACTAATACATCTGTCGTCGAGTTTTCTATAGATTGTACCTCATATTCAATACCATTTATTTCTAGAGCCACCACTTAGCGGGCCAACCTCTATCAAGCGGCCACTTATCTCGATCCCAGATCATTACGACAAAACTCTTTAGAATGGACGCCCTAACTGCCCTAGTTTCCCAGTGTTCTGCCAGGAGGGGAAATAGCGAAAACAAAATGACCCTACCCTACCTCACACAAATACCTCATACACTTCACTTGACAATCCGTAAAAAGACAGTTGAAAAATCTTACGCCTTTTGCGAAAAAAAGTCCAGCCAAGATATATGGATGTAGTTTCTAAGTATTTTTTTTATATAGAAAATTTATTTCGTGCTGCATTGAATTCAATCAGTTCCAAACTTGTTTACCAAACAGCCGACGTCATAATCCGGTAAGAATCTTCACTTTATTGAATCAAAATACCTCTCTTCCTAGCAAACAAAGTATGTGGCCAGTCTAGTCTGCTCTCGAAGGCCCAAATATTGAAAGAATTAAACAGTGAAAATAACGCTCTTTGTAAGCTATTGGATCCGTGGTCTTTTCTGCATCCATACCCCGGAAGCCACTGGTGTTGGTTGCGTAGGAATGCAATTCCTAGCTTCACCTCCTACGTATTTATCTACCCGCGGTTCTAACACAAACCCATGTTTGCTCTTTTCATTCAACAAATCGCCCGGCGAGACGGCTTTTAATTTTGGCATTTCTGTCAACAAAGACGGTGTATTTGTTATGCAAATATCCAGAACTTTGTTGCTAATACTTTCGAGATTGCCTGGATTCCGAGTCCTTCGAGCTGATTGCCTTCCCGAGATCTCAGCTCTTAAGGAAAAACATGCATTCGTTGCTTCTCCTCGGGTTCTGTATTGCGTTAGTAAGTGCCCAGGGCCCCGCTGTTCCTAATTTCCCCCCTGGAGGGAACGGAGCACCAGTTTTGCCGCACCAAGAGGTGGCCACCTATCCCGAAGGTGAGTCAGCGACACAGTACCTAAGGATAAGAAGATGGTGTGTCGTGAATGGAGTACTAGGCCTTTATCAATGACTTTAGCAAAAATACTCACAGTAAGAGGGAAGGGATAAAGCAAAAGAGTTTTATTTATAACCATTATTGCATTTGTTGACGTAGAAAGTAAGAGGTTATGCTGCTTATCTCATAAAATATATTTGATAAAAAAATGAGAGAGTATACAATGTAGAGAATTTCCACTAGAGATTAGTTTAAGATTTCTATGTATTGTCATAAATTCACTAAAGTTCGAACAAATTGAAAGAGTTGAAGGTAGAAACTTGTCTACCATTTTTCTCGAAATTGGTACTTGACTACTAAAGTTATATGTATTTGTTTTTTATTCAGCATCAAATTCTTGCCCATCCATTCACGTCCTGCCTGACGTAACAGCAAGACCACCCAGCTGTACCCAGGGACCTAATCCTAGTGGTACTGTGTGTCACTTCTCATGTGGGCCCGGATTTCGCGTAAAGGGACCATCAGTCACTGTTTGTCACGACGACGGTTCATGGTTATTTGGTCAGCGGAGTATATCGTGTGTCGGTAAGAACCTTGGCATCGTTCCTCGTTCGTTGTTGTGTGTGTCTGCATATAGCGAAGCATTTTAAATCCCACACCACACTAAATATGCACACAAAGCTGTACCTAGGGACCACACAAGCTGTACCTAGGGACCACACAAGCTGTACCTAGGGACCACACAAGCTGTACCTAGGGACCACACAAGCTGTACCTAGGGACCACCTGCACAGTGAGCCATGCACTAACACACTGCACCACACAAGCTGTACCTAGGGACCACTTGCACAGTGAGCCATGCACTAACACACTGCACCACACAAGCTGTACCTAGGGACCACTTGCACAGTGAGCCATGCACTAACACACTACATCACACAAGCTGTACCTAGGGACCACCTGCACAGTGAGCCATGCACTAACACACTGAACCACACAAGCTGTACCTAGGGACCACCTGCACAGTGAGCCATGCACTAACACACTGCACCACACAAGCTGTACGAAGAGACCACATGCACAGTGAGCCATGCACTAACACACTGCACCACACAAACTGTACCTAGGGACCACCTACACAGTGTTAACAGATTGCACCACACAAGCTGTACCTAGGGACCACCTGCACAGTGAGCCATGCACTAACACACTGCACCACACAAACTGTACCTAGGGATCACCTGCACAGTGAGCCATGTACCAGCACACTACATCACACAAGCTGTACCTAGAGACCACCTGCACAGTGAGCCATGTACCAGCACACTACATCACACAAGCTGTACGAAGAGACCACATGCACAGTGAGCCATGCACTAACTCACTGCACCACACAAGCTGTACGAAGAGACCACATGCACAGTGAGCCATGCACTAACACACTGCACCACACAAGCTGTACCTAGGGACCACCTGCACAGTGAGCCATGCACTAACACACTGCACCACACAAGCTGTACCTAGGGACCACCTGCACAGTGAGCCATGCATTAACACACTGCGCCACACAAGCTGTACCTAGGGACCACCTGCACAGTGAAACATGCACTACCACACTGCACCACAAAAGCTGTACCTGGGGACCACCTGCACAGTGAGCCATGCACTAACACACTGCACCACACAAGCTATACCTAGGGATCACCTGCACAGTGAGCCATGCACTAACACACTGCACCACACAAGCTATACCTAGGGATCACCTGCACAGTGAGCCATGCACTAACACACTGCACCACACAAGCTGTACCTAGGGACCACACAAGCTGTACCTAGGGACCACCTGCACAGTGAGCCATGCACTAACACACTGCTGCACCACACAAGCTGTACCTAGGGACCTCCTGCACAGTGAGCCATGCACCAACACACTGCACTACACAAGCTGTACCTAGGGGCCCCCTGCCTAATGAGCCATGCACTAACACACTGCACCACACAAGCTGTACCTAGGGACCACCTGCACAGTGAGCTATGCACTAACACACTGCACCACACAAGCTGTACGAAGAGACCACATGCACAGTGAGCTATGCAATAACACACTGCTGTACCACACAAGCTGTAAAAAATAGACCCAGCTGGCTATTTTCACTTCAAATGTTAGTCTCACATAAGTGAATATTTATTATTCCTATAACAACCGTACTGATTTCCCGTGTTCAGATAGGAACGAGTGTCGCTTCAGGAAGGGCGGCTGCTCCCACAAGTGCGTGAATACGATCGGTGGCTACCACTGCGAGTGTCCCGACCCCCTGGTACTAGATAAGGACAACCGCACGTGCCGAGGTTAGTATCTAGACTCCTGATTGGCTCCCTGGGCCACGTGAGTATCGCTAGGCTACTGATTGGCCCTTCTGGATCACGTGAGTATCGCTAGGCCTCGAAAATTCCCGTCACTATTGCAATTATCCACAAAGAAAATATTTATGCTTAACCATGTATATTTATGCTTAACCATGTACAGCCGTCGGTCTCGTGCTGAATTGCACCGATCATGATATCAAGATCACCATCCCCAAGTACGCCCTTTCCGACCTTCAGGGAGACTACTTACAGTTGCGTGACCCGACCTGTCACGCTTACGAGAACAAGACGCACTACATCTTCAAGACACCGCTGACCGGGTGTGGTACGACGCGCCGTCACACTAAGAACTTCATCGTCTACAGCAACAAGGTGTCCGAGAAAGCGGTAGCGCATCGCGGGCTCATCACAAGGATCGGAGACGGCGAGTTCAACATCCCTTTTTGCTGCTACTATCTCAATAATGGAATCGTCTCCTCTGTCGGGTACAAACCTTTCGTTAAGGAACTCGTGATCAAGGAGAAAGCGTAAGTTATCATAAAGACGAAGATTGAATATTGTAGACACCTTGCTTCATGCTATGGTAAACCGCGCATAGATTGTGAAATGATGAAAAGAAAAACAACTTAGTTGCTTATTTTACAAAGAAATAAGCCCTTGATTATAATGCCGAACTATAATAGATAAGGGGAATACGTTTGCTTGTGTTTTAGGATCGGCAACCAAGTTTACTCGAACCCTCAAGGACAACAGTGACAAAAAAATCGAGTTAGTGGGGAACTCAAGTTATCTGAGTAGAAATAGCTAAAAATTAGTCTGAGTGAAAAATTTTTAAAAGCCAGTTACAGATAACGGGGGGGGGGGGGGGGGGGGATGGGGGTTGGGGTTGGGAAATCACTCATTACCAGGCCACGCAGAGTAGCGGGCGCATGCCTACTATGTACTTTGACGCAAACGGCTGCAAACACATGTTTTTTTCTTACTTCAGCTACGGCCGCTTCAAGCTGCGCATGGACTTCTTTCACGACGCAAATTACCAGAGCGCGTACACATGGGGGGACTTCCCCGTGTCTGTCTACTTGCGGGAGCGCCTTTACTTTGAAGTGTCCATCGACTCCCACGATCCGAACCTGATCGTCTTTGCCGGCAACTGCTGCTCGACGGCTACCAGGGATCACGACAAGGCGGGTCGATTCCGCTATGAAATCATACACGAGGGGTAAGATACTGGCGGGGCAAGCTTTAGTGAATCTCTTTCTTCTATGACAGTGGATATTTCGCTCTGGATGGAAGAAAGAGTAGTAGATACTGGGTTAACTTATGATGGGTGGAGTGAAGCACTGATGGTACACAAGGGGTAAGATACTGGGTTAACCTATAAGGGGAGGGTGAGGCACTGATGGTACACGAGGGGTAAGATACAGTATTACGTGAGATACAATGAAAACCCTACTCGTGTAAGAACTTAGATTGTTTCATGTCTGGCAAAACGGGTTCTTATATTTTTGGGTACCTACTACGAATTAAGTCAAGATAGGTTCGTATTAAGTTCTCAATTTTTTTCCCAATTTGTTTAATCAGCAGTAGGATTATTATCTTTACAGATGTTTGATTGAAGCCACTTAAAGCCGCATTGTCACCAGTTCACTTAGCTACCCTTAACTACCCTTAGCCCCCTGCTAATGATGTCCTAATATTTCAGCTGTCTTGTTGACTCGACTGCGCGCATGGAGCAAAGCTCAAACCCTCACAAGCAGCGCTTCAGCGTGGAAGCCTTCAAGTTCGTGGGCAAGTTCCCATTCGTATACCTTCACTGTAGCGTGATCGTGTGCAAGGCGGATGACCATCATTCACGATGCTCAGAGGGCTGCGTGCCCGGTCTGAACCGCGGGAAACCCTACCCCCAGGTACACGATGTCACCACAAAGGACCACGTGATCGCCGAGCCAGCCAATCAAAAAGCGGATAAGGATGCACCAATTAGAAGCACTCGTGCTGCTCTGAAGAGTCATCAGCACAAGGAGGAACGCAAGTACCTACTTTCCAAGGGCCCCATCTCATTGATAGAGAAAGAGCCAGCGATACAAAGAGAACAGGTGCCGGCGGCTGCCGCCAAAGAGGATGCGCCGTCGGACAGGAAGCAGAAAAGGGCGGAAAATAAAAGCAAGACTCCGCAGGCTGGAGAGAAGGCATCCAATCTTGGTGAGCTTAAAGCTTTATTGTGTTTAACAGGTTATCAGCCTATCGAAATTTAAAAAAGTGGTGAACCTCTGAGTCGTTAGTAAACTTGCTATTCATGATGATCGCAGGTTGTAAGGTTATTAGGTTATTCTGCTGCGTTAACTAAGGTTATTAGGTTATTCTGCTGTGTTAACTAAGGTTATTAGGTTATTCTGCTGTGTTAACTAAGGTTATTAGGTTATTCTGCTGTGTTAACTAAGGTTATTAGGTTATTCTGCTGTGTTAACTAAGGTTATTAGGTTATCCTGCTGTGTTAACTAAGGTTATTAGGTTATTCTGCTGTGTTAACTAAGGTTATTAGGTTATTCTGCTGTGGTTATTCTGCTGTGTTAACTAAGGTTATTAGGTTATTCTGCTGTGTTAACTAAGGTTATTAGGTTATTCTGCTGTGTTAACTAAGGTTATTAGGTTATTCTGCTGTGTTAACTAAGGTTATTAGGTTATTCTGCTGTGTTAACTAAGGTTATTAGGTTATTCTGCTCTGTTAAATAAGGTTATTAGGTTATTCTGCTGTGTTAACTAAGGTTATTAGGTTATTCTGCTGTGTTAACTAAGGTTATTAGGTCATTCTGCTGTGTTAACTTTCTGTTATGGATTATCACACAGGGGCTGATTTAGGGGTGGACCAGACGGGCCCGGTCCCCCCTATCT
The DNA here is from genome assembly GCF_932526225.1 of Nematostella vectensis. NCBI lineage: Eukaryota > Metazoa > Cnidaria > Anthozoa > Actiniaria > Edwardsiidae > Nematostella > Nematostella vectensis. Next base: position 19,973,353 of record NC_064035.1, read on the forward strand.
TCAGATATTTTGATTTTGAAATTACAAGAAATATAAGAATGTCTACGGAATCCTGCCTCTGGACCTCCAGGATCTGCTCTTGATCACAGATTCGAAGGTTAAGTTATTCTGCTGTGTTAACTTGCTGTTATTAATGATCACAGGTTCGCGCACCGCTACGAATGTCCTTCTGATCGTTCTTACAGCATGCACAATATTCGCGCTTGTTGGAATGCTTTACCTTGGACGCAAGATTCAGAAGGAAAAGGCACGAGGACAGTCAGGAAAGGCTCCAGACAAGTCCTAGACAAGTCGACGAACATCATCTAGAAACGAGTATTTAAATTTAATACTAAACATCCGACCAATATCGATTCCATTCTCACTGCTCTTGACATTCCACTCTATGATTCATTAGAAACATAATGTGGTATACATAATGAGTCGAGAATCAATCACATAAGACCCGCCTACTAGCCCTCTATTAACACCCTACCCTACCTAAAGATTGCCTTACTAATTAGGGTATTTTGAAATATAATTGATTGAAATACGAAGGATGTTGCATTTAGAAAATTGATTGAATAATTCTCCACCAGGAGGTAGTACACGGAAATCTCTTCTTATCTTAAAGAGGGTTGTGCTTACTTTCCTAATAGTAGACTTTGTACTGAAAATGGATGAATAAAAAGGATGCTTTTTACAAGTGTGTTATTGTCATGACTCGCCTCAATTATAGATATAGAATACATCCACTTGACTCAGGCAATTAGGGGGGGTACAATAGGTCATAAAAACCGTAGCAGGGGGTGGGCACTGGGGGCACTTGCCCCCCCCCCCCAATATTTTCAAATATTATAAGAAAATGACAAGTAGGGGCGTGGCTGTGCCCCCATTGCTTTCTTAATGTTTCTGCATCGTGCCTCCCCTCCCCAAATAATTCGAAGCTTGCTACGGCCATGAGAAGTCAACAAGGGATGGTTAGCCTTTTGTTATGGGAAGAACCTCTCTTGAAACCCTTGCCGTGTCAGCTAGTAATTTCTTATGTATAAAAATAATATACACCTTGCTGACGAATGTTTCATAACAAACATCAGATAAAGGTAGGAAGCAGGTAGAAGGGATTGTAATTATGATCAAGAGGTGAGGGAGGCTGCCCCCAGGCCCCAGCGCTTCCCCCGTCCAAGACACACACAGCCTTTATCTATATTTTCGCAGATGTTGAACATGACTCACAATTCACTAGTAGATAAAAATGACTTCTAATCGCAAAGGGCTCGATCGCTTGCTGAACCCTGGTCCCTCCTCATAAACGCCCCCAGAACCATTAATAAACGCCGATTTAAAGCCCCTCTAGTATTAGTTCCCCATAATGAATGACCCCAAGTTCATACGAACATTCTTGAGCTCATTAATTTGTTTTTAAGTAAAGCAGCCTTTTTAGTGATATGCTTCTTTTGGCGTTTTAAGCATTCACGTCTCAGTATTTCTACAAAAATGACTAGACGACAGCACATCTGTGATTAGTTTAAACTTTCAACCATTTTTTAGTCGTGTTTTAACTTTGCCTCCTTGGTTGCGGTGGCATCTCACCCGATGCGTAGGTTTGTTTGCAGTCCTCGACTTTAATGCGTGGTTTGCTTACCAAGCGATCAACCAACAATAGGCGAAAAGTAACGCAAGAATTTTAAAACGCCTATCAATTTAGTTTTTAATCTGCAGTAGGTGCCTTTGTGATGGTAATACCTCTGCCAACCCCTACATGCAAAAACTCTTTAAACACTTATTTACTTAAAGCTCCCGCTCAGCCGAGGGAGAAAGTATAAATCAACTCTCCTGGAGAGATTTGTGCAAAGATGCTGGTATTGTTACTTGTGTTATCCGTGTTTCTCCGAGCAAATGCCGAAGATTTCGAGTTTGACGGTAAGTTGGTGTACATCAGTTACCATTTTTCGCAAATTGTCCTGCTACCTGACTATACATACTTGGTAACGATTGAAATGCTCCTCGATACTCTATCTCTATTGTCTCACACGCATTTTGCTGGGGGTATTTTTCTGTGCTCAGGATCAAGTGAAGTTAAAAAACTTTACTAAGTAACACTTTCTATTGAAATACCAATTTCACCACGTCTTTTTAACCTTTTTTTTGCGTTATGTTATGTAGCACAAAGTATTTTAGGCAAGAAAGGCAAGGCATCTAAAATATTCCAAATATATTAAATGTCAATGTATTGAAGATTCTGCATCCCGATACATATTACCGACCATTCATTTCTACGCACTTTTCTCATGCTTTTATTTCTATTTTCTTGAAGGCGCCCAGTGTCCCCCTCTAAATGTGTCCTCTGAGGTGTCCGTGACCCCCCCGACTTGTACCCAGGCCAGGATGCGAGCTGGCACGGTGTGTACGTTCTCGTGCCCCCCCTTCTACCGAGTACACGGCCCTCCCATCAAGGAATGCATGGATACGGGCACCTGGACGGACTCGCAGATCCGCACTTCTTGCACAGGTAACTGCGACAATACTGCAGCCAGCACATAATGCAATATTTTCTGTTTTTATACAACACCTATTTCAAGCAAAGTTGCACTTCGAAAAGCCGTAGTGTTTCATGGGTATTATTTTATTGTGAAAGCCTTTTTAGCCTATTAGTTGTTATTTTATTCGTGTATAACATTCGATTTTTTTTTACATGGAGAAATATATCAGTGTAGCGGGGGCATTGCAGCTTAAAATTCCAAAACTAAAATTTCAAATTAACAACAAAACCAAACAAACAGCAGATATATAAAGCAGGACTGAATCTACAGAGTTTAAAAACAGAGGACAGAATTTAGCAGGGCCCCCGAATGGTCCCCCGAAATTTCGATGTGCTCGCAGTTTTCGGCTAATGCTCGCATGCGCGCGCAATTTTTTCCGCTTAAAAATGCTTGCATAAAAAACGGGGTGCTCGCAAGCCCGCAAGTGCTCGCAAAAGACCATTCGGGGGCCGTCTTGATAACACAAAGCCTTGATAACACAAACTCATAATAACTCAAACCCTTGATAACTCAAACCCTTGACAATTCAATACCTTGATAACTCAAACCTTTGATGACTCGAACCCTTGATAACTCAAACCCTTGCTAGCACAAACTCATAATAACTCAAACCCTTGCTAACACAAACCCTTGATAACTCAAACCCTTGATAACACGAACCCTTGATAACTCAAACCCTTTTTATCACAAACCCATAACAGCTCAAACCCTTGATAACTCAAACCCTTGATAACTCGAACCCTTGATAACGCAAACCCTTGATAAAACAAACTCATAATAACTCAAACCCTTGCTAACACAAACCCTTGATAACTCAAACCCTTGATAACACGAACCCTTGATAACTCAAACCCTTTTTATCACAAACCCATAACAGCTCAAACCCTTGATAACTCAAACCCTTGATAACTCGAACCCTTGATAACACAAACCCTTGATAACCCGAATCAAAGTGCCCGCTAAATAGAAAAGAGAACTAGCATTTTCTATATATTTTTTACCCTTGATAACTCGAATTCTTGATGATCTAGATTTTTAGGTTGGAGTTTTCATACCCTGGATTAACGCATTCATCTTTCAGATGTGAATGAGTGCAATGTGGAGTAACGCATTCATCTTTCAGATGTGAATGAGTGCAATGTGGAGTAACGCATTCATCTTTCAGATGTGAATGAGTGCAATGTGGAGTAACGCATTCATCTTTCAGATGTGAATGAGTGCAATGTTCTCAATGGCGGCTGCAGCCACACGTGTGTGAACACGATCGGGGGGTACTACTGCAAGTGCCCCCCCTACCTCAAGCTCGACAAGGACATGCACCGCTGCAGAGGTAATGACGTCACTGAGAGTGAATTAATCAAAGGCTGGGTTTTCACACCCGGGTCATGCATTTAATGAGGTCTGGGTCACGAAGCTTGAGTTATAGATCTTTCTCACTGAGGTTTTATCGGCTGCTCGAAGGATCTAAAATGGGGGTGGGCAAAAAGGGACATGGAAGGGGAGGATATTATAAACAATGTGTCACAAAGTCGTCCACCGCCCTGGATCCGCCCTGATGAATAAAAAGAATTGTTAGGATTTTAAAGACTGGTTAGAATTTAAAAGACTATTCGGGATTTAGACGACTAGTTAGGATTTCAAAGACTCGTTAGGATTTTAAAGACTGGTTAGAATTTAAAAGACTAGTTAGGATTAAAAAGAGACTGTTTATAATTTAAAAGATTAGTTAGGAATTAATGGTTGGCATTTTAAAGACTGGTTAGAATTTTAAAAACTAGTTAGGATTTAAAGAGACTGGTTTGGACACATATCAGGCATACGAGATTTCTCGTGATTTCTCGTGGTAAGAGCTATGTGCTGAGTCAGCAATAGCTGGCCAATGTTAGACCTTTTTACATAGGAAAGGCTTTTATGAGCTAGCAATAGTATTAAAAAGCGAAAAAGAAAATAAACTAAAAAAAAAAACAGGAAGAAAATCATATTTTTTCTCGAGGGTCGAATACCTGCTATCATAGACAAAAAAAAACTGACCATACATCCAGACGTGCGCTGAATCACCGTATGGCAGCTGAAGCTTTACGGCTTGGCTGGAGATTTCGGCCCCAACACCGCTATCTAGCTAACTGTGCAACACACAGGTACCGAGGCACCAGCGCATAAATGAAGAGGCAATAACCAGGTCGCTTAAGACCTTGGTCTTATACGGTTACACTACTCACAGTTCGCTGTGACGTAGGGTGAAACATATCGAGGTCTATCCCCCTTATTTAGGTCCTGGGAGGCGTTTAAACAACGAGGGAAGTGAAGTTTCTTTGCAGAACAGTTGTGGCGCGGAGTATTCGTGCTCCCTAAAAACGTAGTAGTGCATGAGAGAAAGAAAGGAATACGTGGAAGAACAATCTTGCTCTGAGCACACAAACTCACCCATGTTATAAAATAGAAAGCCGGGGGGAGGGGTCCCCTCGAGTCGTTACCTTTATTTACTAGGGATAGACCAATATCCCCAATATGACCTTTGTTTAATTCCCCCATACCACAAAGGCAGCTACAATCTTCAACAAAAGTAAGTGGGACACTTCCTATACGAACAACCGCCAACCCTCTCCCCCCGATTAATATTGGTTAGAGGCGATTTTTTCAGCTCAAAACACAAGCAGTAGCAAGGTGATCATTTGCCCTCCAACATTGAGGAAGGGGGAGGGAAAGTGTCCCATTAGTTTTGTAACAGATTGTAGCTACGGCCCTGCTACCCCGTGAAAATTAGCGTGCGACTAGAAGGAAGCTAACAAACCATTCTTAGAAAGTCTCGTCGGGGAAGATTTAAAATCAAACACGTGCTCTTGTTCAAGCTGGCTGCATTTGCAATATATACATAATGGATGTGTTTCTAGCTCGCTCTCTGATTCGCCAGACCAGCATTTGCGATGTTTAATGAATGGACAGTACTGAATAACGTATGCGCATGCTCTGGCGAAAACACACACAAGTGTTGAATCGTTCGAGTAGGTACGAAAGGCTGACTTCAGTAGCTGTTTTGACTAACTGTACAGCATTAAAACCATACTGTACAAAAGATAACAGATTTGTTTGTGTTTCTAGAGCGCTCCCTGATTCGCCAGACAGCCTGCATTTGCATAATGCATAATGAATTTGGTTCTAACCCGCCCTCTGCTCTTAGATGACGGGCTCCATTTTTAATGTAAAATAAATGTGCTTCTAACGCGCTTTCTGATTCCAGCTGACGGGCTCCATTTGCAATGCGGCGTCCATGACATGCGGATAGACATCCCAAAGGCCCTGATCCATAACCTCCATCACGAGCACCTCCGCTTGAACGACGACAAGTGCGGAGCCACTTCGAACGCGACACACTACAGCTTGCGCACTCAACTCACCGGGTGCGGCACAACGTCCAGGCAGATCAAAGATTTTATCGTCTACAGCAATAAGGCAAGTTGTATGCAAGTAAATTGCGTGTAAATACAAGTTGCATGCAAGTAAATTGCGTGTAAATACAAGTGCATGCAAGTAAATTGCGTGTAAATACAAGTTAGGTGCGTGCAAGTAAAATGCGCTTTAGTACAAGCTGCATGTAAATTGATGCCACCACTGTACTAGTAAGTGCAACTTCATTTTTATTTTTAATTCACCATAATTTGCTGCTTAGACCTAAGCTTCCTTGTCCCATTATCCTTATACCATTCTCTGTGGTTGTTGGATCTTGGCTACTTAGCCTTTATCTCACGCTATTTTCTGCAATACATTTTTGTACCTCCAGCTGTTTATATTATCACCTCACCCAAATTCATTAATAAAAATGTTATAAAGGTATCTGAGGCTGCCGATGAGGATACCTCTAAGATCGGTCGCGTCCTCCCCGGCGAAGTGCAGATCCCGTTTTGCTGCTATTACCATAACCGTGAGATCGTGCACGCGGTGGGCTTCGGCCCTCGTAGCCGCGAGGTGTACATCAAGGTCAAAGGGCGTGGCCAGCTCAAGCTAAAGCTGGACTTCTACAAGGGACAGCGGTTTAGATCTGCGTACACCTGGGACGATTACCCCGTCAATGTCCATCTGCGCCAGCGTCTGTTCTTCGAGGTAACTCAGTCTTTTTCTATCATCAATGACTTTGACGTAACGGGGTGTTCCAGGAAGGGTTGTAATCTAACCCTCGATATCAGGAGTTTGCCAGTTGTTTGAGGTAACTCAGTCTTTTCACTCACCAATGGTTTTGACATAACAGTATGTTTCAGCAAGGGCTGTAATGCAACACTCGAAAATATAGGTTACATGGATTCTTATCGCCGGTTTTGTTAGCTAACTCAGGTTTTTCGCTATCCAAAAATTGTTATCTCACGTGATGTATGGCGCCTGCCACTCACGCCATTTCCAAATCATTTTTCTTGGACCCCCAATTGTCGATTGAGTTGTCATTGCTTTGATAGGTTTCCCTAGAGACCAAAGAAAAAGACCTGGCCGTGTTTGCGGACAACTGCTGTTCCACCCCGACGCGTGACCACGAGCAGTCACGCTACTTACGTCACACATTCCTTCATAATGGGTATGTACTGTCACGCTACCACCGTCACGCATTTTCTCCATAATGGACATGCAGTCACGCTACTTACGTCACACATTCCTTCATAATGGGTAGAAGTCCTCATGACCTGTTTTACCAAAGTTTGAATTCTATTATTACATTATGCAGTTGTCCAGTGGATAAGACGGTCCGGTTCCACAAATCTCCGAGAAAGACAAAAGAGCGCTTCAGTCTAGAGGCCTTCAAATTTCTCGGCGACCACCCCTTCGTCTTCATCCATTGTCACGTAATCGTTTGTAATGCAAACGACCCTAACTCACGGTGCGCCAAGGGATGCGTGCGCAGCAGCAAGGCTCTTCCCGCGCACCCGAAGAAGGCCGCTGCCCACAAAGCCACTATTCACCGCGGGCCCAATCTCCTTCACCACGCTGCCGCAAAGGCTCATGGGAAGGCCCATGGCAAACACAAACGTGATCTGGGGGCTGTCACGCTCGATAAGATGCACGAAGTCACGCTAAGCCAGGGTCCTTTCCTGATGGATGAGTCAGCACGGAGTTATGATAAGCGCGCGAGGGTGCCGGAGATCAGTAACGACGAGACGGTGGAAAAGACACAACCACGGGAGAAACAGGAACGCGATCAAGGTAAGGGAACTTCAGCGCTCTCTAGATACGCGAATATATATATATATATATATATATATATATATATATATATATTTTAGGATAGGCCAAGTGGCCTCATGGGAATGTATAAGCACGGGTATTAATCGAATGCCCAAAATAAACAAATATTCAAGGAGAGGCCAAATCTCCTCGTCTGTTAAAATAATGAACGGTTCCTAACGCACCTCTGTGTACTCTATGATATTCGCAGTCATTCACCCATGTCTTCAACTCTCGTCCTAGGGCTGGGGATGATGAGTACTGTTCTGCTGGTTGCCATGACAGTAGCATCAATAATGGCTCTAGTTGGCGTCCTCTACATGGGCTACAAGTCCAAGCATGTTACACCAATTGGCTACTACCAGGTCAACACTCGAATGGACAAGATCTAGACCTTCCTTAGGACGTAAATAGCTGGGATGTCAATCATCTGATTTTATGTAGTAGCCCGTCCAACGTTACCCGTGCAGACTATTTAAAATGCATGATATTTCGTTCCGTTCCGTGATTAAGTCGATCCCGCCGATCGTCTAATACAAGTGCATTTTTTTTTAAATAAACAATAGCGAAGTAGAAAACTTCGTGTGTGTGTCCGTGTTTTGATTTCTCTAGAAATTATAATGATTATTTCTGAATATTTATGATGATGACGACGACGACGGCGGCGGTGGTGGTGGTGGTGGTGGTGGTGATGATGGTGATGATGGTGATGATGATGATGGTGATGATGATGATGGTGATGGTGGTGGTGATGAATGCTGAATTACAGTGTGGGTCAGAACAACATTACAGACATCACTGAAACTTGACAGTAGGGAAATTAAACCTAACGAGATCTACGGGATCTTCCCAAGGAATCTAGTGCCACCAGAGCGCAGGGTTTTTTTTACTGTATACCAATTATTTTATTGTAACAAATAATAATATTCGCCGCATACAAAAACAACTCGAAATGACTCACTGACGCACTAAGTTTACAAAACAACTCGGAATAAATCTGTAACGCACTGAGTCAACAAAACAATTCGAAATAACTCGACAAACTCGACAAACAACACGACATTAAACTCGACAAACAACTCAACAATTAACTCGACAAGCAAGTCGCCAATTAACTAGACAAATATCTCGACAATTAACTCGACGAATATATTGACAAAAAAGTCGACAAATAACTCGACAAGCAACTCGAAAAAGAACTCGACAAGCAACTCGACAAATATCTCGACAAGCAAGTCGACAAATATCTCGACAAGCAACTCGATAAAAAAAAGGGACAAATTACTCGACAAGCAACTCGACAAATATATCGACTAGCAAGTCGCCAATTAATGCGACAATTTACTCGAAAAATATCTCGGCAAACAACTTGACAATTAACTCCACAAATAACTCGACAAACAACTCGGAAGTGTGCGGTTGCAAGAGCATGATAACGGATTTAGCAAATGACGCACGGCAGTAGCGAGTTCATCACGTCCTCGGCGAGATGAAAGAGGTTGGCGCAAGGCGAATAAAGAAGTAGTGACGCACGCAGCGAGTGACGCACAGCGAGTGACGCAAGCTCCATAGGTGACGCACGTCGAGAAATAAACGAAAATGCACGACTGAGAAATAGCCCTTTCATAATAAGAGAAACAGGCCCATTAGAACTCTCGACTGTCATAGACAACCGGAATGAAACCGATATTCAACGAGGTCAAGCTTGGCTCAATACTTCTGAATAAGGAGAATGAAGAGAAAATGCTGCCTGCTAGAATCATCCAGTGCTCAAAGCGAAAACACCTTGCACCGAACAGGGATGAAAAAGAGGATGAAAATCGAGCAGAAAGCGGAGCAGACAGCTCTAAGGCCAGGGCGCCAAGGAAGGTATACGGGGTGGAGCAAAACCCGACTGGGTTCAATGTCATTCACAAATGGGACGAGTTCAGTGTGGTGGTGGAGGAGGAGCAGGTCGAGAAGTGTTACCTTGTCACCATGGTGAAAGGGAGGTCTTTTGAGATCAAATCAGTGAGAATGGTGAGTTCGGTCACCACACAGAACGGTGAGGACAGAAGTTAGAACCGCCAGCTAATCGAGGAAAAACGAACAAGAAATAGAGATCAAAGAGATGTCCCAAAAGCGAGTGAAAAGGCCGTGGAATCAAAGAGAGGTCCAAGAAAGCGAACAAAAAGGCCCCAAAAAGGTCATGGAATAGAAGAGGATGTTCTAGAAAGAGAGCGAAAAGGTCATGAAATCGAAGAAATGTCCAAGAAAGCGAGCTAAAAGGTCATGGGATCTGAGAGAAAGCGAGGGAAAAGATCACGGAATCGACGAGGTCTCCAAGAAAGGGAGAGAAAAGGCCATGATATCGAGAAAATGTCAAAGAAAGCGATCGAAGAGGTCATGGTATCTAAGAGGTTCAATAAACATCTCTTGCTGTTTGTAGAGAGCTGAGGAACAAACTGTTGGACTACTGTCCATTTTATTTTACCATTGAATGGCACGTAACATTTCTAGGGAAACTTTAGGCTTTCATTTGTTAAAAAAAAGAACATTTGATGTCCACGAATTGATACAGAGAAGAAAAAACCCCTAAAAGTATAGAATTTGCTGAACAGTTATTTTTTTAAATTCGCATACATTCAACCATTAGTGCGACAGTCACGGTGTTTTGTAAGTTTGTACATTGTTATTGTAGAAATGCGTGTGGAAGTAGAATCATTTCGCTGTAAAAACAAGAACAAAGGGAAATAAAAAGGTTCATTGTTATTGTGGCTTTATCAAGGTTCAGTGTTTGCTAGAATTCAACTGTCGTGACAAGTGAGTCAATGGGTTCGCGTTTTATACTCCGAAACCTCCCCTTTAAGTAATTCATAATAGTAAATCAAAGTACAATCTTTTCTCCTTGTCTTTATTACATGGTATTAGTCATACATGGACTTGTCACTTGAAAACACATCCTAAGCCAACAATTTTCTTCTTCCCCTCCATTCCGAAAACAACACTTGTACTGTTAACACTATGGATTGATTTATAGTGAAAAGGAACCAAGGAATCTAGGTTTAAGGCATTAAAACATGACATGGACAAGCAACCCCTAAAATCCTATAAATAAGACGGAGACTCTGGTTGAAAGTTCATCTGGTGTGATCAATTCTGCAAGTTGTTTTCATCTGGCAGCGGCAATGATATTTGCAACACCTGAAATAAACAAGTACATGATAACATACCAGGCTCGTAGCCAGGATTTTGAGCCGGGTGGTTCGTTTATCCATTTCAGCGGACAAATTTCCGGTATACCCCTCTCCTCGCCTTATTACATTAGGCAATCAATCTTGTATTTAAAATGTTATTAATAGGGTACTTTTTAACATATAGCGATAATAATAAATATAATTATTATAAAAAGATTTCTATAGTCATTTTAAAGACATATTGATTTGCACAGACCCGCCCTGGCTACGGGCCTGCATACACCTTTCAGGTATGCAAGGGGTGGGGGGTGACATTCACCACACAAGAATCAACATATAACAGTAAAAGGATCAACAAATATTACAAAACTCACTGGCAAAATCTATCTTCTCAGCAATGTTCTTAGATTTTATATGGGCTTCTTGGTTAGTCACGTATATTGTGCCATCGTCACTAGACATCCATCCCTTGGCCTTGATCCAGTCTTGAAGCTGTGCTCCTAAAACATAAGCACAACATTTATATGCTTTTCAAAAGTTTGATTCAGTCTTGAAGCTTGATCTTAAAACTAAATACCTTCTGTGCTTTTTACAAAGAGAATGAGATCAGAAATAATATCTAGAGCAATAGAGTAAGTTTGTATTTCCTATCAAAGAAAAACAATCACCTAAGAAAACTAAGAAAGCTATGACACCTAATACTTGGTTATAGCTAACCTTGCAAGCCACCAAGCAGTTCAGAAGCCAGGCTTTCTTCTATTGTCTGATATGTCACTCCAATAACATAGGTGATATCTAAGTATGCAAGTGATGAAATAATAAATCAAAAGTTACTTGTATCAAACTGATATCTACAAAACTAAGCTGAGTTGCAATACAGTAAAGTACTTGGCTATAAATTTAAACAGCATGAGTTATTTTCTATCAGCCATTGTCATTTTTGATTCGACAATTTTTTTTATAGCTTCAGACAATTATAGTACCGGCAAATGTTGCAGACTATTACAGTTTGGCAAATAGTCATGTTTTTTTTTTTAAATGAAAAAATATAGCTTCCTCTTGAAATACATAACACTTTCACCTTACATTACAACATGACCACTCAGGAAAAATCTAAGTTTAAGCTAGAAAACAGGCATTGCTATCATATATGCATGTGTGTTCAAAAATGGACTAAATCTTAGCATACCTTCTTTCTTAAGTCCTGTGTGTACATACTTACAATTTCTGATAGCGTCATGGAACCCAGTCACACCATCAACTAGGCTGGCCTCTTCCTTAATGAATTGCTACAAAAATAATTAACTATATATTTACTAGAATTCAGATCAGTATCAGAGCCAAGCAGAGAAGAACTACAATTTCATCAAGCGACAAGCCACTGATTGGAGCACAAAGGCATTTCATGTGCCACTCATTGGAGCACAAAAAGGGGCATTTTGTTGTGTTACACATTGCACTAGAAAGGCAAGGCATTTTGGGTGCTACTCATTGCACTAGAAAGACAATGTATTTTGTGTGCTACTCATTGCACTAGAAAAGTAAGGCATTTTGTGTGCTACTCAATACACTAGAAAGGCAAGGCATTTTGGGTGCCACTCATTGCACTAGAAAAGTAAGGCATTTTGGGTGCTACTCATTGCACTAGAAAGGCAAGGCATTCTATGCGCTACTCATTGCACTAGAAAGTAAGGCATTTTGTGCGCTACTCATTGCACTAGAAAGACAATGCATTTTGTGCGCTACTCATTGCACTAGAAAGACAATGCATTTTGTGTGCTACTCATTGCACTAGAAAGACAATGTATTTTGTGTGCTACTCATTGCACTAGAAAGGCATAGCATTTTGTGCGCTACTCATTGCACTAGAAAAGTAAGGCATTTTGTGCGCTACTCATTGCACTAGAAAAGTAAGGCATTTTGTGCGCTACTCATTGCACTAGAAAAGTAAGGCATTTTGTGCGCTACTCATTGCACTAGAAAAGTAAGGCATTTTGGGTGCTACTCATTGCACTAGAAAGGCAAGGCATTCTATGCGCTACTCATTGCACTAGAAAGTAAGGCATTTTGTGCGCTACTCATTGCACTAGAAAGGCAAGGCATTTTGTGCGCTACTCATTGCACTAGAAAGACAATGCATTTTGTGTGCTACTCATTGCACTAGAAAGACAATGTATTTTGTGTGCTACTCATTGCACTAGAAAGACAATGTATTTTGTGTGCTACTCATTGCACTAGAAAGGCATAGCATTTTGTGCGCTACTCATTGCACTAGAAAAGTAAGGCATTTTGTGCGCTACTCATTGCACTAGAAAAGTAAGGCATTTTGTGCGCTACTCATTGCACTAGAAAAGTAAGGCATTTTGTGTGCTACTCATTGCACTAAAAGACAAGGCATTTTGTGTGTTACACATTGCACGAAAAGACAATGTATTTTGTGTGCTACTCATTGCACTAGAAAGACAATGTATTTAGTGTGCTACTCATTGCACTAAAAGGCAAGGCATTTTGTGTGCATCCCATTGTAGAATTCTGAAACAAGGTAAGGCACCAGTTTGACAAAGTGTATTTTTGTGGACAGCATTATTTTAGATAGATTTATTCACACACAAAAACAAACAGTTCTATTGCTAGTGTTGTTTCTTTTTTCCTGTTGCACTTTTTGTATTTTTGTGAAAGGCTAGATTTCTACAAACATGATGTATTTTCTGCCGAATCATTATGTTTAAGTTCTGACCAACCTTAACACTTGTATGTTGTATTTTTTTTAACACTTATCACAGCTTTTCTAAATTGCCATCACAGAGCTTTGTCTGTTTGTATCATTTCTGCCCTGCAAATGTCCAAGTACACAAATTACACATACCCATGCAGAGGTGAATGCACAGGTTTCAAGCCGCTCTGCCAACAGGATCACTTTCTTGATTGTCAAATCTTGTTGCTATTGCCATCAATCAAGGATAATACAAAGGTGTCAGAATTTTTTAAATTTCATATCAGACCATGACCTTTTATAGACCATGAACTCTGAACTCTTATAGGTTTCAATAGTCTTGATAAAGCATAACAACCAAGTTGGGTATTCAACAAAAAGCGCAGACTCGCTTTTGACTTGCTCTGTATTTCTGGATATTGAGTCAAGTCCCTATTTCAGGTATTCAAAATTATCAGTGATAATTAAGGATACAATTGCATCATCAATAACACATCGGCACATGATAAAGTCAGCATTAGGTAGATTCATCAAGGCTTTGAGAAGGATCTGAGAGATGACAGAGGTCTGTGAATATGCTGGGTTGAACTGGTATCTAGAAAAAAAGTAAATCAGACAAATTAGTGTCTTGACCTTCAATTGATCTTCCAAAAACAGTTGTGAATTTCCAGAAAACGACCCACTTTTCTGTCACCGATTGATGTGATATAATATTATTTCTATCTTATAAGAATATTATCCTTTGTGATAATGCTTTACATTCAATTCTTATCCACAGCTAAAATATGATAATAGGTTAGATGGCATTTTGACTCACAGCTTCAGAACGGCTAGATTGGCATCAAGATCATAGGCATTCTCATGCACCTGAGAATACAATGATATGTACGATCAGTGGTGGTAGCCAAAGTAAATTAAACAGAGGCTTAATAAATAAATAGAGGAAATTGTCATTTCTTGAAAATCAAGGTTTCAAACTAGGTGTTCTTTATACTGTGTAAATAAGGTAATGTGAATTTTGCAAATTTGCACTGAATAAGTTAATTTCACATAATAAAGTCAAGCAGCTGTGAATTAGATTATTACATATTTAACAATTAGAACTCGAGGTCGATTGGATTATGATTCAATAGACCATGAGAGTAAAAGCCAAAGGTTGTTTTAGAATTTACCAACTAGATGGTAAAACATAGACAAAGATTAGCAATGAAAATGGTTTGAAAATTTTACGGTTGTTTTTCAGTGGCGCAATGGCCGCTCGTATTGATCACATTGAGGTAACTTTGAATTCAGTGTCATTGTTTTGATAAACGGAAGAATAAAATACTTGGAAATAGTGACTCAGCTCTTCTTTAGTCATTTCTTATATTTGATAATTGAATGCTGTTTGACTTCAATTCTGCAAGATGTATACTTATTGTAAACAAACATGATGACAATTTTACATCTCTAATGGATTTCCTGCTGAAGGCTGAAAATCTAAAATATTGAAAAAAGAAAATATTACATGAATTTATGCTTTCATTTGTTTTCTAACCAATGAAAATATTAATTCCTGGTTGCCTTTTTTATGTGATAGCATTATCTTTAAAAAATTGTTGCTAACTTTACAAAATGCGATTCAGCTGCCATTTTCCTGAGCATTTCGCTATCCACCATCTATGTAGAGACCATTTGTAGCTCAGCCAATTAGAATGCAGGACTTGTGATAGACCTCTAGTTGGGGAATTCTAAAAGCATTTAGTATATACTTGGCGGGAACTTCATAAGAACGCATGCTCTGATTGGTATGCTATCTCTGAATAATGGTACATTATTCACTGCTAAAACTCGGAATAATGAGTCGATTTGTGAAATTATCATTAGAAAACTTGCTTTTAGCACCCGAAATTATCGAGCTTCACATTAAAATGGCATTTTTGCTAAAATTGATTAAGATTCATTGTCCTTTAAGAAAAATTGGATTAAACTCCCGAAGTAAAACAACGAGTTACTCAAAATTTAGGCCTGCATAATGTATTTACAATCTAGAGAGGTATTTTAGTGAATGTACCTTATTGTCTGTGAAGCATTCAAAGCGAAAGAAATAATTTTCTTCGATCAAATTCATGAAAACGAAGAGTCAAACTTTTATTAAAGGTAAACAAAGTTAGAAATTCAATAAAATAATTACAGCAAAATGTGTCTTGTTCAGTCCCCGCCAAGTATATAGTAAAACAATTATTCTCCTCAGGCTCAGCAAATAGTGGTGAATAGTCCTTATCCACCACTATTCACTTTGCCTTTGGTGAATAATTGTTAAATAGCACAGGTCACAGGCCTCAAAACTACCCTGGTTAACAAACTCTACTATCAAGCTACAGTAAATATAAGCTGGGCAGACATCATCAACAAATCCCGAAAATGTACGAAGAAACTACCATAAATGTACAGTGAAACTACCATAACTCGCCAACTCTTACCATATTTTCTGACTCAAACTGGTTTGCGTTTAAGGTTCGAATTAACGTGGTTCCACTGTATACACAATAAGATGTTAATGATGGGTAATCTACTAACCTGTAAGTGGACATAGTGCTCTAGAACCTTGAGATTTTCTGGATTATACCTGAGAACAAAACGATTTTTTGATTAGGCGGATAATTCTTAAAGTTATAGCACGCCCAAGGGAGCTATGAACCGAACGCATACAACCGTATATATTAACCACAAAAATGGCTTTAATTATGTGGAAATGCAAAAAAACCCCTTCAAAGACATCCCTGAATTGACTTGTGCAAACACGATGAAAATAAATGCCTCGGGTTTATAAGAACTTGGGTTTTGCCGATCACACGTGTTTTGATTCGTATCAAGACGACAATAGCAGAAATCAGTTTGATGTGTGAAACAGACTCAGCACTAGTTCTCGTCTAGCACTATTTTATTTAACGCTTTCAGGGCTTTTTTGAATGGTAAATTAGGGCTGCTGCTTGTAAACTAAGAATTTACCGATCGATCCCTTTCAAGAGTTGAGAGACAGTCACTCGCATTTCCGCCGCCATCTTGGAAAGAAAAGAAAGAGGGGAGCTTGGGCCGGAGCATATCACCCACAGGAGACCCAACTATTCATGCCATTCGGGTTGTGTAGTCCAGTCAATCTATGAAGTTTTTATGGCCCAGGTGGAACTTATTGCAATAGAATTATTCTCAGCGGATTTTGAACAAGTGATACAACCTATTTAATATACTAAAAGTTCCATTTTGGAACAAAACCACAGGGTGCCCGCGTCGTTAAAACGGAAAAAAATTAAAATACACGTCTCAGTACATTTAAAAGGCCATTGGTCAAAGTTGATTAAAGACAATGTTTGGATATCGAAACAAAGCAAATTGCCCCTGTTTAATATCTCTTTTCCAATATTTCTGTATTCCAAAAACTACAGGGTAACCGCGCCGAAAACCCTGAAAAAATTGAAAATACAAGTCTGAATCAGAAAATTTCAAAGGTCATTGGCCAAAAATGATAAAAGACACAATCTTAGTATCGAAATAAAGCAACTTGTCCATGTTTTATTTCTATTTCAAATATTTTCTCCACAAATGTATTTCATCTGCATTCTTCGCACTTGCGTCAGTGAATGAAAATTGTCTAGAAACAAACTTATATGTGACATCAGCTCAGTAGGTAGCCTATTCAATACATGTATACAACGGTAATCAGGTTCACTTTTGTAATTTCTTGAGGTTTTACACCAGCCTAGAGAAAGCTAGTTACATTTCTAATGAAACTGAACGTCTAGCTCTAGCTCGATTGTGACAAGTCTGACATTTACACTCTCCAAACGTCGCACTACAGTCTAGACGCCCATTCATCTTCTGGTGCTGCAATCCAATTAGCACTTGTATCGCATTATATTTATCAGCGATCCTAGGGGATGGTCCAAAGCGGACAGACTTGCGGCTTCAACACACGGATCGCTGCTAGAAATAGTGCGGTGCAAATGCACAATTTTGATTGCATTTGCTTTCTTTAGGCTGGTTTAAAACCTAAAAAAAAACACAAAAGTGTTACTGGTTACTAGAATAGTCTTCAAAAGCTTTATTAGACAACAAAGATGACCAATGGGGGGTCATACGTAAACGGGCACAGGGTCCATGCAGGACGTACCCCCAAACAAAAAATTAGAAATAAAATGAATATAAAAAATAATTGTGGTGGCAGTCACAGATCCGTGCGATGGACCATGTACAGGGTAAGTCTACGTTGAATACATTGGCAAGTAGGGTCTGATAATGGTTTTTCAGGAAATATTTAATAAACGCGAGTAGGCCAGAGAACTTATTGAACTGAGTTTAAGTTACATACTAGATTCTATGGCTTTTAAAATACGATTGAAATAAGATGCTTGAAACGTAGTTGTTCTGCAAAGAGCCGGAGATAAAGTTAAGGTTGGGTTCAGGTTACGAGTACGATTATGATTTACAAAAGTGACAAAAGCTTGAACATTCAGGTCGGTCATTTCGAAGTTACACTAGTTAGTTACACTAAAACATAAGATTAGTTCTTTCACCTCTTAGTCGTAGACCAAAAGTAGTAGATCGAGTTTCAGAAGTCGCTCTTTATAGCTCAAGTCCCCGATCTTGGATCTTAGAATTCAACTGGTGGCTAGCCTTTAAACTCTTTCTAGTAAGACATTTTAAGTCTTACCATATGAAGAAAACGTTGTCGTTTTGGGGGTCTGGTACAGAGTAATTTTAGTTTCTTTTCAAATACTTTCTCCGTTGACTAAAGATGGTCACAGTAACTGTTTTTCTCCTGTTTACAAGTCATAAAGTTTACCAAGCAACTGCGATACGGCGACCTTAAAAATGACAAGAATCATGCAGTTTTTCCGAAAAAGGAATATATTAGTTTCCTTATATGAAAGTGACCGCGTTTGTCAAAAAACGACAATTTTTGGCAAAATTTTCTTGATGTGGCTGCCGGGGGACCAGACTTCAGTGGCGAAACAAGCTGCGACTTGACAAGGCACAGATACAGAGTACGCCTGACCCTGTGTCTGTAATTAGGACACATGACCTCTTGAGCAGACCAAGCATTCTGTTGGCCTTGGACACCACAAATAGAATGTGGGTGTGATCATATCCTATGTGAGATTGCTTGATATTGTGCCCCCGAGATCTTTTTCAATGTTGATGTGCTGAAGACTGGTGGCGCCAAGCTGATAGTCCACCAGTGTGGGCGATTTCTTCCGTGAGACTATCAAGACTTAATTAATACTTGGTAGCGTTAAAGTTCACATTTGTTTCGTCGCTCCACTTGTTAGACTTGTCAGGTCATCCTGAAGAGCTTCACAGTCCTTTATCGAAGATATTCTTCAGTATAGCTTTGTGTCGTCTGAGTATATAGCGGTGTGCCTTTGTCTGTGGATAGAAGGGGGGCTATTAGGCTTCCTTGAGGGACCCGGAAGTCACTGGGAGGTGACAAGAGGCCATGCCAACCCTAGCTACTGAGTTGCTGTCACATGTAAGTTTGTTTTCTATACAAATTTCAGTCACTGACGCCAGAATGCAGAAATACATTTGTGGAGAAAATACTTAAAATAGAAATGAAACATGGACAAGTTGCTTTATTTCGATACTAGAATTTGTGTCTTTAGTAATTTTTGTCCAATGACCCTTGAAATTTTCTGATCCAGGCTGAATTTTCAAACTTGTTTAGTGTTTTCGACGCGAGTATCCTGTGATTTTTGGAATACAGTAATATTGGAAAAAGATGTAAAACAGGGGCAATTTACTTTTTTTTTCGATATCAAAACTGGGCATTTAATCACCTTTGACCAATGGTCTTTCAAATGTACTGATTGAGACGTGTATTTTATAGTTTTTCCGTTTTAGCGAAGCGGGTACCCTGTGGTTTTGCTCCGAAATGGAGAAATCACAAATTTCAGGATGTTCCACCAAAGGGATTTTTAGTATGATAACTAGATTGTATCACTTGTTCAAAATCCGTTGAGAGAAATTCTATTGCAATTAGTTCCACCTGAAACCACAGATTGACTGGACTATCCTACGCGCCGAAAGCGGAGTCCCTAAGAGCGGCGCGAAGGAGGCTACGGGTTGTGCGGCTTTTTGCAAACGCATTTTAGCGGTACATGGAACAGGGGATAGGGAGGGGGGGCTGGGGGGTGCACTACCCGCCTGGGTACACAGGATAGGAGGGGAATTATAAGTTTCAGCCAAAGAGAATGGAGTAAGTGAACGATGCCCGCGACTAGGGGCTCATAAGTAGGGGCAATCGACTTTCCCCATATTCTGGTATATGTGTCGATGGCGTATGGTGGCCCATGCTATTTTTTGACGCAACGCACGGATCAGCCAATCAGATGTGCGTAAGCATTCCCAAACAAAAACACAAATGTTTTCTCTATGGTGCTTTGGCTTAAGAACAAAACACTTAAAAGGTACTAGAAACAAGCAAAAAATCTCTCATCTCGTACGATTTATTTCGTCTTTTCAAGGAGGTTCTTTTTCTCAAGATAAAAATATTACACAATTTTGGAAGGAAAACAGGGTAGCGTATCAAAGAAAGCCGTAAATAATACATAAAGCAATTCCAAGGGAGTGCTTGACATACTCGCAAGCTAGGCTCTCAAAGGGCCACAGTAAGATAACAATAAACACAGACTCATAATTGATTATACCATTTAATGATCAGGAAGAAAGACTTTAAGATGTTAAATGATCTTTGTCTGGGTAATCTCTTACATCTAGATATCACTGTAATCAATCCGTTAAGTTGTCAGATAGCTGTTTTTAGTAAGCCAACAGTCGTCGTTTCTTTGAGTCGCCCACTTCGCCTGAAAACAGCGCACGCGCAATGGCATCGCCCTCGCCATCGATTGCTAGGTTGTCAGCAAGGTTCTCATCTTCTCTGCAAAAAAAAAGACATCTTATTGATGGAGCAGCTAAAAATAACTTACGATGAAATTATTATTCGGTCTGAAGTAACCATGATTTGCTCAAGAGCTTTCTCAAATAATTAGCCTATAAAATATGGCAAATTCAAAAATAACATCCTATTCTAAGATTCCTTGTTTCTTTTACGATCAAATGTTCCAGGAGGATCTTTCAGCGTGCCGATTTTCATCTCATCTTCACTTGATCCTGGTGAGAAACGCTATCGTTTTGGGGTCAAATGATCGCCTTGCTCTTGAAATTCGAAACTAGAAATTTACGAAGCCCCCGATATGCGTTAACAGTAAAAATGATACGAAGTGGAAAACCATGCTTTACTTTGTAAATTCTGTATTTTGTCCAATTCCAGGAAGTTGAAATACAAGGGTGGGGTGCTGCCGGGGCCTCATTCGTGTTTATGTGTCGGGGCAGGGTACGGTCGGGGCAGGGAATGGTCGGGGCAGGGAATGGTCGGGGCAGGGTACGGTCGGGGCAGGGTACGGTCGGCGTAGGGTACGGTCAGGGCAGGGTACGGTCGGGGCAGGGTATGGCCGGGGCAGGGTACGGTCGGGGCAGGGTACGGTCGGGGCAGGGTACGGTCGGCGTAGGGTATGGTCAGGGCAGGGTACGGTCGGGGCAGGGTATGGTCGGGGCAGTGTACGGTCGGGGCAGGGTACGGTCGACGTAGGGTACGGTCGGGGCAGGGTATGGTCGGGACAGGAGGATAAGGAATTTTTTTTGAATCAGACATAACTATTTTTTAATTACAATTTAGTTGTAATGATCAATTAAATATGAGTTATAAAAGACAAAATAATAGCCATGAGAACGCGGCGGCAACAGAGCAACAATGTACGAAAAACACATCAAAGAACCATAAAAAAGTAAAAATTTAATATATCAGCAAAGTCCCAGGCTTTCTGACCGAGACTCCTGACTCGTGCCAGGCACTACGCTTACTCACGGCTTGTGAGCATAGGAATCCCGGTAAGATCGACTAAAGGACGCTCATTTACCTTATAGGGAAGACTGATCTTTTTGGCAAGCAGGCGGCCATCCTCCTATTGGAGCCGCTACACATCGCCAACCGGCCCTCTGATACACGCGTGCACACAAAGACTACTACCATTGCAACCAGCAGTGACGTCATCAGTACCTTGGAAACCATCGTTGGCGCTCGCAAATAATTGAGATCTTGAAAGATGGAACGATTCAACCTGAGTAGCAAGGAATAAACTAGTGAAACTACGAGGGTAAGCTGCGAGAGCGAGTTGAGATAAGGCCGGGGGATTCGACCTCGGTCTGAGTTAACAAGGAATTCCAGTTGTCCAAGTTCATGGTTTTCTTTTCTTTTGGGCGGGATTTCTTTAGCCTCCATGGCATGAAAAACATATTAGTAAGAGCAAAATGGTACGTGTTTAGAGTTAGGGTTAAACATAGTCTCTTGAATTATTACCTTTCGTGAAGTTCGAGTCGATTCGGTGAGGTCTGCAAAGGATGGCTCAAGCGTTGTGTGTTCGTAGAACAACAAACCTTGCTTATAAAGCTATTCAATCGGCGAGAAATAAAGAGAAGGTTAGTGCGATAGCCCTGGGGGTACGAACGCGGCAAATTCAAGAGTGGGCGGGTTTAGGAAGCGCAGAGATCCACCCATAGGATGTGCTTTCATCGAGTCATCTATATACAGGATTTGGTTGTCGTGCGCTCGCTATTATTCTAATAAAAGGCGGCTCAGGTGGTTTGGCTGGGAGGAAGAAATTGCATAGACCATCTGATCAATTTCGAACCGAAAGCAGAAGTGTGATATACGTGTATTCTTTCTTTAATGGCTCGGTCCGTAAAGGTTAACGGCAAATGACAATGGTATGATTCAAAGGTACCATATATGCTTTGTCATATTATAAAAAGGTTTATCTCTGTAGTTTAGAGACAGGCCTGGAAGCACCTTCAATAAGAAGAGACGTAGCACCCGCCCCCGACCAACCCAAATCGTTTTTTATGGAAGCATCAAGAGATGTGACATTTATGGTTGCGTACCATCTCCTCCCCTTTAGGATATATGATAATATTTTTAGGATATATGATAATATTTTGTTGCTTTTTATATTATTAGGAGCTTCTTTTGAAATCACCAAGAAAACGCATTAAAAAAAGCATATACATATATGAGTTTTCCTGTGTGAATCGTCAATGGCGTTGATTTTGTTTGGGGAAAGTTGAGTAGTATTTCTAAATAACAAAATTCCTTAATAATAGATGGGAATCCACCAGTCAAGGGCTTAAGCTCTTTTTCGCACCAAACGTAGCTCTACCATAGTTTAATCACAGAAAATACTAAGGCTTCTGTAATGTTAGGTTTTAAAGCAGGCATGGAATATTCCGATTTATGATTGAGTTTGGAGTAAATGAAAATGCTGTGTAAAGTTGCCTTCAACGACCAGAGTTTGATCTTTCAGTTTTTCTTCTTTTTTTTTCAGTCCCTTTGCCGTTTTGATATTAACCTTAGCCAATTTGTGTCTTTTTTGCGTGAATTTAGGAAACTCGGACGTTGCTGGTATTCTCTTTCAAATATAACAAAGCATTCCCGTAAAGAGACGTTGGAATAAGGTCCACAAACTTTTATTATCTACTCAATTAAACACGTTAAAAATATTATATATATATATATTCCATTTTTATGAAACGCCAGAAGAGTTGCTCTCACAAGCACATTTTATATTCAAGCGACTTTGTGTTTTCATGTTTTGCTTATAATCCAGCAAAAAAAAATTCTTACGGTATTTCTTTGATTTGGCAAGAGGAGGAAGCAGGTACTGTTTACTCGCCAGGTTTGGCAAGAGGAGGAAGCGGGTACTGTTTACTCGCCAGGTTTGGCAAGAGGAGGAAGCGGGTACTGTTTACTCGCCAGGCCTGTAGGAGACGCAAGTGGGAACTAAACTAAAGCGAGGAAGGAAGACGAAACGGTCTTTTTTACTCTAGTTCTCCTTTCCTGTTTAATTCGTAAGCCCATTTACGCTCCCGTTTTATCTTTTCTTTGTTATTAGGCTAACTTTCAGATTAGATGACCCGCCCCAAAAACGTTTTCGCTAAAAAAAACATCCAAGAACGAGTAATCATTTTATGTTTCCGATTTTGCTTCCCATGTTCATCTCACAGCAACCTTCGCATTTTCCTTTAACCACGCTGTTTCCTTATTGACTTCCATTGACACACTGTTGAACTCTCATTGACTTTCATTGACACATTGTTGAACTCTCATTGACTCTCATTGACACACTGTTGAACTCTCATTGCATTGACACATTGTTGAACTCTCATTGACTTTCATTGACACACTGTTGAGCTCTCATTGACTTTCATTGGCATGTTGTTGAACTCTCATTGACTTTTATTGACACATTGTTGAACTCTCATTGACTCTTATTGACACACTGTTGAACTCTCATTGACTTTCATTGAAACATTGTTGAACTCTCATTGACTTTCATTGACACATTGTTGAACTCTCATTGACACACTGTTGAACTCTCATCGACTTTCATTGACACACTGTTGAACTCTCATTGACTTTTATTGACACATTATTGAACTCTCATTGACTCTCAATGACACATTGTTGAACTCTCATTGACACACTGTTGAACTCTCATTGACTTTCATTGACACACTGTTGAACTCTCATTGACTTTCATTGACACATTGTTGAATTCTTGACTCTCATTGACACACTGTTGAACCTTCGCATTTTCCTTTAACCACGCTGTCCTCTCATTGACTTTCATTGACACACTGTTGAACTCTCATTGACTTTCATTGTTGAACTCTCATTGACACACTGTTGAACTCTCATTGCATTGACACACTGTTAAGCTCTCATTGACTTTCATTGACACATTGTTGAACTCTCATTGACTCTCATTGACACACTGTTGAACTCTCATTGACTTTCATTGACACATTGTTGAACTCTCATTGACTTTCATTGACACATTGTTGAACTCTCATTGACTTTCATTGACACACTGTTGAACTCTCATTGACTTTCATTGACACACTGTTGAACTCTCATAGACTTTCATTGACACATTGTTGAATTCTCATTGACTCTCATTGACACACTGTTGAACTCTCATCGACTCACATCAACATCTTCGTTTGATCGATAAGAGAGCTATAAAAAGAGGAACTCTAATTGACCCTGATTCCGTTTGATCGAGGAAAGAGCTAGTAAGAGAGGAAATCTCATTCCGTTGTATCGTGTTTATACGAGCTGGAGGACCAAATGTAACCGGGGCGGTAAGGGTTATTTTCATGATCATCCGTGAACGGCTTTCTTTGTTTACCGCGAATCGTGAAAAGGACAAACTGAAAACCGTGATCAGTGATTGCTACCTTCGCCTTGATTCGTGAAAGGCGAAATTGAATCAGCATGAATCGTGATCGATGCTCTTTAAAAATCGTGAATCGTGATTTCCGAGTTAAGATTGATCCTTGTCGTCAGTTTATCGTGATTTCCGATTTTTGAAACTCGTGAAACGTGCAGCCAGCCCCCCCCCCCCCCTACCTTACCGCCCCTGAGGTAACAGCTAGCGTTAGACTGATAAAATAGGAAACTTGCACCAAGAAATCATGTGACTTTTTGACACGGAAATGGCTGCGGCCGTCACGGTAGAGACGAAAAATGAAAATATTATTTCAATAATAAAAAGCCTTTACTGACATAGAAACTTTCTTGTAATGCGTAAACACTGAATAAGGCCTAAATTACACGAATAAGGCCTAGACTTAACGCTCCGGTTGAGGCTCGCCCATAAAGCTGTTTCACAGCGGACGTGGGATCGAGCTTGTCATTAATTTAATTTCGTGCACAATAAACGGCGTAACGTCGCATTATCAATACGAACTTTTCTAGAGCGACAAGAAAATGCTCCTCTGGCAAACCGTTTAATCTTTGCCTGATTTTTGTTGTTTAGTTATTAATTTGCCGCCAAAAGCCGGAGCGCAAGCGAGTTTTCTCCAACCAATAGGCACGTGACTCGGGGGAAAATGATTCGGGGGAAATGCACTTTTTATTTCGGACCGCGCAAATAAAAAGTGGAAGCTGTATCTAGCGCTTAATGTGTGATTCTCATCGTGTTTGCCCTGAAGACACTCAGACGGCTTTGTGCTGCAGGATGTCCCCATCGGAATCGCAGGTTATAAATACGTACTGCGTACTGTGCTTATTTTCAAGACAGTTGTGATGACAGGAGCTTCGTGTTGTGGGCAGAGTAAGGAACATCATTCTATTATTCGTGGTCCACTCGGAGATATTCCCTCGCCACATACTAATCGTCCACCCGGTTAATTTCGATAAGCACGTCAAATCGGGTAAGAAAGTAAAGGGCTAGGCTGACTTTGAGTATCTTTACACGACCGTGCAATCGGAATGATTTCGAATAGTTATTGAAAAGCACGGAGAGCATGCGAGTATCCCTTGTACTTGGGAGTGTGAATTGCGAGCACTCTAGCTATTGAGAAAACACGATCAACGTAGGACTTTCAATTCTCTGTGGGTACGTATTCTTGAGTCTGAAAACTCGAGCCTTTTGAGCATCCTCGATGGCGAAAATTCTATCCAAAGCAAAAAAGTAGCGGATTTAGAGGGGGGGGGGGGGGGGGGGAGGGCTTATGGGGTAAATAAGCCCCCCTCATGGGCTGATAGGGTCAAAGATCAGGTGCGAAAAATGCCATAAAGAATTTTCCCTTCGATTTACTCCCCCCCCTCCTATCGTATGTCTCGAATTGTTGCTCAGATAGAAAAAAATAGATAATCAAAATAAATAAACCAAAAAAGATAGTCAAAATTGATATTATTTCTGCGCATTTGACGAAGATCAACCCCAAATGATTGCGATAAGCTTGTATGGAAATACAAAAGACGGACCATTTGATATTTGACCCAAAAAATCCAGCAAGGCTTAGGCCCTTGAAAATAAATAAAAAAATCAGAAAATAACTGTCGGGGAAAAATATGAGCAAAAAATAGTTAGCCCCAAATTAGCGGTCAAATATTAAATGGTCCCTCCAACTGCAGATCACGTACTTCATCTTGACTGGAATCTTTAGGTATGGCTACAATATTTGACTTCTCGCCTAAAGATTGGTACGAGGGGTTAGCAAACTATCTGGTGCTGGCGACGATTGCGATCATGGGGTTTTTCGTCACCATATCTATCATTCTCACTATAATACGGTGCTGCCAGAGGCTTGTGAACCAAGACGGTTTCGATGCTCCAAATACGGTGCGTAGACAGTTGTATAGTCGTTTGTAGGGGAGGGGAGGGGGGGGGCAAGATGCCGTGCTTGTCGCAGCTCGTATTCTCGGGGAGCGCAATTTCCCTTTAGCTACCAAAAGCGAACTTTCCTTAATATATTAGTAACAAAGATTTTAGAAACGAACTTACGCAGCGTCTTCTTTGCTATACAAGATTGCAGTAACTTTATAGTCAAAATATACTACGCAGTTTTTGCGTAACTCAGGTACCAGGCATTCGGGATTCCCGGACATGGACACAACATCATCCTGGAGAGAAGGTGAGAAGAGGTAGTTTTACCTGAGGGTGGGAGGGGTGGTGACAATCGCAAAAATGTATGCATTACCGTAGCTACAAGGAGAGGAGGAAGGGGGGAGTAGACGATTTGCCACTTTTTTTTTACCACCCCTTAAACAGTTACCGCACATATTCTAATCATAATAACGTGGTGATGAGAGTGTTATTTCCACAGAAATCGAGGATGCTTTTTTATGCTTTGACTCCTCCGGTAAGGGATCAATAAAGATGGTGGATTGCCTATTGTTGATTCGTTCTCTTGGATACAACCTATCGGAAGCTAAGATGCTTAACTACACGAGGTTGATGGGATATGCAGGTAGTAGTCAGATTGTATACTAAATTTGGGGGAGGGATTAAGAAGAAGGAAAAGGAGAAGAAGGCTAAGGAGTTATTTATAATAAAGCGGACAGGGAAATGGGGAAGGAGGAGCAGAGAAAGGAGAAGAAGAGGAAGAAGGGGAAGGAAAAAGAGAGGGAGAGAGAAGGGAGAGGGAGATATTTTGTTATAGAGACCCTCTATTGCTATAATGAAAATAATATCAACGTTTGCCCCATTTTCAATTTAGCAAACACTAAAGCAACGCTTCCAGAGATCAACGAGCTAATATCCCTTATTGACAAAGAGCAATGCGAGTCTTTTAGAGTTGAGATGCAAAGTGCTTACTCGCTATTTGACTCTGACAACAAGGGATACATTTGCTTGGAAGAGTTTAAAAGAGCATTTGGCTACACATGCGCCACAGATGAAGAGATCGCCGAGATCATGAGACTCGGGGACAAAGATGGTGATGGCAAGCTCGAATTTCAAGGTAGCTCCGAATAGATAAACAATCAGTATGAATCAGATTTGACCCTTATAGATAGTAATTTGGGTGTCAACGGCACTCAACACTAAGAGATAGCACACTGGGTGTGGGAAAAGCAATTTTCACGTCTAAGAGATAGTACTACCGTTAGTTACCAACAGTCTCCTAAAAAAAGGCTTTTTGGGCGTTAGGTCAGACCCCCTAAGGGACAGCAGAATCGAAAGAATCTTTGAACACCCCCAAGGGATAGAAGAATCTAAAGAATTTTGTAACACCACCAAGGGATAGAAGAACCGAAAAGAATCTTTGAACACCAACTAATGGATAGAAGAATCGAAAAGAATCTTTAAACACCCACTAAGGGATATAACAATCGAAAATAATCTTTGAACACCAACTAATGGATAGAACAATAGAAAAGAATCTTTAAACACCCACTAAGGGATAGAACAATCTAAAAGAATCTTTAAACACCCACTAAGGGATAGAACAATCGAAAAGAATCTTTAAACACCCACTAAGGGATAGAACAATCGAAAAGAATCTTTAAACACCCACTAAGGGATAGAACAATCGAAAAGAATCTTTAAACACCCCCTTAGGGGATAGCAGAATCGAAAGATCTTTGAACACTCACTAAGGGATAGCAGTATCGAAAAGAATCTTTGAACACCCCCTTAGGGGATAGCAGAATCTAAAGATCTTTGAACACCCACTAAGAGATAGCAGTATCGAAAAGAATCTTTGAACACCCCCCTAGGGGATAGCAGAATAGAAAAAGAATCTTTGAACACCCACTAAGGGATAGCAGTATCGAAAAGAATCTTTGAACACCCCCCTAGGGGATAGCAGAATAGGGAAGAATCTTTGAACACCCACTAAGGAAAAGAAGAATCGAAAAGAATCTTTGAACACCCGCCTAGATAGCAGAATCGAAAAGAATCTTTGAACACCCACTAAGGGATAGCAGTATCGAAAAGAATCTTTGAACACCTATTAAGGGATAGAACAATCGAAAGAATCTTTGAACATTCCCCCCCCCCCTTTGGGGACAGCAGAATCAAAAAGAATCTTTGAACATCCCCACTAAGGGACAGCAGAATCGAAAAGAGTTATAACGGGACTACTGGAGTTTTTTCTGGGCTTTCTGCGCTTCTTTCCCATAGCATGTGCTATAATCTGGGTGTTGTTGAAGCCGGGTACAGGAACGAGCAATTACCGTAAAAGAAGAAAGCCAAACGTGTCGAGCGTTATTTTAGAAAGCGATGGTTGGAACCTTAGGCTAGCGAGCTCAGTTTTAACTCTCTTTACAAGACCTCCATTTATGTTTAATTTACATATAAAGGACGATGCTGAAAACGATCTAATTAAGATAATATGTTGTTTTGTTTTTCAGATTTTCGACGGCTGATGCTACCCGTGGATAGTATTGAACAAATGACCGCCTCAGCATCGTAACCGAACGCAAAAACAGACACGTACACAGACGACAAAAAGTGTGTGTGTGTGTGGGGGGGGGGGGGGGGGGGTCTCTTTAATTAAAGGACCGTCAAAACTTTACTTTTTGTATGATACCCCTGACTGCGCACTCTCCCCCACCCCATGAGCATTTCCTGGGTACGCACATAAAAAACGTGTGAATCCGACAGGGGCTGTACGGAAAACGAAAAGAAAGGCACAAAATCTTACTAAATAAAAGTTACTTCAATCCCCTCCGTATGTAAAGGCCAAGCAGGAACGCAGTGTATGAGTAGGAGCTTACCATTGTATTTGATTTGCACTTCAGTTTCAGTTTATCACTTTACAAGAGTATATATAATAAGTATAATAAAATTGAAAAAAAAAAACAGCAGAGATGATAACGAGACCTATATTTTCGTGCATGTTTTTGGAATCTATTTCTTTGTTCTCTTTGTAGGTTTCTTTGTCTGACCTTTCCCCGGAGCTTCTCTCTATGACAGAATAAAAATAAATTAAGAGAGTATTCTGGAAGTGAAAACAACTTAAAAACGGGATCTATCCCCATTTTAATAAAATTCAGTTTGTGAGATGATGTAGATTTTATTGCTTTTAAATTACAGTGGCCCCTCTACTAAGCTGTGTGTTGTTTTTATCTATCCCTTTCATTCCTTTATAGATTAACTACTGACAGTAGCCTTGGGCTGCCTGTGCTGTCATCTACACACCTTTGGCATTACATTTACCCGGCTAGACTTAAGTGTTTTCTTAATTGGGTTTAGAACCCCATCCATATTACATCAATATTAGCAATAGGGTCAAATTGGCCCTGGGGACGGGTGGCCCTGTGTTTTAGCATGTACATCGGGCCTCTCACCTCAGCTGAAACGGGTTAGATTCCTGGTAAGACATGGATAGTATCTTTCTGTTTCTCGTCCTGAATTTGACTTGTTGAAAGTATGTGAGCTTACTAGAAGCTAGTGCTCCTCAGTCCCAAAATGAGACATTCTTAATACATACATAATAGGATTTAAATGTGAAGTGATTGGACAGTATAAACATAAATGCTACAGTATATATATATATATATTTTCTTTTACCTTGTTTGGTTTTGTTGGAAGCGTTTTTGATTGAGGAGCTGCTGAATGCAAAGCTTGAAATTTCTTCAAATCTGCACAAAACAGCACCTATAGACAATGTAAAGATTGACTAAAAGAAGATTGACTTTAAAGAAGTCATGCTTGTCATCCATCATCAACAATACCCCCTGATTCCATCCTCCCCTCCCAAGGTGCAACTTCGAAGCTACTTAATTCTGCTTAATAATAGTATGACAACATTGTCAACATTCTCTCTCCATCAAATTGTCATGACATGAAAACTTGACAAAGTAATTAAGTGGAATAAAGTCATCAAAGATAACAGAACTTCCTGTAAAATAAAGACAAGGGCAAGTGTGTAACAAGGATTGGCTGAGAGGGGGGGCAGTCATAGACATGAAAAAAAATAGGATAGCATTTGACAATAATGGTACCAGTTGCAGTATTGCAATGGTAAAAAAAATACACTAAACTAAAAACTCACAGAGTGTGCCCAGCCTGCATACTCTCCAAACAAACATCTGTAATGGTCCCCTGGGTAGACAAAGGAAAATAGATAGCACTTTACTATGCAATAGTACAATGGATAATGGTTTAGTGCTAATTTTGAAAATAGAAATAATATCTTGTTTTTCTGCTTTCAACTCACCTATCTGTAGATAGAGCTTGTCTGTAAGAGTCTTGTTTTTTAATAAGTTTGGCATGTAACACTTAGCTGTTATCTGCCAAACATGTGTGTCTACTGGGATTGCAGAATGCTTGTCCAGGGACATTAGGCACACACAGTCAGCAACCTTGGATCCAATGCCTGGCAGTTTACACAGTGCTAAAGGCATGAAAAAGAAATGTCAGTAATTAAATAATGTATCAGTTGTGATACATTTTATTAGCAAGTCTATCCAAACAGGGGGGGGGGGGGGGGGCAAGTTATGACATAATACTGTAACTGTGGGGTGTGGGGGCCTCATTAGATCTGCAAGTACCTTTGCAGCTGTTACTGGAAACCCCAACCCAGACCAACATGGGGCATGGTTGGGAATTGGTGGTAGATAGTCTGTGTTTCTTGCCTCAGGGGGAGGGGAATAGTAAATTTTAGGCTTTGCTTTGCCTGAGGGGTTGGGGGATGATTTTAAAATAGAAAGAGAGAGCCTGGTGTGGGATATATATTTTACGCTATTCTGAATTGGGTTATGGTCCTGGAAATGTTTAAGAATCGGGAAAAGATATCATCTGCTTCTGCGGCAAACCAAATCATGATGCAGTTATAATTGGCTGTGATTCTGCACGCTGTCGCATGAAGTGGTACCACATACGCTGTGTTAAAATCAGAATGGCTACATTTCGCAACCCCTTCCCTAGCCCCTACCCACATACCCCCAGCAACACACACCTGAATGGGCATCCTGATAGCTCTGTTTCCGCAAAGATAACAGCCAATCCTGGCCGCCATATTCTGTTATTAGTTGTGCGCTCTTATTTATGAACTTTGCTCGATACCCAAAGCCCATGGAGCGCAAGTCTTGCTCTACCTTAGGGTCAGCAAGTGAAGAAACAGTTGGAAAGCTAAAGTAATCAATACCATCAACACTTGCCACTTTTTCGCCATATTTCGAGCACATTTTTTTGATCATGCTTGTTATGCGCGATATATTGTTATTGGAGGAACAAATAAAACTAAAAAGATTCTCTACCGGCTCTTGTCTTAAAGTGCGTATTCCTGTAAAAGATTTTGCAACTTTGGAGAAATTGATGTCCGCAGCGCTCCACTTTTCATACAAGTCTTGCAAATCGATATTTAGCTGGAAGTAATCTGTAAGTATCGCCTCATAATCATTCCAATTTTGATTGTCATCAGAGCTAGTTCTTTCGCCCTGTAAAGAAGACTGTTCTGAGGAACACGGCTTTATTGATGATGTAACTGCTGGTACAGGATCGTGTAAAGTGTAGTAAAGAAATTCAGCATCTTGCTTGAGTGTCCATACTTTGCCCCGTAACACGCTTCGCCATTCTCTCTCACTCGTCTCGTGCCAACGAAAAGACTGCCCGGCTGATAGAACGACATCCAAACGAACCTGGGATGCTTTACAGGGGATACGGCGCCATGCAACAGAAGACATACCACAAACAAATAAGAAAACACAGCAATAGACAACGATCACAAATAAAAGGAACAAAGAACGGCAATTCGCAAGTAGGTCAGCGGTTACAAGCACAGGAAACCCATCGAGGGGGGTTTGTATAAAAAAACCTTTTAAGGTGGGGCGAGTAATGTCAGCGGATGCGTTCTGAAAATTTCAGAGACGCCCTATATTATCCCAGTAACTCTCAAATCATTACGGTAATAATATCGAAGTATCTAACAACAAATTGTTACAAAAAGTGTTTTGATACAATTTGAATTTTCTTTAATATTTCAAGACCTGGTAGAGTGGCCACTAAATAGAGGTACCTATGTAGGTCTTACTCGAAACTAAAACCCATACTGCCAACAATACATGGTATCATTCATATAGATTATTTACAATGCTTTACATTTCTGAATCTAATGTGAGTTCACCTAGACGCTGTCCATATTTGATTTTTTGGCCTGGTTCAACACAAAACCTAAAATTCTCTGGAGCTTCAAAGACCAGCACAATAGTGGAGCCAAGCTTGAATCCCCCAATCTGGTCTCCTTTCGCAAGTGAGCGCCCTTGTTTCTCCCCATTTCCATCAAACATGATCTCCGAGTATGACCCTGGTATAAATGGCACAGCTTGGTTTGTTCTGAGTCCCTGGGGAAAGAGAAGGCTTTCAATGAGTACACTTATCATCATAATAGTAATTGGTACATTTCAAAAGAGGCAAAGTATGTTTCTGAGATCCTTTACAGTACAAATTATAGCAGTTACCCAAAATTTGTTCACATGTCACATATGGTTGCAATGGTAGCCAAATTACCTCATCAAAATTGACATAAATTGAGCCAACATTTGTAGCTCCCACAGCAGCAAAGGCAAAGTAGCCATGATCCCATGTGCCATTGATCACCACACGCTCATTATGGTTGAATAGTCCGCTGATGATTCTTTGTACTCCTGGATGGACAGATAGTAGCTCACCTAGACAACAACAAAACACTTGGCAAATCAGCAACACTACAAACTGAAAGGATCTCCATTCTCACTCAAATGAGTGTAATGTGTCACGAAAATGTGAACTATAAAATTACATGACTATTTTTCAAAATTTCAGTCATGTTTTCCCCAGCAGAAAAAGGACTTTTAAAATATTTAAAAATTTCCCTATAATTCAACATTCCTTCCTCTTGATGCACTATAATTACAATATAATTATATTCTGTGTGCTCTGCAGCTAAAAACATGGTTAAGTCTTGAAAATATAATATAAACTTATTTCAAATAAGGTTGCACTCGCAAAAGCATACAGTAGTAACCCGCATTGCTTTGTAGGGAACATTGCTAAATCCTGGTCTTTGGCACATGGATTCTCCTAGTGCAACCTTATTTAAAGGTGTATACAAACCTGGAAAATGCAACCTTACTTGAAATAGGTGCATACATACCCGGAAAGTGCCTCCGTTGCCTGACATTCCAGTCTGCTGGAGAGTGAAATGCATGGTAATCTCCAGGCGCAAGGTAAATCACGCAATGGAAAAACTTCTTGCCATTATCTGGCTTATTGTCTTTGTATCTAGGGAATCCAGGCCCTAGAAATGCTTCTAATGAATAAGTTACACCCTTCACTTGTTCCACAACGTCACCATGGACCTCTCCACAATGCAACAAGCAACCGTCTGTTGGGCAAGTCTGCAAGGAAGTGAGAAGGGTCATAATCTTTGTTGTTCTTCAACATAGTACAATCCAAGATAGAATAAGGACACATGAATACAGTGAGAGCCTTGGTTTAAGACAAATCTACACCAAGACTCTCGCAAATAGCAGACTCACAAATACTAGACTCACAAATACCAGACTCACAAATAACAGATCAACAAACATTGAATCAAAGATTCAATGATTCACTGAATTCTGCAATTCACACTACTTATTGCACCTGGCTGCTTATCGCACCTGGCTGCTCACAAATAACAGACTCACAAATACTAGACTCACAAATACTAGACTCACAAAATAACAGACTCTTGTAAGCACTAGACTAACAAATAACAAATAACAGACTCTTGTAAATACTAGACTCGCAAATACCAGACTCACAAATACTAGACTCGCAAATACTAGACTCGCAAATACTAGACTCACAAATAACAGACTCTTGTAAGCACTAGACTAACAAATTACAGACTCTTGTAAATACTAGACTAACAAATACAAGACTCACAAATACTAGACTCACAAATGACAGACTCTTGTAAGCATTAGACTTGCAAATAACAGACTCACAAATAACAGACTATTGTAAATACTATGCTCACAGATAACAGACTCTTGTAAATACTATGCTCACAGATAACCGACTCTTGTAAATACTAGGCTCACAGATAACCGACTCTTGTAAATACTATGCTCACAGATAACCGACTCTTGTAAATACTAGGCTCACAGATAACCGACTCTTGTAAATACTAGGCTCACAGATAACCAACTCTTGTAAATACTAGGCTCACAGATAACCGACTCTTGTAAATACTAGGCTCACAGATAACCGACTCTTGTAAATACTAGGCTCACAGATAACGGACTCTTGTAAATACTAGGCTCACAGATATCCGACTCTTGTAAATACTAGGCTCACAGATAACCGACTCTTGTAAATACTAGGCTCACAGATAACCGACTCTTGTAAATACTAGGCTCACAGATAACCGACTCTTGTAAATACTAGGCTCTGAGATAACCGACTCTTGTAAATACTAGGCTCACAGATAACCGACTCTTGTAAATACTAGGCTCACAGATAACCGACTCTTGTAAATACTAGGCTCACAGATAACCGACTCTTGTAAATACTAGGCTCACAGATAACAGACTCTTGTAAATACTAGGCTCACAGATAACAGACTCTTGTAAATACTATGCTCACAGATAACAGACTATTGTAAATACTAGGCTCACAGATAACAGACTCTTGTAAATACTATGCTCACAGATAACCGACTCTTGTAAATACTAGGCTCACAGATAACCGGCTCTTACAAATACTAGTGATACTACCTCTTACTTTTTGTTAGAGATTCTTAGGAGATAAAGGACTTCAAAACGAAAAAACACCTTTTTTTCCTTTTTTTAGCCTGACACTTTCTTAGATTCCTTTATGACCTGTGCTTTGTAAATGATATGGAAAACTATATGAAAAAAAGATTTACCAGCACTGCAGATGTATCAATTGGCCTGGAGCCAGGTTTCAACTCTCTACAAAAAAATGATCCTAGATTTGGATAGCTTTTAATGTCCTCTACAACAGCTTCTTCAAGATTACAAGCAAACTTCCAAGCGTACAACCCAATAACAGGTGTTCTCAGCCAGACTGGCAGTTCTATGTCATTTACTCTTCCCCAAGCACGAGACACGGCACGGAATGGTAACTTCCTATATAGTGAAACCTGTCGAAAAAGGAAACATAGTTAGAATATTTTCCTTAAGTTTACAATGTTTAGTACAACACAAAAAGTTCAGCAAATCTTGACTATAGCCATGGCTATTACACTAGGTTACTCTAGGTTAAAGAGGGCCAATCAGGCCGCCGTTTTACGCTCACTGCACAATACCAAGTGACTCAAAGAATCCTATTGGCTAATTCAAACAAGTAACCAAGAAATTTTCAATCAAATAATAACAGCAAACTTAAGATTCCTGACAAGTCTATGACAGCACACACATTGTATTTCCCTTGGCACTAAAAGAATAGGATGGTAGTGTGCGCAGAAATCTTGCGTGTGTGCCATCGTAGACTTTCCGCCGTCACTAATTTTAAGTTTGCTAATCACAGTGACTATGATGATGATAACAAAAGTAATAATGGTAGGATGTCTGCATATACCCAGAGAGGCTCTTCATTTGACAGAGAAGCTAGGTAAAAGCTTACTACTATCACAGAACTAAATAAAGACCTACTACTATATGTTTACATTTCTTTATGATTAGGAAGACTTATAATACTTTTATTCTAGTATGTTTAAAACCCTATTAACTATCATTATATCATCAATAAATATAATTAACCAAGCATATCAGACTGGTGACAGAATGGTGGAGGGGTATTTTAAATTTTTCCTACAAGGAGTGGTTCGATCAACATTCTTTTGAAAGTTGTTTTTAGATACCAGCTGGCTGTCCTTGGGTATTTTTGGAACTGACTAGAACTAGAATAATTTGTGAAAATTATTCAGAAGTAATGCTATACCATAGCATACAGATACACTCAACAGATACTCACAAGCCATTGGTCAGCGATGAGATCTCCTGGTGCACTGGAGAGAATCTTTCGTTGTTCTCTCTTCTTGATATGTGAATACTGCTGATAGCAGATGTATGCAAACCCTACACTTGCAGGTATGCTGAACCACCGTAAGGTTGCCAAGTATCTTCTTAATCCATGACTAAATCGCCAGGAACCTAAGGAAATGTTTCAATCCATCATTAAAACAATCAATACATACTATAACTAGTACGGTGATACTTCAGCCCCTCTAGTGATGGGGACAATCAAATGGAGATTGGTAAATTAATTTGTCACTTAATGTGGCTGGTTTGTACACATATGATTATTTTTCTATTTGTTATACAGGATTTTTCAATATAGCAGGCACCAACCCAAATGAAATATGTTCAATTAAAAGATGTTTTCAATCAACAGAACAAATAATCGATATTAATCGATTCCAATTGATACAATTAACAAGTTCTGACAGCATCGGTAATAATAATAGCAGATAAATTGTGATGTTAATCGATAATTAACTTACTAACTAATAACCAATTACCAATTAATTAATAAATTGATATGATAAATTGGGAAAGATCGATTATTATCGATCTTCCGATACAATTGATATCAATCGACTGGATTTTATATGTTGATTGTTTTTATCTTTCTTTTTATTGAAAACACCAGGGGCTACTGTACGAATAAGCAATTCGTCCAAAGATTATACTCAAGCATGATCAAAACACAAATCAAAACAAAACACAAATCTCTGCTTCCGATAAAAATACATTATAAATTTCTAAATGTTTATAATACCCAAAATCACGATAAATTGAACAAGAATTGTGTTAAGTACAAAACCTCGTGTTCCTTGCTCGAACGATGAGGCAGACGAACTAGCGAAGCGTGAACCTAAACCGCCGAGTTTAAGTAGATTAGAGCTGTTTCTTTTCCCTGCAAGTCTCGCAGGTAATACTAGTGGTCCAAAATATAATGTTGGCCATGGAGTATATCGATAATATGTCACTATTCGGGACATGTTTTGCGAGAAATTCCAGATTTCATCACCGTGTGCACAACGACGCCATTAAAATGATGTGAAATACCGCTGTACGGTTGTAACGGAGCCGTCGATCGATCAATCCGGCCAATCAAAAAAATATATACATGGTAGGCTTACTGTTATTATTACCTGTTGAACCATAATCTGGTAGACCAAACATCTTTGACCAGGAGTAAGGCATACTGCAGCTAGCGAACAGAATCAGCGTAAAAAGAATCAACACCACTGCCTGGGCATTGAACCGGACATCGCAGTTCAAACCAGGCATTCCGCGTAGTTTCCACTATCTGCTAGTCTAGCAGAGATGGAGAAATGTGCTTGATTTGGACTTGTCATGTGAACTGAAACACGAGAAAATCAGCGTCTTATTGGGTAAAGGGAAACTTATATGTAGATAGCCAGCGAAGAGAAGTTAAAGGTTATCCAAGGTCTCATTTAACTTATCTGCATTTTTACGGGCTGTTGTTTACACTAATCGTTGTTATAAGCAAACACATATTTGTGTCGAAGAAAAATCTATATATTATATCATCACAAGTGTACACAGTCAAGCTAGTCACTGTGGGTGGAAACACAGACACATTTTCAAATCCTTGCTTACGCTCTTCCCACTCTTTAAAATTCTAGTTGTTAAATTCACTTTTTTTCGGTTCCCGAGCGAAGCTTGTTGTTATGCTAACTGTAATATTTTATATGATCTATGTTGTCTAGACAACAGAATACATGACAATATTTCCGACAATTTATTGGTAATGTACAATGTATTTTATAAGGTACTGAACAACTGTAGAACCTAACCATATTAATGTAAGTATGTATATAATAATATATTCGCAGATGTCAATATACCGAAAATTATTTTAGCAATACACTTAAAAAGGTAAATAGATCTCACGACAAACGTATACAAAAATACGAGAGTTCTTTAAGGTTATCTGTTTTGATTTTCATCTTTGAGGGCACACCTGAAATATTTTTGAGTGCATTCGATGTGTCCACGCACGTGTCTACTGAAAATTCCTCAGAAATGGAAATTCTGTGAGACATTGCAAAACCAATAGATGGCATTTCTTTTTCTCTTGCTCGTGTTCTGCTCTAGAACTCTAAATCGTTACATAGAACAAAGTGTGAACATTAGTACAATACCTCCACTACAGCGTAAATAATCAAAATAATTGTTAGTTCTCGGCTTCGCAAGACTGATAGTGATTTACATATTTATTTTCTGTGGAGCATTTCTTCAACAGTAAGATATACTCAACCTGCGATCGACATTCTTCTCCAAGTCAAGAAAAATAATATTAAGCTTACCTTGAATTCGAAGAATAAAATACTGCAAATAGAGTTGCAGTATTTAGGCAGAGAGGAACGGAAATGCCGGGATATGAAGAGTTTCTCAAGCTACAATCCGACGCCGTCTTAAGCTTTCAATCAAAATTTTTCCCAATCCAGAAACTCTACGCCGTTTGCAAGTACCATACTAAAATATTTCACACAATTGAGAGTATATAAACTTTTTTTAGTTTTTTTTTTTGCGAGTTGCACATCTGATTTTTACTATTCCTTGCTCTCCTGATCGCTATATACAAGTCCGTTTAAAAATTCAAGTGCTATTCTGCCATGTTCCACCCTTTTGTTTACACCCTGAATAATCAATTTTGAACACGTGCTAAATCACCTGATGTCACGTGGGTCAAGAACACGGCCCTGATGCTAGAGTGTTCAAAGTCCACACTACCACAGGCAACCCGGTAAATTCGCAAATAAAAACTAAGAGTCAAATTACAATATTACAATCTATAAAAATGTAGAGTTAATAGCAGGGGCGGATACAGGGGGGTGGATTGGGTGGATATCCACCCCCCTTTTTTAAGTTAAAAAATTGAAAAGTCCATTTCTTTGAAGAAAATAAATGTCTGAGGGACGGAACGTACTGTCCATTACCCTTCGCCTACTTGACTTTGCTGACGCGACAAATCAAATTCAGCGTGAAGTATCGTAACATCTACCTACCAAGAACCACTGGATCAGTTTTAAGCAGTGTATCCGGCGATCATCCACCCCCCATTTAGAAATCCTGGATCCACCCCTGAATAGGTACAGAGGAATAACATTTCTATTGACAAATATTGATGATTGTCCGGTACATTTTATTATAAAACAAATAATTCCGCAATGCTACACTTCCTGATCCGGAAGATCCGTTTGTCATATATATATTTATTTTGTTCCAAATTTATTAACTTGGTAATAAAGATTAATAATTATCTCTATACGTTCTATTATAATCTTGTTTAACGCGTCTTATAACCATTTATATTCACTTCAAGGCCTAGTTGTGGGGCCATACTTTTCATGTTCCTAACGAAATTAAACATTTTAGTTCATTTGCATTCATTCACACTCATAGTCCGGTTCATTTGCATTTATTCACACTAGGCTCATATGAAAAGAACGGCGTCTTAAGGGCAAAACTACTAACATTTTTTCTGGTATCGTTAACCTTGTGTTATGACAATTGTTGCCGCTAAACAGTATTTTAATGAGGAATGTATATGGTGGCTAAAACACAACCACATAACTCCAAACATTAGGAACACCCACTGAATAAAACAGTACCCCTTGTTACAGAGGGCCACGTTCACGGCCTCATATGACATGTGACTCATATGGCATATCGTTCTTGTGTCCATTGTTTTTGGTCATTAATGACACCTAAGAAGGCCGGGAAAACATGCAACCATAACAGTAAACTGTAACGTCTTGTCGACTCTATATTTCATTCAACGCCATGCATCTCGTTACTTTGTGAACTTCATTGTTCTCGTCGTCAATTGCCCCTTTATGCTTTCAGCTCCTCATTCTTCTTGTTTTTCTCGTATTTTAGGAGGTGGCCCATGAAGTTCAGGTTTGGCGAAATGGTCGGTCTCTTCTCTTTCACAAACTGGTACGCTTCGTTGAGAGATAGACCAAGGTGTTGCATGACATATGCCACCGTGACCGTCGCCGAGCGTGACACACCTGCGTGACAATGCACCAGTACGCTGCTTCCACGAGATCGAGCTTCATCTTAAAAAAAATAACGACACATAAAACCTCCTTTCCTGTAATATGACAAATACAAGAGAAGCGACACACAAACTAATAACGGCAACGCTTTTTTCGGTGCAGTAGGCAGTACATTTTCCCCATTTACCCTAACAGGAAAACTGCAGCACCTCACTAAGTTAAGCTTCTATAAAAAAGCCAAACAGCTGAGTGATTTATACTACACAAAAGGTGAACATCTTGGAGCGTTGCAAAATAAATAAAAGGGACTTACGTACCTATGAATGCAATAGCTTCGTCAAAGTGTTGTCCGATGTCTTCTTGATATGAGTCGTTGATTTGAATACGCTTGTAAATTATATCCTCTCGTTCGCTGAAGAAGTTTGGGCACACAGGAGTCAGGTTAAGAATAAACTTGATCGCCAGTCTGTCAATCAAGTCTTCGTCAGCCGCTCCCTCTTCGCTGCCAAGGAATAGGAAGGGAAGGATGGAACTGGCAGGAGGGCCGCGAGGCCGGGTTGGACACAGATCTGGTGCGCTTAGCTCAGATATTCCGCAATTGCCCACGGGGTGGCAAATTCGTGGCGACGCATGCTCGCAGAGATTGTCGTACGTCTTACAGAACTCCCTCAGCCCTCCTGTTAATAACAAAACCGTACAACGTTTAAAACGGGGATTATGTTAGATTCAATCAATGCGTGCCCAGGACCCCCTTTAAATGAGCCCCGGGAATTCCAACATTGGAAACAAGGAGATCCACTGGACTAGAGAGGCATACTGCACATTTGGCGGGAAACAAAACACGAAAATAACAATGGAATTTTACTTATTCAATCCATTTATCTCTTCGTGCCAAGCGCAAAATAAGTATCTTCCACTATCTCTATGTTTGAACAGCAAAAGGACGCCCTTATTAACGTCAAGTGCATGCGAATTTCTTGGCGCAAACTAACAAACAGCGGTGTGGGAGCTACAAACTTGTTTATCTGCAGCAGTAA
This sequence comes from Nematostella vectensis, assembly GCF_932526225.1. Taxonomy (NCBI): domain Eukaryota; kingdom Metazoa; phylum Cnidaria; class Anthozoa; order Actiniaria; family Edwardsiidae; genus Nematostella; species Nematostella vectensis. The sequence goes on from NC_064035.1 coordinate 20,015,363, forward strand.
TACATTAGCCTGGAAAGGTACTTTGCAAGCAAACATTATGTTTTTCAATACAACAACGTATACTAAGATCAGCTACTACGATCTATTGTACGCTATATAACTCCCTTGACTTAACCAAACTTAAGCCTTGTATGAAGCTCTCTTTTGCAAAAAAAAATCGAGCTTGCACTTGCTGTTGATACCATTCAAGCAACACCACCCGTAACCAACTCAAAACTGTAGCAGGGAACAATTAGGAGTACCTGCGCTCAGAATTCCGCCATGACAAAGCGTCCGTGCAAAATGCAAGCGAAAAACATCAAAATGAAGTTCCATAAATTGTTCCTCAGGACTTTTTCCTTGGCTGTTTTACACGCAGTATTTAACCTAACAGTTGACGGGCCATTGCCCATGAGATCATAAGCAAAACAACACAACTATTACTTAATCATGACTTCAAAAATTACACACAAGGAATAATGAGTTAACTAATTATTTTCCAAGGATCAGTGGATATTACTATACCACCTGTTGATCCAAGTATCTTTTCAATTAGCTTGGAATAGCTGATGAATGCCAGCCAAAACCTTGTTAGTTCAGCTCTTTTTTTTCAGAAATGAAATCCGTCAATAAAAAACCTTCAGTTTATGCTGATAAAGAAACGTTAAACTGCACTTAGCCCTACTTTAGGTTATTCATACAACACAGATGTCGCGAGCTCCAGGAAAAATGATAATATGACTGTGGGCTAGCCCAAAGTCAAACCATTCCTTTATTTTAATATATATTTTATATTGCAGATTAAGGACCTATAATTGTAGAGGGACAAAAACCTTATTTTTCAAGTAGAAGGTGGAAGTAAAAAGTACAAATTATTTGACAATTAAACAAAGGAAGGAGCCGATTATGGGCGTTGTTGTCAGTAATAGTTGACACAAGCTCGAAGGCTTCAATTAAAACAAACAAAAAGTAACCAAGACAAAGTGGCAAGAAGAGAACAGGACTTTTGCAAACAAATTTCGACCTTAAAGTGAACCAAAGTAATCTTTAAGTTTCCCTAAGAGCTGCTCCGTGAACCGTGGCTCTAAGACTGATGATCCCTTTAAGATCGCTGCACAAAAGACTAATTTGCACTCTCGTCAACTAGTTCACTAAAACCTAAACAAATACGGATTCCGTGTCACTTTGAAAAAGTAATATCCTGTAGAGAAAAAGTCATATCCTGTAGAGAATAACCCTAAAATGTGTAAGAAGAAAATCTCTCTAAAATATATATAATCTCTTATATCCACGGATTAACCCTGCTAAATTCTCAAAAAATGTGATACTAAAGGTAATTCACTCAATTTGGAGCGAGAACCAGCCCTTTGTAAAGCCAAAACCGGTGCATGGCTCTCTATTCGGCAAGGCAGTCACCAAATAAGGAAAAGCAAATGTTTTGAAGACTGTCCGATACTAGCTTCCATGATTCCTATTTAGTATTTCCATTGCAATGATTGATACCAGCACGAAAGCATCTCGCAAGAGCAGACCTTGTGGAATATTCTGTAGCAAAGGTATAGTTACCGATGTTAGGAGCGAGAGGTAAAGTCAGAGGGAGTAGGACCCGGCACGGCATCACTCCTTGTTCAACCTCCTGCGTGCTTCAGTGGTGCTTGTGTAGCTGGGCCACAGTTTGAACTGAACCTCGTCAAGTGCAGGCAACGCTTTCATGCCACAGCTGAGCTCTGTGGTAATCATGTTGCAGCCCACTGGGCGAGACAACCTCAACATGACGCTTCCACGGCCGACAAATACTCTCGCAAAATACGAAGACTTTTCTGGTCAATTATTGCTGCTTTTTTTTAACTACTCATTAAACAACCTACTCATTGCGTTTTTGAACATGAGGTTAGTGTTTCTTTAACTCGAAAGGTGTTACTTGTTAAACAAAGAACCAACTATTAAAGCCTTTTTGTTATCGTGATTAAACAAATTATTTTGGCATGAATGATTCATCACCCTCTTGACATTAGCTATTTTACATGCATTCCTATGTTCCCCAATTTAATTCTTTTTTAAAAGAAAGGACTTTTGCATGCAAAAACTTTTTGTTTAAAAAAATGCCGAAAAAAAGAGTCGAAAAAAAATTACAAACAAATGAAAAGTCCTCCGAATACTTCAAGCAGAGCTTAGGACCGCCCGAACAGTGAATGGTGTCATATGGCAATGAGTACCAAACGAACCAAGGAATTGATTACCTAGGTTCATTGATGTCTGGGTTTAAGGGACGGAAAAAGGCCCTGTAGGCCAAGTATTTCAAATTTGCAATATGAACCAAGAGTTTTGTAATAATGAAATTTGGCGGTTTAAAAAAATGGACAATGGACATCGATTTTTCATAAATTATTCTTTAAACGCTGCCAGTTAAGCTGTCCAAACTATTTCCAAGCGTCTCTAGTAGATTCAACTATCTTAAAAAGCCGATGGTATTAAGTGTTTGATAAGCTAGAATAAGGGTAACTTTGTATAGATGCCAAGATATCAAGAGACATAAATTATGTTGAGTATGTGCTTATTAACAAATCTTTGGTGCTCGGCCATCTGTTTTGACATACAATGATGATGTCACTGCGTACTGTTAACAAAAAAAAACGAAGGGGAAATGGGTGGCGCAAAATAGTTTTAACCATTAAAATATGCCAAGGATTATTGTCTCCTATTACTAGATCATCTTCAATGGAATGCCCTGCTTTCGCAATGCACAAATGTTCTTATAAAACCATCAAATGTTAGGGGTTTGGGCCTGTTTTAACAGAGGTGAGAGAGCCTATTTTCTGATGCACTATGGCACCTGTGATCCTACAAGTCACACCCATTACCCCCAAGTGGGTAGGTACATAAATACATAGATTGCCAGTCAGACCCATGTTTCTATGGCATGCATAATTTTGTTGTAAAGGCTTCTTCTGATAACCACAGTTATGAAATATGTGCCTCCCCAATCAAATATGGTAACCTACTATTCCTAGCCTTCACACACATCTGACCACTTAAGTAGGGGTGGTAAACACTGATTGATGCATTTCATGAATATGTATTAAGTGTGTTGGTATAACTGAGAAAACAGCTACAATGAGTGTAACTGGGGAGGGGAGGCAAGGGCTAGTTATTACTAGTCTATGATACTGTAGTTATCATTATATCTCCTCATATCTATACCCTTGGCAAACTTTTTTTGTTATGATGGGCAGCTCAGCATAACCAACCACGAGCTTAGGCACTCTGCAGTATCCCCAGGGCATCCCTTCCAACGAGAGCACTACGAAATACCAAGCCTTACTTATTGATAAAATGATACTTGGTGCCAATTATCAATAATATCAATTTATGTATTGATGATAACAAGTTGTACACCTTGAAATATGAGTTATTGTATGCTGATATCAATCGATAACTAAATGAAAATATAGGATAGTACCTTTTTAATCTTCCCATGATCTATGTTTGTATACCATGTTTGGATGCTATTACTTTGAAAAACAGTTTACACTTACTGATTCATCATTAAAGGTACTTGTACCTATTATCGGCCACCTGAAAATAATGTCAAATATTTCGTAAACTATAGAGAACAAGCCAAAAATGACATATCAATTCGAAGAAACAATGCCTGTGAAACATGTTTTCCAAATATTTTTCAACAGTTTATCATTTTGCTTAGCTAGGACAATTTATTCTTACACACCGTAAAATACTGCACAAAAAATTGTCTTTGAGTTGAAAACGCGAGGATGTAAAGAAGCCGTAAAAATCTCCAACATTTACTAATAGCGATGAAAATCGCTCTGCAAATCCGCCACTCTGTTGTTGATGACTCAGGGTGCTTTCAGGCCTTTGTTTCAGCCATGGTTTCATGTGATCTTTCATTGTTTGGGCCTCGGTCGCATGTCCTATTATCAGCCACTTGAACGATTCAAAACAAATTTGACCGATTAGAGCGATTGGGAGTTTTGCCATGCGCATGTGATATCATTTTTCAATTGCTTAGTACACTTTTACAAACTTGTATTTTTTAACAAATTTTATCTTAATTGTAGACATCAAGGTAATTTAATCTAGGCCAAATTATAATGACAAATAGTCAAACATTTATTGTTATGAATACTGAAAGCTGAATGTTTTTTTGTTTACGAGATAATTTAGCGTAAGCCTAAATGGCAGATAATAGGTACAAGTACCTTAATTCAGGATGAAAAACAACAAAATTCTGTTAATGTGGTAAAGTTTTACTTGGGTATAGTTATGTTTTCAACAGGGGTTGAAGGGTAGAAATCACAGATCATGGACCAAATTTTCTTACTTTCATGGATCACAGAGTTAACAATTGCTGTGAGTGCAATAACGGATCCCGGGTACCCCCCCCCCCCCCCCCCCCTGGGAGCATAGATGCGGTATAGTTTGACGTGGTGGCGCGCACACACACTAACGGGAATGGTTATACATTATCTCATAGCAACTTTAATGAGGATCTATAAAATTATAAAACATCATAAAAATCATAAAAATATAGAAAAAGGATGGTAAATAAGACGAATATTAAAAAACAAATCTAGCAAAATATTTGCCCACAAAAACTCTACATCTGTTCCACGAAGCGTATGTTTACAAATGGTGCATTACACATTTAGACCTTTATAAAAGCAGAATTATCCTAAAATATGCAGATAATATGAAGCCTCTTACCTTTAAGAAAAAACACGTCTTTTCCTTCTTTGAATAACGCTTGCATAACAAGAAGAACGGCCGCCCGGCAAGGGGAGAACTCCTCGCCTCGCGTCACATCATCGTAAACAATGAAAGAAGTCCGTGACTTGCAGCCCGAGACATACTTTTCTTTTCCTTCCTTAGACGTAATCAAATCCTTAAGTTTTGTTTTCCCTTGCTGGAGTCTCTTTCTTCCAATAGAAGAGCAGTTGACGTGAATAGCGCCTTTAATATGGCAGTAATTGTAGGCTAAAAGTGGTCTGCAGTCGATAAGTACAATGCTCTCTTCATCTTTCAGCAAAAGCTGTTCCACATCGCATGGCGAAACACTCGGCCATTTCGAATGATTCATACCAAACTTGACTTTCGAATCCAAATTCGAAGGAGTTGTTTCAAACAGAATGGCAGGCATCAGAGTGAAAAGACTTCTTCAGGTTCGAAAATTGTAAAATACAAAACAGTCAAAGCCAATACTGCTATTCGATGTGTTCTCACTGCTCGTTCTTGGCTGGTTGATCGCGTGAAGATTATCCGCCAACTTTTGATGAAAACCTAGACAGATGCTCAAATGTTTTTCGAACACATTACAAACAATAAGTTAATATTATTCTATCTCTATGCTTGAGGCTAAAAAGGCAGCAATGTTTTAGTTGAGACGTTCTAGATCATCGAATTTATTATTTTTTTATCGACTGAGCAAACTGGCTATGAGCAGGAATTTTCATAACATATGATGTCACTGTTAGCCAATCAGGTCACGCAATTGAGCGATAGAAATAGAAACAGTGCATTCGGTAAGTATTCGTTTCTACGACACACTATGACGAAGTACTGCCGATTGCCTCCGTAACCTGGAAGGTCCATGTGATTGACGCAATTACGAGCACAAAGGCAACCCTGGAAGATTCTAGATGCAAAATCAGAAGTAGAGTAACAATGGCTTCCTGAAAGAAGAAAAAAAAAATAAGTGGATCAAGATAATACGTTTCTGATAGTGAAGAATGTTGTATACTCCTTACGAAGTAGAACAAAATGTTTTTTGCTGTTGTTTTTGTTTGTTCGTTTTTTGTGTAAATAGCTTCGATGCACTTGATATCTGTTTTCATAATGGTCACCTTGTTGAGGCCACAGTTGTAATAACCTGCCACATTTTTTATAACGGCCACATTTGTAATAAGGTAGGCCACATTTGTAATAAACTATCCGATATCTCATGAAAGAAACATCGTATGACATCCAAACTTGGTAGGCGTCATGTAGGTGTCAAGGGGGTGCAACCAGGTGGTCACGTGATATGTGACGTCATCCATGACGTCATTTAAAATAAGAAATATGAACATAAAAGATATGTCATTATACCCACATCGTCAGGCTGTCAAACATGCAATATGTCATGCTTATAGGCAGTGCCTTAAGTTATCTGATAAACAAGAAGAATTTGATTTTTCTAAGAGACATGGAAGACGTAGCGACAGAATCAATCAAAATAACGTCATCGATTATGCAACCTCAAGTCGATAAGGCGAACATCAATCATTTGAACTCAATAATAATAAAACGCCCCCTTATCATGTTATTATAAGAATGATAGCAGGTGATTACAATGATACGAGTGTTCATCTGGCATTACATACGCGCCCATCTACCTATATATTACCTATATATAATATTTTTTTTCTCCCAAGAGATGGGCGCGTGTATATCCAGGTTCCACTGTATCAATACCATCAATTACTCTCAGTTTGGTTGCCCTGATAAGCTCAGTTCTTGAGATATTATTTCCTTTTCTTTTGATGACGTCATCGATGACGTCACATTTCACGTGATCATTTTGTTGACACTGCCTTGACACTAGCGTTGTCATACGATTTTTCCTTCATGAGGTATGGATATTTTTATGACGTCATCGATGACGTCACACATCACGTGACCATCTCGTTGCACCCCCCTTGATACCTACATAGATGACACTAATCATGTTCGGTTGTCATACGTGATTCCTTCATGAGGTATGGATATTTTTGATGACGTCATCGATGACGTCACACATCACGTGACCATCTCGTTGCAACGACTTTAAAACCTACATGACACCTATCAAGTTTGGTTGTCATACGTGCTTCTTTCATGGGATATATTTTTGGTGACGTCATTGATTAAGTCACATATCACGTGACCATCTGGTTGCACCCCCTTGAAGCCCACATGACACCTACCAAGTTTAATTGTCGTACGATGTTTCTTTCATGAGATATCGGATAGTTTATGTAACAAATGAGGCAGATTATTACATATGTGGCCTCAACACACCTTTTTATGTCTTTTTCTCCTATTCTCTGATATTATGCTTACCAGATAGATGAAATGTCCATTTTCCAATTAGCTTTGACGAATTATATACGTACCAGGGAGCTATAAATAGTTATGAACCCGTTCTCCTTGTAGCTCTGCTGCGTGTCTCCGATAAGACCACATAAATTAGTTTCTTGTTGCGATTTCTTCCTCTGGAGCGTTTTTTATTTTACTTTTTATTCTTATTTTATTAGTTCAAATCTCAAGTCTCAAGATTCGAAGCTTTATCATAAAGTAAGACATGGAATCACGACTTCTTGTGAAAAAATTTTTGAAGGTGCACTGGCAGTCGTGCCAAGACGGGACGCTAGTCTATTACCCGTGCAGTAAGATAACCATGAAAGTCAACTGAGGTAAAACGGCTATGCCATGCTGATGACTTCTAATAAGGACGAAACAGCTGTCCGTGGTTAGAAAAGTGTGAATTGGTTCATTTTAGCGGATATCAATAGTAAACTTTACCCTTGGTGATACCAGAATATCGAGCTTCGTTCGTTTACTATGCGCCTCGTATTAAGTAAAGGGTGCATAGTAAAAACAAACGAAGCTTCATACTCTGGTACCAAGGGTATAGTTCACTAGATGCACACAAATAACGATTCTGATTGAAATTTAAATCTTCGAATACAGATAGTTTATCCTACAGCCCGTGGCTTACCAAGTTTTGGGTTTCCTGTGGTAAAATGCTATGGCAACGGGCAAGAAACACAAGAACAAAATGGCGACATTCGCAAGGCTAATGGAGGGACGGCGCGAAGTGATCGACCAAATCTTTCAAAGGCAAAGGTATAAAGGAGTTTAGCTTTTAGATAAGGCATTCGAACGACTAATAAGGTATCAGATGACAGTACTATGCCTATTCTATGGCTAAAATCTCCTTGATTCTGAGAGAAAATCAGTTTCATTTTGTTCGGAGTTCTTCTGTCTTGTTTGTGGGGTTGTTGTTGTCTAAATAGTCTATGGCAATTTTATTTGAGGTGCCTTTTTTAAAATAAAAAGTGAAAGATAGAAGTGATTTACTATATTTTGGATAGAAACAGTGTTTGTTATGATACCTAACGCACCTCAAAAGTCATGTTTCTTTTGTGGTTATATTTTAGTGATGCAGAAAACCGAAGAATACTGGAGTACGATTCTGCTGTTAAGATTCAAAGCTGGTTCAGGGCTACACGAGTACGATCATACATTAGGTGAGTTACGTTACTTTTTTGTCAACCAAAAGGTAATAAAAATACAAGCATTTCCTCTAGGTACCCGTACAGAACACTGAGCACTGCTTTATAATGATAGGTTCCTGAACTATTGTGCGCGAACGATTCAAAGGCATTTCCGGGGATTTAAAGGACGAGAAATCTACCGTCATATAGTCAAGGTAATTTTTATTTGCTCCTTATGGAATTAAGATTGTTCTTTCCATTATGACTGTGCACAGGTAACCCAAGCTCATAGGGGTAGACATACAACAACATATAGGGTAAAAGTAGACCTGGAAATTTGTATGAAATTGTTAATAGATGACGCTGAAACTTACACTGTGCCAAGTTGGTGGTGTTGTTAGTGCCCTGGTGGAGATTTGTACAAAAAAAAATCCTGCGCTAACCCTTCACACTAACAGAGAGGACTTCTCCTCTCTTCTCCACCAGGGCCAGGTTCCTGAAAAGCAATTTAATGCCAACCCAGGGATGAATTTCACTTTTATCAAATCAAATGTATTGATAACCGCATTTATCCCTGGGTCAGTGCTAACCCGCTCTCCAGGGACTGGCCCCAGTTCACTGTATTTCTAACCCCTGATCCCCTATACGCTGGGGTTACCTGTAGTTGATGATAATGAAATTGTATAATAATTATTCTTTCATATTCCAGGAGCATGTGAAGCAGATGAGAATTAATTTCTATAATGCACAAGCAACTAAGGTATGTTGGGTACAAAGGGCACATGTAGAGACATACTACTTGTGTTAGTACTCCTGCTATTACAAAAGCCTGGAAAATTTAAGCTATTTATTAAGTAAACAGATATGTTTTATAACACAGACAGATACTGTATCTTTTATTACACATTCCACACTTTATACACGAAGGAAGGTTCTAAAAAAATAACATGAAATTTTAAAGCCAGGCCACATAGCTAACAAGGGATCATTTTTCATATTAGATAATTGCTTAGTTTGATTGAATATAAAAAAAAAAAAAATTTCAGTTCCTTTCTCTCCTATGCTAACCAGTTCTTTTTCATTTCAACAGATACAAAAAGTTTGGAGAGGTAGGTTATTTTCTAAACACTTTTTTGTAGAAAAGCTCTCCACTCTTTAGATATTTAGGGATTCTGTACGAATGTGACAACTTAAAATCAAATGGCTAAAATATTTTGTTGTAACTCTTTGTTCTTCTCAGGGTATTACACAAGAAAGTACATCCACAATTATTACAGCAGGAAGGCCTTCTTGACCGGCCTTGTTGTCAAGAATGAGATTGTTCGGTGAGAATCCAATGATCATGGCAAAAGAAACCCTGTTTGTAGGGTAGAAGGATTATGTAATTTTATTAGTGTAGTTGTAGATATTGATAGAGGCTAAACTTAAATTACGGTGTACACTAAAAAACGCACACTGTCATTGGATCCATGTGTTATAAGAGAAGATACACCCTTGAAATCAGCATGTGCATGTAAGCATACTCCCAAAAACTAAATTGTAACTTAAGAAAACTTGACTTTTTCTCACTGCCTTCTTTATTTTTGTTCAGGACACACTGTCACATCATCTATTTATCTATTAAAAGACAGGTGCTTACAAAAAACTAGATCAATTTTTAGACATTGCATCTAAATTGTGACATACAATTAATTACTAAAACATGGATCATATATGGAGAGGGGGGGAGTATCCCCCCACCCCACCCTAGATGACAGACTTTTCCAGGGGCGTAGCCAGGGTGGTGGCCCAGGGCCCCCCTTCTAGCAGCCAAAAATTCAGTAAATGCATGAGAAATCATCTAAAATACAGGAGAAAATGCCTTGAAAGGGCCTTTTGGGCCCCCTTCTGTTAAAAATCCTGGCTACGCCCCTGTTTTCCATACATTTTTGTAACTCAGCCATTCTTTTCATGATACTTTTTCACATATGTCCCTACTGCACAGCCAGTGAGAAACAGTATTCCATAGTAAAGACAAACACATTTAGTGCTTAGAATCCAATGAATTCCTCTGGCATGGCCCTTTGGTTTAAAGACAAATGCCACTGTTCAAAAAAGCCACAGCTGGGTAAAAAGAATCCTTTTACGGGTATTTCATGTTAGGGCGGCTACAGGATTTTCACTGCATGTGAATTAAGTTCTTTGTTCCTGAATCTTTTGTTTCCAGGCAACAGCTCCATGAGCTATCAGTGGCTGCTTCACAAGAGAGAGCAAGGAAGGCAAAGGAAGAGCAAAAAGTAAGAATATAGACCATATGAAACCAAGTGATTAACCATCCTAATTAACACATTTAATTATTTGTCCAGGCTGCTCAAGAAATGGAGGCTCGGAAGACACATTATTTGATAAGCACGCACCAGATACCAGGAGTGTACAATTCCCCATACGACAAAAAACATTTCTCAAAAGAGCATGCGCTTCTAGCTGTTCGTGCTCCCAGCCCCAAGACTCGTGCAGCGATTAGCGCTCGACTTAGAACAGGACGAACTGGGACCCTAGATGTCAGAGGTAGCGCGAAAGCTGCCGAAAAGGACATGAAGTATGAAGTGCTTCCTCCCATTACAACGAAGATGCAGGTAATTAAGGATATCAGATGCTACACATTGTGTCTAAGAAAAACAATAATCTTGTAAATGATGCAAAATTTGAGATCATTGGTAGAGAAGATGGCGCAAAATTTGACTTTTTGTATGAAATTGTAAATTCAAATAATTATAGCTCTAAGCAATAGTGGCAAAAACGCCAATATTTCAGTTCATTAAGAACTTCATTATCTGCACTACATGTTTCTGTGCTTTATTCTTTACAATCTGCCTCCAAAACCTACTGAGCATGCATGTTTTGTTTTGGTGTGTAAATTAGTGGGGAATGCTAATTAGGCTCCAGGAACAGCAGGATGTGACACACATTGGGCTTCAGTAGTGAAAGGGTTAATCTCTGAAAGGCCAGAAAGCATAGCTGTCAACTCACCCGCATTTGGCGGGTGTCACAAGTTTTTGGACCTATCTTTTTGCATATTTACTGTATTTCACCTGATTTCACAAGATTTCTGTCCAAGTTGGGTTGACAGCTATGAGAGTGATTTATAAGAACTTTAAATATTTTCCTGACTTAAGAAATGAATGCTGATGTTTTCTGTTGTATTAGGGACCATTCCGTGAACCTCAAGAAGTATGGAAACAGCGTCACAAGAAACTCAACCCAACTTTACGTGTTGATACATCATACACGTCCGCTGAGCAAGCAAGGTACTTGGGCATCCTGGCTTTTAATCTTACACAAAGCTTTCTGCTTTAGTGCCAGGAGGGAGAGGGGAGGGGGGGGGGGTAAAAAGAACCACCAAAATAAAAGAAATTTGAGAAACTTGGAAATATGCAGGAGAAAATGGTTCACAAGATGTCTAAGGTGGAAAAAAAAGAAACATTCTTTACTGGTGCCAGGGCATAAAATGAATTACACACCCATTTTATTTTAAGGGTGAGTTTTAAAGTCCTTAAAAACTTTCACTTATATCAATCTAGCCAAAAACAAAGCATAGATAAACTTTCAAATTCTGAAAAGGGAATTAAATTTGGTTGAAATTTCAATTTTCTACAGATCTTTGAAAATTTTCCTGGCCGCGCGAAAGGAGATTGAATCGCATGAATAATTCCAAGTTTTGGTGGGAAAATCTGAAACAACGTATTTTCCTTAAATCCGTTAAAATTTTGAGACGGCAATACCACAAAATATTGGCGAAGTGTTTTCTATTGCAATGCTACCCATAATAAAGCGAAGAATAATTTAAATGTCGAGAATTTTGTGTGCGAAAAAAGAAAATATCGTTTTATTGTAGGTTTCAAAAACAGTGCGCGCTCGTAAAAATATTGTCATTCTTGATTGCGAATGAAGCGTGCGTGCACAATGCACAAAACAATTCAAAGACTAAAAAATATCTGCTAAATTTTGCAGATTTGTTTTCTGAAGTTTAATAATTATTTGACTACCAGGTTGAGATATAAAGATGATGGTAAAAGTTGTAACCACACAACGTTCTTCAGCAATAACTAAGAAGACATGAAGACGGGAACCAGTTTAGCACACGCATATGTTTTCTCATGTAATTTGGTTGACATCTCGATCTACGTCACAAATGACTGGACCGGGCCTTTCAGTTCACAGTCTTTTTTCTGAAGGTTGACCAAAAATACCTCAATATTTCAGATTTGAGTTATTCGCGCGAACGCGTATATTATATATTATTATACGAACCACATACCATTTGGAAAATGAAAATATAAAGAATTGACAAAGTCTTTCAACTTTGAAAGGTTATATGGACTTTAAGCATGTCTTTAAATTTTGAAACCTGGGGGTGCAGGTCATTTTTTACCAGCAAAATATTGTTTTTGGTGTGAAAGACAATAATTTTGTGCTCTTTATTCTTACAATATGTTTGCCTTTTTAGGGCTGAGATGAAGGCTGAAGAGTGGGTCACACGAGTTATTGATGATAAGTAAGTCTGAAAATAAATACAATTTAATATTATTACTATTCTATTATTATTACTACAATGCAGGCTAATTTCTCCAGGGGGGGGGGGAATTTTCTGATAAAAATCTGACCATCCCCAAAAGAACAAAAAGATATTTTTGCCATTGCAGTACCTCCACTGTATGTTTATTATCAGATTTGGCAGTGAAAAAGTTTTTATTTTTCACATACCAGAGTGATCTAGAATGCCTTTTATCTAATTTGCTAGTTGTTGGGGTGTGAACGCACCCCTTGCCGTACAGGCCTGTTATGTATCTTGGACGCGGTTGCCTCGGTTTTTCCGCGGAAAATGTTGCAATAGTTTTAGTCATCACTATAGTTATATTATAAGAAACTTTTTTGTGTGTAGATCTGGGCTAGACTGTTACCCATACATACTTCAGAAGAGTGGATCCCTTGGTCTTAGTGCCATTAATTTGTTTTCTAGCAATCAGATTATACTATGTTCAATTATAGAAACAAACACCCAGGCTGACTTGAATTCCTGTGCTACCTTTCTTAGGAAAGGGAATGATACAGTCATGCAGTCAGTCTCATTGTAGGAAATCATACTAAAGAGAAGTTTTTTTTTTCAGGTTTGTTCCCTTCACTCATCGGACAAGGGAATATGAGCCACTCCTACACAGCACCTCAGCTTTTGGGAGGTGAGTCTAAATCTTTTTCACTAATGATAGAATATCGGTCTATCATTATCAAGGCATATCTGACAGGAAGGAGGGAGGGAGGGCAAAGCAAGAAAATCGTAAGAAGATAAAGGCAACTTGAAAGTGGAAATGGTGGTGCCCCATCCCCTGTTGTGGCCCTCAGTATGTTTTTCTATATTTCATTCATATTTCATCTCATATTTCATTTAAGCTTACCATATGGAACAAAGTACTTCAGAGAAAGTGATCCTGGAAGACATATAACATCCAAGGTAAGACTTGACAAAGACCTCTTAATTACAGAACCCATACATCATGTCTCATGTCTTTTTTTTTACTTTGCAGAGATTTGAAACTGTGACATCGCCTATCCCAATATTTGAACAGTATGGGAAAACATACTAACTACTGTATGTGGAAAAGAATTGTATAGAGAATGTAAATAGACATGCAGTGTATTATAGATTGTAAGGTGATGTCCATGTTGGTATAATGCCTTCAGTTTCAATAAAGCTGGTCTTCTATCTATTTAAAAAGTTCCCATTTCTAAAAAGGGTGGGATGCAGGGCTCTATTTTGAAAATGCTGTCTGTGCTTTTTTAGCAAAATTTGAATTGCTGGTTTTATTCAAGAGAGTGGTACACAATAATTCAGTGGTAAAGCCTTCGCTGCATGAGGACCAGAGTTCAAACCCAGCTCAGGCCAGCTTAGATTTTTTTAAAGGTGTAAAACCTGGCCGTCTACATTGAGGATTGCGAATCTCTTGTCGCAATACAAATTCTCAACATTTTTTCATTTTTTTTCACCCCATAGTACAGAAACCAACATTAAAGCACCAGAGAGAACATGTCCAACTATATATAATTGACAAGCATCTTTTCATTATTATTAGAGAAAAAATATATATAAATCACACTATAAATCACATTATTCATGAATGAATTATCAAGATTTATTCAATTCAGATCCAACAGAGTCGTTGTAATAAAGATGACAGAGATACATTAGGCAGCTGTGCTGCTGAAACATAACTTACTATGTGCATAATTTATACAATTCAAATGAATGAAGATCTTCAATAGAAGAAATGCAGTAATCCCTTTCAACAAAGAGATCAATGCTGGTAATCCATGGCATACCTACTGCCGGTGATCCATGGCATACCTACTGCCGGTGATCCATGTCACGTGACCACTGCTGTCACATGACCACTGCGGTGATCCCTGTCACATGATCACTGCCGGTGATTCATGTCACATGACTACTGCCGGTGATCCATGTCACATGACCACTGCGGTGATCCCTGTCACATGACCACTGCCGGTGATTCATGTCACATGACTAATGCCGGTGATCCATGTTACATGACCACTGCCGGTGATCCGTCACATGACCAATGCTGGTGATTCATGTCACATGACCACTGCCGGTTATTCATGTCACATGACCACTGCCGGTGATCCATGTCACATGACCACTGCCGGTGATCCATGTCACATGACCACTGCCGGTGATCCATGTCACATGACTACTGTTGATATTTCTGGTTCCATGTTACCAGAAGGTGAGAACTCTCCAGGAAAGAACTTTTCTTGTTTGTCACTCTCGGGGGTATCTGGGCACTC
Source organism: Nematostella vectensis (assembly GCF_932526225.1). Lineage (NCBI taxonomy): Eukaryota > Metazoa > Cnidaria > Anthozoa > Actiniaria > Edwardsiidae > Nematostella > Nematostella vectensis. The sequence continues at coordinate 20,030,437 of NC_064035.1, forward strand.
AAAAGTGTCCACCATAGTTGGAATAGTACCATTCGCTTCATACTTGGATAAGCTAAGGTCCTGCCTGGGTTCCACCCCAATCCTATCAATGAGAGACTCGTTTGTATGTAAATGCTTATGTGATAGTAGATGCGGGTCAAGTGTATTTTTAAGGTGAATGTTTTCTTCACATGATGTACTGTTTGGGCCTTCTGATGCATTACTATGATTCCTTGGTACCGCATTTTTTACGTCACGTGAAGGACTGTGCTGATCACGTAAGGTAGCTTTACGCTCACGTGCTGTTCGTTTCTTTTCACGTGACTTTGTAAACGTATCACGCGCTGAATTCTTAGATATTTGTGCCATCAAGCGCGTGTTTCCAGAATTCGTCAAAGATGTCCTGGGTATTTTCGAATCCGGATCGTTGTCGTTGTCAATGGCCATGAATACATATTGAAGGTCGATAAAGGACTATAAGACAAAACATTGCTGATTAGAATACTGGAATTGTAAAAAATATACCGTTTTGCCTCACTAACTAGGAGGATTTGACATTTGCTCTATACAGGGCCGTAACAGGGGGTGGGGCACTGGGGGCATGTGCCCCCCTCCCATACCTCGAGGCCTACCACAGCTTTGATATATCAGGGGTGAATGACACGATATCTAGATCGAGTGGTAAAATACCTTAGAGTGTAGTCCGTAAATTCCCGCCACTTCTTTCATTGATAAGTGATCGCTCAATATCTCATCGCTTCGTACAATCTCGGCCTGCAATAAATTACAAATAAAAGAAACTTCCATATAATAAACAAGTATAAATAACACAGATCTCTGACACTGCATCGGGCGTGTGAATTCGCAAAGGAAAGTTATCTCTGTGGGTACGGCGAATCAAGCGAGTGTACATTTCTTGTTTAAAAGCCCTAAAAAGCCGAAAAGCGTATTTTGTTAACCATTACAGTAAAATACACAGTAACAAACTCGTAGGGCTTGGTACCACGCCACTGCCTTGTCGCCGATGATCTGTTGCTGTTGATTTAGAGCCTCACCTTGCCGGTATTTGAAAATTCAGCTCAAAAGGCCTTGTTGTTTGACTCACCTCGTGCGAGGGCGGGATGCTGAATTTCATGAGGAAGAATTTTTTTAGGACGCCAATCGTCATTGTAGATGAACATCTGAGGTACCGCGTTGGAAACACCTGAGTCACAATAAGTGCATTTTAAAGCGTGAAGCCAAGCCATTGCCGTTGTTGCCAATGTGCATTTTACAGCCATTAGCATAATAAAACTAATACTGATGTATTTATTCATCATAATCGATTTTGTTGGTGGTGGTTGTGTTGCTTTTGCAAACTATTGCTACAATTTCTACAACTACTTCAGAAGCCCTAAAATACCATTTATAAAAGAAAAGCCTATTTTTTCTCGGATACCCCCTAAAAATACCTGAGGCCTGATTTTGACCCCTAAAAAATACGACGAGCATCCCTACCAGGTAGACATGGGAAGATAGATAGCTAGATGTTGTTATTTCTGTTTTGTTTTTGTAGATGCTGTTGGCCATAAAGCAAAAAGAAAAAAAAGAGACAAAACAACTGAGAGAGCACTCCTCGTCTCATTCTTAGTACGACACTCGACAATCGACACTCGACTCTCGACTCTTACCGGCTGATCTCGCCAGTTCCGCCTTGCTCTGAAATCACAGAAAGTAACACATTACCGTACGTCTTTAGGTCTAAAGGTGTCAAGGACATGGTTCCCCTTACCCATAATACTCCAGTGTTAGGCACACGGGGTCTTCGATCACGTCGTCTTCATGCTTCTTGTTATTACTATCGCCTTTTACTTCGTCTTTTGGCTCGACACGTGCTTTTCCAAAGAAAACAAACTATTAAAAAGTAGCGCTAGAGCGTAATATATGGGGCGCTGACCTTCCAACCTTTCCCATATACAGGCGACGCGTACCCAGGGATTGCTGAGGGGGGTTCTTAGTGATAGGTATTATATGGATAAAGGATAATTTTTGGCGGTCCCTCAATAAGAAATCACTCACTTTTTTTTGCTACCAGGAGGGTTTGTTGGAGTGAGGAGGCTCGCCCTGTCTACGCGCCTGATCCATTCTATGTAATTTCTCCTTCCTACATATCGTGATTTTATTTCAAATCAAACATTCTCGCTTATTATCCCCCTCCGCCGTAAGACGCTGCAAAGTCAATGCAATATAAAGTATACGGTTTACTTACTTGGGTCATTTTCTTGTAATTTTGTTTTGAATTCCTCGCGGTAATTTAGCTCTCCTATAAAAGAAATGATATAGTAAGCTGGAGGGTAAGACACAAGGGTTGGCACTCAATGACCGTCTCAAATATGGACGTTATCAAGCCATGGCATGCTCACTTACGTTGATAGAGGCCAGGGACAAGCTTGTACACAATATCCTGCAAAACACAGTCAGGCCTAGAGAACAAACCAAACGTGTTATTGAATTTCATGTCCATCCCGAAAAGCTTCAGTTTTGTTTAGTTATAACGTGTAAGATACCGTAATATGCACAAGGGGGAAGGGGTTTCCGGGGGCCGTAATTAGACCCAAATTCCTCGGTGATTTGTAAAGAACAGAGATATTGAGACCGTGATTCGTGAAATCGATCGTGTTCGTGAACAGTGAATTGAAGAATTTATCTATCATGATTCCAAACCATGACATTTGGTCTTGCTTTATTTGATAAGTTCGTACCCATTTTAAAAATGGACTCCATGATTTTTGAAATTGTGAAAAATTGGTCCATGATCCGTGATTGTTACCTCCTGCTGTTAATTCAAAGGGTATATTTATTCACTATCTGTTACCTGATGTTCAGAAAGGGCCTCGTCTTGTGTACTTCCGTGTCGCATACAGGGCAGTGATAGCTCGCCTGTAGCCAGCTGACGATGCAGCTACGACAAACTGCCGGACAAAAAAAGACGAATTAGGATACGTAACCACGCAACGATCGGACCCCTATCGAGCTCAAATTCGTTGCCCCTACGATACTTTTGTATCCCTTCGTGACAGATCGGGCTAAGCTCGTTAAGTCTTCGATACTTTTGTATCCCTTCGTGATCTTTCGGAATAAACTCGTTGCCCCTTCGATACTTTTGTATCCCTTTGTGATCTTTCGGAATAAACTCGTTGCCCCTTCGATACTTTTGTAGTCCCTTCGTGATCTATCTGGATAAGCTCGTTAACCCATCGATACTTTTCTTTTCCTTCGTGACCTATCGTTTCTCATCGATTTTCTTTTTTGTGGCCGGTTCTTCCCCCTGTTTGAGCCAAATTAACTTACAAGAGTGAAGGCACTCGACTATAGTGGTCGCGTCCACCAAATATCCCCCGCAAAGCACGCATATGATGTGCGGGTTGAGGTCCTTTAATGCCATCCTACGCAGCATCTTTCTGCCGGCTAGAAGTAGAAATCGAAAAAAAGACATTCATGAAAGTAATAATGATATTTTTCTATTATCGTTTAAAAGATTATTGTGAAACAACGGACATAGTTAACAAAAATTCACATTTATATCGAAAGCAGACATCCGACTATTCGTTATGAAAAAATACTTTGTCTTCTTCATTGCGCCAGGGTCTTTTAATCTTTCTACGTTTACATAATCTGGAACAGGTAAAAAAATGTACTTAACTTATGTCTTTAATGTTTATGTTTTTAACGAAATGGAACAACAAGTTTTGCGTTTTCTGCTGCTGTTTGTTGTAGATAGAATTGAGTAAAACTGGCCGTCCACTATACGTGTGATAAAGAGAAAAAACAATAAGCCCCTTTAAAATAGTTCACAAGCTTCATGTATCGTGAAGCAAAAACCTTGATAAGAACATGTTCGTTGTTTTACTGCCTATCGTTAAGAGCTGTTTCCCTTGTCGTAATAGTTTAAGTTACGTAGTTGCGTTCCTTGTGTTGGTTCCTAAAAAACTATATACGGTTTTTAACGATTAAGTGATTTAAATAGTTCCCCAAGGGATAGACGTCGATTTTTTATTTTAGCGACAGTTTTCTTCACACGGGAGGGAATTTTGCTTCAAATAAACACCATGTTCCCAATGTCCACGACCTTTCTACTGTCAGGAAACAAAATGTGGTGAAAATTATTACTCGGGAGTTTCTGTTGAAAGCTACTTACTGGTCACAATCTGAAGTAGAACACTTTACCATTCCCTATACTGTGATATGAAAACAAAGATCTAATTTAGTCCGGGGTTGTTGTCCGACTATTCCAGAAAATATATCAACTGAAAAGCGAGGCCGGTCTACATTTGGTTGACTAATGGTCGAGGCTACTTTGCAAAACTAGCCTCAAATTCCTGTCGAAAATCAAGTTTTGTTGAACGAATTATATTCTATGTGATAACCTACACTAAAAGCCTGTTTTGATAAGACTGATCCCCAAACAAAATCGAGTTTCACTTTAAAAGTATTTGACTACATCGCACATGTAATGTGTACTACAACTCTGACAAATGATACAAAACAAAAATTCACGCACCGAGCCTAAGTGAAGTCAATATTCAAGCGATGAAATTAACTCAAAATCACTTACTTATCCACATAATAACTATAATATAAGCAAGTTAACCTATTCTACTAACGAGATGGCAAGCATGGAGACGAAATCTGAAGTGCTAGTGTGAAAACCTACCGTTTTCTAGGAGCAAATCTTGACGAATTTTAAAACCACGGATTGATTGAGCCACACGTTGCTATTGATTGGAGAGGTCACGTGATACTTCCGTACCAGTCTCCTTGATGTTTAGGTATATTGGCAATACGAAACCATTTGCCTTTAAAGACGATTCCTTTTTAAAGCAGTAATATCTATCTCATAATCATAATGAAATACTAATGGTACTAATTATTGGCGTCGGAGGGGTAAAGATCTTAAGTTCTCGAATTGTTAGACTCTCATAAAAGAAGCCCGAATAAAAAGTCCAAATTGGTTAGTTTATTCTTAATAAACTTGAAAATATTTCAAAGGTATAGATAGGTGCAAGACAAATACATTTTTCAACGTTGTCTTTCAGAGCAGATGAAAGAACTAAACATAAACTAGTCAGGTAAACTGCCTGAACTGTTGTAAATAAATAAGGGCTTTGTTTGAAATCTAGCTCATACTTGCAATGACTAAACTTACTCTCCTTTCAAAATAAATGAATAATGTTTAGCTTTTGACTCTTGTATCAAAATTAAGATAATAATGACCAGTCCTTGCGATTCCGTTCGTTGCGTTTTGTTTTATTTTTATTTCTCTTGTTCCAAAACCCTAAGCGATCAATTTTTTCAACTCTCGAACATCACAGCTTCGCCGAGGTCGCGTAACACTGCCCAGACTAGCACTCATAGATACCAAAAAGACACATTAACCCGCGCCAGAGGATTAAGATTGTTTTTTGTTTTTTTGACCACAACAAATCACGCCGTAAAAAAGAACCGGAGATGTGTTAGTCACGTTTTTGGTGTAGGTATATTCGGAAGTTGCGATGGCTATTTGAAGCCAGAGAGAAACAGTTAGTTGTACTAGGTCTTTTTATTGAATATATTCATTGTTATTCTTTGAGACTTTGACTTTGTTTAGGTTAAATACATGGAAATATTTTAGAATAGACTTGGTCTTACAGCGTCACTGGTTCGAACCCGTGCGAAAGTCGAAGTGAGGAGTATAAATAGAGAAAGGGAGATGATTTCAAATTCTGATTGGAGAGCCTCTGATGGTGGATTTTCTTATAATAAAGAGGTTCATTTGTAAGAAAACCTCAAAATAACCATCCACGATCGAACATTTGTTCCGCCTAGCCTACAATCTATAAAGTAGTCTTAAATCATTCGTTTCTATATTGTAATTTTTGAAAGAGTGACGAGAAATAATAATTTACCTGGTTGTTTTGGGTTGATGCTTATTTGCTAGCATACGTTTTTTTTTTTTTTTTTTGCAGTCATCACATTCGGGATTATGAACTCAATATCATGGACAATGTAAAGATTGCAAAATTTTATCTATTTTTTGTTATCCAACCTACTGAAGTGTTTGATGCAAAACATAAAAACATAGAGCCCTCTCCCTCGCAATTAAAATGCCACATATTTGCTCGTTCTTGGCGTAAAATCCACCTGACTGCTATCTTTACGGCTTATTTTAGATTTGATATCCTTTAGTGGATTTTCGTGTCTTTTTGAAGATTTTTGTTTCTGGTCATTGAGAGAAATCAATCACCATAATTTTCAATGAAAATCACCTGTATTTTGATTCTGTGAACCATATCCTTTTCCTGTTTAAGGAACTAAATATTACTGATAACACTACACTATTTTCCATCAGGCTTTAAACAAAATCCCCAAGGACCACATTCATTACTGCCATTACATCTGGATAAAAGGTCTGGACCTGAATTAAAGGTCAGCTCCTATACATTTCTAATATAAAAGCTGGTCGAGTCCTAATAAATCTAGCTATCTATCACTAAACTACCCTCGTGCCATGGTGTTACTTATAACCAAATATAGTTTTATGGGGAACATCGATGAGAGATCTACGAAGAGACGTAGACAAATATCAAATGTAGGTTGTTTCCCAAGAATGACACTTGTTTTATTCATATATGTATCCTAATTAACATTATGTATCTATTATTTTATTCTTTTTATTCTTTATCATATTGTTGAGCGTCATATTTTTACACCTATTTATCAAGGTGCAGTTCCCCTCATTAATTCGAAGCCGTGATTTGATTGGGTGGTTGAGGTCTAGGCAGACATCTCTTGGTACCATCGTTTAGTCTATCTTGGGGCTGTCGTCATAAGCTTCAAGTAGCGGATCAACCACAGCTTTCATTGTCTTTTTTTGAAGTGTCTTTTGTTCCCCGCCCAGCTGCGGATCGATAAACGCCTCTAACGTGAAGTTTGATCTTGCTGTCGTCTTATCGAACATTCACTGCTTAGACTGGATCCCTCGACAGTCATCTTGGTAGGAGCGGTACATTCGGTTGAAAAGCCCACCTCTGCGCTCCAGTAGCTCAGTTGGCGATCCCGTCTCCACCACCTCCCCCCTGTCTAGCACCACTAGCTGGTCACTGTCCATGATCGTAGAGAGGCGATGCGCAATCGTGATGACTGTGCAGTTACGAAACTCTTCTCTGACCTGAAGTATAAAAAATAACTTATATTAGATAAGGACCTCCAGACGGCTAACAAATGTGTTCGCACTTGGAGTTCAGTTCCAAATAATTTGCAATGGAAATTATTCTACAGCGGCTTAAAGATTTAAAGAGTTTACAGGGCAAACGTCCGCGTCCGAAATTGACTAAGAAAGGTGGAGCTTTCACGTCGTTTTTTGTTGAAAAACGGCTGAAATGAAAACACACACCCACACACATCTTCTATTGAATTCGCAATCCATTTCTTTTGTGTTCTGCCGTCGTCGTCCACGTTGCCGGTCCTAGTTTATAAAGGTTACTATTTTCTTTTTGAGGAACAAAAACACGTCGTGCCCTTTGCTTTTAATGGTCTATTGCCTTACTGTTCTTTTATATATTCTGCGAAATCGTCGGTCGGGAGGGGAGGGGAGGGGGGTATATGATCGCAGTCTGGTACTTAGTACTGGATAACAATATTTGATTACAGTATCTCGGTTGCTTGTTTAAGGCGATGGACATGAATGTGACCAAGTAATGTTAGGGAATGTAAATTGGCGGTCTGATTTTCCCTTTCATGATGTAGACGCACCTTTGCTTGAATGAGCCGGTCGGTCTGGTAATCCACGTTTGCGGTCGCCTCGTCCATGATTATGATAGAACTCTTCTGCAGCAATGCTCGCGCGAGACATATCAATTGACGCTCACCTGCGCTGAAATTACATCCACTCTCGACGACCTGGAAGAAATGGTATTCCATCTTCACCTAATCCACCTTTCCCATTCATTCCAATACACCTCACCCAACTAACCCATCCGCCTTGCTTACTTGAAATCAACTTCACCACACCTCGTCCCATCTTCACCGTATCAACTCCTCATCCCATCCACATTTCACCTCACCCCACCTTATTTAATCATCACCTCAATCTTACCCCATCCTAACATCATCCTCACCTCACCCTAAACTCAACTCACCTGACATAGCTTCACTTCCTTCACTTCCCTCATATCGTATGTCATGTCATGTCATGTCATGTCATATCATATAAGAGCATCCCAACCCCCTCTTCTAGCCCTAACCTTACCTCATAGTACAGCTTTCCAGGAAGACCAGCGACGAGGGCTTTTAAACTGGCGTGCTCTATCGCTTCCCAAAGCTCGTCATCCGTGAACTTTTCAAATGGGTCCAAATTCATCCGCAGGGTTCCGCTGAACAGAACAGGGTCCTGGGATATGACAGATATAGCGGACCTTGCACGCTGCACGTTAATGGAGCCCAAGTCTACGTCATCAACAACTATCGCCCCTGATCCACGTTGAGAAACACAATTAGCGGGACTCTTACCATAAATTATATTTTGGTTTTTTAATCAGATTGTTAATGGGAAGGCTCTTAAGAGGCTGCCATGTCTTCCTTATCCCTTTAGGCCTTTCGACCAGCCTCCTCTTGTAATTAGAGGAGATTTTATCACTTATAAACGTTTTGTTCTCCTGGTTTTCGAGTTTTTTCTACTAAAAAATAAATCCGATCCTAAACTCTGTATTCTGTTGCCTAAAAAGAGTAGTATGGTGGTGGTTTAAAGCGTCTCCTTATGCCTTCGTCCCGTCCTCGCCCTTCCTTCTCGTAATTTTACATCCCAGCTCTAATGACGGTGACTAACAGCATATGACTTTTATAATTTAGTGCAACTAAATCATGTAAAAACACTTAAACCGTAATCACAACAATGCATATTGTCCTTACCCTGCGGCTCCGGCATCCGATAAATGGCTCTCACAAGCGAAGACTTGCCGGCCCCCGTCCTACCGACCACGCCCACCTTCTGTCCGTCCTTGATGTGCACGCTGATCCCCTTGAGCACCTCGTGTCCATCGTCATGGTACTTGAAGGTGACGTCATGCAGCACCATCTCCCCCTCATGGGGCCACCCAGCAGGGGGTAGGGTGGGGTTCCCGTAGCCTGGCTCGGAGGGGAGGTCTGTATAAGCGATGACACGCTCCACGGAGGTCATGTAGTTCTCGACTTCGGAGCATTGGCGCACGCTGACCTGTGAAGTGTCGAATGCCAGTTGTGCCGCGTAGATCAAGGAGAGCGCTGTCACTCCTGGAGACGCAAGCGATAAAAACGATGAATTTTTATCTTTTATGTGAATATTTAGGGAACAGCCGAGGAAGTCTCCATAGAAAATACAGGGTTGATTGTCTTGTCTCTAAAAAATGCGCGCGACACTCCTGTGGGACACACGTTGGGAGGAGGCGATGAGTTATAGAAAAGTAAGAACGGCCCGTTAAACAAGACAGGATTGGTTGTCATTTCTCTAAAAAAAACGTGATGGCTCAGATAGGTCACCTGTACAGGACCCGAAATGATCCCAGGACCCGAAACGATCCCAAGACCCGAAATGATCCCCAAAAGTCCCCCAACTAATCAACAAAAGCCACATCTTGCAACGGTGGTTAAAGGGTTGTTCGAGTGCATTACTCAGTGTGCTTTTTTCATTCCGCCATCTTCTCGGCCAAACCGGCTGCCTAAAATGTGTCGGTAAATATTCGCTTATGTGAACACGGATTTCGTGGTGAAATACACGTTTGGTTGTCAAATAAATATGGATTTTTAGGGATGATGTTTACCGGAAACGAGATTTATATTGTCAGAGTCATGTGTCGGAAATGCAAATGTTTAGAGTGTGATGGAAGGTCAACAGTTTGGTTGTTCTGAGCAAGGCTGTGCTATGTTAATGTTGTATTCCTTTCAGTAGCAATTAAAAGTTGTGTATTTATTTTGGACTCTGTTTATGGGTTTACCGCCGGGGCAAAACCCTTAATTATGCCTTAAGATTTATCACTTTTGATAAGTGATTTCTTCTGCTTTCCCTTTGTCCATTACCGCAATTCCTTGAGGTCGATTTCGGGGACTCCTCGGTATGGTTTCGGGTCCCGGGATCAGTTGGAGAACTTTTGGGGATCATTTCGGGTCTTGGGATCGTTTCGGGTCCTGGGATCATTTCGGGTCCTGTACATACCTGCGCCAGAATGTGTGAGCAGGGCTGAGATCACCACGATCGTCTCGAATATGACGCAAAGCAGGTCCAGCCTGAGTGCTAGCCATCGCACAGTCGCGACGATCAGGAACCACGACTCGTTATGTACATCCTGGTACCTGAGATATGAACAAAATAAATAAGAAAAAAAGAGCATACCATTTTCAGACCATTAACTTTTATACATTAATGGGCTGCTATGGCAGAAATGAAATATCTTCTCCAAACCTCGTGAGTGACAAATACCCCCCCCCCCCATCCCTCTTGCGATACCCCTCTACCCCGCTTCTTACTTATAAAATCGCTTAATGAAGGCTTTCTCCATACGATGACATCTAGTGGTGACCAAGCCTTCAAGGGTGTCCGCGAGGTGCGCAAAGACTGGACTCCGGTTGATGGCTTCTAGCCTTTTGATCTCCCGAGACGTCTTTAGGTAGAATTTACCTGAACCGGAAAAACAAAAGCAAACAAACAAACCTCAATGCCATTCAAACGTTTAAATACAAACCAAACCGTTAATATGTACTAAAATAAAATGATATGCTGCAGAAAGTCAAGATGAAGGGGCTTACAGCGTGCTGACTCAGCTAGCGTGCTGACTTAATGACTGACGTCTAGCGTGTTGACATAATGACTGACGTCTAGCGTGTTGACATAATGACTGACGTCTAGCGTGTTGACATAATGACTGACGTCTAGCGTGTTGACATAATGACTGACGTCTAGCGTGTTGACTTAATGACTGACGTCTAGCGTGTTGACTTAATGACTGACGTCTAGTGTGCTGACTTAATGACTGACGTCTAGCCTGTTGACTTAATGACTGACGTCTAGCGTGTTGACTTAATGACTGGCGTCTAGCGTGTTGACATAATGACTGACGTCTAGCGTTTTGACATAATGACTGACGTCTAGCGTGTTGACTTAATGACTGATGTCTAGCGTGTTGACATAATGACTGACGTCAAGCGTGTTGACCTAATGACTGACGTCTAGCGTATTGACTTAATGACTGATGTCTAGCGTGTTGACATAATGACTGACGTCTAGCGTTTTGACATAATGACTGACGTCTAGCGTGTTGACATAATGACTGACGTCTAGCGTGTTGACTTAATGACTGACATCAAGCATGTTGACTTAATGACTGACGTCTAGCGTGTTGACTTAATGACTGGCGTCTAGCATGTTGACTTAATGTCTGGCGTCTAGTGTGCTGACTTAATGACTGACGTCTAGCCTGTTGACTTAATGACTGACGTCTAGCGTGTTGACTTAATGACTGGCGTCTAGCGTGTTGACATAATGACTGACGTCTAGCGTTTTGACATAATGACTGACGTCTAGCGTGTTGACTTAATGACTGATGTCTAGCGTGTTGACATAATGACTGACGTCAAGCGTGTTGACCTAATGACTGACGTCAAGCGTGTTGACTTAATGACTGATGTCTAGCGTGTTGACATAATGACTGACGTCTAGCGTTTTGACATAATGACTGACGTCTAGCGTGTTGACTTAATGACTGACATCAAGCGTGTTGACTTAATGACTGACGTCTAGCGTGTTGACTTAATGACTGGCGTCTAGCATGTTGACTTAATGTCTGGCGTCTAGCATGTTGACTTAATGACTGGCGTCTAGCATGTTGACTTAATGACTGACGTCTAGCGTGTTGACTTAATGTCTGACGTCTAGCATGTTGACTTAATGTCTGGCGTCTAGCATGTTGACTTAATGTCTGGCGTCTAGCGTGACGACTAATCTGTTCATACCGATGATCACGAAGAGGACTACGATCGGCACGACGGGTATAATGAGCCAGGGGTTGAGCACCGATGGAAGGAGGACGGCCCCCACAGAGAACAAAATGAGCTGAAGTGCGTCTAGAAGAACATCGGGGAGAAGTTCATCCATACAGCCTGTGTACAATACGAGAAAGATATTCTGATATTAGGCCTGCATTCATGCAACGGCACAAGACGACATAGCCCAGTATTTATGCAACCTGAGTACGACACAAGACGGATATCAGCCCCTACATTCACGCAATATGTGTACAAAGACATACGCTTGAAGTGTCCAATTATTGGGTGGAATTCCCATTTTCTGGGCTTCTCAAAAGTCATGATCATATAATGAAAAGTAAGTGAACATAATGCTTTTGCTCCTATGGCTTTACCAAAAGTAGCAAACAGTACACAGGCTTACCAATGTCTTTGGAGAATCTGTTCATAATACGTCCTGCAGGATTGGTATCGAAAAACAACACAGGCGCCTTCAGCACTGACTCCACCATCTCGTTATGGAGTCGCTGAGAAGAGTTCAACACGGACGAGAAAAATAACGAGGCCCGAATGACTGACAGCAATAAAGCCACGCCCACCAGGCCCCCGTAGATGTAAAAGTTGAGAGGAAGCTTGCGTTGCTCTGAAGGCATTTGAGTCATGAGTAGTAGCCAAACATCTGGGAGGATTAGTACAGCTAGAAGAAAAAACAAAGACTTGACACATGACACAGGAGTAGCCAACCAAACATCGGGGAGGATTAACACAACTAGAAGGGAAAAAAAACATAAAACTTTGACTTGGAACAGAGAAAGACAAAAGCGTAGACAGCAATACATCGAGAGTAGCTTTCCCTTCTGCGCAGAGCTTATGTGTCACTCGTTTCCTTTGCTTCGAGGTGGAACAAAGAACGAGCGGCGGCACAGAAAGCTCTGCGCAGTATGGTGGGAGTAGCTAGGAGAATTAAAATAACAAATGTCAGAGAGAGGCAAATTTCTTTTGTCAAACAGAAGAAAATAACCTTTCTTTCTTCAAACATTACGGGCTACGATTATTCATTGATTCTCCAGTGTTTTTTTTTTTTCGATTTCGATGGCAACAAACAGGTGTATAATCTAGACTCTCCAAAACGTCTTCGAAGGACTGATTTTCGTTATTACCCTTCCACGTACCTTGAACGAAGACGAACATCATGGCAAGCATGGTCAACACAATTGGCGAGACTCCAGCGGTGAGGTACCTCCAGTACAGCTCGTAAGAGATAGACCCAGTATGCCTCTCCTCATCCGCCTGCTCAAGACCACGAAATGGACCTTCCTTCCATACCTCGACCTCTAGGGAGCGGTCCCTCAGAAGAGGGCGTGGCACGACGGGGGCCTCCCCGTGTTCCTCTAGGAAGGAGATTTCCTCGCTAGATTGAGATATTTCAGCATAGCTGCCTTCTCTTGTTATACCCCCGTCTTTCATTAACAAAATGTGATCTGCGTTTTGTAGATACTGAAGGAGAGAGATTCATTTCAGTTGGCGATAGTATAAACATTTTTAATTATCCAGACTCTGAAGAATTCAAAAGCTTATGGATGGCTCGGAAACAAGGAAAGAGATTTAAGGTAAGGTTGAAGGAATGGTTAAGGCATGAGGCTGATGATGGTAAGCGTAAAGGTAAGCGTAGTCTGGGCAAAAGGTTTGCAGGTGACAGAAAGGTTGGGTTTGGAGTAAGGGTAGACTAGGAATTTGGCATAAAGATGCTACAGTGTTTACACAATATTAGAATAAAAAAAGTAGAAATATGGTTGAAAGTTAGGGTAAAGGTTGCTACTTAAGTTTAGGGAAGTCAAGATTTGCCGAGAAATAATATAAGCGCAGACTGGATTTGGGGTTTGAAGGTAAGGGTAACGGTAGGCATAAGTTAAAGGTGAAGGTAAGGGTAACGGTAGGCATAAGTTTAAGGTGAAGGTAAGGGTAACGGTAGGTATAAGTTTAAGGTGAAGGTAAGGGTAACGGTAGGCATAAGTTTAAGGCGAAGGTAAGGGTAACGGTAGGCATAAGTTTAAGGCGAAGGTAAGGGTAACGGTAGGCATAAGTTAAAGGTAAAGGTAAGGGTAACGTTAGGCATAAGTTTAAGGCGAAGGTAAGGGTAACGGTAGGCATAAGTTTAAGGTGAAGGTAAGGGTTACGGTAGGCATAAGTTAAAGGTGAAGGCAAGGGCAACGGTAGGCATAAGTTAAAGGTGAAGGTAAGGGTAACGGTAGGCATAAGTTTAAGGCGAAGGTAAGGGTAACGGTAGGCATAAGTTTAAGGTGAAGGTAAGGGTAACGGTAGGCATAAGTTTAAGGCGAAGGTAAGGGTAACGGTAAGCATAAGTTTAAGGTGAAGGTAAGAATAACGGTAGGTATAAGTTAAACAAGCACAGGTGATGAGCTGGGTAAATATAACAGCAAGATAATGGCTAGTAGTAAGGTCGAGTTAAAGATTGGTTAAACACTGATTAGGGTAGCCCTTCGTCGGAGCAAAAATGGACAAAGAGCTAACGCTCAAAACTTCAGCGCAACTACTCTGTTTCACAGAGGCATTCAACATTTATAGGGTAACTTGCTGAAGGTTGTAGAATGGGTAAGATGTGAAGGTAAGCATTTGAAAAATATGGGTAAAACTGTTGGTAAGAGCTAGATGACATATGTCGAAAAGTTTAAGAATTTGTTCACAAAGCAATCGCACCTAGCAGTACGTCTCACCTGTAACTGATGGGTCACTAAAATTCGCGTTTTCTTGGACAAGATCCCCTGAATGCAACGCTCAAACAAGTGCCGGCCGACTTTACTGTCCACAGTTCCTAGCGGGTCATCCAGCAAATAGATGTCAGCATCCGCATAGACAGCACGAGCCAATGCGACCCGCGTCCTCTGGCCACCGCTCAACATCGTCCCTCTCTCGCCAATAACAGTCGCGTCTCGGTCGGGAAAGCTGTTGATGTCTTTGCGCAGATCACAAGCAAGCAAAGTCGCGTCATAGAGCCGAGGATCGTATCGCTTACCAAAGAGAATATTACTACGAACTGTGCCGGAGAATACCCATGGGCACTGCGACACGTGTGCAAGTTTACCCCCTCTCAAGACTTTTCCTGAAGAGATCGGAATCTCACCCAGAATCACCGACAGCAACGTGGACTTGCCACACCCAACAGGTCCCGTCACTAGGACCAGTTCTCCCGGGAAGGCCATGCAGGAGAGGCTCCTAAGCGCCGGTGGGCTAACGTCGCCATTCCAATAACACGTGATGTTGCTGAGGGACAGCTGGCCGTGAGGCAGTTGCGAGCTCGTGGAGCTGCTGGAGTGGCGATGTGAGCGGCTGCAAGGCTTAGGTAACGATTCCTTGACTTCAGAATCGGAATCGGTGGATAAGAGCTTCTCCGATGAGGAACTGGACACCACGTTGTCTATCTCCCTGAAAACCTGGTCCTCCTTGCTATCTTGTCTCTGTGGTGTCTCTGGTTCTTCACTCGTCGTCTCGAGTAGCAGCTGGCTTGGAGTTTCTTTCAGCCTCACGAGCTCTTCGAGCTCCAGGAAGGTTTGGATTCTCTCGACTGAGGATATAAATTCGCCCACGCTAAAGGCTCCTTTGGCGATGTTCTCGCACACGGAGACCCTGATAGTGCTGAGAAGA
This sequence comes from Nematostella vectensis, assembly GCF_932526225.1. Taxonomy (NCBI): domain Eukaryota; kingdom Metazoa; phylum Cnidaria; class Anthozoa; order Actiniaria; family Edwardsiidae; genus Nematostella; species Nematostella vectensis. Next base: position 20,046,088 of record NC_064035.1, read on the forward strand.
GCTACCACAACGAACACATTGTATGTGGTGAGCTCTGTTCCAGTACCGGCGAGGGTGACCAAAGAAATGAGGCTTGCGATGGCCGTCGAAGAGAACTGCAAGCTTGGGAACGTCGCGAGAATAGCGCTACGTAGACGCAGAACCCCGATTTCTTTCCTATTGAATGAAGAAAACATAGGAACCAGTTAGAAACCGTTCGTAAATGTAGCATGGTAAGATTCTTCATGACATTTGATGCATATTTAGATGTCATGTTACCAGAAGCTAATGTTAGACGCCGACAATCTATGATACGATTGCGTGTCTTGGCACACAAACGAGCAATTGAAACAGCAGGCTAAACATATTTACCTTATGATATAAGGGTTGTGAAAAATGTAATAAAAATAAGGTTGGGGATGAGTACCATACCTTAATGGAATGCAATCATGTCAATGACATTCGACGTGTATTTCTTAATGATCTATTTGTAATCAAAAACTCTTTAAAAGCCCAAAAGACCTTTTCTTGTGTATTATAAGCTTAACAGATGACTCCATTACGAGTCTAGTTCTGAAATATGTAATTAAATATTATGTATATATCGAGGATAGGCATACAAGCCTACTTTGTATATTATCCTATTATACCTGTATTGGTATTTATTGGAATGAAGTTATTATTATTTGAGAGTCTAGATAGTCACGTAAGAAGTGCCTCGGCAAGTCACATGAGAATAACATCGGTTAGTCACGTGAGAAGAACCTCGATAAATCACGTGATGTGCTCTTTCGTTCCTCGAAACACTCATCAAAATAAACACGAACAGCACAGTTTATGCACATACGCCTGACTCCTATTAAAATAACCAGCACTAGCAGATGGTCCTGTAATGGAATCATAGTTGGCCTAGTATGTTAGCGCTTCAGTGCCCTTACATCTGCGGAAACAAGTCTTATTCACCGTCGAGGCGTGGCTAGCTTTAATTTCAGTGTCTTTTGGCCCCGGATTTGACTTGTTCAACGTATGTGGGCTTACTAGAAACTTGGGTTTCTCAGTCCCAAAATGGACCATTTTGAATACGCATTTTAGCGCTTAGAACGTAGTTGATATAAACGCTGATATAAAGACTATTTTTCCCCAGTGCAAATTCGCCAGATATTGATAAGGTCCATTTAAGGACATACCTTCGTACTCCCTGCACCATATCCCTGAAGGGCCACTCCCAAGCATACATCTTAACGGCCCTAATCCCAGTGACTATAGAAGCCATTAGGCCCAGTCTCCTGTCGGTAATCTTTGCCATGCGCAGCCTCAGCGAAGCGCAAGCTCCTCCCATTATCGAGTAATAGAACACGAGTAGGAGCATAAACAGGGCGCCTGAGAGAGACCTCCACCCAATAAGGTACCACATGAAGCCAATCACTGCTGCGACTTCCGGTACGCCCAGCGCCAGGTAGCCCACCAAGAAGCAGACCTTGTCGAACCTCTGAACGTCACCGGAAACCAAATCCAGAACATAACCGGAAGTGACTTTGGATAGCGTAGTTTGACTAAGACGCAAGACCTGTCGAGGAAATGTGCACATCTCATTTGTTACATCAACTACTTCTGGCGAGTTTTTTTGGGAAAACGCCATTTATTCGATATATTTTGTGTGTTGTTTGTCCATATTACAAACATAATTCAACATACCTTTATACCTGCGTGACATACTCACGTGACATTCTTACGTGACATACACACCTACATCAAATATGGAAGTTCTAGTATCGAGAGGTTTCACTGTATCAGATCAGATCTTAATATACAAACAATACTAAGGTGTGATTGAGTGATTTTAATTTAAGAATAGAAAGTCTTGGATGTTTACCTTTTTGAAGATAAGGCCCACTGTAGCAGCTCTCCATCGCATGGCGGTCAGTAGATTCCTGTCGGCAAACTGCTGTAGCACAAGACACCTTACAAGCGCGCTTAGACAAATCCCTAGCGCGTACAAGTACGACCAGTCCGAGTTCTTATTCCCGTACTCATTCAACAACTGCGAGAGCAGCATGCTAAGAAACACGGGCTGAAGCACGTTACACAGGGCCCCCATTAGGCCCGCGCAGATAGTGAACACGTAAAAGTACCCAGGGAACATTCTGATCAGAGCCTTGAGAAGACGCGTGCGTTTGTTTCCGGGCGAAACACGCGTTTGGTCCCATGCCTGCTCGAGCTTGACTGTCAGAGCCTCTGTCTGGTCCTCGTCGAGGAGTGGGTACTGGTCATGGTTCTCTAGCGGTCGCTCGTTGCCGATGCGGAATATGTCGTTCATCCACCAGTACGTCAGGCGGGATAACAAACTGGCTGTGCCCTTAGGGTTCTCACGTGACTGGTTACTATGGTTACGAAGCTTTTCGTATTTTGCGCGAACCATTGTGGAAAGGTATTGCTGCAAACAAGAGATGTTCGTAACAGATGTTGAAAAGTGTGGAAACAGGGATTTTTTTTGTTTTTATTAATTTTGCCACCAAAATGAAAACCGAATAAACCGACTCCTGGCTCGTGAGTCATTGTTGTCGATTTTTTCTAATATTGAGAGCGTCCCCTCATTTCCAAATCAACTCAGATAACACTTTTACCTTGAAACGATCTTCGGGTGTCAGACAAATAAAGTAACTCGTGAATTTATTTCACAAAATTTACCAACAAGTACTTTCTCCGGAATGTAATTATAACTTTTTTTAAGATTTCAGGACAAGTTACCCAATTTACTTGAATGGCTTTCATTAAACAAAGTGCGCGCACCATTAACAAGTGCACAAAGAAAATTAGAGTGTACTAAATTGTGAATTGCTAAAGTGTGTTTTCACGACTTTGTGAGCGATTTAAAGAAAATTGATCAAATTACTTTAGGATCTTTACCAACATTTCCCACATAAAAACTGAGACTGAAATTCGATTATATATAAGGCACTTCTTTTTTTAAGGAAGACTGCAATCGTATTCAATTTCTCTCCTAGCTAGAATCTGGAAGACGGGATATTTCTACTTTATTATATTATTTTGTTCTCTTGCACAAGTTGCATTATCTACGACCATTGACAATCGTTGACACAGTGTCAGCGGTCCGTATGACGAGCAAATTATCACTTCTGACATGCAAATACTCGAGGGAATTCTTTTGTTACAATGGCATTACTAGTAGTTTAGGAGACTCAAGTTAATATTCCGAGACCTGGATGACGTGATTATAAAAAAAAATACAAACTCAAAAAGTCAGAGAGAACCCCGCATGTAAATGCTACGGGAACGCTAAGATCCAACTGATATTTTAATTAAGGTACCGGAAAGAAAATGAGAAAGACAGTTAACAATCAAGCTTAACCTTAAAGCCAGCTAGGGATTAAATAAAAAAAAGCTTAAGACCTCAGTTATAATTAAAAAATATACATTTTTATTAAAAAAAACATACATACCAAAAACATGTTACAGAAAAAAGACGAAAGAAGTTGAAAAATGGCTTGCATAACTTGATGACTAAGAAATCAATACCTCCATAACCTACCTTAGTTTCCTTTCCTTGCTAGTTTAAGGTCCAGAAAAAATGCTGCAAAAGTATTGAAAAAAAGCACATTGGAATTGCTGAAATGGTGGTGCCTGCTAGAGCGCGGCAGTAATACTTAACTCATAATCACAACTTGTCGCTTGGCCTCTATATTACTCTTTAAGGAGCGAGTCACACATTCACACTTTTCTCATTTAACTGGTGATAACTTGACAAGTTTTGTTAAAAGAACCACCGAACCGATTGTTCAACCTCTCCCAGTCCATTTAAAAGGATTTTGAATGGCTCAAAAGACAAAATTTAATTTTACTTGGAAATAGCATAAGATCATTTTCCAAAATGAAAGGTGGCCGAGTTATTACTTTTCAGATAAGTACTTTGGGTAATTGTTATGAAAGTCGGGTTTTCGCAAGAAAAGGATCATAAAGTTTTTATTTGGTAAACAAGAGCAAACATCAATAGGGATTTTTTATCAGTTTGTTCATTTTCGCAATTACATATTTTAAATTTTGAATAAATATAGAGATTTCTTCGTAGCTAGGACTATAAAGAATTGAGGTGTTATAATACATTATATTTCGGTGTATAGCCATTCACGCATTTACAACAATTAAGCAGAAAATAAAAATATTCGCCTTACAATGAATTCTTGTCTTTTAGAAAAATGTGTTCAGCAAGCCTAGCCCTGTTACCAATGGCACCTTCCATTATGGCTAAAGTCAAATAAATTAAATGGCAAATTCTCATCTCACATACAACTTTGACGTTAGCTTTTAGTCATTAAAACTCACCCATAAATATAGGACGAGGCCTTTAATAGACGAAAGATGCAAATTTCAACAGCAGATCGCAGACGGGATTCAACTGGAAATCAATTTAGGTGTAACATCGCTGTTCAAAATATCGTCAGGAATGTGTACTCGGCTCCCGTAAAAAGTTAAACTATAATGAAGCAAGTTTGCGATAAAACAAAATTAGCCGTGTTTTCTTTTTCGTGTTTTGTTCATATTTTTTCTTCCGGAATACCAACTGTGCGGGGGAATGTTTCTTCAAAGTGAATTTGTTTGGATTCATCAACCTTCCATCACACGCAAGCCAGTCACAGCTTAGGAACTTTTCCCAAAAACTCAAGAAACACAGATACTTTGACTTTTAAGGAACACAAGAAAATATGGTCTTGACAAACTTTACAACGGCCGTGAAATAAGCCTTTCAATGGAATAGTAATTGTCTAATAATTATTTTTTTAACTGGGAAAGTAAAAATGGAGATCCAGTAGAGAAAGACCCCCTATTGTCACAAGAAATGAGATATGAGGAGTCACAAAGTTGCGGCCAACGTAGTTTTACATTTACATGAATAAAAATATAAACTTAACGAGTTTAAAAACAAAATAACACAACTCACCGAGACGTGATGTAAACTAAAACACTGGAAAATTATCAACGATTTATCACTATTGTTGGCTCATCTCCATCACGATGTTTCCAAGCGAATTTTACATCCACCCTGGGGAGCGGGAATATCTTCACAATAGCATTTCTAGTTCGTTAACCAAAACGAGAGGCAAAACAGCAGAAGAAAAAGAAATGAAAAAATCTAAACAATCTGTGTTAATTGAGATGATACATCTAACGTATAACAACACGGTATGACAAACCACGCTATAACAACATTCTAGAGAAGAAAATCGAAAAAAAATCTTACCTAAGAAGGATGACTTATCTTTGTTAAAGACCCTGTCTGATATCATGGAGTCTTCTAGAGCAATCCCCACTCTTTTATGGCTGTGAGAATCACTAATCGGTACTCTGCAAAGATGGGGACGGGTGAAGAGGGTGCTAATGGAATAATTGTGCTCGCTCACTGGCTGCCAAAAGCTCATTGGCGCTTGCAGATGTGCCGAGAGGAATGCAATTTACGGGTTATTAGTGTTTAAATCAAGAAGCGCTTGGGACGGAACCATAGAAAAAAACACCTGGGTAAGGAAGACGATGTTCTTTAATCACTACCAAATAGAATAGCGAATACTATGGAAGTTGTTTATGAACTGATTGGAAGTATGTCTCATGTAAGTGGATAAAAAAAATCGGACTTCGGATCCTGAAGCGTGGATCCCAGAGAGGTGAGACCGCGTACCGAAACGTTGAACCGGGATCCCAAGTGAAAGCGGTTCCTGGATACCAGGGATTTAATAGAATTGACCTACCTTGAACTTGTTGATGGCTGTATGTCGTCATTCTTACAGAATTTGACTATCTGTCTGGTCATTAACAATACTCAATGGCGAAAAGCTTAACTGGGCACCAAATACTTGAACAATAGTTGTTGTCGCTTACGGGAGATTAATACAAGGCTGAAAGCTATCGTGACAATAAGGATTTTATTTGTTTGGTTTATTGCATGGTTTATTGAAAACTATAAATGTAAACAAAACAAACTTGTAATAGTTGACTCGTGAATATATGTACATGCTCGAAGATCCAGCGTACATTGCGGGCGCTCCCAAAGGTCATCCCCGCGTACTTTGCGGGACATTGAGCGCCCGCAAAGTACGCTGGATCTTCGAGTATGATATATGTACGATTGTTATGGAACCATGCTTTTTCGGTCTGAATCGGGTATTCGTGCCAAGACGCAGGGGCAGACAGGAAACAGATTCCAACCCCCCATCTATTTTAATTTTTTTACAGCCCTTCAAGGTAAACACCGCTGTACCTAGTATCAGCGGTATCCAAATTTTCTAACAGTGCTTTGCGGTCAAAACTCTATTTAGTCTTGTTTGCTTTGTCTATGTGAGAAAATAAAGTTTAATAAATTAATCACCATATCTCTCTAAATGCTGTGTTTTCTGAAACCAAATTGATTTCAAAGTTGTTTACATCCGGGTCTGTCTCTGTGGGAAAGGCGTGTTGACTGGCCGTCTCTTCGTGGATGTCAACCTCGTCCCCACGGTCTCCTGGGTATTTTTCAATATGGTGTCCAGCTGAAAATTACCAAGAAGACCCTGGGGACGATCTTGCGTGGATGTTTGAGTGGATATCCAGAATGCTTCGCAATCTGTAATGGCATGAGATGGTTAAATTTTGCATTCGTGTTGTTCGATGTTGTCTCAATATAATATTCAATGTTATTTCAATGCATTTTGCATTCGTGTTCTTAAAAATGATCAACTTGATTTCTAGCTACCAAAAAAACGTCGCGTTTTTTAATAGATCAGCAGAATCATATATGCTCAAAAACTACGTTCTTGAAACCGTCAATAATTTAATTTGAAGCAAAAAATAAAATCCAAAGAAAATCAACCGTTTTTAGTCGAACACAGTGTCTACTGTCCTTAAACCTCAGCCTAGTCCCAGGCGTTCTTACCGGGTTTCCTGTGCTCAGAGATAAACCGTGAGGTAGCCTACACAAAATGGTCTGATAAAAGCCTTTATACAATCACCTGATTTGTTAAAGCTAAGGGCAAAGACAAGGGCAACTTGGGATATACTGGAGTGATTTCTAAGGGTAAATTTAGTGGCAACAATGAAAATAAAATACAAATTCAGTGATTAGTTGATGCTAGCCTCATGAAGTGCATCATGCATTGATCACCCTTGCATACCCAGGTGTTGGTTGAGTGGGTGTAGTATTTTGGGAAAACGAACTCCACATGGAGAAAGAAGACCACTCGATGAGTCAGCAAACTACAAGAACTTTATTGGCAAAGCATCATGGGTATTAATACATTACAGTGGGCACCCCTAGCTATGTGCCAGACTTGAGAACAATCATAAGCTCAAACATTGGTTTATATCAAAAGCAAAATGGTTCAAATTTCCAGATCAAGAACTTGGACTATTTGTGTACCCTTCAGAAGACTTATCCAAACTTTTTGAGTAAAAAATATCAAATAGTTTTATTTTTTTCAGACCAAAGGTTGTTCCCTTTGAAAGAAGCTGGACTGCCATTTAAAAGGCTTCAAGTACTAACGCTTCATTGCTAAAACAACACCCGGATAAGATTATCAACTAGCTATTGAGGACAAACTGAGCATTCCGAAAAACAATTACAGTTAAAAACAAAACAACAAAAGCTGCAGTGTTTCTATTTATCATCGCCAACAAACAAAAAGTTTAAGTATAAAATCTGAAACTAAATTTGACAATGAAACAGCTAAAATAAGTCATTACCAAGAGTGTCAGTTCGTTCTGAACACCGCTGACACCGCTGCAGAACGTAGTGCGGCACGCGCAGCCTCTTATTTCCAGCGGGGGAATTGCCGGGCGCCCGCCCCTGCACAACACTGTATGATGAGTTGCAAAACTAGAAACGGGAAAGGATGCATTGGTCGACTTTACCAGCTTTCCGAGGAGCTTAGTCGTGTCGCTAAGTTGCCGGTAGGTTCGCATGTTTGCCGGCGACATTGGGATACGTTACGAAGAAGCAACTTGCGCTGCTCATGTCCCATGCACGATAAACAACTGCCCTCACGTCTGAACAAGCAACCTATTCCAAGTCGTTTTTATCCGGTATTTGACGAGATTGGGCTAACAGTGGCAGGATACCAGCCTGGTACTCGGTGGTGTTACCGGTGCAAGTTGCTCGCCTATAAGAAATTTGAAAGCCGTCCTCAAACAAGTAGAAAACCAGTCGAGGTAAGTGTATATTTTTATTCGGGAAAACAACCACTCCTCTGCAGTGCCTCTTCGCTGTAAATTGCTATGTATTTCTTCCTGTATTTTCAATCTGTTTAACAAAATATAAAAACGAGTACATAGAAAAGGCTTGAACATTCTTTCGTTCTTTTTATTAGGAAAAAGCAAATAGTAGTACATCCGCCATCGGCACAGAACAACAACTACAAAAGGTTTGTTTATTTGTACATTCTGAAGAAGCACACAAATTATCTATAAAATTCAGTTAGCCTTTCTTTTTGTTTTTGTGGGAAAAAAATACTTTATCAATTATTGAGAAGTAGTAGTGCAAACAATATTTTTGCATTTGATGAAAAAGAAATATTTTTTTTTACAATTTGTAAAAATTCTGACAAATAAGCTTTTTGACAAGTTTTTTTCCACCAAGCCAATTCATATAAAATTATTAATTTTCTATGAGAGAATGAAAGGAATTCCTTAATTTAGATTATGTGGAAATGAATAAAACAAGAAACATTTTATTATTGAGGAGCTAGGGTGGGCTGGGATATTTAAGGCAATTTTTCAGAAATATCTTTGGACCCTCCCCTAATATCTAATAGAAACCTTTGACTCCCCCTTAACAATAATTTAGAAAACAGGTATGACCCCTCCCCATTTGACCCACCCACAACAGAAAACCTGCACCCCAAAAGATGATACATTTTGCTAATCATTGTTATTTATTTTAGATAGTTTGTTTATTCTTATTTTGTTTTCCATTTTGACTGTTTTGTAAATTTCAGATATTTCAGTTTACGGGATCCCCTATTCTACACCTCCATGAAATTTTGCAAGATATATCTATGTCAGCACCTACCATATCCCAACTGGATCAAACAAAGGAACAATTTTGAAGGCTGTTTTCAAGACTTAAAGCTCTAGCAGACATATGTGATATTCATCTCCTGGAAACATGGAAAGAGCTGCAAACTCCCCTAGGTACCATCAAAATTGCCCCAAATGGCAACGTGTTAATGGATAGTCAAGTATGGGACCAAATAAAGACAACAATCAAAAAAATTGACGAATTGGATGAAGGTACAGCTGTATGATCAAATATATCTGCATGCTCTAATATTTATAATAGCTTTATCGATCAGCAATGATGTGGCTGATCAGTGTTCAACCCCAGTGATGGATCAAGCCCAACTAAAACTGTGAATAATTTATTCAATAATTGCTATCAACAGGTAATTCACTGGGCCAACTAGTGCAACAATTTCAGATGGCTCTATACCATCATGCCCTCAGTAGTGAAGCTCCATTATATGAGCCAGCAGCAATGAAAGCATTCACACAAAAACACTCTCCAGGTCTGTTTGAAATGCTTTTAAGTTAAAAAACAAGGGAGGACTCCAGACTCTCAGAATAACATCAAGCTGTACAGGAGCAAAGAACTGTTGTTCTCCTTCACACACTGGCATATTTCAGGTAACCTAAATGCTCCATTAAGACCCACCTCCCTAACCTCCAATTACTTTCCTTTCTAAAAACCCTCTAGAGGCTAAATTTTGTAATAAGCTCCCCCTTTCTATCTGCTCCAATTTCATAATTGGGCCTAGGTATGTTCAATATCATGCTTTATACTATAATTCAATGTATACAAGCTGCACCAGAAAACTAGTGTTTTGTTGTTTTTTAAATGACACAAATTTATTTTACCAGGTCTCAGAAAACTTCCACCCTACAAAAGGATGAAGGGCTATTCCTACAACATCATGGTGCTTCTAGGACAGCAATAAATTCAGGAAGGATACTTCATTTCAGTACAAGTCCTAGAAATATTGATTCTCACAAGAAAACACTAATAACAAAATATCCAGACATACTGATGAGAAAGGTTATCCTGGCAACAGAGGTGAGATTAGTGTGTTACAAATTTTTATTTTAGTAAATAGTGAATAAGAGAATAATAAAAACAATACTTGAGAATAAGCAAGAACCATTTCAATTTAAACAAGCCAGTGGGATAACTGATGCTTAACTTTCTTTAAAATTTTCAGAAAGGATTCCTAATTGTACAACTGTTGGATGACTTCCATAATATTTTGACTGTTAGACTACCAACAAATCTGAAGCTATCATTAGCTACGCACATGGCTAGTGGCCTACTGGACATCCATCCTTCAATTCCTGCTGTTCCTATCCCTACAAGAGATACAAGACACAGCCGAGTGATTGTGAAGATAGGGAATGAAAATAAAATTTGCAGAGGAGGAATTGTTCTAGACTACATAAAAGAGTTGTTTCGAAGACCAGTGTTATCAAGAATGTACTTGGAAACAAATCACCAATGCATTTCATCAAAATACATCCAACAACAACTAAAGGAATTGAGGTATTCTATGGATTTGAATGTAGTTATTTACAGGTCAGCAATCCATACAAGAAAAATACTGTTTTCTCTTCTTAAAAAATGTTTTAATATTGACACTTCCTAAATATTTTTCCAGGCACAATACTTTATTCCCCTATATGGACCTCCCACCCAATAAATATGTACCTCTTACATTAGTTTGTGAAAGCCATATACATAATGATTAATATCAATTTTACTTTTGTTTAGTGACTGCTATTACAAAAAAAGGAGTAGAGTAAAATAAAAAAAAGCAAATATGGAACATTAAATTTGCCAAATTATCATTTTTTTTTCTTTTTTTGTAGGGTCTATTCTGGGTTGTCGCACGATGAGCTCTGTACCCTTGAGTCTACTAATTTAATAGATGAGTTTGAGCAATCTTTGAAAAGTATGGAGGACTATAAATCAGCCATTGATCACATATTCCTGTGCTGTCCACAACTGGAACATTACTTGAAAAAATTTGTAGTACCAGCACCCGGGGACTGGCCAACTTGGTTTTATCAAAAGAAACTCATTGCTCAAGAAGTCAATGCAGATGCCAGTTTCCTATCAGTCATCCCAGAGCAGGGCCCATTTCATGTTTTCCTGAATCTACAAGAAGATGTTGTAACAATTTATGACTTCTTATTTAAAAAAGTTTACAAAGAGACATTTGGATCTGACTTACCCAACAAGCCAAAGCCTTTTCGCGTCAGCCTGGTAATAACTGCTGTTTTTCTGGCATGGGGCAAATTACGTGATAAAGTTCTCCTAAAATTCAAGCTCTGCAAGTACATAGAGTATGCTTCCATTCTGTTTCTTTTAGATGAGGTGGTTCCCATATCATTCTTCCACTATCCTGTTACATTCAGGTCTGGAGACATGGAATCATATATAACAATGATGTTAAAGTTATCTCTACTGTTTATAATCTGGAAAAAGGCATCATTATGACAGATCAACACTCTTGATGCTTAGTGACTTTTCTTTTCACAAACAACATTTTTCACAGTACCATGAACTTAAAAAGAAATGGATGGCTCTAATAACAGAAAAGTTGAAATCTGGCATAGTGTGCTACGCAGCTTCATTTCAAATTATGACAGTGCTAGTCAAATTAGGGACAAAGCCCTGTCATTTGCTGCATCAAAGACAGAACAGCTCTTTCATAACTATTTAACAACACCATACAGTAGAGGTTATTCTGAAAATGACCTAAGTTTGGTGACTGGTACAGCTGCTGATGCATTACTGAAAATCATCAAGCAAGTTGGGCAAAATCTGGGAAAAGCAAAGCAGGTATAGTAGACATCCATCCATCCATAAGTAGTTTTTTATTACCTTGGTGCAGTGCAGTGCCTGAACAATGTTTTTTTATGCAGGGAAGTAATAATAATGATTAGTCGAGCACTTGATCATAGCCTCAACTTATTTTCTTTTTCATGACTAACAATTGTGTCTATTTTTTTACATTTAAGGTTCCACAAGAAACAAATGCAAGAGGGCAGCCTAAAGGAGACATGAAATTTTTTCTTCCTACCTTTGACACCACCATTACTTCAAAAGCAATGCCCCTTGGCTACTCATTTGTAAAAGAAGACCCTTCCACAATACCTGATCCTAAATTAATCTGTGACTACAAAAACTGCACGCAATTATCAACAACCAATGTCAATCGCCTTAACTGTTTTCACACATTTCACAATTTTTGTTTAGAAGAAGCTGGAGACCAGTGTCCAATCTGTTCCCCTCACCTTGCTGAAAAAATTGCAGAAATCTGTTCAACATTTAATGAAAGCTTGTTGAAACCAACAGCAAAATCTACTAGAATCCCACAAAGCAATCAAGAACCTGGTAGTAATGATGAGAATGACAGCATTAATGTCAAAAGAAATTGTGACCCTGAATACTATGACTCTGCACAATGGGAATCCCACATTGACAGCGAGTTAAATTCATTTGTTGTTGCACAACCACAACTGAGACACAATGTTCCTAATCACCAGGCTGCACCTTCACAGGCAATTAACATCCAAGTTACCACTCATCCAGTTGGTTCATCTACATTTTGGTTCTTTCCTCCTTACATATCTCAGTCAACTCTACTTGGAAGAAATGGATCTAATGCATTTACTTTTATCTCACTAATTTTGGCCCATTCATATATCACTTCTGCAAACCGAACCAGTATACAGCTCAGCCGTGGTCCTCCCATAAACCCTCATTGGCTTTCAATGATGTTATCTGCAATTGTTCGTGGCAACAGCATATATGACACTGTGACGAATGGTTGCGGGTCTCCATTCTTTAGTGTTGTTAAGGCAAAACCACATCTAGATTCAGTAATTGGGACTGTTTCTCTTGAAGACACCCTCGATCTGTTAATTACATCAGGTAATCCACAGGTTTTACAAAGTTCACTTGCATTTTATCTGCAAAGGCTTGATCGCGAACAGAACCTAGCAGCAATAGTCATAGCTAATGGAATGACAATATCTCTCGTCGGACGCGATTCAAAGATCTATGTTCTAGATAGCCATCTACACTATGCACACGGTCATAACTTTGGAGCGATGATCGGAATGAGTCCCAAGGCTGACTTGGAAGATTTCCTCAGGAATATAAAGAAACTAATCTCGCCCAAATTTGATGTTTGCTCCCTGACATTTGTCTCGTTTTCACGGCAGCAGTAGAACTTTTGAGTTTCGCGTGCCAGCAAATCCCACAAACGCCGTCAAACTTGAGGATTTTACCCTCGATCCAGCAAAAAATCTTCCTGGAACCTTAACACGAGTACATTTTCTTGGTGTATGTGTAATTTTTTGCTCCCGTTGAGTCCATTTTGAGCCAAACGTTTGTGTTTATTGTAACAGCTTTGGGAAACTCGTGTTTCGTCCGCCATTTTGAATGACTCTTGTCTCGCGCATGCGCAGTCGTTCTGCCGCGGTTTCGTGACGTCGTAACTCTTACCATCCACAGGAAACCCGATAAGAGCGCCTGGGACTAGGCTGCTTAAATCTCTCATGTTGTATTTGCCATCGATCCGAGCATTTACTTTACTTTGCTAGTATATTTTACTCTATCAAATTTTAAGATGCCCCCTATTTCATTTCTAGTACACAGTAAACATCAATGGAAAAGGTGGGAGGCCTGTGGTCTCATTAATTCTTGATCATCCGCTGGAATTAAAGAAGTCGTCGTGGGCGCGAGCTCCGTCTACGCCCCTGAGATATTTCCCAACGCAATCCAACATTAAACTCAAGTGCAGCCAAAAAATGGAGCAGTGTCTTCACTTATTGGAACCAGAAACTCTGACTTGGTACAGCTATGTTGCGGGTTTTGCATGGTTTGTAGTATTTGTCGTGTTTATCGGCCCCACTTCGGATTTTTATGAGAACGAATCCCGCGCGGATTTCAAATGCAAGACAGAATCAGTGAAAGATAATGCTTGGATTACTAAACAATGCTTTGGAAATTACGAAAAGGACTACACGAAAATCATCCCTATATTCGTGTTTGTACTGATCAACTTTTTCGTTATCCTCCTTGTGTTTGTGATTTACTCGTGTTTTACAAAGAGGAGAGTCGAGAGGATTAAAAACCACGAAACAAATGATGCCGAACTCCAGCCACTTCAGCCATCCCAGCCAGAGAAGAAAACCAAATTAGTTTGGTCCTACATTGGTCAACTCACCGCAAGAATTCTATTGGGAATAATATTTATGGTGTCACAAACTGGGTATTTTTACCCTCATGGCTTCCCGTCGAACTTTGAATGCAGATCTATCAAACGGCAAAGGAATTCCACTGCTGTCGTTATCGCCAACATAACGTATGATTGCTATAATCAGGCGGCGAGTAAGAAAAATCATTGGGTAATGGGGTTATTGGTGGTAAATGGAGTTTTTGCTTTCGTTGCCTTCGTAGAATTTCTGTGGGTGTTATACACGGTTAAAAGAAGGAGAGCTTGTTTCAATGATTTGCAATTTTATCAAAATTTCTTAGGAGGGTCCAATAAGCAACAACTTAAATTATCGAATATCATCAGCAAAATGAAAACAAACTTCTTGGAACACACAAAGAGACTTGCTGATCTCAGAACACCATTTCGTTCTAATCCTGGGGAAGGCCGTCAGCCACACGACCTGGAAACAGATAAGATTTATGTGAATGTCACAATCCATGAGAACAGAGCAACAATGGACTTCCCCCATGAAAGATCTGAACAATTGAAAGTGTACCCACCAAAACGTGGTAAGGACACTCGTGAGCTAAAACAGATAGCAGATATAATCGATGCTGAACACAAAAATGTGCTTGTTGTTGGCCGACCTGGCATTGGGAAGACAATAATGTGCACCAGGCTCCTGCGATTGTGGGCTGAAAGCGAGTCCAGTGATGAGGTAGCTTTGTCTATTGCTTTTCGGAATGTTTCCTCTACTTCTGACATCAATATCAGGGACCTTTTGACTCTTTCTACTACAACACAAGGACTTGATGATAATGAGATAAGCTACATTTTAAACTACATTACTGCAAACCCTAGCAAGCTCATTTTGTGTTTAGATGGTGTTGATGAATTTTCATCTAGATCAAATATTTCTCAAAGTGAAGATTTGGACTTAAGAAGCACAGATGGGAAAATGGCCCCACATATACTTTTTCGTAAGATATGGTCTAGAAAACTCCTATGCGAAGCAACAGTTATAACAACAACACGTCCAACTGCTGTTGAATGTCTGAGGGAACTTCCTGAAGACTGTTTGAATAGAACTGTTGAGATTCTTGGATTCTCATTTGAACAAGTCAAAGACTATGTCACCAAATTTTCCGAGAGCCGACCAAAGATATGGGAACACATACAACAGAATGCAAATCTACTTTCCCTCTGCTACATTCCAGTAAACTGCTTTATTATTTGTCATTGTCTTCTTCATAGTTGTGATCATTTGCTGCCTGTAAAGATTACAGAGATTTACAGTATTTTTGTGAAAATATTCTTCCACAAGCGAAATCACAACAGAAAAGCGTATGGATGTTCAAAATGTGACCTTAGAACTTACATGTACAAACCCTTTGAAGACCTGAAACCTGAAAATGAAAAGGTGTTCAAGAGGCTTGGAGAGCTAGCATTTGAAGGAATTAGAGATGGGAAGTTGATATTCGAGTCTGTTAAGATAGATGATGCATTATTAGATTGTGGGCTGCTTCACAGTTTACCTGAAATACCTTCAAATTCACTGGTGGAGCCCCCTAAACAATACTTTTGCTTTATTCACCTGACACTGCAGGAGTTTCTAGCAGCTAAACATGTGACAGACACAAATTTGGAAGAAGATTTAAAGAGCTTTGTTGAGAACCATATCAATGACGGTGCATGGCAAATAGTCACAAGGTTTGTGGCAGGGCTTTCCAATACCCATGAAGTCACATGCAGACTCCTTCCAGAAAGGGTGACTGATCAAAAGGAGTGGCCAGTTGCAGAAGACACAACACTTGCTGTGGATGTGTGCCACTGCTTATATGAATCAGCTAGTGAGATGGAGGCTAAAGCATTGCTGCAGGGTAAACTTGAAGGAATGGACTTAAATATAGTTGACTTTTCCAAATGTGGACTTGGACCCGCTGACATGTCTGCTGTTGTGAATGTATTGAAGCATGCACCTAACCTCAATACACTATTAATAACCCATAATGATATTGGTTTGTTTGGCTGTAAGGAAGTTCTAACATTGTTGCAGAATTTTGGCAATAAACTTACTAAATTGGACCTCACATTCAACAGCATAGGAGATAAAGAGGCAAAGTACATAGGTGAGGCACTTAGACATGAGAATTGTAAACTTACTCAATTGGACCTCACATCCAACAACATAGGAGATGAAGAAGCAAAGTACATATGTGAGGCACTTGGACATGAGAATTGTAAACTTACTAAGTTGGACATCAGCGATAATAATATAGGAGAAGAAGGAGCAAAGTACATAGGTGAGGCACTTGGACATGAGAATTGTAAACTTACTCAGTTGGACATCAGCTTAAATAATATAGGAGAAGAAGGAGCAAAGTACATAGGTGAGGCACTTGGACATGAGAATCGTAAACTTACTAAGTTGGACATCAGCGATAATAATATAGGAGAAGAAGGAGCAAAGTACATAGGTGAGGCACTTGGACATGAGAATTGTAAACTTACTCAGTTGGACATCAGCTTTAATTATATAGGAGATGAAGAAGCAAAGTACATATGTGAGGCACTTGCACATGAGAATTGTAAACTTACTCATTTGAACATCAGCTTTAATAATATAGGAGATGAAGGAGCAAAGTACATATGTGAGGCACTTAGACATGAGAATTGTAAACTTACTACGTTGAACATGGGTGATAACCATATAGGAGAAGAAGGAGCAAAGTACTTAGGTGAGGCACTTGCACATGAGAATTGTAAACTTACTCATGTGGAAATCTTTGATGAATATAGGGAATGAAGGAGCAAAGTACATAGGTGAGGCACCTAGTCATGAGAATTGTAAACTTACTCGGTTGATATTTGTAAAATAAGTAATCGGGTGGCATCTTATTACCTAGCTCGAATATTTTACGGTTGATCACCTTTTATTGTCTTATATCCTAGAAGAAAGGTCACAATAAACTCTCATTGCTCTGTGATGTGTATTTATTCAGAAAAAGTGGTATTTCTAACGTCTGAGCAGTTCAGGGATTTCGCGATACTTGTATAGGCACCAAGTATATGTTATAATAAAATTGAGGTATGTCATTATATGATTCTTGACAAGAACTTCTACACGATTTGTGATAAATATTTACGATTTGGGACCTCGGGTAGCTCTCGACGTCGCCTCTCGCTTACGTTGGCACCTGAATCTGTTTATGCTGCCATAGGTTCCTTATAATTGCTCGTCGCCAATGTTGTAAACACAGTCAAACTTTGTTTATTTATGAAGTTTTTTATCCTATCAACATGCCCACTTGGACTATCAAATGTCAATCAACCAGAAGAATACAGGAAGTGACGGTCTAGACTATGAAATCGATCTCATCATCCCTTACACTACACGCATCCCTTACACTACATGCAAGAAACCACAATGGTGTTTTTCTATATTTCTATATTAATACAAATCAAAACAAAAGGCCCAACTTGTCGTGATCATAAACCAGAAGAATAAATATACACCAAAAACTGGTACTCGATTCTGCCAAACCCTGGGCCCAACACCCCCTCCCCCCTCAAATCCAAGCCCCAACTTCCTTTTCGCTAATTTAAGAATGGCACAGAGATAAACAACAAATACCTGTGTCTCTAGAAAACGACCACCTCGTCGACGACTTTAACAAAGACATTTGAGTCTACTTCAAAGAAGATGACGTTTGAATTAGGTCCTATAAAAACTTTACCTTCATGAATCTCTTGCTCAGTGTTATATTAAAACCACTTAAATTCGGCACCCAAAGAAATGAGACCCCTCCTCTGATGACAGCCCCCAAAAAGAACCCCCCCTAAATCGGCGCCTAAAAAAACGTACCCCCCCCTTTAGTAATTAATGACCGCTCCGCTCCGACTTCTTCAGACGTCTTATTAAAGACGAAAATTTGGTCTAATACCATTTTTGGTGTATTGTCTTTAATCTTTAAAATAAGATTACATTAGTGAAAAAAAACATTGTTATTTTTATTTGCCAGTGTTAGTCTAAGCCTCCTCTTGCAAAAAGGACTCATCCACTTGTTGAATAATGTTGTCGATGAATTTTTACATCTCCTATAACTTGTTGTAAATAGTCTTTTTACATCTTCTATTATCTGTAAATGGCCATGCTGTTGCGGCTACCCTGCCAATTGTGGCGAAGCTAATAACATAAACCTTGTGATTCAAAGAACCATTATTATTATGATCGAGGAATTATGGGGATGTCAAAGAGAAGCTACTGTAATGATTCGAATAAGCGCTCGGGGCGCTCAAGGGCGGAAAGTTTATTTATGGAAGGGGTGAGCGTTTGCAGAATACCCGTCCACGATTTTAAGCCCCTTCCTATACGAGCCGGGTCCGCGGTGCTGTAATCAAGATATGAATAATAAAAAAATACAAACTCAAAAAGTCAGAGAGAACCCAGCATGTAAATGCTATACGGGAACGATCCAACTGAAAGATCCAACTGATATTTTAATTAAGGTACCGGAAAGGCGATGAGAAAGACAGTTAACAATCAAGCTTAACCTTAAAGCCAGCTAGGGAATAAATAAAAAAAGCTTAAGACCTCAGTTATAATTAAAAAATATACATTTTTATTAAAAAAACATACATAGCAAAAACATGTTACAGAAAAAAGATGAAAGAAGTTGAAAGATGGCTTGCATAACTTGATGAAGAAGAAATCAATACCTCCATAACCTACCTTAGTTTCCTTTCCTTGCTAGTTTAAGGTCCAGAAAAAATGCTGCAAAAGTATTGAAAAAAGCACATTGGAATTGCTAAAATGGTGGTGCCTGCTAGAGCGCGGCAGTAATACTTAACTCATAATCACAACTTGTCGCTTGGCCTCTATATTAATCTTTAAGGAGCGAGTCACACATTCACACTTTTTTCATTTAACTGGTGATGACTTGACAAGTTTTGTTAAAAGAACCACCGAACCGATTGTTCAACATCTCCCAGTCCATTTAAAAGGATTTTGAATGGCTCAAAATACAAAATTTAATTTTACTTGGAAATAGCATAAGATCATTTTCCAAAATGAAAGGTGGCCGAGTTATTACTTTTCAGATAAGTACTTTGGGTAATTGTTATGAAAGTCGGGTTTTCGCAAGAAAAGGATCATAAAGTTTTTATTTGGTAAACAAGAGCAAACATCAATAGGGATTTTTTATCAGTTTGTTCATTTTCGCAATTACATATTTTAAATTTTGAATAAATATAGAGATTTCTTCGTAGCTAGGACTATAAAGAATTGAGGTGTTATAATACATTATATTTCGGTGTATAGCCATTCACGCATTTACAACAATTAAGCAGAAAATAAAAATATTCGCCTTACAATGAATTCTTGTCTTTTAGAAAAATGTGTTCAGCAAGCCTAGCCCTGTTACCAATGGCACCTTCCATTATGGCTAAAGTCAAATAAATTAAATGGCAAATTCTCATCTCGCATACAACTTTGACGTTAGCTTTTAGTCATTAAAACCCACCAATAAATATAGGAAGAGACCTTTAATAGACGAAAGATGCAAATTTCAACAGCAGATCGCAGCCGGGATTCAACTGGAAATCAATTTAGGTGTAACATCGCTGTTCAAAATATCGTCAGGAATGTGTACTTGGCTCCCGTAAAAAGTTAAACTATAATGAAGCAAGTTTGCGTTAAAACAAAACTAGCCGTGTTTTCTTTTTCGTGTTTTGTTCATATTTTTTCTTCCGGAATACCAACTGTGCGGGGGAATGTTTCGTCAAAGAGAATTTGTTTAGATTCATCAACCTTCCATAACACGCAAGCCAGTCACAGCTTAGGAACTTTTCCCAAAAACTCAAGAAACACAGATACTTTGACTTTTAAGGAACACAAGAAAATATGGTCTTGACAAACTTTACAATGGCCGTGAAATAAGCCTTTCAATGGAATAGTAATTGTCTAATTATTATTTTTTTAACTTGGAAAGTAAAAATGGAGATCTAGTAGAGAAAGACCCCCCGTTGTCACAAGAAATGAGATATGAGGAGTCACAAAGTTGCGGCCAACGTAGTTTTACATTTACATTAATAAAAATATAAACTTAACGAGTTTAAAAACAAAATAACACAAATCACCGAGACGTGATGTAAACTAAAACACTGGAAAATTATCAACGATTTATCACTATTGTTGGCTCATCTCCATCACGATGTTTCCAAGCGAATTTTACATCCACCCTGGGGAGCGGGAATATCTCCACAATAGCATTTCTAGTTCGTTAACCAAAACGAGAGGCAAAACAGCAGAGAAAAAAGAAATGAAAAAATCTAAACAATCTGTGTTAATTGAGATGATACATCTAAAGTATAACAACACGGTATGACAAACCACGCTATAACAACATTCTAGAGAAGAAAACCGAAAAAAATCTTACCTAAGAAGGATGACTTATCTTTGTTAAAGCCCCTGTCTGATATCATGGAGTCTTCTAGAGCAATCCCCACTCTTTTATGGCTGTGAGAATCACTAATCGGTACTCTGCAAAGATGGGGACGGGTGAAGAGGGTGCTAATGGAATAATTGTGCTCGCTCACTGGCTGCCAAAAGCTCATTGGCGCTTGCAGATGTGCCGAGAGGAATGCAATTTACGGGTTATTAGTGTTTAAATCTAGAAGCGCTTGGGACGGAACCATAGAAAAAAAAACACCTGGGTAAGGAAGACGGTGTTCTTTAATCACTACCAAATAGAATAGCGAATACTATGGAAGTTGTTTATGAACTGATTGGAAGTATGTCTCATGTAAGTGGATAAAAAAAATCGGACCTCGGATCCTGAAGCGTGGATCCCAGAGAGGTGAGACCGCGTACCGAAACGTTGAACCGGGATCCCTAGATACCAGGGATTTAATAGCATTGACCTACCTTGAACTTGTTGCTGGCTGTATGTCGTCATTCTTACAGAATTTGACTATCTGTCTGGTCATTAACAATACTCAATGGCGAAAAGCTTCACTGGACACCAAATACTCGAACAATAGTTGTTGTCGCTTACGGGAGATTAATACAAGGCTGAAAGCTATCGTGACAATAAGGATTTTATTTGTTTGGTTTATTGCATGGTTTATTGAAAACTATAAATGTAAACAAAACAAACTTGTAATAGTTGACTCGTGAATATATGTACATGCTCGAAGATCCAGCGTACATTGCGGGCGCTCCCAAAGGTCATCCCCGCGTACTTTGCGGGACTTTGAATGCCCGCAAAGTACGCTGGATCTTCGAGCATGATATATGTACGATTGTGATGGAACCATGCTTTTTCAGTCTGAATCGGGTATTCGTGCCAAGACGCAGGGGCAGACAGGAAACAGATTCCAACCCCCCATCTATTTTAAGTTTTTTACAGTCCTCCAAGTGAAACACCGCTGTACCTAGTATCAGCGGTATCCAAATTTTCTAACAGTGCTTTGCGGTCAAAACTCTATTTAGTCTTGTTTGCTTTGCCTATGTGAGAAAATAAAGTTTAATAAATTAATCACCATATCTCTCTAAATGCTGTGTTTTCTGAAACCAAATTGATTCCAAAGTTGTTTACATCCGGGTCTGTCTCTGTGGGAAAGGCGTGTTGACTGGCCGTCTCTTCGTGGATGTCAACCTCGTCCCCACGGTCTCCTGGGTATTTTTTCAATATGGTGTCCAGCTGAAAATTACCAAGAAGACCCTGGGGACGAGCTTGCGTGGATGTTTGAGTGGATATCCAGAATGTTCGCAATCTGTAATGGCATGAGATGGTTAAATTTTGCATTCGTGTTGTTCGATGTTGTCTCAATATAATATTCAATGTTATTTCAATGCATTTTGCATTCGTGTTCTTAAAAATGATCAACTTGATTTCTAGCTACCAAAAAAACGTCGCGTTTTTTAATAGATCAGCAAAATCATATATGCTCAAAAACTACGTTCTTGAAACCGTCAATAATTTAATTTGAAGCAAAAAATAAAATCCAAAGAAAATCAACTGTTTTTAGTCGAACACAGTGTCAACTGTCCTTAAACCTCAGCCTAGTCCCAGGCGTTCTTACCGGGTTTCCTGTGCTCAGAGATAAACCGTGAGGTAGCCTACACAAAATGGTCTGATAAAAGCCGTTATACAATCACCTGATCTGTTAAAGCTAAGGGCAAAGACAAGGGCAACTTGAGATATACTGTGATTTCTAAGGGTAAATTTAGTGGCAACAATGAAAATAAAATACAAATTCAGTGATTAGTTGATGCTAGCCTCATGTAGTGCATCATGCATTGATCACCCTTGCATACCCAGGTGTTGGTTGAGTGGGAAGCATCCGCCCCCTACCCTCACCCCTAGCTATGTGCCAGACTTGAGAACAATCATAAGCTCAAACATTGGTTTATATCAAAAGCAAAATGGTTCAAATTTCCAGATCAAGAACTTGGACTATTTGTGTACCATTCAGAAGACTTATCCAAACTTTTTGAGTAAAAAATATCAAATAGTTTTATTTTTTTCAGACCAAAGGTTGTTCCCTTTGAAAGAAGCTGGACTGCCATTTAAAAGGCTTCAAATACTAACACTTCATTGCTAAAACAACACCCGGATAAGATTATCAACTAGCTATTGAGGACAAACTGAACATTCCGAAAAACAATTACAGTTAAAAACAAAACAACAAAAGCTGCAGTGTTTCTATTTATCATCGCCAACAAACAAAAAGTTTAAGTATAAAATCTGAAACTAAATTTGACATTGAAACAGCTAAAATAAGTCATTACCAAGAGTGTCAGTTCGTTCTGAACACCGCTGACACCGCTGCAGAACGTAGTGCGCACGCGCAGCCTCTTATTTCCGGCGGGGGAATTGCCGGGCGCCCGCCCCTGCACAACACTGTATGATGAGTTGCAAAACTAGAAACGGGAAAGGATGCATTGGTCGGCTTTACCAGCTTTCCGAGGAGCTTAGTCGTGTCGCTAAGTTGCCGGTAGGTTCGCATGTTTGCCGGCGACATTGGGATACGTTACGAAGAAGCAACTTGCGCTGCTCATGTCCCATGCACGATAAACAACTGCCCTCACTCACGTCTGAACAAGCAACCTATTCCAAGTCGTTTTTATCCGGTACTTGACGAGATTGGGCTAACAGTGGCAGGATACCAGCCTGGTACTCGGTGGTGTTACCGGTGCAAGTTGCTCGCCTATAAGAAATTTTAAAGCCGTCCTCAAACAAGTAGAAAACCAGTCGAGGTAAGTGTATATTTTTATTCGGGGAAACAACCACTCCTCTGCAGTGCCTCTTCTCTGTAAATTGCTATGTATTTCTTCCTGTATTTTCAATCTGTTTAACAAAATATAAAAACGAGTACATAGAAAAGGCTTGAACATTCTTTCGTTCTTTTTATTAGGAAAAAGCAAATAGTAGTACATCCGCCATCGGCACAGAACAACAACTACAAAAGGTTTGTTTATTTGTACATTCTGAAGAAACACACAAATTATCTATAAAATTCAGTTCGCCTTTCTTTTTGTTTTTGTGGGAAAAAAATACTTTATCAATTATTGAGAAGTAGTAGTGCAAACAATATTTTTGCATTTGTTGAAAAAGAATTTTTTTTTTTCAATTTGTAAAAATTCTGACAAATAAGCTTTTTGACAAGTTTTTTTTCCACCAAGCCAATTCATATAAAATTATTAATTTTCTATGAGAGAATGAAAGGAATTCCTTAATTTAGAATATGTGGAATAGAATAAGACAAGAAACATTTTATTATTGAGGAGCTAGGGTGGGCTGGGATATTTAAGGTAATTTTTCAGAAATATCTTTGGACCCTCCCCTAATATCTAATAGAAACCTTTGACTCCCCCTTAACAATAATTTAGAAAACAGGTATGACCCCTCCCCATTTGACCCACCCACAACAGAAAACCTGCACCCCAAAAGATGATACATTTTGCTAATCATTGTTATTTATTTTAGATAGTTTGTTTATTCTTATTTTGTTTTCCATTTTGACTGTTTTGTAAATTTCAGATATTTCAGTTTACGGGATCCCCTATTCTACACCTCCATGAAATTTTGCAAGATATATCTATGTCAGCACCTACCATATCCCAACTGGATCAAACAAAGGAACAATTTTGAAGGCTGTTTTCAAGACTTAAAGCTCTAGCAGACATATGTGATATTCATCTCCTGGAAACATGGAAAGAGCTGCAAACTCCCCTAGGTACCATCAAAATTGCCCCAAATGGCAACATGTTAATGGATAGTCAAGTATGGGACCAAATAAAGACAACAATCAAAAAAATTGACGAATTGGATGAAGGTACAGCTGTATGATCAAATATATCTGCATGCTCTAATATTTATAATAGCTTTATCGATCAGCAACGATGTGGCTGATCAGTGTTCAACCCCAGTGATGGATCAAGCCCAACTAAAACTGTGAATAATTTATTCAATAATTGCTATCAACAGGTAATTCACTGGGCCAACTAGTGCAACAATTTCAGATGGCCCTATACCATCATGCCCTCAGTAGTGAAGCTCCATTATATGAGCCAGCAGCAATGAAAGCGTTCACACAAAAACACTCTCCAGGTCTGTTTGAAATGCTTTTAAGTTAAAAAACAAGGGAGGACTCCAGACTCTCAGAATAACATCAAGCTGTACAGGAGCAAAGAACTGTTGTTCTCCTTCACACACTGGCATATTTCAGGTAACCTAAATGCTCCATTAAGACCCACCTCCCTAACCTCCAATTACTTTCCTTTCTAAAAACCCTCTAGAGGCTAAATTTTGTAATAAGCTCCCCCTTTCTATCTGCTCCAATTTCATAATTGGGCCTAGGTATGTTCAATATCATGCTTTATACTATAATTCAATGTGTACAAGCTGCACCAGAAAACTAGTGTTTTGTTCTTTTTTAAATGACACAAATTTATTTTACCAAGTCTCAGAAAACTTCCACCCTACAAAAGGATGAAGGGCTATTCCTACAACATCATGGTGCTTCTAGGACAGCAATCAATTCAGGAAGGATACTTCATTTCAGTACAAGTCCTAGAAATATTGATTCTCACAAGAAAACACTAATAACAAAATATCCAGACATACTGATGAGAAAGGTTATCCTTGCAACAGAGGTGAGATTAGTGTGGTACAAATTTTTATTTTAGTAAATAGTGAATAAGAGAATAATAAAAACAATACTTGAGAATAAGCAAGAACCATTCCAATTTAAACAAGCCAGTGGGATAACTGATGCTTAACTTTCTTTAAAATTTTCAGAAAGGATTCCTAATTGTACAACTGTTGGATGACTTCCATAATATTTTGACTGTTAGACTACCAACAAATCTGAAGCTATCATTAGCTACGCACATGGCTAGTGGCCTACTGGACATCCATCCTTCAATTCCTGCTGTTCCTATCCCTACAAGAGATACAAGACACAGCCGAGTGATTGTGAAGATAGGGAATGAAAATAAAATTTGCAGAGGAGGAATTGTTCAAGACTACATAAAAGAGTTGTTTCAAAGACCAGTGTTATCAAGAATGTACTTGGAAACAAATCACCAATGCATTTCACCAAAATACATCCAACAACAACTAAAGGAATTGAGGTATTCTATGGATTTTAATGTAGTTATTTACAGGTCAGCAATCCATACAAGAAAAATACTGTTTTCTCTTCTTAAAAAATGTTTTAATATTGACACTTCCTAAATATTTTTCCAGGCACAATACTTTATTCCCCTATATGGACCTCCCACCCAATAAATATGTACCTCTTACATTAGTTTGTGAAAGCCATATACATAATGATTAATATCAATTTTACTTTTGTTTAGTGACTGCTATTACAAAAAAAGGAGTAGAGTAAAATAAAAAAAAGCAAATATGGAACATTAAATTTGCCAAATTATCATTTTTTTTCTTTTTTTGTAGGGTCTATTCTGGGTTGTTGCACGATGAGCTCTGTACCCTTGAGTCTACTAATTTAATAGATGAGTTTGAGCAATCTTTGAAAAGTATGGAGGACTATAAATCAGCCATTGATCACATATTCCTGTGCTGTCCACAACTGGAACATTACTTGAAAAAATTTGTAGTACCAGCACCCGGGGACTGGCCAACTTGGTTTTATCAAAAGAAACTCATTGCTCAAGAAGTCAATGCAGATGCCAGTTTCCTATCAGTCATCCCAGAGCAGGGCCCATTTCATGTTTTCCTGAATCTACAAGATGTTGTTGTAACAATTTATGACTTCTTATTTAAAAAAGTTTACAAAGAGACATTTGGATCTGACTTACCCAACAAGCCAAAGCCTTTTCGCGTCAGCCTGGTAATAACTGCTGTTTTTCTGGCATGGGGCAAATTACGTGATAAAGTTCTCCTAAAATTCAAGCTCTGCAAGTACATAGAGTATGCTTCCATTCTGTTTCTTTTAGATGAGGTGGTTCCCATATCATTCTTCCACTATCCTGTTACATTCAGGTCTGGAGACATGGAATCATATATAACAATGATGTTAAAGTTATCTCTACTGTTTATAATCTGGAAAAAGGCATCATTATGACAGATCAACACTCTCGATGCTTAGTGACTTTTCTTTTCACAAACAACATTTTTCACAGTACCATGAACTTAAAAAGAAATGGATGGCTCTAATAACAGAAAAGTTGAAATCTGGCATAGTGTGCTACGCAGCTTCATTTCAAATTATGACAGTGCTAGTCAAATTAGGGACAAAGCCCTGTCATTTGCTGCATCAAAGACAGAACAGCTCTTTCATAACTATTTAACAACACCATACAGTAGAGGTTATTCTGAAAAAGACCTAAGTTTGGTGACTGGTACAGCTGCTGATGCATTACTGAAAATCATCAAGCAAGTTGGTCAAAATCTGGTAAAAGCAAAGCAGGTATAGTAGACATCCATCCATCCATAAGTAATTTTTTATTACCTTGGTGCAGTGCAGTGCCTGAACAATGTTTTTTTATGCAGGGAAGTAATAATAATGATTAGTCGAGCACTCGATCATAGCCTCAACTTATTTTCTTTTTCATGACTAACAATCGTGTCTATTTTTTACATTTAAGGTTCCACAAGAAACAAATGCAAGAGGGCAGCCTAAAGGAGACATGAAATTTTTTCTTCCTACCTTTGACACCACCATTACTTCAAAAGCAATGCCCCTTGGCTACTCATTTGTAAAAGAAGACCCTTCCACAATACCTGATCCTAAATTAATCTGTGACTACAAAAACTGCACGCAATTATCAACAACCAATGTCAATCGCCTTAACTGTTTTCACACATTTCACAATTTTTGTTTAGAAGAAGCTGGAGACCAGTGTCCAATCTGTTCCCCTCACCTTGCTGAAAAAATTGCAGAAATCTGTTCAGCATTTAATGAAAGCTTGTTAAAACCAACAGCAAAATCTACTAGAACCCCACAAAGCAATCAAGAACCTGGTAGTAATGATGAGAATGACAGCATTAATGTCAAAAGAAATTGTGACCCTGAATACTATGACTCTGCACAATGGGAATCCCACATTGACAGCGAGTTAAATTCATTTGTTGTTGCACAACCACAACTGAGACACAATGTTCCCAATCACCAGGCTGCACCTTCACAGGCAATTAACATCCAAGTTACCACTCATCCAGTTGGTTCATCTACATTTTGGTTCTTTCCTCCTTACATATCTCAGTCAACTCTACTTGGAAGAAATGGATCTAATGCATTTACTTTTATCTCACTAATTTTGGCCCATTCATATATCACTTCTGCAAACCGAACCAGTATACAGCTCAGCCGTGGTCCTCCCATAAACCCTCATTGGCTTTCAATGATGTTATCTGCAATTGTTCGTGGCAACAGCATATATGACACTGTGACAAATGGTTGCGGGTCTCCATTCTTTAGTGTTGTTAAGGCAAAACCACATCTAGATTCAGTAATTGGGACTGTTTCTCTTGAAGACACCCTCGATCTGTTAATTACATCAGGTAATCCACAGGTTTTACAAAGTTCACTTGCATTTTATCTGCAAAGGCTTGATCGCGAACAGAACTAAGCAGCAATAGTCATAGCTAATGGAATGACAAGATCTCTCGTCGGACACGATTCAAAGATCTATGTTCTAGATAGCCATCTACACTATGCACACGGTCATAACTTTGGAGCGATGATCGGAATGAGTCCCAAGGCTGACTTGGAAGAATTCCTCAGAAATATAAAGAAACTAATCTCGCCCACATTTGATGTTTGCTCCCTGACATTTGTCTCGTTTTCACGGCAGCAGTAGAACTTTTGAGTTTCGCGTGCCAGCAAATCCCACAAACGCCGTCAAACTTGAGGATTTTACCCTCGATCCAGCAAAAAATCTTCCTGGAACCTTAACACGAGTACATTTTCTTGGTGTATGTGTAACTTTTTGCTCCCGTTAAGTCCATTTTGAGCCAAACGTTTGTGTTTATTGTAACAGCTTTGGGAAACTCGTGTTTCGTCCGCCATTTTGAATGACTCTTGTCTCGCGCATGCGCAGTCGTTCTGCCGCGGTTTCGTGACGTCGTAACTCTTACCATCCAAGGAAACCCGATAAGAGCGCCTGGGACTAGGCTGCTTAAATCTCTCATGTTGTATTTGCCATCGATCCGAGCATTTACTTTACTTTGCTAGTATATTTTACTCTATCAAATTTTAAGATGCCCCCTATTTCATTTCTAGTACACAGTAAACATCAATGGAAAAGGTGGGAGGCCTGTGGTCTCATTAATTCATTGATCATCCGCTGGAATTAAAGAAGTCGTCGTGGGCGCGAGCTCCGTCTACGCCCCTGAGATATTTCCCAACGCAATCCAACATTAAACTCAAGTGCAGCCAAAAAATGGAGCAGTGTCTTCACTTATTGGAACCAGAAACTCTGACTTGGTACAGCTATGTTGCGGGTTTTGCATGGGTTGTAGTATTTGTCGTGTTTATCGGCCCCACTTCGGATTTTTATGAGAACGAATCCCGCGCGGATTTCAAGTGCAAGACAGAATCATTGAAAGATAATGCTTGGATTACTAAACAATGCTTTGGAAATTACGAAAAGGACTACATGAAAATCATCCCTATATTCGTGTTTGTACTGATCAACTTTTTCGTTATCCTCCTTGTGTTTGTGATCTACTCGTGTTTTACAAAGAGGAGAGTCGAGAGGATTAAAAACCACGAAACAAATGATGCCGAACGCCAGCCACTTCAGCCAACCCAGTCAGAGAACAAAACCAAATTAGTTTGGTCCTACATTGGTCAACTCACCGCCAGAATTCTATTGGGAATAATATTTATGGTGTCACAAACTGGGTATTTTTACCCTAATGGCTTTCCGTCGAACTTTGAATGCAGATCTATCAAACGGCAAAGGAATTCCGGCTTTACCTCGGTGTAAGAACCTCACAACTGACGTCACAAGCCACTAACAGTGTTTATGCTGATAACATGTTATATCAATACCTCAACTGCATAAGTTATCTCAGGAGAAACTGACTCGATGGAACGCTAGATCCGCATAACTTTAAATCGCTAGACCGTTGGATCCATCGGCCCGATGGATCGCTGGGTCGATGCATCACTGGGTCGATGCTTCGCTGGGTCGATGGATCGCTAGGCCGATGAATAGCTGGGTCGATGGATCGCTGGATCGATGGATCTCTGGGTCGATGGATCGCTGGGCCAATGGATCGCTAGGCCTATGAATATCTGGGTCGATGGATCGCTGGGCCAATGGATCGCTAGGCCGATGAATATCTGGGTCGATATCTCTGGGTCGATGGATCGCTCTGGGTCGATGGATCGCTGGGCCGATGGATCGATCGGGTCGTCGAGGCCGCGTTTTTCGGTCTGCCTGTGTGGCCAAGATGGCGGCATCAGTCGACCCCGTACGTTGTGTAAAACTAATCAAATCATTTAATATTGTATCTTAAAAAGGCGATACCCCGTCTAAAAAAAGGTTATAGTATCAAATTCTAATTGTTTTCATGTAAAGTATTGCGTGAAAAAAAACGAAAAAAAAAGTTAGAGAAAAGTAATTTCTCACTTGTTGGTATTCCTGTGTATTTTGGACAGCGGTAGGAAAGACAACATGGCGATCGTAAACTATTATTATTACTTATCGATTTTACTCCTTTATGTTGCTGTTTTTATGCGTTCTGCGGCCCACGTAAATGAGGAAAGTGTAAAATTTATCAAGTTGGTAATTGAGACTACTGACGACATCGATAGATGTACATTTTCGCCTATTACTGCGTTCCCACGCGGCCCACGTGTTCAGACAGGGCCTTACAGCAACTGTAAAAGGATTTACAGTCATTTCTCTTCAACGGCAAGGCCATCGCCACAAAAGGTTGAAGAGTATATGTCAGATTTAAAGGCTGCACAACTGGGCACCATCAAGAAGGCTGGCAGGATGACTGTCTTTTACAAAGAATTACCGTCTGTCCTCCAGCACAGAGAGCATGAGCTGGGTAATTTCAATATTGCTATTAATGAATACAAGGAGCAGTTTTTAGCTAGTGATGATCTGCTGACATCTCTGCAAAAGCAGTCCATGCTGGAAAATCACCCCCAGGCAAATGATATTAAGGCATATTTTAGAGACCAAACTGTTGACCTAGATGACTAGACAGTACCTTCTGATGTTAATATTCTTTATTATTTATATAAACAACAGTGAAACTCCAGGTAATCTCCCTTGTGAAAACTTGATATCTTCACACATGAAAATGGCATATCATTTCACATGTGAAATATCACATTTGGCATGTGCTTCATGCTTGTTTTAAGGTTTCATAAAAATTACAATTTGGTGTTATCTCATTGTTGTTTCCTTAATAACTTAATTGTGGTGCTCACTCTTCGGATACATTTTTAACTCCACACAGCAATGTAATCCTCCATTTTATTATATAAACACCAGATGGTCTCTTGCACGTTAACTTGATATATTTGCATGTGAAGAAAACAATATGCTTTAATGCTGTTTTTGAATTTTATGAAACAAATTCAATGATATATAATAAACAGATTATTGCATTAGCGTGAGGAGAAAGTTCATCACTTCACTATGCTTACTCATGAGATCAATTTTCAACAATCAAGATAAAATATTTCCATGTAATATCCTCAATCTATTCATGCCACAGAAAATGTTGCTTCTTAGATGGCATATTATTTGTATTTGGAATAATATCATCACATGATTTTTCATATTTATTTATTTTCATCAAAATGTGAATTTTTACGGTTGAGGCTTTATGGTTACTGTATGCCAAAATATTTGCAAATTCACTTTATTAGTGATCTGATTTTATTTAAATATCAAGTGTTCTAGTTTTAAGTATTAGAACTAACCACTTCGTGTGCAGTTGGTGGATCGTTTTTCGGTAGTGGATTTTGAAAAAGTATATGTAGATGGGCAAGTGAATGAAACAGTGATGACAGTGACTTGTTAACCATGTACATAATACTTTCAAAACTTATTTGCTTTTCTTGTTCAAAGAAATGTTCATATTCTGCTATATTTCAAGTTAATGTTTTTGTAAATAGCTTTGAAACAAAACGTTATTGTTATGAATATCAATGAATTGTATTATAGTTCTTATTATTTACTATAAGGAAAAAAGAAATAAATGAAAACTGTGAGAAACATGTTCTTCATAATGCTGAACTCCTCGTATTTATAAACTTTCCTTTGTGGATTCTGTATTCTTCATTATAAAGGGACAGTTGCCACTTCCTGTGAACCAAAGTTGTTTCAAAATGAAAGATTGTGAATAAGGGCGTACCCAGGGTAACCCATATATATTTTGGAGGTGTAGGAGATCCACTTTCCTATTCCTTTTCTATTATTACTTTAGCATCCCTCCCATGCATTTAATCAGGAACACTATTGTTGGCCAAAAAC
Organism: Nematostella vectensis; assembly: GCF_932526225.1. NCBI lineage: Eukaryota > Metazoa > Cnidaria > Anthozoa > Actiniaria > Edwardsiidae > Nematostella > Nematostella vectensis. The sequence continues at coordinate 20,078,305 of NC_064035.1, forward strand.
GTGCTGTTCTGGAACACCCTTGCCTTGTTGAATACAGCGGTCTGGGAACAAATCCACGAAAGTTTTGAATTCTTACTTCTTATCTCACTCGGCAAAATTTTGTGAGATTTTATTCAGCTAATTGCCTGGAGTGTATTGTACCGAACAACTTCCCACACAAAACAATTATGTCTACAAGCAATACAATCATAGAAAGCACTAGTACTTTTATATCACCCCTTAAAAGGGTTTACTTAGAATTGCTGAAATTACTTTGAGATTGTTTTTTACTACAATCTGCTGTTTCTGATGAAATTTCTCGAAATCGGTAGGGTTCCTGCGCAGCCGTATTTTAAATTGTCTGAAATAAAATAAAATGTCCAGAATAACTGAAAATAGCAACATTGTGACCTTATTCACTAACTACGGCCATTTACCCACATATAAGTGATTTCTTCGTTTGTTACACGCCGAACACGAAGTCAGACTGATGCCGCCATCTTGGCCGTGAAGTCTCTTCGACTACTGGACCCTAGCCACACAGGCAGACCAAAAAACGCGGCCTCTTCGATCGACCCGATCAACCCAGAGATCCATCGACCCAGAGATCTATCGGCCCAGCGATCCATCGACAGCAAACAATCGACCCAGATATTCATCGGCCTAGCGATTCATTGGCCCAGCGAACCATCGACCCAGAGATCCATCGACCCAGCAAACCATCGGCCCAGCGAACCATCGGCCCAGCAAACCATCGACCCAGCTATTCATCGACCCAGCGAAGCATCGGCCCAGCGAACCATCGGCCTAGCGATCCATCGACCCAGCGAAGCATCGACCCAGTGATGCATCGACCCAGCAATCCATCGGACCGATGGATCCAACGGTCTAGTGATCCAACGGTCTAGCGATTTAAAGATATGCGGATCTAGCGTTCCATCGAGTCAGTTTCTCCTGAGATAACTTATGCAGTTGAGGTATTGATATAACATGTTATCAGCATAAACACTGTTAGTGGCTTGTGACGTCAGTTGTGAGGTTCTTACACCGAGGATCAGCCGGAATTCCACTGCTGTCGTTTTCGCCAACATAACGTATGATTGTTATAACCAGGCGGCGAGTAAGAAAAAACATTGGGTAATGGGGTTATTGGTGGTGAATGGAGTTTTTGCTTTCGTTGCCTTCGTAGAATTTCTGTGGGTGTTATACACGGTTAAAAGAAGGAGAGCTTGTTTCAATGATTTGCAATTTTATCAAAATTTCTTAGGAGGGTCCAATAAGCAACAACTTAAATTATCGAATATCATCAGCAAAATGAAAACAAACTTCTTGGAACACACAAAGAGACTTGCTGATCTCAGAACACCATTTCGTTCTAATCCTGGGGAAGGCCGTCAGCCACACGACCTGGAAACAGATAAGATTTATGTGAATGTCACAATCCATAAGAACAGAGCAGCAATGGATTTCCCCCATGAAAGATCTGAACAATTGAAAGTGTACCCACCAAAACGTGGTAAGGACACTCGTGAGCTAAAACAGATAGCAGATATAATCGATGCTGAACACAAAAATGTGCTTGTTGTTGGCCGACCTGGCATTGGAAAGACAATGATGTGCACCAGGCTCCTGCGATTGTGGGCTGAAAGCGAGTCCAGTGATGAGGTAGCTTTGTCTATTGCTTTTCGGAATGTTTCCTCTACTTCTGACATCAATATCAGGGACCTTTTGACTCTTTCTACTACAACACAAGGACTTGATGATAATGAGATAAGCTACATTTTAAACTACATTACTGCAAACCCTAGCAAGCTCATTTTGTGTTTAGATGGTGTTGATGAATTTTCATCTAGATCAAATATTTCTCAAAGTGAAGATTTGGACTTAAGAAGCACAGATGGGGAAATGGCCCCACATATACTTTTTCGTAAGATATGGTCTAGAAAACTCCTATGCGAAGCAACAGTTATAACAACAACACGTCCAACTGCTGTTGAATGTCTGAGGGAACTTCCTGAAGACTGTTTGAATAGAACTGTTGAGATTCTTGGATTCTCATTTGAACAAATCAAAGACTATGTCACCAAATTTTCCGGGAGCCGACCAAAGATATGGGAACACATACAACAGAATGCAAATCTACTTTCCCTCTGCTACATTCCAGTAAACTGCTTTATTATTTGTCATTGTCTTCTTCATAGTTCTGATTATGTGCTGCCTGTAAAGATTACAGAGATTTACAGTATTTTTGTGAAAATATTCTTCCACAAGCGAAATCACAACAGAAAAGCTTATGGATGTTCAAAATGTGACCTTAGAACTTACATGTACAAACCCTTTGAAGACCTGAAACCTGAAAATGAAAAGGTGTTCAAGAGGCTTGGAGAGCTAGCATTTGAAGGAATTAGAGATGGGAAGTTGATATTCGAGTCTGTTAAGATAGATGATGCATTATTAGATTGTGGGCTGCTTCACAGTTTACCTGAAATACCTTCAAATTCACTGGTGGAGCCCCCTAAACAATACTTTTGCTTTATTCACCTGACAGTGCAGGAGTTTCTAGCAGCTAAACATGTGACAGACACATATTCGGAAGAAGATTTAAAGAGCTTTGTTGAGAACCATATCAATGACGGTGCATGGCGAATAGTCACACGGTTTGTGGCAGGGCTTTCCAATACCCATGAAGTCACATGCAGACTCCTTCCAGAAAGAGTGACTGATCAAAAGGAGTGGCCAGTTGCACAAGACACAACACTTGCTGTGAATGTGTGCCACTGCTTATATGAATCAGCTAGTGAGATGGAGGCTAAAGCATTGGTGCAGGGTAAACTTGAAAGAATGGACTTAAATTTAGTTAACTTTCCCACATGTCAACTTGGACCTGATGACGTGTCTGCTGTTGTGAATGTATTGAAGCATGCGCCTAACCTCAATACACTATTAATGCCCAAAAATTATATTCGTTTGTTTGGCTGTAAGAAAGTTGTAACATTGTTGCAGAATTTTGGCAACAAACTTACTAAATTGGACCTCACATTCAACAGCATAGGAGATGAAGGAGCAAAGTACATAGGTGAGGCACTTGGACATGATAATTGTAAACTTACTCAGTTGAACATCAGCGATAATGATATAGGAGATGAAGGAGCAAAGTACATAGGTGAGGCACTTGCACATGAGAATTGTAAACTTACTATGTTGAATATCAGCGATAATGATATAGGAGTTGAAGAAGCAAAGTACATAGGTGAGGCACTTGGACATGAGAATTGTAAACTTACTAAGTTGGACATCAGCGATAATGATATAGGAGATGAAGGAGCAAAGTACATATGTGAGGCACTTAGACATGAGAATTGTAAACTTACTCAGTTGGACATCAGCTTTATTGGTATGGGAGATGAAGGAGCAAAGTACATATGTGAGGCACTTAGTCATGAGAATTGTAAACTTACTCAGTTGGACATCTGCTTAAATAATATAGGAGTTGGAGGAGCAAAGTACATAGGTGAGGCACTTGCACACGAGAATTGTAAACTTACTAAGTTGAACATCACTGGTAATATAGGAAATGAAGGAGCAAAGTACATAGGTGAGGCACTTAGACATAAGAATTGTAAACTTACTCAGTTGGACATCAGCTTTATTGGTATGGGAGATGAAGGAGCAAAGTACATAGGTGAGGCACTTGGACATGAGAATTGTAAACTTACTCAGTTGAACATCGACAATAATAATATAGGAGATGAAGGAGCAAAGTACATAGGTGAGGCACTTAGTCATGAGAATTGTAAACTTACTCAGTTGGACATCAGCTTTATTGGTATGGGAGATGAAGGAGCAAAGTACATAGGTGAGGCACTTGCACATGAGAATTGTAAACTTACTAAGTTGAACATCACTGGTAATATAGGAAATGAAGGAGCAAAGTACATAGGTGAGGCACTTGCACATGAGAATTGTAAACTTACTATGTTGAATATCAGCGATAATGATATAGGAGATGAAGGAGCATAGTAGATAGGTGAGGCACTTAGTCATGAGAATTGTAAACTTACTAAGTTGGACATCAGATATACTAATATAGGAGTTGGAGGAGCAAAGTACATAGGTTAGGCACTTGCACATGAGAATTGTAAACTTACTCAGTTGAACATCAGATTTACTAATATAGGAGAAGAAGGAGCACAGTACATAGGTGAGGCACTTAGTCATGAGAATTGTAAACTTACTAAGTTGAATATCAGCTATACTTATATAGGAGATGAAGGAGCAAAGTACATAGGTGAGGCACTTGCACATGAGAATTGTAAACTTACTATGTTGAATATCAGCGATAATGATATAGGAGTTGAAGAAGCAAAGTACATAGGTGAGGCACTTGGACATGAGAATTGTAAACTTACTAAGTTGGACATCAGCGATAATGATATAGGAGATGAAGGAGCAAAGTACATATGTGAGGCACTTAGACATGAGAATTGTAAACTTACTCAGTTGGACATCAGCTTTATTGGTATGGGAGATGAAGGAGCAAAGTACATATGTGAGGCACTTAGTCATGAGAATTGTAAACTTACTCAGTTGGACATCTGCTTAAATAATATAGGAGTTGGAGGAGCAAAGTACATAGGTGAGGCACTTGCACACGAGAATTGTAAACTTACTAAGTTGAACATCACTGGTAATATAGGAAATGAAGGAGCAAAGTACATAGGTGAGGCACTTAGACATAAGAATTGTAAACTTACTCAGTTGGACATCAGCTTTATTGGTATGGGAGATGAAGGAGCAAAGTACATAGGTGAGGCACTTGGACATGAGAATTGTAAACTTACTCAGTTGAACATCGACAATAATAATATAGGAGATGAAGGAGCAAAGTACATAGGTGAGGCACTTAGTCATGAGAATTGTAAACTTACTCAGTTGGACATCAGCTTTATTGGTATGGGAGATGAAGGAGCAAAGTACATAGGTGAGGCACTTGCACATGAGAATTGTAAACTTACTAAGTTGAACATCACTGGTAATATAGGAAATGAAGGAGCAAAGTACATAGGTGAGGCACTTGCACATGAGAATTGTAAACTTACTATGTTGAATATCAGCGATAATGATATAGGAGATGAAGGAGCATAGTAGATAGGTGAGGCACTTAGTCATGAGAATTGTAAACTTACTAAGTTGGACATCAGATATACTAATATAGGAGTTGGAGGAGCAAAGTACATAGGTTAGGCACTTGCACATGAGAATTGTAAACTTACTCAGTTGAACATCAGATTTACTAATATAGGAGAAGAAGGAGCACAGTACATAGGTGAGGCACTTAGTCATGAGAATTGTAAACTTACTAAGTTGAATATCAGCTATACTTATATAGGAGTTGGAGGAGCAAAGTACATAGGTGAGGCACTTGCACATGAGAATTGTAAACTTACTATGTTGAATATCAGCGATAATGATATAGGAGTTGAAGAAGCAAAGTACATAGGTGAGGCACTTGGACATGAGAATTGTAAACTTACTAAGTTGAATATCAGCAATAATAATATAGGAGATGAAGGAGCAAAGTACATATGTGAGGCACTTAGTCATGAGAATTGTAAACTTACTCAGTTGGACATCAGCTTTAATAATATAGGAGATGAAGGAACAAAGTACATAGGTGAGGCACTTAGACATGAGAATTGTAAACTTACTCGGTTGATATTGTAAAGTGTAAAAATAAGTAATCGTGTGGCATCTTATTACCTAGCTCGAATATTTTACGTTTGATCACCTGTAATTGTCTTATATCCTAGAATAAAGGTCACAATAAACTCTCATTGCTCTGTGATGTGTATTTATTCAGAAAAAGTATTTCTAACGTCTGAACAGTTCAGGGATTTCGCGGTACTTGTATAGGCGGCACCAAGTATATGTTATAATAAAATTGAGGTATCATGTCATTATATGATTCTTGTCAAGAACTTCTACACGATTTGTGATAAATATTTACGATTTGGGGACCTCGGGTAGCTCTCGACGTCGCCTCTCGCTTACGTTGGCACCGGAATCTGTTTATGCTGCCATGGGTTCCTTAATCGCTCGTCGCCAATGTTAAAAACACAGTCAAACTTTGTTCATTGGACTATAATCGATCTCGACGTCGCCTCTCGCTTACGTTGGCACCGGAATCTGTTTATGCTGCCATGGGTTCCTTATAATTGCTCGTCGCCAATGTTGTAAACACAGTCAAACTTTGTTCATTGGACTATAATCGATCTCGACGTCGCCTCTCGCTTACGTTGGCACCGGAATCTGTTTATGCTGCCATGGGTTCCTTATAATTGCTCGTCGCCAATGTTGTAAACACAGTCAAACTTTGTTCATTGGACTATCGAATGTCAATCAACCAGAAGAATAAAGGAAGTGACGGTCTAGACTATGAAATCGATCTCATCATCCCTTACACTACACGCATCCCTTACACTACATGCAAGAAACCACAATGGTGTTTTTCTATGTTTCTATAATTTTTTAATATAAATCAAAACAAAAGGCCCAAATTGTCGTGATCCTAAACCAGAAGAATAAATATACACCAAAAACTGGTACTCGACTCTGCCAAACCCTGGGCCCAACACCCCCTACCCCCTCAAATCCAAGCCCCAACTTCCTTTTCGCTAATTTAAGAGTGGCACATAGATAAACAACAAATAACTGTGTCTCAAACCAGACAAAAAAATGAGACATCTCCTCTGATGACAGCCCACAAAAAGAACCCCCCCTAAATCGGCGCCTAAAAAAACGTACCCCCCCCCTTTAGTAATTAATGACCGCTCCGCTCCGACTTCTTCAGAAGTCTTATTAAAGACGAAAATTTGGTCTAATACCATTTTTGGTGTATTGTCTTTAATCTTTAAAATAAGATTACATAAGTAAAAAAAACATTGTTATTTTTATTTGCCAGTGTTAGTCTAAGCCTCCTCTTGCAAAAAGGACTCATCCACTTGTTGAATAATGTTGTCGATGAATTTTTACATCTCCTATAACTTGTTGTAAATAGTCTTTTTACATCTTCTATTATCTGTAAATGGCCATGCTGTTGCGGCTATCCTGCCAATTGTGGCGAAGCTAATAAAAAAAAAATAAACCTTGTGATTCAAATTACCATTATTATTATGATCGAGGAATTATGGGGATGTCAAAGAGAAGCTACTGTAATGATTCGAATAAGCGCTCGGGGCGCTTAAGGGCGGAAAGTTTATTTATGGAAGGGGTGAGCGTTTGCAGAATACCCGTCCACGATTTTAAGCCCCTTCCTATACGAGCCGGGTCCGCGGTGCTGTAATCAAGATATGAATAATAAAAAATACAAACTCAAAAAGTCAGAGAGAACCCAGCATGTAAATGCTATACGGGAACGCTAAGATCCAACTGATATTTTAATTAAGGTACCGGAAAGGCGATGAGAAAGACAGTTAACAATCAAGCTTAACCTTAAAGCCAGCTAGGGAATAAATAAAAAAAGCTTAAGACCTCACTTATAATTAAAAAATATACATTTTTATTAAAAAAAACATACATAGCAAAAACATGTTACAGAAAAAAGATGAAAGAAGTTGAAAGATGACTTGCATATTTTGATGAATTAGAAATCAATACCTCCATAACCTACCTTAGTTTCCTTTCCTTGCTAGTTTAAGGTCCAGAAAAAGTATTGCAAAAAGCACATTGGAATTGCTGAAATGGTGGTGCCTGCTAGAGCGCGGCAGTAACACTTAACTCATAATCACAACTTGTCGCTTGGCCTCTATATTACTCTTTAAGGAGCGAGTCACACATTCACACTTTTTTCATTTAACTGGTGATGACTTGACAAGTTTTGTTAAAAGAACCACCGAACCGATTGTTCAACATCTCCCAGTCCATTTAAAAGGATTTTGAATGGCTCAAAAGACAAAATTAAATTTTACTTGGAAATAGCATAAGATCAATTTCCAAAATGAAAGGTGGCCGAGTTATTACTTTTCAGATAAGTACGTTGGGTAATTGTTATGAAAGTCGGGTTTTCGCAAGAAAAGGATCATAGAGTTTTTATTTGGTAAACAAGAGCAAACATCAATAGGGATTTTTTATCAGTTTGTTCATTTTCGCAATTACATATTTTAAATTTTGAATAAATATAGAGATTTCTTCGTAGCTAGGACTGTAAAGAATTGAGGTGTTATAATACATTATATTTCGGTGTATAGCCATTCACGCATTTACAACAATTAAACAGAAAATAAAAATATTCGCTTTACAATGAATTCTTGTCTTTTAGAAAAATGTGTTCAGCAAGCCTAGCCCTGTTACCAATGGCACCTTCCATTATGGTTAAAGTCAAATAAATTAAATGGCAAATTCTCATCTCGCATACAACTTTGACGTTAGCTTTTAGTCATTAAAACTCACCTATAAATATAGGACGAGGCCTTTAATAGACGAAAGATGCAAATTTCAACAGCAGATCGCAGACGGGATTCAACTGGAAATCAATTTAGGTGTAACATCGCTGTTCAAAATATCGTCAGGAATGTGTACTTGGCTTCCGTAAAAATATTAACTATAATAAAGCAAGTTTGCGTTAAAACAAAACTATCCGTGTTTTCTTTTTCGTGTTTTGTTCATATTTTTTTCTTCCGGAATACCAACTGTGCGGGGGAATGTTTCGTCAAAGAGAATTTGTTTAGATTCATCAACCTTCCATCACACGCAAGCCAGTCACAGCTTAGGAACTTTTCCCAAAAACTCAAGAAACACAGATACTTTGACTTTTAAGGAACACAAGAAAATATGGTCTTGACAAACTTTACAACGGCCGTGAAATAAGCCTTTCAATGGAATAGTAATTGTCTAATTATTATTTTTTTAACTGGGAAAGTAAAAATGGAGATCCAGTAGAGAAAGACCCCCTATTGTCACAAGAAATGAGATATGAGGAGTCACAAAGTTGCGGCCAACGTAGTTTTACATTTACATGAATAAAAATATAAACTTAACGAGTTTAAAAACAAAATAACACAACTCACCGAGACGTGATGTAAACTAAAACACTGGAAAAATTATCAACGATTTATCACTATTGTTGGCTCATCTCCATCACGATGTTTCCAAGCGAATTTTACATCCACCCTGGGGAGCGGGAATATCTCCACAATAGCATTTCTAGTTCGTTAACCAAAACGAGAGGCAAAACAGCAGAAGAAAAAGAAATGAAAAAATCTAAACAATCTGTGTTAATTGAGATGATACATCTAACGTATAACAACACGGTATGACAAACCACGCTATAACAACATTCTAGAGAAGAAAATCGAAAAAAAATCTTACCTAAGAAGGATGACTTATCTTTGTTAAAGACCCTGTCTGATATCATGGAGTCTTCTAGAGCAATCCCCACTCTTTTATGGCTGTGAGAATCACTAATCGGTACTCTGCAAAGATGGGGACGGGTGAAGAGGGTGCTAATGGAATAATTGTGCTCGCTCACTGGCTGCCAAAAGCTCATTGGCGCTTGCAGATGTGCCGAGAGGAATGCAATTTACGGGTTATTAGTGTTTAAATCAAGAAGCGCTTGGGACGGAACCATAGAAAAAAAAAACACCTGGGTAAGGAAGACGATGTTCTTTAATCACTACCAAATAGAATAGCGAATACTATGGAAGTTGTTTATGAACTGATTGGAAGTATGTCTCATGTAAGTGGATAAAAAAAATCGGACCTCGGATCCTGAAGCGTGGATCCCAGAGAGGTGAGACCGCGTACCGAAACGTTGAACCGGGATCCCTAGATACCAGGGATTTAATAGCATTGACCTACCTTGAACTTGTTGCTGGCTGTATGTCGTCATTCTTACAGAATTTGACTATCTGTCTGGTCATTAACAATACTCAATGGCGAAAAGCTTCACTGGACACCAAATACTCGAACAATAGTTGTTGTCGCTTACGGGAGATTAATACAAGGCTGAAAGCTATCGTGACAATAAGGATTTTATTTGTTTGGTTTATTGCATGGTTTATTGAAAACTATAAATGTAAACAAAACAAACTTGTAATAGTTGACTCGTGAATATATGTACATGCTCGAAGATCCAGCGTACATTGCGGGCGCTCCCAAAGGTCATCCCCGCGTACTTTGCGGGACTTTGAATGCCCGCAAAGTACGCTGGATCTTCGAGCATGATATATGTACGATTGTGATGGAACCATGCTTTTTCAGTCTGAATCGGGTATTCGTGCCAAGACGCAGGGGCAGACAGGAAACAGATTCCAACCCCCCATCTATTTTAAGTTTTTTACAGTCCTCCAAGTGAAACACCGCTGTACCTAGTATCAGCGGTATCCAAATTTTCTAACAGTGCTTTGCGGTCAAAACTCTATTTAGTCTTGTTTGCTTTGCCTATGTGAGAAAATAAAGTTTAATAAATTAATTACCATATCTCTCTAAATGCTGTGTTTTCTGAAACCAAATTGATTCCAAAGTTGTTTACATCCGGGTCTGTCTCTGTGGGAAAGGCGTGTTGACTGGCCGTCTCTTCGTGGATGTCAACCTCGTCCCCACGGTCTCCTGGGTATTTTTTCAATATGGTGTCCAGCTGAAAATTACCAAGAAGACCCTGGGGACGAGCTTGCGTGGATGTTTGAGTGGATATCCAGAATGTTCGCAATCTGTAATGGCATGAGATGGTTAAATTTTGCATTCGTGTTGTTCGATGTTGTCTCAATATAATATTCAATGTTATTTCAATGCATTTTGCATTCGTGTTCTTAAAAATGATCAACTTGATTTCTAGCTACCAAAAAAACGTCGCGTTTTTTAATAGATCAGCAAAATCATATATGCTCAAAAACTACGTTCTTGAAACCGTCAATAATTTAATTTGAAGCAAAAAATAAAATCCAAAGAAAATCAACTGTTTTTAGTCGAACACAGTGTCAACTGTCCTTAAACCTCAGCCTAGTCCCAGGCGTTCTTACCGGGTTTCCTGTGCTCAGAGATAAACCGTGAGGTAGCCAACACAAAATGGTCTGATAAAAGCCTTTATACAATCACCTGATCTGTTAAAGCTAAGGGCAAAGACAAGGGCAACTTGAGATATACTGTGGTTTCTAAGGGTAAATTTAGTGGCAACAATGAAAATAAAATACAAATTCAGTGATTAGTTGATGCTAGCCTCATGTAGTGCATCATGCATTGATCACCCTTGCATACCCAGGTGTTGGTTGAGTGGGAAGCATCCGCCCCCTACCCTCACCCCTAGCTATGTGCCAGACTTGAGAACAATCATAAGCTCAAACATTGGTTTATATCAAAAGCAAAATGGTTCAAATTTCCAGATCAAGAACTTGGACTATTTGTGTACCCTTCAGAAGACTTATCCAAACTTTTTGAGTAAAAAATATCAAATAGTTTTATTTTTTTCAGACCAAAGGTTGTTCCCTTTGAAAGAAGCTGGACTGCCATTTAAAAGGCTTCAAATACTAACACTTCATTGCTAAAACAACACCCGGATAAGATTATCAACTAGCTATTGAGGACAAACTGAACATTCCGAAAAACAATTACAGTTAAAAACAAAGCAACAAAAGCTGCAGTGTTTCTATTTTTCATCGCCAACAAACAAAAAGTTTAAGTATAAAATCTGAAACTAAATTTGACAATGAAACAGCTAAAATAAGTCATTACCAAGAGTGTCAGTTCGTTCTGAACACCGCTGACACCGCTGCAGAACGTAGTGCGCACGCGCAGCCTCTTATTTCCGGCGGGGGAATTGCCGGGCCCGCCCCTGCACAACACTGTATGATAAGTTGCAAAACTAGAAACGGGAAAGGATGCATTGGTCGACTTTACCAGCTTTCCGAGGAGCTTAGTCGTGTCGCTAAGTTGCCGGTAGGTTCGCATGTTTGCCGGCGACATTGGGATACGTTACGAAGAAGCAACTTGCGCTGCTCATGTCCCATGCACGATAAACAACTGCCCTCACGTCTGAACAAGCAACCTATTCCAAGTCGTTTTTATCCGGTATTTGACGAGATTGGGCTAACAGTGGCAGGATACCAGCCTGGTACTCGGTGGTGTTACCGGTGCAAGTTGCTCGCCTATAAGAAATTTGAAAGCCGTCCTCAAACAAGTAGAAAACCAGTCGAGGTAAGTGTATATTTTTATTCGGGAAAACAACCACTCCTCTGCAGTGCCTCTTCGCTGTAAATTGCTATGTATTTCTTCCTGTATTTTCAATCTGTTTAACAAAATATAAAAACGAGTACATAGAAAAGGCTTGAACATTCTTTCGTTCTTTTTATTAGGAAAAAGCAAATAGTAGTACATCCGCCATCGGCACAGAACAACAACTACAAAAGGTTTGTTTATTTGTACATTCTGAAGAAACACATAAATTATCTATAAAATTCAGTTCGCCTTTCTTTTTGTTTTTTGTGGGGAAAAATACTTTATCAATTATTGAGAAGTAGTAGTGCAAACAATATTTTTGCATTTGTTGAAAAAGAAATATTTTTTTTTTACAATTTGTAAAAATTCTGACAAATAAGCTTTTTGGCAAGTTTTTTTTTTCCACCAAGCCAATTCATATAAAATTATTAATTTTCTATGAGAGAATGAAAGGAATTCCTTAATTTAGAATATGTGGAATAGAATAAGACAAGAAACATTTTATTATTGAGGAGCTAGGGTGGGCTGGGATGTTTAAGGTAATTTTTCAGAAATATCTTTGCCCCCCCCCCCTAATATCTAATAGAAACCTTTGACTCCCCCTTAACAATAATTTAGAAAACAGGTATGACCCCTCCCCATTTGACCCACCCACAACAGAAAACCTGCACCCCAAAAGATGATACATTTTGCTAATCATTGTTATTTATTTTAGATAGTTTGTTTATTCTTATTTTGTTTTCCATTTTGACTGTTTTGTAAATTTCAGATATTTCAGTTTACGGGATCCCCTATTCTACACCTCCATGAAATTTTGCAAGATATATCTATGTCAGCACCTACCATATCCCAACTGGATCAAACAAAGGAACAATTTTGAAGGCTGTTTTCAAGACTTAAAGCTCTAGCAGACATATGTGATATTCATCTCCTGGAAACATGGAAAGAGCTGCAAACTCCCCTAGGTACCATCAAAATTGCCCCAAATGGCAACGTGTTAATGGATAGTCAAGTATGGGACCAAATAAAGACAACAATCAAAAAAATTGACGAATTGGATGAAGGTACAGCTGTATGATCAAATATATCTGCATGCTCTAATATTTATAATAGCTTTATCGATCAGCAATGATGTGGCTGATCAGTGTTCAACCCCAGTGATGGATCAAGCCCAACTAAAACTGTGAATAATTTATTCAATAATTGCTATCAACAGGTAATTCACTGGGCCAACTAGTGCAACAATTTCAGATGGCTCTATACCATCATGCCCTCAGTAGTGAAGCTCCATTATATGAGCCAGCAGCAATGAAAGCATTCACACAAAAACACTCTCCAGGTCTGTTTGAAATGCTTTTAAGTTAAAAAACAAGGGAGGACTCCAGACTCTCAGAATAACATCAAGCTGTACAGGAGCAAAGAACTGTTGTTCTCCTTCACACACTGGCATATTTCAGGTAACCTAAATGCTCCATTAAGACCCACCTCCCTAACCTCCAATTACTTTCCTTTCTAAAAACCCTCTAGAGGCTAAATTTTGTAATAAGCTCCCCCTTTCTATCTGCTCCAATTTCATAATTGGGCCTAGGTATGTTCAATATCATGCTTTATACTATAATTCAATGTATACAAGCTGCACCAGAACACTAGTGTTTTGTTGTTTTTTAAATGACACAAATTTATTTTACCAGGTCTCAGAAAACTTCCACCCTACAAAAGGATGAAGGGCTATTCCTACAACATCATGGTGCTTCTAGGACAGCAATAAATTCAGGAAGGATACTTCATTTCAGTACAAGTCCTAGAAATATTGATTCTCACAAGAAAACACTAATAACAAAATATCCAGACATACTGATGAGAAAGGTTATCCTGGCAACAGAGGTGAGATTAGTGTGTTACAAATTTTTATTTTAGTAAATAGTGAATAAGAGAATAATAAAAACAATACTTGAGAATAAGCAAGAACCATTTCAATTTAAACAAGCCAGTGGGATAACTGATGCTTAACTTTCTTTAAAATTTTCAGAAAGGATTCCTAATTGTACAACTGTTGGATGACTTCCATAATATTTTGACTGTTAGACTACCAACAAATCTGAAGCTATCATTAGCTACGCACATGGCTAGTGGCCTACTGGACATCCATCCTTCAATTCCTGCTGTTCCTATCCCTACAAGAGATACAAGACACAGCCGAGTGATTGTGAAGATAGGGAATGAAAATAAAATTTGCAGAGGAGGAATTGTTCTAGACTACATAAAAGAGTTGTTTCGAAGACCAGTGTTATCAAGAATGTACTTGGAAACAAATCACCAATGCATTTCATCAAAATACATCCAACAACAACTAAAGGAATTGAGGTATTCTATGGATTTTAATGTAGTTATTTACAGGTCAGCAATCCATACAAGAAAAATACTGTTTTCTCTTCTTAAAAAATGTTTTAATATTGACACTTCCTAAATATTTTTCCAGGCACAATACTTTATTCCCCTATATGGACCTCCCACCCAATAAATATGTACCTCTTACATTAGTTTGTGAAAGCCATATACATAATGATTAATATCAATTTTACTTTTGTTTAGTGACTGCTATTACAAAAAAAGGAGTAGAGTAAAATAAAAAAAAGCAAATATGGAACATTAAATTTGCCAAATTATCATTTTTTTTCTTTTTTTGTAGGGTCTATTCTGGGTTGTCGCACGATGAGCTCTGTACCCTTGAGTCTACTAATTTAATAGATGAGTTTGAGCAATCTTTGAAAAGTATGGAGGACTATAAATCAGCCATTGATCACATATTCCTGTGCTGTCCACAACTGGAACATTACTTGAAAAAATTTGTAGTACCAGCACCCGGGGACTGGCCAACTTGGTTTTATCAAAAGAAACTCATTGCTCAAGAAGTCAATGCAGATGCCAGTTTCCTATCAGTCATCCCAGAGCAGGGCCCATTTCATGTTTTCCTGAATCTACAAGAAGATGTTGTAACAATTTATGACTTCTTATTTAAGAAAGTTTACAAAGAGACATTTGGATCTGACTTACCCAACAAGCCAAAGCCTTTTCGCGTCAGCCTGGTAATAACTGCTGTTTTTCTGGCATGGGGCAAATTACGTGATAAAGTTCTCCTAAAATTCAAGCTCTGCAAGTACATAGAGTATGCTTCCATTCTGTTTCTTTTAGATGAGGTGGTTCCCATATCATTCTTCCACTATCCTGTTACATTCAGGTCTGGAGACATGGAATCATATATAACAATGATGTTAAAGTTATCTCTACTGTTTATAATCTGGAAAAAGGCATCATTATGACAGATCAACACTCTTGATGCTTAGTGACTTTTCTTTTCACAAACAACATTTTTCACAGTACCATGAACTTAAAAAGAAATGGATGGCTCTAATAACAGAAAAGTTGAAATCTGGCATAGTGTGCTACGCAGCTTCATTTCAAATTATGACAGTGCTAGTCAAATTAGGGACAAAGCCCTGTCATTTGCTGCATCAAAGACAGAACAGCTCTTTCATAACTATTTTACAACACCATACAGTAGAGGTTATTCTGAAAATGACCTAAGTTTGGTGACTGGTACAGCTGCTGATGCATTACTGAAAATCATCAAGCAAGTTGGTCAAAATCTGGTAAAAGCAAAGCAGGTATAGTAGACATCCATCCATCCATAAGTAGTTTTTTATTACCTTGGTGCAGTGCAGTGCCTGAACAATGTTTTTTTATGCAGGGAAGTAATAATAATGATTAGTCGAGCACTTGATCATAGCCTCAACTTATTTTCTTTTTCATGACTAACAATTGTGTCTATTTTTTTACATTTAAGGTTCCACAAGAAACAAATGCAAGAGGGCAGCCTAAAGGAGACATGAAATTTTTTCTTCCTACCTTTGACACCACCATTACTTCAAAAGCAATGCCCCTTGGCTACTCATTTGTAAAAGAAGACCCTTCCACAATGCCTGATCCTAAATTAATCTGTGACTACAAAAACTGCACGCAATTATCAACAACCAATGTCAATCGCCTTAACTGTTTTTGTTACCTTATAATTTGTGAAAACTCGAGTAACATTAAAAATAAACCGAAAATAAACCACACAGGAACAAACATGGCGGTCAACACGTTTTCTTCTTCTTCTACCCACACTGCATTATGGGTAATACAATATTTTTCTATGGGGGGGTGGGCAAGTGCTTAATTCCAAGGGTAACACACTTCCCCCCTGAAAAGATGTCGTCCTCGACATTTAAGTTACTAGTATGTTTCAATACTACAATGCAACTGAGGAAAAAAAAAATCTGACTACTCTACTATTTCAATGTTCAGTTCCATGAAGGCATGGTGTAGGGTGATCAAGTCCAACCATGGCTTCCACTTGTTTCTTCATACAGCTGTATCTTGCTTATTCTTTACTCTACAGTTCTCTTGCACAATGTCATTGCCACGTAAATACCCAATGCTGCTCAAGGTCTTACACCTTGTTACCTACACTATTTGCTAGGCTATACTAGTATTATTCAACTAGTGTCTCTAACTAGACCGTTTTTTTTCTTTTCTTTTTCTTGTAACAAACAAACAAATATAAGTCAAGTAAGTGTACTAGTGTACTTGTAATTACATTGCTGGTGTCCATGGTGAGAAGGAAGGACATCTGTAGGGTACCTGTAAACCGTAGGGTACCGGATAACCGTAGGGAGTCTGTAGACTGCAGGGTACCGAATAACCGTAGGGTACCTGTAAACCGAAGGGTGCCTTGAACCCGCATGTGGCACATGGTAACTCTTGTGTAGGAGGTGCACCGTAAGCACTCCATGCTGACTCATTTATAGTTATACCATGGTTAGCGACCGGTCCCCAATAATAGGATGGCTGACCAATAACATCATAAGTAACCCGCAAAGGTGGATGCCTATTCCGCTCGGGTCGTCCAATGATGCTGCCATTAGCATAGTTCTCCTGGCTGTCCCTATCACCTTGTTCCCCTTGCTGCTGCTGTGATGCCCTCTCTGCCTGCTCCTCTATTGCTTCATCCAGCTCACCTGCCGTTCCTTCCTGCTGATCGGGTGCTCCATTCAGCTCGTCTGAAGCTTCCTCTTGCTGATCCAGAGATACATCTGACTCGCCTGATGCTATTTCCTCTTGCCGATCCGGTGCTACATCAGACTCGCCTGATACTTCCTCCTGCTGACCCAGGACTACATCCGATTCGCTTGATGCTTCTTCTTTCTCGTCGGGCGCATATCCAACCTGTCTACCGTAAACAAAGTCTGGTTCCTCTTCACTACTCGACTCCTCTTTCAACTCTGCTGCGTTCCTTGTTGCAGGTTTCCGTGTTTTGGTTTTCCTTTTTGGCTGAGTAATCACGTCACTCATGAGATAATCACATGGCAGTAAGAGGTTATAATGCAGAGTCCGGTTCCTGCCCTTGCCATTCTCAGGTCTGACCTCATACACTGGGCTCGATTCTCCCTTCTGATTCACAACCACAAACACCTGATCCTCAAAGTATGAGCATAGTTTCCCTGGACCGCCTCGTTCTGACAGGTTTCGTACCAATACCCGATCACCCGGCTTAAGTGATGAGCATCTCACTTTCTTCTCGTAGTACCTCTTACCCCGCGCGGCTTGAGCTGTCGACTTAGAACGTGCGATCCTGTAAGCTTCTTCCATGGTTTCTCGCCACTTTGTCACATATTTCGGATACTGTTGCGGAGTGCCTTGCAAACTGGTACCAAGCATTAAGTCAATGGGAAGTCGAGGTGAGCGACCATAAAGTAGATAGAAAGGAGAAAATCCTGTTGAGTCATTTCGAGTGCAGTTGTATGCGTGTACAACTTTGTTAAGACTATCTTTCCACTTGGATTTCTGGTTCTCTGGTAGTGTGCGTAACATTGCAAGAAGGGTCTGATTAAAACGCTCGACTTGTCCATTGGATTGTGGATGATATGGTGTGGTTCTTGAGTGAGCTACCCCACTAAGCTTTTCCAGATGTTTATGTAGATCGTTCTCGAACTCCTTCCCCTGATCGTGATGTATTCGAAGGGGAAACCCAAACCTCATGATGTAATCATTATACAGCTTCTCTGCCACTGTAGGGGCCGATTTATTCCGTGTTGCGTATGCTTGGGCAAATCGAGTAAAATGATCAATCACTACGAGGATGTATTCATACCCACCACTGCTTTTTTCTAGATGTAAAAAGTCCAAAGAAATGAGTTCAAAGGGAGCTGTTGTTTGAATACTCTGCATTGGTGCCCGTTGAGCATGTTTCGGTCGTTTTTGCTTGATACATCGACAAACAGAGGTAACATAGTGTTCAATGTCCTGTTGCATACGGGGCCAAAAGAACCTATCCCTCGCAAGTTGCAATACCCTCTCTGCACCGAGATGCCCCATTTCCTCATGTAATTCCTTATAAACGAGATGATGAAGTTTCCGTGGAAGGACCAATTGGAGACGTGGTCCAATTCTCCGGCGAAGGATATCATCCTTACCTAGTTCCAACTTCTTCCAGTGACGTAACATGGCCTTTGTTTCAGGAGTTTCCTTCTTTCGCTCCTTTAAGCTGGGTAATGACTCATTAAGTATGAAACCAATCACCTTTCCAATTGTTGTATCCTCACGCTGAAGTCTCACAATGTCCTCTGTCGACCATGCTTGCGTGCCTAAGGTGACATTATCGTCGGGAGAATCTTCAAGGCATGCTGACAAAGAGATAGTCGGAATGCCATCTTCACCTGCCTGGAACTTTACAGAATTCACAGTGGCTCCTATGTCTTCTTGGCATATGGTCTTCTGACATTCTTCCATATACTTCTCCATGCCTTGTGAAATCCGCGAGAGACCGTCTGCATCCCCATTTGCCTTTCCAGGTCTGTATTTGATGACAAAGTTATAGTCAGCCAATTCTGATACCCAACGCTGTCCGGTCGCATTCAATTTGGCAGTGGTCAGAATGTATGTTAACGGGTTATTATCCGTGTAGACAGTAAATTTAGGGGCATAGTACAAATAGTCTCTAAATTTCTCCGTAATTGCCCATTTTAGCGCTAAGAATTCGAGTTTCCCCGAATGCAGATGGTAATTGCGCTCGGCTTGAGTTAACGATCGTGACCCGTAACCAATGACTCTCAAGGTTCCTTTCTGGCGTTGGTATAATACAGCCCCAAGTCCCCGCTCCGATGCGTCAGTGTGAAGAATAAAGGGTTGTTGGTAGTCCGGATAAGCCATAACGGGTGGTGATGTGATAGTATCTATAAGTGTCTCCAGTATTCGCTGATGTTCCTCAGACCAAGAGACTGGTTGGCGTGATAAGGACTTACTCGACCTACTTTTCGATTTGGTACTTGTACCTCCCTTGGGTTCCGTCAAAAGATCATAAATGGGTGCTGCTAACGTCGCAAAGTTATGTACATATCTCCTGAAATAACTTAGAAGTCCCATAAGTCTGCGAACTTCTCCGACTGTCTTAGGTGGCGTATCCTTTAAATCCGTAACTGCCTTAATACTCTCCTGATCCATCCGATAACTTTCTTCTGACACATGTCCAAGGAATGTAACTTCCCTTTGAAAGATTTTACACTTGCTGGGTTTCAATTTTATCCCGTGTTCCCGCAGTCTTTGCAAAACTTTCCTCAGATCACTAACATGTTCTTCAAAACTTTGACTAAAGACAATGATATCGTCCAAATATGGGATACATGTGGTGTCTCTTAAATCTTCTAAACAATCTTGCATATATCTTTGAAAGGCCGCGGGAGCCTGGGAAAGACCCATGGGAATGCGAACCCATTCATACAGTCCCCAAGGGGTCACAAAGGCAGTCAATGGTCTACTGTCTTTCCCCATGAAACCCTGATGATATGCGCGTCCCTGATCCAGTACTGAAAACCAACTATTTCCCCCTAGGGTGTCTAATGCATCTTGAATCCTTGGGATGGGAAAACGGTCAGGAACACTCTTACGATTCAGTTCACGATAGTCAATGCACAGTCTTAGAGACCCGTCCCGTTTACGGACGCAGACAGCCGGCGACGAGTAGGAAGACTTTGACTTCACAATCCATCCCTTATTTATCAAGTCCTCAATATAGCCTTTGACTTCTGCATACAATGGGCGGCTAATTGAGACATATGTTTTCTGAACAGGAGTCTTATCCATTAGGGTTAAATTTAACTCAAGGTCTTCGATGCAACCGACATCCTGACTATCACGGGCAAAGGTCTCCTCCTCTTCCTGTAACAGACGAGTGACTTCCTTTTTTTGTTCTTCATTCAGATCTCCAATCACCACCCCTGGGACCCTCTGTGATGAATCTATGGTCGCCCCCCTGGATTCTTGTGTTTCACCTGGGTGTACCCCCCTTGAATCAGACAAGTTCATCTCACTAAGTTTCACTTCTGCTGGGGTAACTGATCTGATAAGGTTAAGACTACCCAAGATGGTGCCCCCCCTGAGGGTGATATCATGCTTGGTGGCATTACTGACGTAAATGTCAACTCGCGTAGCTTTCCCTTTCGGGATGGACAATAGAGACTGGGAGAGTTCTAGCCCTGTAGGCAATGTCTGGTCTTCATCTGGTTCAAAGATAACTGGGCATTTCTCCTCGACTGGGCCGGTATTTGCACGACAATTAATTCTCAGGGTCTGCCCCCCCGGTATGCTGACACTCTTCTTAGGTGACTTTAAGATGCACAAGGGTTCTGAGTTGTCACATGTTTGGATAAAGTTAATCAAGGCCCCAACTGCCTCCCCTCTGACTTCTGGAAATGCACCTTTCATAATATCCTGTAATGGGCTCCCTGTGGTGTTGCTATTATCCCCTGGGAAATCTTTAATCACTGTTTCTATGACATTATATCCAATGATGGGACACTCTAACTCTCCTGGGGTCACTAAAAAAGGTACTTCTACATCTGGCCCTGTATACCCATGGGATTCTAGCTTCAATGTTATGGGGATCCATCCCTCATATGGGATCTCACTGCCATTTGCAGCAGATACATTTAAGTTTCTATCCCGACCCAGGAGTGTCTCAATATCTTGTAAATCAGTGTTCAAACCATTCTCATTGACCCATGATTTAGATAAAACTGAAATTTGCGCGCCCGTATCCCAGAGGGCCTCTGTGCTAATATCATTAAGCATGCAGGAAACTTTGCATTTTGGTCCTACCAGTTTACAAATAACAGCATGTTGTTTTGGAGTGAGATGAGACATAAATACACTAGACTGAATTCGCTCTGCGTACTCACTGTTTTTCTTGGCTTGTAACTCTTGTATCGCAGTGCAAAGTTTCTTGTGTTCCAACCAATGAGCCCGTTGGCATTGCACACCGCAGTACAATGCTGACTTACAACCCGCACATTGAACTAAACAATCACTACCAGATGGTTGATGCCCACATAACACACATACTTGGGACTTTCCTGTGGAAGCAACTTGCGACCCGGCTACCGCCTGTCCCGCGGTGGCAGCCGGTGCTGGTTTCCCGAATCCTTGTTTTGTGTTGGTCTTTGCTTACGACATCCCCGTGCCCAATGCTCAGATGAACCGCAATAAAAACAATGATCACATGCATCAATCGTATTGCTATCCTCACACTGCTTGCAAACTCTCTTGGCCTTCTGTACATGTATATCCCGATTATCAATATTGCCATCCCTTTCCTGTTGCACTTGGGCCACTGTCTCCCGCAATGTGGCCATCTCCGACTTCACTGACTTGAGTTCTGCTAGGATCAGGTCTTCTGTTGAGACTGCGGCTGGAGCAGTCTTCCCTTTGTCCTTACGTCCCCCATTCCCTTGTGATTCGACATTATCACTTGTTAGCTGATTAACTTTCTTAGTTATTTTGGTTAACTTTGATTTCCTCTCTAACTCCTCAGATGCCACAATATTTACATGCTGGATTAAATCTTCATCAGTGGTATCTGTGTTCTGTAGATATGGTCTTAGTTTCATCCTTACACCATCATCCATTAATCCAGTCTCCACAGTTCTTAAAAATAGTCCTTGCACCAATTCGGGATCGTATTTCATTTTGCTATCAGACTCTTGTGACGCAAAACAAACTTTCTGCCTTTGATCCAAAGCCCTGATCACAAAACTCTGAGGGGTTTCCCCGGGAGCTTGAGCCAAAATTGCTAATTCTTGATACAGTTCTGTTGCATTTTTTTCCTGATAATGCGAGCGCAAAATGTGTCTTAATTGGGCCAGAGTCAAGCTTGGAATACCTTCCAAGTAGCTGCGAAGTCTCATTCCTGGGCAAATGGACTTTATTACTGCATCGACCACCTCAACTTCTGTGTGTCCTTTCTTTAGTCCAGAGTCAATTTGTCTCACGAGACTGACAAAACTTAACTTATCTTTCTGTCCTGGCTCTCCAATTTGCCCAGAAATCTTCATTTCTCTCTTTATATCCGAAATGTAGAGACCTTTCTTTGATTCCATACCCATAAGCTTGTTCATTTGATCCTTCAGAGCTTGGAGCTCCTCGCTCGGACTTGCACTTGCACTCGTGTTTGGCTGGGCTTGTTTTTCTTGTTTGGGCTTCGTTGCTCCAGAAATCGCCGAAATAACCTCCTCTAATCCCTTCAGGTAGCTGACTGCTTGGTCTCCTTTGCTCTCAAGCTCGTTATCCACAGCTTGTGAGATCCTTCTGACCCGTTTCAACCTAGATAGTTTGTCGTCCTCGTGTAGCTTCAAAAAGTTTTCCACTTCGTGTAACTGTTCGGCCGTCAAGCGACACAAACTCTCTTCGATACTAAGCTGAAGTTCTTCAGTCATCTTCTGAATCCGTTTTCCCGTCTGAGCCCCCAATATGTTACCTTATAATTTGTGAAAACTCGAGTAACATTAAAAATAAACCGAAAATAAACCACACAGGAACAAACATGGCGGTCAACACGTTTTCTTCTTCTTCTACCCACACTGCATTATGGGTAATACAATATTTTTCTATGGGGGGGTGGGCAAGTGCTTAATTCCAAGGGTAACACATTCACACATTTCACAATTTTTGTTTAGAAGAAGCTGGAGACCAGTGTCCAATCTGTTCCCCTCACCTTGCTGAAAAAATTGCAGAAATCTGTTCAGCATTTAATGAAAGCTTGTTGAAACCAACAGCAAAATCTACTAGAACCCCACAAAGCAATCAAGAACCTGGTAGTAATGATGAGAATGACAGCATTAATGTCAAAAGAAATTGTGACCCTGAATACTATGACTCTGCACAATGGGAATCCCACATTGACAGCGAGTTAAATTCATTTGTTGTTGCACAACCACAACTGAGACACAATGTTCCTAATCACCAGGCTGCACCTTCACAGGCAATTAACATCCAAGTTACCACTCATCCAGTTGGTTCATCTACATTTTGGTTCTTTCCTCCTTACATATCTCAGTCAACTCTACTTGGAAGAAATGGATCTAATGCATTTACTTTTATCTCACTAATTTTGGCCCATTCATATATCACTTCTGCAAACCGAACCAGTATACAGCTCAGCCGTGGTCCTCCCATAAACCCTCATTGGCTTTCAATGATGTTATCTGCAATTGTTCGTGGCAACAGCATATATGACACTGTGACGAATGGTTGCGGGTCTCCATTCTTTAGTGTTGTTAAGGCAAAACCACATCTAGATTCAGTCATTGGGACTGTTTCTCTTGAAGACACCCTCGATCTGTTAATTACATCAGGTAATCCACAGGTTTTACAAAGTTCACTTGCATTTTATCTGCAAAGGCTTGATCGCGAACAGAACTAAGCAGCAATAGTCATAGCTAATGGAATGACAATATCTCTGGTCGGACACGATTCAAAGATCTATGTTCTAGATAGCCATCTACACTATGCACACGGCCATAACTTTGGAGCGATGATCGAAATGAGTCCCAAGGCTGACTTGGAAGAGTTCCTCAGGAATATAAAGAAACTAATCTCGCCCACATTTGATGTTTGCTCCCTGACATTTGTCTCGTTTTCACGGCAGCAGTAGAACTTTTGAGTTTCGCGTGCCAGCAAATCCCACAAACGCCGTCAAACTTGAGGATTTTACCCTCGATCCAGCAAAAAATCTTCCTGGAACCTTAACACGAGTACATTTTCTTGGTGTATGTGTAATTTTTTGCTCCCGTTAAGTCCATTTTGAGCCAAACGTTTGTGTTTATTGTAACAGCTTTGGGAAACTCGTGTTTCGTCCGCCATTTTGAATGACTCTTGTCTCGCGCATGCGCAGTCGTTCTGCCGCGGTGTCGTGACGTCGTAACTCTTACCATCCACAGGAAACCCGATAAGAGCGCCTGGGACTAGGCTGCTTTTAAAAATCTCTCATGTTGTATTTGCCATCGCTCCGAGCATTTACTTTACTTTACTTTACTAGTATATTTTACTCTATCAAATTTTAAGATGCCCCCTATTTCATTTCAAGTACACAGTAAACATCAATGGAAAAGGTGGGAGGCCTGTGGTCTCATTAATTCATTGATCATCCGCTGGAATTAAAGAAGTCGTCGTGGGCGCGAGCTCCGTCTACGCCCCTGAGATATTTCCCAACGCAATCCAACATTAAACTCAAGTGCAGCCAAAAAATGGAGCAGTGTCTTCACTTATTGGAACCAGAAACTCTGACTTGGTACAGCTATGTTGCGGGTTTTGCATGGTTTGTAGTATTTGTCGTGTTTATCGGCCCCACTTCGGATTTTTATGAGAACGAATCCCGCGCGGATTTCAAATGCAAGACAGAATCAGTGAAAGATAATGCTTGGATTACTAAACAATGCTTTGGAAATTACGAGAAGGACTACATAAAAATTATCCCTATATTCGTGTTTGTACTGATCAACTTCTTCGTTATCCTCCTTGTGTTTGTGATTTACTCGTGTTTTACAAAGAGGAGAGTCGAGAGGATTAAAAACCACGAAACAAATGATGCCGAACTCCAGCCACTTCAGCCAACCCAGCCAGAGAAGAAAACCAAATTAGTTTGGTCCTACATTGGTCAACTCACCGCAAGGATTCTATTGGGAATAATATTTATGGTGTCACAAACTGGGTATTTTTACCCCCATGGCTTTCCGTCGAACTTTGAATGCAGATCTATCAAACGGCAAAGGAATTCCACTGCTGTCGTTATCGCCAACATAACGTATGATTGTTATAATCAGGCGGCGAGTAAGAAAAAACATTGGGTAATGGGGTTATTGGTGGTAAATGGAGTTTTTGCTTTCGTTGCCTTCGTAGAATTTCTGTGGGTGTTATACACGGTTAAAAGAAGGAGAGCTTGTTTCAATGATTTGCAATTTTATCAAAATTTCTTAGGAGGTTCCAATAAGCAACAACTTAAATTATCGAATATCATCAGCAAAATGAAAACAAACTTCTTGGAACACACAAAGAGACTTGCTGATCTCAGAACACCATTTCGTTCTAATCCTGGGGAAGGCCGTCAGCCACACGACCTGGAAACAGATAAGATTTATGTGGATGTCACAATCCATAAGAACAGAGCAACAATGGATTTCCCCCATAAAAGATCTGAACAATTGAAAGTGTACCCACCAAAACGTTGTAAGGACACTCTTGAGCTTAAACAGATAGCAGATATAATCGATGCTGAACACAAAAATGTGCTTCTTGTTGGCCGACCTGGCATTGGGAAGACAATGATGTGCACCAGGCTCCTGCGATTGTGGGCTGAAAGCGAGTCCAGTGATGAGGTAGCTTTGTCTATTGCTTTTCGGAATGTTTCCTCTACTTCTGACATCAATATCAGGGACCTTTTGACTCTTTCTACTACAACACAAGGACTTGATGATAATGAGATAAGCTACATTTTAAACTACATTACTGCAAACCCTAGCAAGCTCATTTTGTGTTTAGATGGTGTTGATGAATTTTCATCTAGATCAAATATTTCTCAAAGTGAAGATTTGGACTTAAGAAGCACAGATGGGAAAATGGCCCCACATATACTTTTTCGTAAGATATGGTCTAGAAAACTCCTATGCGAAGCAACAGTTATAACAACAACACGTCCAACTGCTGTTGAATGTCTGAGGGAACTTCCTGAAGACTGTTTGAATAGAACTGTTGAGATTCTTGGATTCTCATTTGAACAAGTCAAAGACTATGTCACCAAATTTTCAGAGAGCCGACCAAAGATATGGGAACACATACAACAGAATGCAAATCTACTTTCCCTCTGCTACATTCCAGTAAACTGCTTTATTATTTGTCATTGTCTTCTTCATAGTTGTGATCATTTGCTGCCTGTAAAGATTACAGAGATTTACAGTATTTTTGTGAAAATATTCTTCCACAAGCGAAATCACAACAGAAAAGCGTATGGATGTTCAAAATGTGACCTTAGAACTTACATGTACAAACCCTTTGAAGACCTGAAACCTGAAAATGAAAAGGTGTTCAAGAGGCTTGGAGAGCTAGCATTTGAAGGAATTAGAGATGGGAAGTTGATATTCGAGTCTGTTAAGATAGATGATGCATTATTAGATTGTGGGCTGCTTCACAGTTTACCTGAAATACCTTCAAATTCACTGGTGGAGCCCCCTAAACAATACTTTTGCTTTATTTGCAGGAGTTTCTAGCAGCTAAACATGTGACTGACACAAATTCGGAAGAAGATTTAAAGAGCTTTGTTGAGAACCATATCAATGACGGTGCATGGCAAATAGTCACACGGTTTGTGGCAGGGCTTTCCAATACCCATGAAGTCACATGCAGACTCCTTCCAGAAAGAGTGACTGATCAAAAGGAGTGGCCAGTTGCAGAAGACACAACACTTGCTGTGGATGTGTGCCACTGCTTATATGAATCAGCTAGTGAGATGGAGGCTAAAGCATTGCTGCAGGGTAAACTTGAAGGAATGGACTTAAATATAGTTGACTTTTCCAAATGTGGACTTGGACCCGCTGACATGTCTGCTGTTGTGAATGTATTGAAGCATGCACCTAACCTCAATACACTATTAATAACCCATAATGATATTGGTTTGTTTGGCTGTAAGGAAGTTCTAACATTGTTGCAGAATTTTGGCAATAAACTTACTAAATTGGACCTCACATTCAACAGCATAGGAGATGAAGAAGCAAAGTACATATGTGAGGCACTTAGACATGAGAATTGTAAACTTACTCAATTGGACCTTACAACCAACAACATAGGAGATGAAGAAGCAAAGTACATATGTGAGGCACTTAGACATGAGAATTGTAAACTTACTCATTTGAACATGAGTGATAACTATATGGGAGATGAAGGAGCAAAGTACATAGGTGAGGCACTTGCACATGAGAATTGTAAACTTACTCATTTGAAAATCTTTAATGAATATTGGGAATGAAGGAGCAAAGTACATAGGTGAGGCACTTGGACATGAGAATTGTAAACTTACTCATGTGGAAATCTTTATGAATATAGGGAATGAAGGAGCAAAGTACATTGGTGAGGTACTTAGTCATGAGAATTGTAAACTTACTCATTTGAACATCAGCAATAATAATATAGGAGATGAAGGAGAAAACTACATATGTGAGGAACTTAGACATGAGAATTGTAAACTTACTCAGTTGGACATCAGCTTTAATTTATAGGGGATGAAGGAGCAAAGTACATAGGTGAGGCACTTGCACATGAGAATTGTAAACTTACTCAGTTGGACATGTATAAAAACAATATAGGAGATGAAGGAGCAAAGTACATAGGTGAGGCACTTGCACATGAGAATTGTAAACTTACTCATTTGAAAATCTTTAATGAATATTGGGAATGAAGGAGCAAAGTACATAGGTGAGGCACTTGGACATGAGAATTGTAAACTTACTCATGTGGAAATCTTTATGAATATAGGGAATGAAGGAGCAAAGTACATTGGTGAGGTACTTAGTCATGAGAATTGTAAACTTACTCATTTGAACATCAGCAATAATAATATAGGAGATGAAGGAGAAAAGTACATATGTGAGGAACTTAGACATGAGAATTGTAAACTTACTCAGTTGGACATCAGCTTTAATTATATAGGGGATGAAGAAGCAAAGTACATAGGTGAGGCACTTGCACATGAGAATTGTAAACTTACTCAGTTGGACATGTATAAAAACAATATAGGAGATGAAGGAGCAAAGTACATAGGTGAGGCACTTGCACATGAGAATTGTAAACTTACTCAGTTGGACATGTATAAAAACAATATAGGAGATGAAGGAGCAAAGTACATAGGTGAGGCACTTGGACATGAGAATTGTAAACTTACTATGCTGGACATGTATGATAACAATATAGGAGATGAAGGAGCAAAGTACATAGGTGAGGCACCTAGTCATGAGAATTGTAAACTTACTCGGTTGATATTTGTAAAATATGTAATCGGGTGGCATCTTATTACCTAGCTCGAATATTTTACGGTTGATCACCTTTAATTGTCTTATATCCTAGAAGAAAGGTCACAATAAACTCTCATTGCTCTGTGATGTGTATTTATTCAGAAAAAGTGGTATTTCTAACGTCTGAGCAGTTCAGGGATTTCGCGATACTTGTATAGGCACCAAGTATATGTTATAATAAAATTGAGGTATGTCATTATATGATTCTTGACAAGAACTTCTACACAATTTGTGATAAATATTTACGATTTGGGACCTCGGGTAGCTCTCGACGTCGCCTCTCGCTTACGTTGGCACCTGAATCTGTTTATGCTGCCATAGGTTCCTTATAATTGCTCGTCGCCAATGTTGTAAACACAGTCAAACTTTGTTTATTTATGAAGTTTTTTATCCTATCAACATGCCCACTTGGACTATCAAATGTCAATCAACCAGAAGAATACAGGAAGTGACGGTCTAGACTATGAAATCGATCTCATCATCCCTTACACTACACGCATCCCTTACACTACATGCAAGAAACCACAATGGTGTTTTTCTATATTTCTATATTAATACAAATCAAAACAAAAGGCCCAACTTGTCGTGATCATAAACCAGAAGAATAAATATACACCAAAAACTGGTACTCGATTCTGCCAAACCCTGGGCCCAACACCCCCTCCCCCCTCAAATCCAAGCCCCAACTTCCTTTTCGCTAATTTAAGAATGGCACAGAGATAAACAACAAATACCTGTGTCTCTAGAAAACGACCACCTCGTCGACGACTTTAACAAAGACATTTGAGTCTACTTCGAAGAAGATGACGTTTGAATTAGGTCCTATAAAAACTTTACCTTCATGAATCTCTTGCTCAGTATTATATTAAAACCACTTAAATTCGGCACCCAAAGAAATGAGACCCCTCCTCTGATGACAGCCCCCCAAAAGACCCCCCCTAAATCGGCGCCTAAAAAAACGTACCCCCCCCCCTTTAGTAATTAATGACCGCTCCGCTCCGACTTCTTCAGACGTCTTATTAAAGACGAAAATTTGGTCTAATACCATTTTTGGTGTATTGTCTTTAATCTTTAAAATAAGATTACATTAGTGAAAAAAAACATTGTTATTTTTATTTGCCAGTGTTAGTCTAAGCCTCCTCTTGCAAAAAGGACTCATCCACTTGTTGAATAATGTTGTCGATGAATTTTTACATCTCCTATAACTTGTTGTAAATAGTCTTTTTACATCTTCTATTATCTGTTGTAATTATGTAGTTTTTAAAGGGGTCAGCAGTAAATGGCCATGCTGTTGCAGCTACCCTGCCTATTGTGGCGAAGCTAATAAAATAAAAAAATAAACCTTGTGATTCAAATTACCATTATTATTATGATCGAGGAATTATGGGGATGTCAAAGAGAAGCTACTGTAATGATTCGAATAAGCGCTCGGGGCGCTCAAGGGCGGAAAGTTTATTTATGGAGGGGGGGAACGTTTGCAGAATACCCGTCCACGATTTTAAGCCCCTTCTTAAACGAGCCGGGTCCGCGGTGCTGTAATCAAGATATGAATAATAAAAAATACAAACTCAAAAAGTCAGAGAGAACCCAGCATGTAAATGCTACACGGGAACGCTAAGATCCAACTGATATTTTAATTAAGGTACCGGAAAGGCGATGAGAAAGACAGTTAACAATCAAGCTTAACCTTAAAGCCAGCTAGGGAATAAATAAAAAAAGCTTAAGGCCTCAGTTATAATTAAAAAATATACATTTTTATTAAAAAAAACATACATAGCAAAAACATGTTACAGAAAAAAGATGAAAGAAGTTGAAAAATGACTTGCATATTTTGATGAATTAGAAATCAATACCTCCATAACCTACCTTAGTTTCCTTTCCTTGCTAGTTTAAGGTCCAGAAAAAGTATTGCAAAAAGCACATTGGAATTGCTGAAATGGTGGTGCCTGCTAGAGCGCGGCAGTAACACTTAACTCATAATCACAACTTGTCGCTTGGGCTCTATATTACTCTTTAAGGAGCGAGTCACACATTCACACTTTTTTCATTTAACTGGTGATGACTTGACAAGTTTTGTTAAAAGAACCACCGAACCGATTGTTCAACATCTCCCAGTCCATTTAAAAGGATTTTGAATGGCTCAAAAGACAAAATTAAATTTTACTTGGAAATAGCATAAGATCATTTTCCAAAATGAAAGGTGGCCGAGTTATTACTTTTCGGATAAGTACGTTGGGTAATTGTTATGAAAGTCGGGTTTTCGCAAGAAAAGGATCATAGAGTTTTTATTTGGTAAACAAGAGCAAACATCAATAGGGATTTTTTATCAGTTTGTTCATTTTCGCAATTACATATTTTAAATTTTGAATAAATATAGAGATTTCTTCGTAGCTAGGACTGTAAAGAATTGAGGTGTTATAATACATTATATTTCGGTGTATAGCCATTCACGCATTTACAACAATTAAACAGAAAATAAAAATATTCGCTTTACAATGAATTCTTGTCTTTTAGAAAAATGTGTTCAGCAAGCCTAGCCCTGTTACCAATGGCACCTTCCATTATGGTTAAAGTCAAATAAATTAAATGGCAAATTCTCATCTCGCATACAACTTTGACGTTAGCTTTTAGTCATTAAAACTCACCTATAAATATAGGACGAGGCCTTTAATAGACGAAAGATGCAAATTTCAACAGCAGATCGCAGCCGGGATTCAACTGGAAATCAATTTAGGTGTAACATCGCTGTTCAAAATATCGTCAGGAATGTGTACTTGGCTTCCGTAAAAATATAAACTATAATGAAGCAAGTTTGCGTTAAAACAAAACTATCCGTGTTTTCTTTTTCGTGTTTTGTTCATATTTTTTTCTTCCGGAATACCAACTGTGCGGGGGAATGTTTCGTCAAAGAGAATTTGTTTAGATTCATCAACCTTCCATCACACGCAAGCCAGTCACAGCTTAGGAACTTTTTCCAAAAACTCAAGAAACACGGATACTTTGACTTTTAAGGAACACAAGAAAATATGGTCTTGACAAACTTTACAACGGCCGTGAAATAAGCCTTTCAATGGAATAGTAATTGTCTAATTATTTTTTTTTTAACTGGGAAAGTAAAAATGGAGATCCAGTAGAGAAAGACCCCCCGTTGTCACAAGAAATGAGATATGAGGAGTCACAAAGTTGCGGCCAACGTAGTTTTACATTTACATGAATAAAAATATAAACTTACCGAGTTTAAAAACAAAATAACACAAATCACCGAGACGTGATGTAAACTAAAACACTGGAAAATTATCAACAATTTATCACTATTGTTGGCTCATCTCCATCACGATGTTTCCAAGCGAATTTTACATCCACCCTGGGGAGCGGGAATATCTCCACAATAGCATTTCTAGTTCGTTAACCAAAACGAGAGGCAAAACAGCAGAGGAAAAAGAAATGAAAAAATCTACACAATCTGTGTTAATTGAGATGATACATCTAATGTATAACAACACGGTATGACAAACCACGCTATAACAACATTCTAGAGAAGAAAATCGGAAAAAAATCTTACCTAAGAAGGATGACTTATCTTTGTTAAAGCCCCTGTCTGATATCATAGAGTGTTCTAGAGCAATCCCCACTCTTTTATGGCTGTGAGAATCACTAATCGGTACTCTGCAAAGATGGGGACGGGTGAAGAGGGTGCTAATGGAATAATTGTGCTCGCTCACTGGCTGCCAAAAGCTCATTGGCGCTTGCAGATGTGCCGAGAGGAATGCAATTTACGGGTTATTAGTGTTTAAATCTAGAAGCGCTTGGGACGGAACCATAGAAGAAGAAAAACACCTGGGTAAGGAAGACGGTGTTCTTTAATCACTACCAAATAGAATAAAGAATACTATGGAAGTTGTTTATGAACTGATTGGAAGTATGTCTCATGTAAGTGGATAAAAAAAAATCGGACCTCGGATCCTGAAGCGTGGATCCCAGAGAGGTGAGACCGCGTACCGAAACGTTGAACCGGGATCCCAAGTGAAAGCGGTTCCTGGATACCAGGGATTTAATAGCATTGACCTACCTTGAACTTGTTGCTGGCTGTATGTCGTCATTCTTACAGAATTTGACTATCTGTCTGGTCATTAACAATACTCAATGGCAAAAGCTTCACTGGACACCAAATATACTCGAGCAATAGTTGTTGTCGCTTACGGGAGATTAATACAAGGCTGAAAGCTATCGTGACAATAAGGATTTTATTTGTTTGGTTTATTGCATGGTTTATTGAAAACTATAAATGTAAACAAAACAAACTTGTAATAGTTGACTCGTGAATATATGTACATGCTCGAAGATCCAGCGTACATTGCGGGCGCTCCCAAAGGTCATCCCCGCGTACTTTGCGGGACTTAGAGCGCCCGCAAAGTACGCTGGATCTTCGAGCATAATATATGTACGTTTGTGATGGAACCATGCTTTCTTGGTCTGAATCGGGTATTCGTGCCAAGACGCAGGGGCAGACAGGAAACAGATTCCAACCCCCCATCTATTTTAAGTTTTTTACAGTCCTCCAAGTGAAACACCGCTGTACCTAGTATCAGCGGTATCCAAATTTTCTAACAGTGCTTTGCGGTCAAAACTCTATTTAGTCTTGTTTGCTTTGCCTATGTGAGAAAATAAAGTTTAATAAATTAATCATCATATCTCTCTAAATGCTGTGTTTTCTGAAACCAAATTGATTCCAAAGTTGTTTACATCCGGGTCTGTCTCTGTGGGAAAGGCGTGTTGACTGGCCGTCTCTTCGTGGATGTCAACTTCGTCCCCACGGTCTCCTGGGTATTTTTCAATATGGTGAAGAAGACCCTGGGGACGAGCTTGCGTGGATGTTTGAGTGGATATCCAGAATGCTTCGCAATCTGTAATGGCATGAGATGGTTAAATTTTGCATTCGTGTTGTTCAATGTTGTCTCAATATCATATTCAATGTTATTTCAATGCATTTTGCATTCGTGTTCTTAAAAATGATCGACTTGATCTCTAGCTACCAAAAAAACGTCGCGTTTTTCAATAGATCAGCAGAATCATATATGCTCAAAAACTACGTTCTTACAACCGTCAATAATTTAATTTGAAGCAAAAAAATAAAAAAATAAAACAAAATCAACCGTTTTTAGTCGAACACAGTGTCAACTGTCCTTAAAGTCCATATAACCTTTCAGAGTTGATAGACTTTGTCAATTCTTTATATTTTCATCTTTCAAATGGTATGTGGTTCGTATGGACCCTATAAAACACGCGTTCGCGCGAATAACTCAAATCTGTAATATTGAGGTATTTTGGTCAACCTTCGGAAAAAAGGCCGTGAACTGAAAGGCTGTCAACCAAATTACATGAGAAAACATATGCGCGCGCTGAAGAACGTTGTGTAGTTACAACTATTACCGTCATCTTTATATCTCACCTTGTAGTCAAATGATTATTTAAGTTCAGG
This sequence comes from Nematostella vectensis, assembly GCF_932526225.1. NCBI lineage: Eukaryota > Metazoa > Cnidaria > Anthozoa > Actiniaria > Edwardsiidae > Nematostella > Nematostella vectensis. The sequence continues at coordinate 20,112,400 of NC_064035.1, forward strand.
AAACAAATCTGCAAAATTAAGCAGATATTTTTTAGTCTTTGAATTGTTTTTGCATTGTGGGCGCGCGCTGCATTCGCAATCAAGAATGGCGACATTCTCACGAGCGCGCGCTGTTTTTGAAACCTACGACAAAACGATATTTTCGTTTTTTCGCATACAATTCTCGACTTTAAATTATTCTACGCTTTATTGTGGGTAGCATTGCAATAGAAAACAATTGGCCAATATTTTGTGGTATTACCCTTTCTGAATTTTAACGGATTTAAGGAAAATAAGTTGTTTCAGATTTTCCCGCCAAAACTTGGAATTATTCACTCGATTCAATCTCCTTTCGCGCGGCCATGAAAATTTTCAAAAATCTGTAGAAAATTCAAATTTCAATCAAATTCAATTCCCTTTTCAGAATTTGAAAGTTTATCTATGCTTTGATTTGGCTAGATTGATATTAATGAAAGGTTTTAAGAACTTTAAACCTCAGCCTAGTCCCAGGCGTTCTTACCGGGTTTCCTGTGCTCAGAGATAAACCGTGAGGTAGCCTGGGGGCTGGAACGAGCTCACCCACAGAACGCCTAGTGAAATTCGCCAAGAAAGTCCCTGATTGCTGAAAACGGTCCCTGATTTTACCTTGCCTATGCATTGACCTCACGGCTTAGATATTTGTCATTTCACGACTTAGGGCTTGTTTCCCGAGAAAGGAAAGCATCCTCTACACATTTGGAGGTTTGTTTGCTTCTATTATTTTCATCGTAAAAGCTTGCACGAAGCTCCGAATTTTGGAGAAAATTGACTCAAGACTTGTTTTGATCGTCGCTGGAATCTACTACGCATTTGTAAAAATCTTCCCCATGCCACTTTCCTCTTATTACAGCTAAGTTGTTCTCATTTGTATTTCTTTTTATTTCTTCCGCGAGTTATGTTTCCATGTATAACTAAAGTTACTTTAACAAATGTGGAGAAGTCAAAAATCGAAATCCATCGTGTTTTGATTTCGTGCAGCCATATGCAGCCAGCAAAAAAATATTGTGTTATTAAATTCTTGATGGCAATAGATTTTCTCTTAGCTATAAATCGGAATAACCCTGCTATCTGTGCTATACAATATGTGTTATTGAATGAAGTTTCACATTTTTTTAATATCTTGGTTGTTTGTTATAGAATCCTTTGATCAGTCCTGTAGAATACTAAGCGAATGCGTCTAATGAGTTTTTTTGTTAGGTCTCCGAAGCCACTTGAGCAGTATTCTATTCACTACAGTGACATTTGCATGATGGATGTTTATTTATTTTTTTTATTTGTTTTACAAGAGTAGCTGTTTAAAAACATTAGCCTGGTGGGATGTATTTTGAAAATCATGGGCCATTATAGCCAGAATTTTTTTAGGGGTTTAGTTTTGCTTTTCAGCAAACCATTTTTCTCTCAGGTTTCTTCTGTCGCAGTGGTACTACCTAGGTATCCCAGTTCCCCTTAGCCTACAGTGATACTAATTTATCTTTCATTTGAACACAACTCCCAGTAAAGTGGGTTAGTTTGACCAAATTCCTCACCTTCACCTAGCTACAGCCCTGCTTACTTGCTTGATAACATTATTCTTTAGTAAAGCTAAACTCGCATAACATAAACTAATTGAAATGTCATCATCGTGTTCCATCTACTCCTACCAGAAACTACAGTCTAATATTTTGGCCATTAACTATTTCTTTCTTTCGCTACCAGCACATGCAGCTCTCTGTGAGATTATAGGAGTGACACAAAAATGTTCTGATAAAAGCCTTTATACAATCACCTGATCTGTTAAAGCTAAGGGCAAAGACAAGGGCAACTTGGGATATACTGGAGTGATTTCTAAGGGTAAATTTAGTGGCAACAATGAAAATAAAATACAAATTCTGTGTTTAGTTGATGTTAGCCTCATGTAGTGCATCATGCATTGATCACCCTCGCATACCCAGGTGTTGGTTGAGTGGGAAGCATCTGCCCCCTACCCTCACCCCTAGCTATGTGCCAGACTTGAGAACAATCATAAGCTCAAACATTGGTTTATATCAAAAGCAAAATGGTTCAAATTTCCAGATCAAGAACTTGGACTATTTGTGTACCTTCAGAAGACTTATCCAAACTTTTTGAGTAAAAAATATCAAATAGTTTTATTTTTTTCAGACCAAAGGTTGTTCCCTTTGAAAGAAGCTGAGCTGCCATTTAAAAGGCTTCAAATACTAACACTTCATTGCTAAAACAACACCCGGATAAGATTATCAACTAGCTATTGAGGACAAACTGAACATTCCGAAAAAACAATTACAGTTAAAAACAAAACAACAAAAGCTGCAGTGTTTCTATTTATCATCGCCAACAAACAAAAAGTTTAAGTATAAAATCTGAAACTAAATTTGACATTGAAACAGCTAAAATAAGTCATTACCAAGAGTGTCAGTTCGTTATGCACACCGCTGAGAAATTATCAAAGATGACCAATATGAGCATGTGTGCGGTTATGCGTGGAACAAACTCCTACAAACATCTCATCGAATCTTCGAGGCAAAACAGCCAAGCCAACCCATAAAAAACAAGCGTCTTTGAACGTATTCCTCCGTTTGCTACTTTTACATAACATAAGGTTGATTTTCCTGCAGCATATTCGCTATTCTCTGGTTGCCATTTTGGATTTGGCGAATTTCACTAGGCGTTCGTGGAGATGGTTTCCTGTGACGTCACAACTCTTACCATCCACAGGAAACCCGATAAGAGCGCCTGGGACTAGGCTCCTTAAACCTCTCATATTGTATTTGCCATCGCTCCGAGCATTTACTTTTCTTTACTAGTATGTTTTACTCTATCAAATTTTAAGATGCCCCCTATTTCATTTCTAGTACACAGTAAACATCAATGGAAAAGGTGGGAGGCCTGTGGTCTCATTAATTCATTGATCATCCGCTGGAATTAAAGAAGTCGTCGTGGGCGCGAGCTCCGTATACGCCCCTGAGATATTTCCCAACGCAGTCCAACATTAAACTCAAGTGCAGCCAAAAAATGGAGCAGTGTCTTCATTTATTGGAACCAGAAACTCTGACTTGGTACAGCTATGTTGCGGGTTTTGCATGGATTGTAGTATTTGTCGTGTTTATCGGCCCCACTTCGGATTTTTATGAGAACGAATCTCGCGCGGACTTCAAATGCAAGACAGAATCATTGAAAGATAATGCTTGGATTACTAAACAATGCTTTGGAAATTACGAAAAGGACTACATGAAAATCATCCCTATATTCGTGTTTGTACTGATCAACTTTTTCGTTATCCTCGTTGTGTTTGTGATCTACTCGTGTTTTACAAAGAGGAGAGTCGAGAGGATTAAAAACCACGAAACAAATGATGCCGAACGCCAGCCACTTCAGCCAACCCAGCCAGAGAACAAAACCAAATTAGTTTGGTCCTACATTGGTCAACTCACCGCCAGAATTCTATTGGGAATAATATTTATGGTGTCACAAACTGGGTATTTTTACCCTAATGGCTTTCCGTCGAGCTTTGAATGCAGATCTATCAAACGGCAAAGGAATTCCACTGCTGTCGTTTTCGCCAACATAACGTATGATTGTTATAACCAGGCGGCGAGTAAGAAAAAACATTGGGTAATGGGGTTATTGGTGGTAAATGGAGTTTTTGCTTTCGTTGCCTTCGTAGAATTTCTGTGGGTGTTATACACGGTTAAAAGAAGGAGAGCTTGTTTCAATGATTTGCAATTTTATCAAAATTTCTTAGGAGGGTCCAATAAGCAACAACTTAAATTATCGAATATCATCAGCAAAATGAAAACAAACTTCTTGGAACACACAAAGAGACTTGCTGATCTCAGAACACCATTTCGTTCTAATCCTGGGGAAGGCCGTCAGCCACACGACCTGGAAACAGATAAGATTTATGTGAATGTCACAATCCATAAGAACAGAGCAACAATGGATTTCCCCCATGAAAGATCTGAACAATTGAAAGTGTACCCACCAAAACTTGGTAAGGACACTCGTGAGCTAAAACAGCTAGCAGATATAATCGATGCTGAACACAAAAATGTGCTTGTTGTTGGCCGACCTGGCATTGGGAAGACAATGATGTGCACCAGGCTCCTGCGATTGTGGGCTGAAAGCGAGTCCAGTGATGAGGTAGCTTTGTCTATTGCTTTTCGGAATGTTTCCTCTACTTCTGACATCAATATCAGGGACCTTTTGACTCTTTCTACTACAACACAAGGACTTGATGATAATGAGATAAGCTACATTTTAAACTACATTACTGCAAACCCTAGCAAGCTCATTTTGTGTTTAGATGGTGTTGATGAATTTTCATCTAGATCAAATATTTCCCAAAGTGAAGATTTGGACTTAAGAAGCACAGATGGGAAAATGGCCCCACATATACTTTTTCGTAAGATATGGTCTAGAAAACTCCTATGTGAAGCAACAGTTATAACAACAACACGTCCAACTGCTGTTGAATGTCTGAGGGAACTTCCTGAAGACTGTTTGAATAGAACTGTTGAGATTCTTGGATTCTTCTTTGAACAAGTCAAAGACTATGTCACCAAATTTTCCGAGAGCCGACCAAAGATATGGGAACACATACACCAGAATGCAAATCTACTTTCCCTCTGCTACATTCCAGTAAACTGCTTTATTATTTGTCATTGTCTTCTCCAAATTTGTAAACTTTCAACTAGTTCTGATCATGTGCTGCCTGTAAAGATTACAGAGATTTACAGTATTTTTGTGAAAATATTCTTCCACATGCGAAATCACAACAGAAAAGCTTATGGATGTTCAAAATGTGACCTTAGAACTTACATGTACAAACCCTTTGAAGACCTGAAACCTGAAAATGAAAAGGTGCTCAAGAGGCTTGGAAAGCTAGCATTTGAAGGAATTAGAGATAGGAAATTGATATTCGAGTCTGTTAAGATAGATGATGCATTATTAGATTGTGGGCTGCTTCACAGTTTACCTGAAATACCTTCAAATTCACTGGTAGAGCCCCCTAAACAATACTTTTGCTTCATTCACCTGACAGTGCAGGAGTTTCTAGCAGCTAAATATGTGACAGACACATATTCGGAAGAAAATTTAAAGAGCTTTGTTGAGAACCATATCAATGACGGTGCATGGCAAATAGTCACACGGTTTGTGGCAGGGCTTTCCAATACCCATAAAGTCACATGCAGACTCCTTCCAGAAAGAGTGACTGATCAAAAGAAGTGGCCAGTTGCAGAAGACAAAACACTTGCTGTGGATGTGTGCCACTGCTTATATGAATCAGCTAGTGAGATGGAGGCTAAAGCATTGGTGCAGGGTAAACTTGAAAGAATGGACTTAAATATAGTTACCTTTCCCACATGTCAACTTGGACCTGCTGACATGTCTGCTGTTGTGAATGTATTGAAGCATGCGCCTAACCTCAATACACTATTAATAACCCATAATGATATTGGTTTGTTTGGCTGTAAGGAAGTTCTAACATTGTTGCAGAATTTTGGCAATACACTTACTAAATTGGACCTCACACTCAACAGCATAGGAGATGAAGGGGCAAAGTACATAGGTGAGGCACTTGGACATGAGAATTGTAAACTTACTAAGTTGAACATCAGCGATAATAATATAGGAGATGAAGGAGCAAAGTACATAGGTGAGGCACTTGGACATGAGAATTGTAAACTTACTAAGTTGAACATCAGCGATAATAATATAGGAGATGAAGGAGCAAAGTACATAGGTGAGGCACTTGGACATGAGAATTGTAAACTTACTAAGTTGAACATCAGCGATAATAATATAGGAGATGAAGGAGCAAAGTACATAGGTGAGGCACTTGCAAATGAGAATTGTAAACTTACTCATTTGAACATGAGAAGAAACAATATAGGAGATGAAGGAGCAAAGTACATATGTGAGGAACTTAGACATGAGAATTGTAAACTTACTCAGTTAGACATCAAGTATACTTATATAGGAGATGAAGGAGCAAAGTACATAGGTGAGGCACTTGGACATGAGAATTGTAAACTTACTCAGTTAGACATCAGCCATACTTATATAGGAGATGAAGGAGCAAAGTACATATGTGAGGCACTCAGACATGAGAATTGTAAACTTACTGAGTTAGAAATCAGCCATACTAATATAGGAGATGAAGGAGCAAAGTACATAGGTGAGGCACTTAGTCATGAGGATTGTAAACTTACTCAGTTGTACATCGGCTCTAATAATATAGGATATCAAGGATTAAAGTACATAGGTGAGGCATTTAGACATAAGAATTGTAAACTTACTATGTTGAACATGTGTGGTAACCATATAGGAGATGAAGGAGCAAAGTACATAGGTGAGGCCCTGAAACACAGATTTGTACTATACACCCCATTTTAATGATTTTGTACACATAACATTGCTTCATTTGTTACATATTTTTCCTTTTTATATAGTTTTACCGTATAGAGATTGGTATTTTATTACGTTATAATAAAATTTCAATTGAGGTATTATTTTTGTCATTATATGATTCTTGTCAAGAACTTCTACACGATTTGTGATAAATATTTACGATTTGGGGACCTCGGGTAGCTCTCGACGTCGCCTCTCGCTTACGTTGGCACCGGAATCTGTTTATGCTGCCATAGGTTCCTTTATCGCTCGTCGCCAATGTTATAAACACAGTCAAACTTTGTTCATTGGACTATCGAATGTCAATCAACCAGAAGAATACAGGAAGTGACGGTCTAGACTATGTAATCGATCTCGACGTCGCCTCTCGCTTACGTTGGCACCGGAATCTGTTTCTGCTGCCATAGGTTCCTTAATCGCTCGTCGCCAATGTTATAAACACACTCAAACTTTGTTCATTGGACTATCGAATGTCAATCAACCAGACGAATACAGGAAGTGACGGTCTAGACTATGTAATCGATCTCGACGGCGCCTCTCTCTTACGTTAGCACCGGAATCTGTTTATGCTGGGGGGGGGGACCAGGGGGTTTCAGAGAAACTAGTGGGAGGCGCAGATCGCCCCTTCGGGCCTCCCAGCCCCGTCTCCCGTCTTAGGCCTGGGAGGTGCGAATCCCCCCTCCGAGCCCCCCAGCCACGTCTCTATATCAAGCGTATAATGTTTCACGTACATGAATAATTAGGGCAATCGTTCATGTAGGCCGGGCGCGTTTCACGTACATGAATAATTAGGGCAATTGTTCATGTAGGCCGGGCGCGTTTCGCGTACATGAATAATTAATTAGGGCTGTAGGCCGGGCGCGCGCGTACATGAATAATTAGGGCTGCAGGCCGGGAGCGTTTCGCGTACATGAATAATTAGGGCTGCAGGCCGGGCGCGTTTCGCGTACATGAATAATTAATTAGGGCTTCAGGCCGGGCGCGCGCTATATTTTTCCAATGATGCAGTCCGAACCCCCAAGGACTTGCAATTAGACATCCGTCTGTCCTGTGGTATACCGAGCGTTCGAAGGATGAAGTGCGGAAAAGATTATTGCGGGTGGCTAAAGATCGGCCACGCACGCAACACGTGCGGCCGGAGGTGCATGGACACCTACTGCAAGGTGCACCTCCAAAGGCTCCGTAAGGGCAGCCCCCTCCCCGTGCCGTGCAGGGTCTGCGGCATAGGGACTCAGTCGGAGACGCGATTGTGCCGCCCCTGCGGAGCGAATCGTGAAGGGCAGAGGATGCGTGCCATCGAGAGGCGCGCTCGGGGATGGTTCGCACTCGTCCTGTCTGACATCGCAGCCCGCAGTACGGTCAATTAGAGACTGGGTGGCGCGGGGCATACTCAAACGCTCAGTTAGAGACAGGGTGGCACAAGGTGTGCCCAAACATGGAGGCTTACATAGAAGAGGTTCTCGGTTGCATGCGTGACAAAGAGGCGCCCGCCTTACTGGCGGGGCTGGTCCAGAACATCCTGGACGAGAACATCCCCGACGATGTCAAACACAAGCTGCTTAAGCCGCTCGTACCGGAGAAAGTGTGGACGGAGGAAGTCGACCCTTTGCTGCCGGGACGGCAGCAAGAGGGCCCAGAGGGCTTAGACCCCGAGGAGTACTATTCTCTCTTCGTCAGCGGCGCCCATCTTCGGGGCCAAGACATAAGCGCCAGTGTTTACCAGGAGATACGAGATCTTGGTGGAACAGATGTCATTTTCTCTAAAGCCGGTTGTGCGGGTGCCTGATATTAGTGACACCGGCTCGGTGTGGTGGGTCTCGCACGAGCGAGAGTCTCTGCGGGCGAACGCAGTGCTTCCGCTGGTGCTCGAGATGGTAGACCCCTGTGCCGGATCACCCCTTACACGAGAGTATACATCAAAGAGATACCAAACTTTATTTTAACGCGAGTCCTTTTCGTACAATAATCCTTGGATTTAAACTTTAACTCGGTAAAACCTAAATACAAACAACAGGTGCATTACAATTGCGGTCTCCATCCTACAAAAAGAACATTAAATCAGGGAAATACTAGGTAAATACTCACACTTTGGTCCCTTTAACAACACAAAATACCCTCGTGGGCGGGCACCGCCATTACTCTCCCTCGCGAAACCGCTGACCGTCTATTATGCAATCGCGCGATACACTCATTATTTCCGGTTCCGGTACACCGGGAGGGGGGCACGTCGCTGCGATTGCGACATTAATGACTACTTATGTATTATAACGAATGTGAATGTCACTGAATGTCTCTGAAACGCAATAAAGGTATATCAAACAAAATTAATGTCCTTCTTGTATTGCTCTTCAGCTTGCTCAACATCGTAGTCTACTGGCACTAACAGCGCGAGTCGATGAACGCTTCTAGATACTACAATGTCTCTTGCGCCATTGTATTTCCGCACATTCTCGGCAACTTTGTATGTCTTGTACCTGATCTTGACCTGTCTTACTTTGCCATCACTTCCCGGAAACGCTTCCTTTACTTCGGCGAGTCGATACTCTCCGCGTAGCATGTTCTTATCGGCAACAATCACTATATCTCCAGGCTTGAGGTTGCGATGGCAGGTGTGCCACTTCCGTTGTACTAACAGAGTTGGTGCATAAAGCTCCGTCCATTTCGTCCAGAATGCATCGGTTATCGACTGGACGAGGTGGTAGCGTGTAGTTATACGCCCTGTTCCGCGAGGTTGCCATCCCAGCGGATTGACGGCAGTAGCGCGACCAAGAAGTAAAATGTTGGGCGTTAAAACGTTCACTTCCGAATCAGCATTTGGAAAGTTACCGATGGGTCGTTCATTCAACAGGTTGGTCACCTCGCTGCACAGCGTCTGGAACTCGGGGACTGATAATCTCTGATCATTCACTGCGAAGTGGATGGCGCGCTTTGCACTCTTTACTAATGCTTCTACCGCCCCTTGATTCCACGGGCTGTCTGCTGGTCCAAACACCCAACTCAGACCTTTATCTGCCGCCGCCTTTTGAAGTGCCTCTCGGTCTATATTCTCCCAGTGCTCTTTCAACTCACAATCTGCTCCAATCAATTGCGAGCCGGGATCACTGTAGATCATCTCTGGCCAACCACGCATGCTTGCGAATCTGCTCAAGGCCTCCTCGTACGGTGTAGGGTCCAAACAGATCGAGCATCACACTGTTGAACGCAGTTGCTGGCCTGAGTCTTGCGTCTGGGAGTGGGCCCATCTCTTGCCCTAAAAGGGTTGCCTCGCGCAACTTGCATAACTGACAATTTTTCCTGACTGACATGGCGAGTTTACCTCCATGAGGGACCCAGTAGTACTGCCGGAATCTAGCAAGGGTTGCATCTCGTCCTCTATGTCCTGCACGATGAGCGCGTTCCATTAACAAGCGTGTCCCTCGGTGACTGGATGGAAGTAACCTGTGTAGTCTCGAGTCTGGAGTCATGGCATTGAAACTGTTCAAGCGCTTTCCAACTACCCAGAAACAATCTTCATCGAACGTAGGGTGTAGCCTCTGGTAACGACCACCTTTTCCACCCTTGCGACTAGACTTACTCATTTTACTCTGCAGTGACTTCTGAATGTCCTTGACTACAAAGTCTTCTGCTTCTTGCAGGTCTCGAGCAAGGATTTCTGTAGTTCTGCCTCCGGAGAACGATCTTTTCTTAGCGATACCTCGGAGTCTTGCAACAACCCATATGACACGATTGATGTCACTGTATCGCTTGTAGTCGATGAATGGACTATCTGTTTCTCTCCGCTTTGCGACATTCGCCACACTGACTTTCTTCTCTCCAGGAAGTGGATCTTCATGCTGTAAGCCGAACTTCAGTCCCCATTCTTCAATCGGTTTGGTGAGAATAGGGGGTCCTTTCCACCAGTCAGAGTCTTCGTGTAGATCCTTGGGTGAGCGGCCACGGGTAAGCCAGTCTGCGGTGTTGTCCTTTCCCGACATCCACGCCCAGCACGACATGTCGTCATCTGTTGCAGCCTGTATCTCACCAACTCTGACTCCTTCGTAGACCTTGAAGCGAGTGCTCGTCTTGTTTATCATATTCAGTACTGTCTCAGAGTCCACTAGTTGCAAAACTCTATCGAACTCCAAGCGCATTTCCTTCTCAATAACCTTGCGCCCTCTCTTGGATAGAACAGCTGCATTCAGTTCCATTTTGGGGAGTGGAGAGCTTGGTCACAGGGGCGGTTCGACTCTTAGCCATGATGAGTCGACAGGCATGGCTTCCTTCTTGTAGCTGCCATCTGACATAAGCAGCAAAGCCATACGCCAAGTCGCTTCCGTCACTTAAGATGATCAGCCACGGCTTCCCCTCAGCATTGGGAGGACGAAGACATCTGTCGAGCTCTAGATGCTCGAGCTGGAAAAGATTGCTGAAGAAATCAGACCATCTACCTCGAAGATCCTTTCAAAGTTGATCATCCCATCCGATGTCCCTTGCCCATGTCTCTTTCAGCAGCACCTTTCCAAACAACGTAAATGGGCAGACGAAACCCAAGGGGTCATAAATCTTCATTACTTGCCCCAGAACCATCCTCTTCGTAAGAACTGCAGGCAACGACCTCGGCAAATCGGATTGTTCGATATCAGCTTCGGTGTGTATCCCCTTCCTCCCTTACTAAAATTCAAGCTGACCTTATAGACTAAGGTGTCTTTGACTGGTTGCCATCCTACACCGAGAACGCGCAGATTATCCTCAGTTCCTTTCAGCATGTCACGTGGATCCTTGGGAGACTTGACTTCACTATCATCCGTTAGCTGCAAGTCTTCACCCTTGCGAGCAAAGGGTTCGCCGCTGAACTGCCAGCACTTGATCTTGAATCCTCCTTTCGCGAGCATGGCTTCGGCTTCACTTGCAGTCTTCACTGCGTCCTCTTTACTTGGAAACGAATCTATAAAATCGTCCACATAACTTGACTTCTCTAGGAGCTCTGCTGCTTCTTGACTGTCTTCTCGAAAAAGATCAGCTGTCTTGTAAATAGCCTCTGTGCTGATAGCTGGCGCATGTGAGTCTCCCATGTTAACTCGCTCCATGACGTATACATCTGGGTCTCTGTCAGTCTGCAGATCTCGCCACAGAAATCGATGACAGTGCTGCTCTAGTGGTCTAAGCAAGACCGAGTTGAACATCTTCTTTATATCTCCCACCAGTGCAACTTGCTCCTCTCTCCATCGTAACAAGATTCCTAGTAAACTGTTCATATAGCCGTCGGGTCCCTTAGCAAGGTAAGAGTTCAAAGATGCTCCATGGCAGACCTGACTAGAATTGAACACAGTCCTGACAGGCGTGGACTGGGACCGGGGATTACTAACCGCTAGATGGCAGATGTAGAATGCCGGTCCGTTCCATCCTTCCTTCTCTTGACCAGAAAGCTTTCGAGCAACTCCTCTAGCCACAATATCCTCCATCTGTCTCTTGTACGTATCCGCCCACTGTTCGTCCTTGAGCAAGGTGTGCTCCGTTTTCTTGAGAGTTGCCAAAGCAATGTCATAATTATCAGGCAACGTAGTTGGGTCTGTGAGCCATGGATAGCTGGTTATCCATTGCTGCTTGTTCTCATCGTACTGCAGATTATCCTGTATCATCTTCAACTCTTGTTCCTCTCTGAATGAGTATGTGTGACCAACTGTTGGACACTTGCCACAGCGACAGCCACCACACCGAGGTGTGGTCTCAGTACCTAACTCTTCTCCATGAATGAAGGCATCACTATGATCCGACAACTTCTTGTCAACACGGGCGTTGTTTGTCGCTCCGAGTCGGCTGACTTGCTCCGCAGGCACCTCAGTCTTGACTGTGCATAGAGGCACAACTGGGCGAAACTGTTCGTGACAATCCAAGCGAACATGGAGTGTGTTAAACTTAATTCTGCACTCGTGTATGGTCTTCACAAGATTGACATCGTGCGTTGTCTCCTCCTTCAACTTTGCATGAGTACCTTGCAGACAGATCCCCAAGTCACAAGACATCACACTTACGTGGTCTCCACTTCGTGCTTCTTCCTTCTTGGGGTGTAGGCCAAAGTAGTCGCACCCCAAAAGAACATCAACGCTGGAGGACTTCCTCTGTAGGGATTCTGGGTCATGCTCAGGAAACAGTTCTGCGACAGTGCGCATGTCCAGTTGGCTGACTGGACCCGTGATTCTATCCATACCGTACGCAATGATCTCAACCTTCTTACCCTTGACAGTTTTAAGGGAAAACGGATACTGTGCTGTATCGTAGGTCTTTTGGACATTCCCCATTGTTGTAACATCCAGCGAATAATTCTTTAGCCTTATGAGTGATGTAAGTTGTGTCCGAACCACCGTCACAAAACACGGTCACCGTCGCTTTCTTACTATTTCCAGAAACATCAGCTTGTATTATAGGGTACAAGGACAGACTGTCTCCTGGAACAAGGCGAGTCCCATTTGTTGAAATGTGACTTTCCCCTTGTGCATGGGATTCGGCCTGAGTTTCTTTCTGCGCCTTACACAGCAAGACATGGTGGTCACCACTTTGACACTTGCTACAGAGCCGTGTGCTCGTGCACTTGCTCCTGAGATGGTCTGAAAAACATTTGAAGCATGCATTCACTTGCTTCAAAACGTCCAGCTTGCCCCCTTTTCCGTATATGTCTAGCCTTTGAAACTCTTTACAATCTTGTGTCTTGTGTTTGATGGTGTCTTTGCGATGCGAAGGGTATGCACACTGGAAAAACTCTTTCTTCGACTTAGGGGTGCCTGCACAGTCACCAAAGTGGGTTTGCCCTCTACCACGCCCAATACGTTTTGCCCGTTCCGGGGGCAAATGCTGCTTCTCCGCCAAGCGAGCTACAGCTTCTCTTTCAGTCTCCAGGAACTTCATAAAATGGGAAAAGGGGTAGACTTTATCTTCAACTGACAAATTATGGTACTTTCTAATCCATTCTATCTTTGAATGCACAGGCAACAATTCACTAACAAAGTCAACATCTCTCATGGTCAGGACATCAACTTTCTTCATCTCTTCCAGTTGCGAATAAGCACATTCAACTACATCAATCATGTGTACAAGTCCCTTGTAGTCTCTGTCCTAGACTTGAGTTAACTTAATGATATCGTCAAGTGCTGTCTGGACACTAGCACTAGTGTCATCATAATATGCTTCAAGTTTCTTCCACATTATATCATATGTTTCTGGTTTCGTGACATACACCGACTTTATGCGTTCTTTCGCTTCCCCTTTAACAGACCGCTTAAGTTCGCTGGCTAGTGCAGCTTGATTGCTGTATGCATTCTCTGCTAGTTGTTTCCAAACAGACTTAAACTCCGGCCAATCTTTCCTTAACCCAGAGAAGATTGGGAGCGAAATTCCCTTTAAACTCACTTCAGAGTTCAAAGAGGTTCTAGTTCCAAAGGGATTATATCCCAGTGACCAGGGTTGATAATTAGTCTGCAATGGGGGTCGACGTGGGGTTTCATAAAAGCTAGGAATGCCATTTTTTGGATGGGTCACCGTTGGGTAGCCTGTGCTAGCTGGTGGGTAGCGTGGGGTGGCTGTTGGGTAGCCTGTGTTAGCTGATGGGTAGCCTGGGATAGCTGTTGGGTAACCTGTGTTAGCTGATGAGTAGCCTGGGATAGCTGTTGGGTAACCTGTGCTAGCTGATGAGTAGCCTGGTGTAAGGACACTGGACTGAGGAATCACTGGGATCCCTGTGGTAGGGAAACTTGAATGGGGAACATCTGGAGTTCCATTCTCTGTTGTAGGACTGTAGGACATTACTGGGGTCCTTGTGGTAAGGACATTGGACTGAGGAATCACTGGGATTCCTGTGGTAAGGAAATTTGACTGGGGAACATCTGGAGTCCCATTTGCTGTCATCTGGATTGGACTTGGGAGTGTTTGGATGCTAGCACTGGACTGTGAGATAACTAAGTTTTCACTGACAGGGTTGGGTACTTGTGGGGTCCCTGTGGAACAATGGGGAGCTTGGGGCCCACCTGTGGTCTGCGACTGAACTGTTGAAGCGGAACTACCAGTAGCTAAATGGTTATGCAAAGCTTTGTCTATGTCTCTTTTCAAGTTACAAACAAGCTTCTGTATTTCCTGCACCTCAACTTCCTGAGCTTTTTCCATCGCCCAAACCATCCCCAACTTGGACATATTTTCCCACATTTCATTACTAAGTTTATCTAAGTTGCACTTATCTTCCTGTAAGAGTTGGATTCCAGTGTTTGTTAGCTCACTCCTTATGTCCTGCTCTATTCCATCAGCCAGTTCCTTTATTTTGATAAATGATCTAGAGAGCGCAGCTTTCAAAGGGAAAAGAGGGGGCCAAATCGCAATCGGCGCCCTGGAAGGCATCGATGCGGGTATTTGGGAGAAAGGACGAGAGTACCTCGTCTATGTGAGATACGAGCTTTGCCCTCTACCAGAGCAAAATGGTGAGCCTGGGCCAATGTTTGAGCGAGAGGGGAGTGACGCCTTCGCTAACTGTGTTGTGAGCTATGTTGCCGACTTCTTGAGGAATTGCGGCACCTCGCGCTCCCTTGGTCTAACCAAGACACGAGGCAAGATCCTCGAGCGATTTGACAAGAAGCTGGCCACTACGGGATGCACCAAAGAAGACCCCTTTGAGATGGAAAGGAAGCTCGAGGTAAAGCTAGTAGCCGTGGACGCCCTGGGTAACGTCCTGTGGGACTCGGGGAAGTACGAGACTAAGACAAGGATCACCATCCCTTGCCACAATAACCACGCCTGGGCGGAGCTTCCGACTGAACCACCTGCGATCGCGAGGGTCCACGGCCTAGACTTCGAGGCTAAGAGGGAGCTTCGTTCGTTATGCCAGGGGGAGGCAGCGCTTCGCGCCACCAGTGCTGCCACAAAGACGCGCGAGGCGAAGGTGCGAGAGGTGCTCATCCGCTTTATAAACAGGGCGATCCCCAGAAGCACGAGGATCTGGCTGTGTGGGCGTGTTATAGTCAGGCACGAAGGCAAACTGTACCGATCGGGACAAGACGGATGGGCTATCGACAGGGCGTTTACAGACGAGACTGGACATGCTCCTCAATGGCTCCCTGATGATCACCCAGCCTACCAAGAGTACACCGAAGCTACGCACTCGATTGGCGGCGCAATAGGGTATCGCTTCAAGAAGTGGACCCAAAGAGAGAACATCAGGCCAACGCCTCTTAAATACAGGGACGTCTGGCGAGCGGCGCAGGTTGAGTCCAAAGTGTGGGATAGCAAGGAAAACTTAGGGGCGCAGCCTCATGCGCACATCGACATGCGTGCGGCGTACCTAGGATGCGAGGACAGCGTCTTCGGCGGCGCCTCGGACGCCATTGATTTGGTACGGCTTACCTACGAACGTGTATCGCATCGCGGATGTTGCGGGACGGCCATTGAGCGAGGTTCTTCAACTGACCGGGGCCATTCAGCTGACCGAGTGGGGGTTCTCTGAGGCCTGCCACCCCTACACTTTCGGGAGGGTAGGGCAGCACTTGGAACAAAACGAGGGCTGGATCACCACGCCAGAGCTCAAGGACCTGTTAGACTCGGGTGACCTCGTCATGGCCGCGGCGAGGGAGGTGTTGTATAGCGTCGGAAAAAAGGACTCCATCAAGTTCCCCCGCTCCAGCCCCGGTGGCGAAGACTCGCAGGGTCGAGATCTCGCTGTCCGTTTCGTAGGCAAGTGCGCTCGCCATGGCGACGAGTCCTCGATCGTAGTCCGCGACCGTGAAGAAGCCGCGTATCTGACATACCTCCTTGCGGGCACCGACCAATTACTTAACTTCGAGCATGCCGACGGGGCTCATCTGATCCAATACAAAGACGGTGTCCGGCGCTCACAATGGTACCATATCAGGGCCTTCGTCTTGGCGTACACAAACATAGCGTTGCGACGCATGTTGAGGCGGATCCCTCGCGAAGACGTCCTCCGAGTGTGCACAGATGCCATATACGCAAAGGCGGTGCCCAGTGGTGTGAAGCCCGTGGAGCGAAATCCGAGGTATGGAGAGTGGCGCCAGAACACATGTGTTCACATGACGTGCTATGTGTAACGCCCCGGCGGATAAAGCCATCAAACGACCGCAGCGTAGAGACAGGCTTCCGCACAATGTGCGGAGCTCGTTGTTGATGATGTAGTCGGACACTAGGTCGTTGTGAAGATCGGCCACACTGTCTATCGGCAGCGCCATGCCTACTAGCTTGGTCGTAAGCTTCAGAAAGCTGTCTGCCAGGGCGTCTGTAGTCCGGCTGGCTAGAGCGGTCTCGTATCGCCTCTCGTACTTCCTCACCTCCTCGGCGCTCATGCGTTTGACGTCGTCGTGAGTCAGGGCCTTGCCTACCATTTCTCTCGACTTCCCCGAGGCTACGAGAATCGCGAGTTTCTCCCTTGCGTCTGCTATCTCAGTTTGCTCACCTCCGGTTGCCGTTTCGGCAGGATGCGTCGAGCAGTCCAACGACTCGACGGCCGGGAGGCCTGCGGCGCCCCCCTCAAGAAGACTCTCGAAGTATTCGTCGCTCATCATGCCGTGGCTAAGGTGCAACATGTGTGCACACACACGTTATGCCCTAGGGCGGTGGTTACCGTTCAACTAGGGCGGTGGTATAAGGGTGACGCAAGCAAAACTTTAACTTCGAGAACTTTTTCGTCTTGAGGGCCTTCATGTACTCTTTCATCTTCTCTTCTGAGAGCTCCGCGCTGTAGTCATGCAGGATAGCTTTCATGTCCGCCTTGCTCGGGATATAGAAGACCACCAGGGCCGCGATGTTCTCGCGGAACGGCTTCGTGATGCTGGTGAGCTGCTGCGTGATCACCCACCCGCTAATACCCACGTGGCGCGAGCTGGTCAGAGCGCCTCTTTACGTCTTTCGAGGCCGCACAGTCGTCGAGTATGATTAGCGTATTAGTGCTTTCGAAGAGAGCGGAGACAAACCTCAGCAGTATGTCGATCTGACCCGTCTCAGGTGCGATGACAAACAGACGATTGTCGCCCTCGCAGAAGCCACCGTATGTTTAGTTGTAGACAAATGTAGGGCACACGAGTACGATGTAGTCAAACTTGCCCCGCAAAGGGCCACGCAGCCGGTCCACTACGAATTGGGTCTTCCCGCATGACGTCGGGCCCACGATGAGAGCGTTAAATGGGATGTTTTTCGGGTCCATACCGCTCCGGCGTATGTGCTCAGTATTGTATGGACTCTAGCTGTCCGTTCATAAGGTTCATTTGGGCGTCGGCCACCACAAACAAGTGACAGTTTACGGTACCCGTGCCGCTTGCCGTGCGTTTTATCTCGAGGTGCACACCGTCGCGGGTATTGACCAATCGTAGACCACCCCCATGGATAGCACTGTCGTCCGTCGTTCGAAGGTCGACCCACAGAGAAAACTTGTTATCGCCATAGAACGACTCGGGGCCGATTGCCGGGGCGGCAGGCGCTTCGCTGTGCCTTCCTCCCTCCCCCCCCGGGAGGGGCGGACGAACCGCCTTTTCGCCTCCCTCCAGAAATCCGTGGGGCGCAGGCCCTGGCTGAAAACCTTGTTTGGTATGCCGTCGATTGTAACGCGAATGCTCTTGATGTCGGGGTACACGAACTTCTCTGAGTCGCGAGCCCCTGCCGTGTATGGCTCCACAAAGAGGAGCAACAGACCACTCATAGACCTTCGCGGCAGGTTGACACTCTCGTTGATTATGCTGTCCGTCCCTTTGCTAATATGGAAGGTCTTGTGAAGGTTCACTTGCTCGTAGAAGAACGTTGTGCCGTTTTGGTAGGCGGCGGCTGCAGACCGGGCGAGGTTGTCGTCCCTCAGGCTTTCGTATTCCAGCTCTAGATTTTTGATGGCATAGGATAATTTGGTAGCATCGCTTTTGACTACTACCGGGTCAACCGCTGCGAACGTGATCTCGAAGAGCAGCGCCTCGGAGAGCGCCCTTGAGTACAGCACGCCGTGGTCCGTCAGCAGAGAATGGTCTAGCGGGATGGTGTACCTCGCCCCGTGGGCGGCGTTTAGAGCGTTCTCCTTGGCGTTACTAGTCTCTTTATCGCCAGCCTTGGAGCGAAGCTTGCGCATGTTTTCTGACTGTATGTCCTGCTCCAGGCGGTCCTCTCTCTCGACCTTGGACAGGTAAAGCTCCTCATACGTCTTGAAGACGTCTTAGCGGTTGGTGTCCTGGAGCGTTTCTCCTGCAAACGTGATTTTCAGGCGGCTCACGAGATTTCGGCCGACGTTGTTCACGACGGTATTATTTGCATGGCCTGAGATGGAGAGATCGAGACCGACCCTCAAGGGGCCAGGCACGAGCGTGACGCCTTCCGATAGCTTTGGGACCGCCACATATAGCGTCTCGCCTGGGGAGGCCGTCGACGGGTTGAGAGTGACCCGGTGAACAGTTCTCTCGGCTTTCAACCCCAGAGGGGTTGTGGGTGTTCGTTGGGGGTCAAGTTTATCGCTGACTGACATCGTATATGTATGTATACATAAAGTACGAAGCCGCGTGGCTATGGTGCGGACTGTTAGACATGTCTAACATAGCATATCACGAGTTATTCGCACGCATCATGGGTGATATTGACGTTGACATTGACGATACCTTGCCGGGTGCGTCCGCCGATCGCGGGGCGGGGGACGACGAGACGACGCCCCTTATCCCGTTTGACCCCGACGATGGGGAGTCTATCCCAATGACGAGCACGTCGTCGCGTACGCATGCTGCGCATGGCATGGCTACGCGAAGCGCAACGCAAACCGCCGGAACGGCAAGCGCTGAAACCTCGTTCATCACAGAGGGTGCAGCGACAATACTCGGTCTCCATTCCCTCAGGGAGGAATACCCAGACCTTAACGAGAATCTGCTACGGTTCCAGTCAAACCGGAGGGAAAAGACGCTAATACAGGTTCGCAACCTCGGCACAGGAGGAGGTTGGACTAAACCAAGACAGCTGTTCAATGAGGACGGGAACGTCCGACAGGACGTTGCAAATCTGGTTGGCTTCAAGATGGCGATGGGGTCCGTGGCAGAGGTGGACGAGGTCATCCAGGAGAACACAAAACGGGTCCAAGAGCTGCAAGGGGTGGTAGCCACAGACAGGGAGACCATCGACGACCCTAACACGTCAGAGAGTCGCCGCGCCAAGAGGCCCGTGAGGGCAACGAGGAGAGGCTGTCCGAGATTGACGAACTAGAACGCGAAAACCGAGAGCTCGAGAACCAAAAGCCGCTAAGAGAGCGCATCAAAGCCATCTTCAAAAAGTACGGCTTTACCGTCACCGCCATCGGGTTGGCCGTAGCGACGACGATCGCGGCCATTGTGACGTCGCTCGGCAAGTTGCTCTCCTCCGTGGCCAGAGGGGTCGGTAACGGGCTTAAGGCCATCGGGAAAAAGCTAGGCGGGCTTCTCCCCGGGCTAGTAGGCAGCATCGCGAACTTCGTGTTTAAGGCTGCAGGAGAAGCGATGAAGTTCCTTGGCGAAAATGCGTGGCTGCTCATTCTAGCCGTAGCCGCGTTCTTGGTTCGTCGAATGCAAAGCAGTCATCGGAACAAGTAATACGCCGCGGCCACCGCGAGTGCCGAAAGCCCCGCCTTGAGGGCGGTGTGGTCACTTTTTTCGCCCGACATCCCATGCGCAGCGTGCGTACGTGGAGAGGGGGCAGGGGCCGCGCCCTCTGCGTGCACTTTCGCGGGGGCGGAATCCTTGCTTTGCCGCCGGGACGGCACGCGGTCAGTCACGTGTTGCACCTTAGGATGCCCACCGGCCATGTTATGAGCACCGACTGGCTTTGTCTCGGTGTTGATCGCGTTTGCGCCGAGCGTCATGGAGTCTGTGGCTTTCTGCAGCTTATTGTTGTAGCCCACGACGCGTTGCGTGTTTATCACCAGATCGCTCGGCATCAGCCACACTCCTGGTGCGACCGCAAGACTCAGTCTCACCTTGGCCTCCTGCACGGCTAACTGGTGCCTTTGCACGCTTTGAGCGATGTCGTTTTCTATGATCGCGTCTTCGAGCAGCTTCGTGAACTCCACCTGCGCCTCCATGGCCGGCCCACCGGCCCCCGCGATAGAGGAACGGACGTTTACCTGCGCGCCAAGCACTGTGTAGAAGAACACCTCGACCGAGCGATCGAGTCTTCCTAGCCCTGCTTTTGTCGGCCCCTCACCTTTGGGAGGCGCAAACCAGCTATATTGCACGCCCCCGTGGTCGTCGTTGCGTATGTAACCCACCTGCTTCCCACTATTGTACGTCCCACCTTCGTCGCTAAACAGATTGAGGTGGCTCGGGTACTCGTCCGCCGCCGTGTCGTAGCCACAGATCACGTGCACATTGCGATACCCCTCCACCGGGTAGAACACAGACACATCGCCTAGCCCGTGGTTCCGCCCGCCTCTCCACCACACGGCCGAGTCCATCGTGGAGACGATCAACCGCGCTAAGAGCAAGATGCTGACCGCGAAGCTGGATCCCCTCACCGGGAAGATCGTGCTCGTGTCCAATGGCATTGTGTACCTGAACGCCACGCTTTGCGCACTATTTGGCCTAGAGGCTAAAGACGATCAGTTGGGGGGGCGGGGCCTCGCACTGCCCTTGGTGGAGCCACCACTTAAGGTGACTTTGCCAAAAATAGAGGCCCTCTACATCTTCTGCGATATCGTAGACCGCACCCAATGCCTCGCCTTAGACGAACCTTCAAACGTTCTCGCTTGCCTAGAAACCCGCGGGAGGCCGCACGAGAAAGTCGTCTATGGACCCGACATCCCCGTTTGTGTCGCAGCGTCTTCCTCTGAGTTTGTCTCGAGTATCCGAATATGGATCAGGGATGACCGCGGTAGACGGGTGGACTTTAAGGGCAAGCCTGTTCGCCTCGTATTAGAGCTAACCTAGGTCCGACATAACAAGCATGGCAAACAGCGACGTTAGCAGCGGTGCCAAATACCCCTCGCTCCCCAGTGTCTGCTCCCCGCAAACGCACACGACGCCTACCGCTCCGGCAAGCACCGGCGGCGACACGCAGAGTTTCCGACTCCAGATAATACGCGACACTAGACAAGGAGATAACGCATTATCGACAGGTGCGGAAGAAGTATAAGCTCGCCTTTGACGTTACCCATGCTGTGTCTGTGACATCCGGCATCGCTGCAGGAGCGCTCTCCAGCGCCGGGCTGGGAGTCTCTTTGAGTGGGATAGGGGTTCTGATCGGCGCTCCGCTGGCAGGGGTCGCTGGGCTGGTCGGTGTCGCGGGCGCGGGCGCGGGAACATCCTCCAGGGGTCTTACGACCAAGGTGGCTAAACACGAAGACACGATGGTTTTAGCGGAGAGTAAGAAAAACTCGATCAGCGAGCTGGTCTCTAAGGCTCTGCAGGGCGGGCGTATCTCAGACGATGAGTTTCGGCTAATACTTCAGGAACAAGAGAGATACAACGCGCTCAAGGCCGCTATCAGAGCCCGGCACGGCCTCGCACCGCGTGATAAAAAAAGCAGGAAAGGGCCCTCCCTGGAGGCACGCGAAAAGATGAAAAAGAGGCTGCGAAAAATCCGCGAGGACTTCGGGAGCGAGGTGTTCGAGTAGAACTCAGGTTTAAACGCCACGCCAGCGGCTTTGAATTTACGGCCGAAAAACGGTTATTCCGCGCCCCGTAGGTTGGCGGCCCTCCTCGTTTTCGCGGCCCTCCCCGACGCCATCGCTATTTGCCCCAAAAAGTCGTGTACGTGAAACGCGCCCGGCCTCCACGCCCTAATTATTCTTGTACGCGCGCGCCCGGCTTGCAGCCCTAATTAATTATTCATGTAGGCGAAACGCGCCCGGCCTGCAGCCCTAATTAGTTATTCATGTACGCGAAACGCGCCCGGCCTACAGCCCTAATTAATTATTCATGTACGTGAAACGCGCCCGGCCTGCAGCCCTAATTCATTATTCATGTACGTGAAACGCGCCCGGCCTACAGCCCTAATTAATTATTCATGTACGCGAAACGCGCCCGGCCTACAGCCCTAATTAATTATTCATGTACGTGAAACGCGCCCGGCCTACAGCCCTAATTAATTATTCATGTACGCGAAATGCGCCCGGCCTACATTAGCAATTGCGAAAAGCTTATGTACGTGAAATCGATTTGGCCTACATTAGCAATTGCCAAAAGCTTATGTACGCGAAACGCGCCCGGCCTACATAAACAATTGCCCTAATTATTCATGTACGTGAAACGCGCCCGGCCTACATGAACGATTGCCCTAATTATTCATGTACGTGAAACATTATACGCTTGATATATAGAGACGTGGCTGGAGGGCTCGGAGGGGGGATTCGCGCCTCCCACTAGTTTCTCTGAAACCCCCTGGTCCCCCCCCCCCATGCTGCCATAGGTTCCTTAATCGCTCGTCGCCAATGTTAAAAACACAGTCAAACTTTGTTCATTGGACTATAATCGATTTCGACGTCGCCTCTCGCTTACGTTGGCACCGGAATCTGTTTATGCTGGCATAGGTTCCTTAATCGCTCGTCGCCAATGTTATAAACACAGTCAAACTTAGGGCCGGCTCTCTTCCCAATCTACGTGAACGACCTAGCAGACGTAGTCGAGAGTAGCCACATAGCTATGTTTGCGGACGACGCAAATGTTATGAAGGAATTGTTAACCTATGCAAAAGTCGTTTCCGACACGTCAGTCAGATATTTACTTTCACTTTCCATTCGACATTTCACTTATTTGCTTTACGTGGATCTCTTCATTGTTTGACTGAGCATGCGTATTTACCGTTTAGCAAAACAGGTTTTATATTTGCCAGGCTTAAATAACAGTTTAACGATTACCTTTATCCTTAATCTTACCGCTGTTACATTACATAATTTTGCATATTACTATAGTCAAACTCTTCCTTTTATCCTGCTCTTGCTATTTCTATCGAAGGAATTTATTCTTAGTCATTTATTATTTCATAGTTGAATTTCTTCCCAAAGTCAACATCCGATCTTCTATTCTTACATCACCCTTAAAACCAGTTTAACCAGTTTATTAATGAGATTAGTATAAATTGAGCAGCATAGTAACTAGCTCTAGGATTGTGCTGTAACTGTTGCGAGGACACTACACGGCAGTGCTCTAGGTTGGTTTAGTCAGGACTCTCTAAAGTTGGCTTCGTCAACTTTCAGGGAAATAGATGTTCCTTCACTACCTTCCGAAAGCACTTGCCTTCGTACAGCCAACCTCCCGCTAGCCAGTGGTAGCCCTACCATTTGTAAACAATCAAGTGGTGCAATAAAGAATAAAGAAGACGGCCAACCCTTGCTCAGCGTGTACGATCCCCGGCTACCCCCAATACCATAAAAGAACCACACCCAAAAACCTCGTAACACAAACATCTACAAGCAGATCAAGACCCCTGCTAACGCTGCGTGTATTCAGTCAGACCTAGACCGCATGGACGTCTGCGCTACCAGGTAACCGACGCTGGACTTCTCTTCAACGAGACCAAGTGTAAAGCTCAAAGGTTTACAAGGGAAAAGAAGCCGATCGTGACGAACTACACTATAAAGACCAAAGTAGTCGAGGAAGTGGCGACAGAACGTGATCTGGGGGTGCTCGTGTCGGACGACCTAACATGGAACAATCACGTCCACAGCCAAACATCTCACGCAAATAGACTGATGGGCTTCATAAGAAGGATAACTAGATTCCTAAAAAAACACAAATGTTAGGCGCCTCCTATACATTACTTTAGTAAGACCGCTCTTGACCGCCTTATACAAACCACTAAGTACATACTGGACCTTCCATTTTAGACAGAAATATCATACAGCTCTAGGCGAGTATCTTGACCAATGAACTTCTAAATCTAAATCCGTCAATTCTCCCTACTATACGTCGTTGAAGGCAAACAAGATCCTCCCTAAACTGTGTACAGTTTACAAAGTACACTAAACCTAAGTGTAAGACTACAACATATCAGAAATCTTTTTCTGTTCGTACAACTAGGATATGGAAATCCCTCTCCAGTGAACTGAACTTGATCTAATCTTCTTTAAGCTCTTTTAAATCTGCCATTCTAGACTACTTCTTTGTCGCCTTAGATTTCTACGACGCAGAAGACCCGCGTACGTACAAAACTGTCTGTATCAAGTGTAATTCATGCCGTAGTCTCGCTCGTCCTGTAACTTGTTGTAATTATGTAGTTTTTTAAAGGGTCCGCAGTAAATGACCATGCTGTTGCAGCTACCCTGCCTATTGTGGCGAAGCTAATAACATAAAAAAATAAATCTTGTGATTCAAAGAACCATTATTATTATGATCGAGGAATTATGGGGATGTCAAGGAGAAGCTACTGTAATGATTCGAATAAGCGCTCGGGGCGCTTATGTAATTATTCGAGTTTCGGGGGGGAGGTTATTGGAAAGCGGACGCTTATTTAATTTAGGCAAAAATACTTTATTTGCGATAACCTGAAACGAAAGTACATTTATGGAGGGGGTTTCATTCTTTATAAATCAATGCCAATGTTGGCCTCACCGTCGCTTTCATCGATAACGATCCCTCATCGCAGCATGCTCAGTCACACGAATTCAAGCTATTACGCAATAGGTGTAGCGTGCTATTGAACAGTAAGTCAAGCTTTTAAAAAACAAATGGCGGAAGAACGTGAAAGCCTTATCCGGCACGGCGTCAATGGTACAAACCAGCTCGTAGATGGCACAAAAATCGATTCTTTCAAAAGCCTCTGCCCGAACATATTTCTGATTTTGTCACCCTTTCTGCAAGCGATGTGTCAGATTTTTTTGTTGATGGGATCCCTGTGGATTATATTGCGTAGGCGCGCTAAAGGGGAACGGATGTAGCGTTGCAGAATGGTCCTCGTTGCAGAAGTGTCTAACCAATCAGATTGTTTCTTGTATCTCCCATACCGTCCATCCAATCAAAGTGCCTTGTGATCGTGTCTTGTACCTTGTGGAGATCGTGCAAAGGGGAGATCGTTCATAGGGTCGTGTTGGAATTGTTAACTTGGTGAATCACTTTTTCAGCATTTACCCTTTATTCAAGGTAAGGATCTCCATTAATTATAATAATTTTTGGGTAGATGAAGTTCTGCTGAATATGCTCCTCTTGAAAATCTCTAAGCAAAACAGCGAAGACTATTGTAATACTTTTAAGTATTACAATACTTAAAAGTATTAGCTCAACTGATGAAAAAAGCAAACTCCATCCAACCTTGAATTATTAGCCCAACAAAGTCATGGAATAATGCATGTTTAATTATGCTTCTTAAGACGATTTGTTAAGTTCAATCAGGCCCTGTTTTTAAAATTAAGTAAGGTTTTTACGCCGTTCCAAGGAATCCGACATCAAGCATCCAGTGACACTTTCAAAGTATTGCTTTTGTTTCTCTGTTAAAATACATCCCTTTGTTAATATATTATCTGCAAGCATACCAATCTTATCAAGTGAGACTTTATGTTCTCTTAAGGGATAATGATTTTTGGTTATCCTTACAGCTTTTCCCGATTAAAGTGGATTCCGATTTGTGTTATTTTGCCCTTGTAATCCACGTGTCGGTAGCCGTTTGTGGTGTCCGGAACTCATAGCGAACGAATAATAAGGAAATGCGAGAAAAAATATAGGAAGCGCCCTATATTAGCATTGTTTAGAATCTAAGTGTTAGTGATTTTTTTAATTTTCAAACGCATTAATTCCTAGCTCTAGTGGAGCGGGATTTGAATGATGTTGAGCCATACTTGTGTTTAACGATCTCAAATAATCATTTTTGTATTATCTATAAGCTTATAAAGCGTTGAAATAGAGTTCTGTATTTGTATTCACTTTTATTGGACTAAAATATTTATTCGCTGACCCTATTTCTGAACAAAGGCCTTATTATGTATTGCTTTGTGTGCATAATATTTATGCACACGCTTTATGAGTTATGGATGGTTCATGTGCAAAATTACTTAAATAAAAGCCTTTAAACATAAGGGTCTGTTGTAATCATCTTTATCCATTACCAACAGTTTTCCCTGCCATGCTAATTTTTTATACGCTTCCTTGGAACTTTACTAGCTTTCTAAAGGTTTACCACCTAATAACAAAAACAGGATATGGTGAATTTTGGAAATTCCAAATCAAGCATGAAAGCAAAATAGAGTAATGTTAAAGAGTTTGTAAGATGCAAAAAACGATTCGTAAAAGGTGGTAAACAGTTTCAGAACATGTATATACAGTAACTTGTGTTTGAAGTCGTCATACAACATAAAGTAATTGAAAAAAGATTTGTCACTTATTGCAATCATAAACATACAGAAATAATATCACATACATTTTTCAATATTATGCTGGAAAAAGCTTATATTTAGTCACAGATGTGAGTCATGTGTCACGCTCTGGTTCCAATACTGTATATGCATATAGCTGTGTAGGCTAAATGTCACTGTGACTTGGTTTGCACTTTATTTGGAAAGTATGTGTGTGTATAAAGCCCCATGTGCCAAGCAAAAAGCAAACATTTGAACTTAACCCCTATGACTCCTAGACAACTTGGTAGAGGTTTTCAAGCAATGGATAAGATTATAGAAAGGGTTCTAATGGGTTTTTGGAGAAGTAGGACATCAATATAGTTTTGAAACTTGAAAAAGTGACCCAGTTTCTAATTTTCTCACACAAGCTCAAAATACACTAAAATGTGATATCATGTGTATATGGGACTGGTCCCAGTTAGTCCCTTTTTGTGAGTTCAACTGTATGTTGGTTTGCACAACCCACATTGAGGTACTATGACGGTATTACACCACAAGCAAAATTTGTTAAAAAAAAACTAAACATGTTCTGTTTAACAGGCTGGAATGGCAGAAGAACCAGGAGACATACAAGGTAAAAGTCCAGCCAAACATGCAAACATGTTGTTAACCACTGATGTATATGTAAAGGTAATACCGGGGCTTACTTTTGGTCCCCATGTCAAAGATTGTACTAAAACATTTGTTGTCACCGGTTTACAAGAATTTCGTTATCCTAAATTAAAAGAATCTCTTTTTTCACGCGAATTCATGAAATGCGAGCTTCAAAACATTGAGCAAAGTACAACAGGGATTGGAAGAAAAACCTACTGTAATTCACACTTTTGTTGTGTCCAGCAAACATCAAACTACTTTGACTGACAACTAAAAAAGTCTCAACATATGTAAATTTTTTGTCATTCACCTCATCACCCAAGTTTCACTAGGATGTTTTTTGCTCTTTGGGTTTCTTCAGTGTCTTTCACAACTAATGTATAACCTCTCCCAGGTCTTAATGGTGGCAGCAACCAATTATGTGCCATAGCAAGATTCAAACAATGACAACATGCAAGTGAGCACCATCGCCTGATCCAAGTGCCAACTGTGCCAGAATGTGAACTTTTATCGGATCTGTATCGTACAGTGAAAAAACGTTGTTTGAGAAGCTAATCATCCACCTTTCAACTGTGATGGCGAGTATTGAGATTGCAGATGTAACACATCATTTGATTGTGACCTCGACACAGCTTGATATCAAATCAGTACAAATAGGGTGCAAGTGCACATAGTACAAATGAAATCCCCCAGCTTTCTGGTCTGTCTGAAGTTGATCGGCCAAACTGTGACTCGCTTAAGCTGGCAACAATGAATCAGGTGGTTCCTGATGATACCCCCTGGTGAACCAGGTTAATATCCCTACCATTTTCTGTTATTAAAAATGTAGAAAATGGATAGGGAGGGGACCAGTAACCTTGCGTTGTCTCTTTTTATGTTTTATTTTAAGACTCCACAACCATACGTAGTAAACTGTATGTCCGATCGGGTTTTATGGAGGTAAATGACGGAGGATCGTATGACAGCAGTGCCGGAGATATGCTTTAAATATGAATAGAGTCTAGTGGCAAAGTTTAACTAGCGCAGATTTGTGTAGTAAATAAATACAGTTGTACTTTGAGTTGAAATGTCATTTGTTCTGTTCCTTGTTTAGTTCTTTATAAATTCAGTTTATAACCTTTAGTTGTCTTGTCGGTGTTTTTACTAGAAAACCTGTGGTAGCCCAGTCATAAAATGCATTTTTTTTTTCGTCGTCTTGTGTTTGCGCAAAATACCCAAGAATATTTGCGCTATAGTCGATACCTTCTGCATAAGCTGTGTCATGGCCACCATCTTGGATTTTGCGAGTCTAGCTCTCAGATCCATGTATTTGTGCAGTTGAAGGCCAGATTCCAGATTTCATTACTGTATATATTACCATAGTCTCTGTCTCTACCAAGTAATTGTGCAAAATCATCTCAAGCCGAATTGATTTCGCTGTATTTACTCGTGTTTACATTTGCGATCGCCATGAATGAATCCCAAAGAAGTGACTACCTTAGTTTGAGACTATTGAAGAAAATCGTCTTCTACAAATCGCTGTGAAGAATTCCACAGAAGTGACTACCTTACATCGGGACACTTGTCCGGCTACCCATAAGACACATTTTGTTTTCTTACTATAAAATATCTTGATCACTCTCATTGAATGACATGATTTTTTTACCAAGTAGATTTCAAATTATTTTGGTACTATGGTGCTTATTTTTTGGTATTTTGGTCCTTTCTTTAAATAAGTTTTGTTTTCTTCCTAAAATACCTTTATCCCTCATTAAATGTCATTTTCATTTTATGGAACATTTTCAATGAAATCTAGAGCATTGTGTTGTCTTTGTAGTGTTGTTGATCTCGATCCTTAAGAATATGTATCTACTATAATTTGAAGTCTGGATATTCTATAGCTCTCTCATTTGACTTCAAAATATGTTTGTTTAAACAATATGATAGCATAAATAGATATTGTTGTTTATTTTGCACTTACATAAATGAAATAAGAATTTAATCTAAATTATATTGTTAATACAATATGGCTCACTTTGGGTGTTAAAATAAATTTACCCCTAAGTGATAGCACATTGAAGGCAGTGAACCAAAGAAATGTTTACGAAATATTAAACATTCTCACATTCTTAGTTTTCCTGAATTTTATTCCGGTGATATCTCTGCTGCGGGGATAGTATTTGTAAGATAGGACCATCAGCCGCTACTACTTTAATGGAGCACACTTCGAGACCAACCCCATCTAAAGAGATGATGCTTCTTACCTTTCTTGCCCGAATCATTGTTGTGATATGGCATATACAATAAAAAAAAACAAGATTATACATGTTTTTATTATATCCATTTTATGATAGCTGAACAGAATAATGATTATTAAAAATAAATAATCCCTAAAGTTATCATGTTTGTAGAATCTGTACACAGCACAAGCAGAGGTTTAGTTAAGAGCGGAGACTATCGAATTTCTCTCTTTAGAACATTTTCCCTTTCCATAGCATAACCTTATTTAGGCACTAATCGCATTTTGCCAATACTCACTAAACTAAAATTAGTCAAGCTTCTTTCCTTTTAAGAGTGGCTTTAGTGTTTTGATTGTGCTATTTCTTTTTGACGAACTCGATATCTTAACTAACAAAATTAGGACAGATCCTGGGCAGCCTGTGAGGCTAGAAACTTATTTTTGCTTAGCTACGTTAATTCTTTGCAGATAAAACTCCACTACAAGGCCAAGACAACAGGAAGAAGTATTTCTCCAGCGTAATTGTTTCATGGGTACCCGCTAGTAATAGTATAATTATACACAGGAACCAATAAAGAACAGAACCTTAAAACATGTAGTGTTTTATGCAACATCATTTATTTATATAAAGTTGAAACAACGAATCTGTGTGGTCGGTACCGCTATCAAAAACAATATTTCGATTATCCCGGAAAACTTTAATCCGAATCTTGAGTATTTTACCGAAGTAAGATCAGATATATTAATAACCACAGATATACCACTGTGGGTAATTTAGCATTTTCACCCACAAAAGTTGGTTTGATAGGAGGGAGTACTGCGCCTGCACGCGTTTAAAAATCGAATGACCCGGCTAAACGGACCCGACCTCCTATGCGATATTTTTAGAACAATAGAAGTGCTGAATGGATATTGAATAAGAAATCAAACTTCTTTGAAATTTATCCAACTTAAACACCATTCGACCAGATTTATGGATGTGGAAAACGGATCCAACATTACTATTCGAAAAAATCCCGAATTCTTAAATGAGAATAAAATTCGGTGAGTCATGTCATAGTTCGCCTCCCTACAACGCCTTAGAAATAGTAAAATAGGCGTAGTCATAGGAAATAATATGCCTAAATCAGAGATTCTCTTTCATTATAGGGCAAATGCTTCAATAAACAATTCAACAAGGCCCGTACCCAGAGAGAGGCAGCACCGCCCACGAGAGCAAAAGGTCCACTTCTATGTATTTATGGATATGTTAGAAGAGAGTCCCTTTTTTATAAGCCTTTGGCTTCTCTGGACTTCCTTGCCTACTTAATTTTATGAATTGCAACTCTATAAAAGGGGGGGACTAGGGGGTTTCATAGAAACGAGTGGGAGGCGCGGATCGCCCCTCCGGGCCTCCCAGCCCCGTCTTAGGCTTGGGAGGCGCGAATCCCCCCTCCGACCCCCCAGCCCCATTCCAGGATTGGGACTTTCATTGACACCGAAACGCGTTTCGCGTAGATTAATAATTGCTGGTTATTAATCTACGTCGGTACCACTTCGCGTAGATGGGTAAATCTACGCAAAACACACTCCGCGTAGATGGGTAATTAGCGATGGTCAGCAATCATTAATCTATGTCGGGGACGCCAGCGCCTTGTGCTAGGACCTGAGGGCCGTGAAAACGAGGAACGTGGATTGGGCCGCCAACCTACGGAGCGCGGAATAACCGTTTTTCGGCCGTAAATTCAAAGCCGCTGGCGTGGCGTTTAAACCTGAGTTTTACTCGAACACCTCGCTCCCGAACTCCTCGCGAACTTCTCGCAGCCTCTTTTTCATCTTTTCGCGTGTTTTTCCTGCTTTTTTTCTCACGCGGTGCGAGGCCGTGTAGAGCTCTGATAGCGGCCTTGAGCGCGTAGTATCTCTCTTGTTCCTGAGTATTAGCCGAAACTCTTCGTCTGAGATATGCCCTTCCTGCAGAGCCTTAGAGACCAGCTCGCTGATCGAGTTTTCTCCGCTAAAACCATCGTGTCTTCGTGTTTAGCCACCTTGCTCGTAAGACCCCTAGAGACTACCCCCGCGTCCACGACACCGACCAGCCCAGCGACCCCTGCCAGCGGACCGCCGATCAGAACCCCTATCCCACTCAAAGAGAGCCCCACCCCGACACTGGAAAGCACCCCTGCAGCGATGCCAGATGCCACAGACACAGCATGGGTAACGGCAAAGGCGCGCTTATACTTCCTCCGCACCTGTCGATGATGCGTTATCTCGTTGTCTAGAACCGCCTGAGTGTCACATATTTTCTGGAGTCGGAAGCTTTGCACGTCGCCGCGGATGCTTGCCGGAGCGGTAGGCGTCATATGCGTACCCTTCGGGGGGCAGACGCTGGGAAGCGAGGGGTATATGGCACCGCTGCTAACGTCGCTGTTTGCCATGCTTGTTATGTCGGACCTAGGTTAGCACTAATACGAGGCGAACAGGCTTGCCCTTAAAGTCCACCCGTCTACCGCGGTCATCCCTGATCCATATTTGGATACTCGAGACAAACTCAGAGGAAGATGCTGTGGCACAAACGGGGACGTCGGGTCCATAGACGACTTTCTCGTGCGGCCTCCCGCGGGTTTCTAGGCAAGCGAGAATGTTTGAAAGTTCGCCTAAGGCGAGGCATTGCGTGCGGTCTACGATATCGCAGCAGATGTAGAGGGCCTCTATTTTCGGCAAAGCCACCTTAAGTGGGGCACCCCCCCAAGGGCAGTGCGAGGCTCAGCTCCCCCAACTGATCATCTTTAGCCTCTAGGCCAAATAGTGCGCAAAGTTCGGCATTCAGGAACGCAACGCCATTGGACATGAGCGCGATCTTCCCGGTGAGGGGATCCAGCTTCGCGGTCAGAATCTTGCTTTCAGCGCGGTTGATCGTTTCCACGATGGACTCGGCCGTGTGGTGCCGGGACAGGAGGGAGGCTATAGTCGTTATCTGATGCTCCCGCTCGAGGTTATACCAGCTGTTAAACAGCGAGCACTGCCGGAGCGCCACAAAGCGTGGGCGCCTTATCGGCCGCTCGAAGAAGAGCGTCTGTTCGCCTTTGGCGAGCACAGTATGTAGGACCACCATTGTGTTGAACATAGCCCGCCTTCGTGTTTAATAGGGCTGAGCATGGATTGGGAAGGCTGGCGGATGCTGAACGAGGAGGCGATTCCTCGAAGGGAGGTGGAAGAGACGAATAAGGCGGCAACTGCAGCCAAACGCGCAAAACCCGGTTTCCCTAGGTCTCTGAGCCTCGCGCAAAAGCTGCTCTACGCCGTGCCCGCGACGGGGCTGGGAGGCCCGGAGGGGCGATTCGCGCTTCCCACTCGTTTCTATGAAACCCCCCAGTCCCCCCATAAAAGAATACTGGCAAAATAAAACTGTGAACTGTTCAGAGCCACAATAAAAACTCATAAAACAGCAAAACTAGTAATGAAGTGAACAAAGCCCCTTTCTAAATCATAATTCAGAAAAGGTTCAATAATTTAGATACACCTTTGTGCAGATTTTTTCATTTTTAAATATAGTCTCGGTCATTATTTCGTTGTCTAACGTAATAAATGGAAATGGTCCTGTGTGCGTTTTTTTTTTTTCAATTTCAACGCCTATACATATATTTTCAAAATGCCTTGTTTTCCACCTGTGTATGCTTTTCGCGGTTTACTTTACCGATTAACAACTATTATTTTTGCGCATTTCGTGCGCCCCCCCCCCCCCCCCGCCTCCCCTCTCTCCCTCCTCTCTCCCTCCCTTTATCTCTCTGACTACTGTTTAGTGTCTTTGTCATTTGTTTGATGTGTGTTGCTTAAGAAAAACTGTAAAACGATTAGGTTCTACGGTAAAATAACATAATGTATGCATATTTTGTTTAGAAAGCCGATAGTGATGCAGGATTTCAAGTTCAACATTCTCAATTCTGTCTAACATATTCACATTTTGTTAATCAAGTATGCAAGAAAATTTCTATTGTTCTGCGACGGATCATAATTTCCCGTCCATAGGATTTTCTTTTTGTACTAACATACAGGAAGAACATACGCGGTTACAGGCATGTAGCCAAAACTTTTAGCTTGGATTCGTTTACCCATTTAGATGACCATTTGCTCTTGGATATTTCGTCCCAGCTCGCAGTGGTACTAGTATATTTGTATATGAGCGGACATGCCGGTTGAGTCGGAGGGCTTCCAAATACTTTAACTAGATTTCTGGGGTGCATACCCCATAAACATTCTCGCGGTTCGTTTATTATGCTTGCGAAAAATGCAGGAGTTGAGGTCCCCAGGAGAAAAAAATCCCTCTTAAAACAGTGCACATGAAATAGGGAACGATTAGGCCAAAAAATATGTCATTTCTGGTCGCGATTCTACCTCGAGAGCACGCGGGCGGGTGATTTTTATCTATTTTGTTTAATTTGTTTATTTATTTCTAATAATAAAACCTGAATTTCACGTGGAGAAAAATGATTCATTCAATCAGAGGCACTATTGCGACACCAGCCCTCTCTTCTAAGCCAACCCTCTCTGATAAACTAGCCCTCTCAAATAAGCCATCCCTCTCTAATAAGCCAGCCCTCTCTGATAAACTAGCCCTCTCTAAAAAGCCAGCCCTTTCTGATAAGCCACACCTCTCTAATAAGTCACCCATCTCGAATAAGCCACCCTTCTCTAATAAGACACCCCTCTCTAATAAGCCACCCTTCTCTAATAAGCCACCCTCTCTAATAAGCCACCCCTCACTAATAAGCCACCCCTCTCTAATAAGCCACCCCTTTCTAATAAAAGTCACCCCTCTCTAATAAGCCACCCTTCTCTAGAGTCACCCCTCTCTAATAAAAGTCACCCCTCTTTAAAAGCCACCCCTCTCTAAAAGCCATCCCTCTCTAATAAGCCAGCCCCTCTAAAAGCCACCCCTCTCTAATAAGTCACCCCTATCTGATAAGCCACCCCTCTCTAATATGCCACCCCTCTCTAATAAGTCACCCCTATCTGATAAGCCACCCCTCTCTGATATGCCACCCCTCTCTAATAAGCCACCCCTCTCTAATAAGCAACCCTCTCTAATGAGCCACACCTCTCAAATAAGTCACCCCTCTCTAATAAGCCACCCCTCTCTAAAAGCCACTCCTCACTAATAGGTCAACCCTCTCTAATGAGCCAGCCCTCTCTGATAAACCACTATATAAATCACTATATTTCCCAAGTGATATGTTTGGAGTTGATATCCAATTTTACACGTGTAAAATTAGATACAATTGGATTGATTTTTTAAGGAATAATCGGAATATTTTTTGTGGCTGTAAAGACAGCAATGTAAAACTTGGGCAGCCAAACGAAATGTCCTATAAATGAGAAAAAGACCATTACGTTCCCAAGATTTTAAATAAAACGAGTCACAGTCACATTATAAACTGATGTCTTATTTCTTTTGTAAACAATGTTTTTTTAAAATCAGCAAATAACAAACTCATAAATATACAATTAGATGCAAATGTTCGGAATGAAATTAAGCGGGTCAAGGGGTGAGGGTGTGTTTGTTTTTTGGATGGGCGGACATCAGCATAAAAAAAAAGACTGTAGCGGATCTATTAAAAATTATACTAAGATTACTAATCCTGGTATTTGACAACAAAATGACCGTGAATTGCACAATTGTTAAATTAGCTAGAAAAAGGGCGATACGTCCCGACTAATCGGATGATGCGGCAAAAAAAAAGCGATTTCCAGCGTATAATTTCTTCCAAAATTTCAAAATGTATTGGTGCAGATTTGTCAATTCATAGCTTCATCATCCTTTTCATCAACGTTTTCAAACTGTTCAGGCTTCGTGCAATAAAGCCGAAAATAAAAATAGCCGACATAGACTACACGCCGCAGATGCTTTTTCTTAGTAAGCATTTTGTAACTTCCCTCGTCTTATCTATAACATAAGATATGACCTTTTAAAGATCTTCCAAGCCTTGTGCTCTGCTTGAACAGGTATTTCATAGTGAAATATTGCACTATAGTGAAGATCTCAAAACTTGCTGACATTTGTTACGTTTGCTGATATTTGTTACATTTGCTGACATTTGTTACATTTGCTGATATTTGTTACATGAAAATAGACATAGCCATACTCCACACGCCATTGTCATTTTGGAACGAGTTTGTCTTTCATGATCACACATCATATTACGCTGCCGAAATCTTTCAACGTGATTATAGTAAAAGATTCGATGGTATAAAACTGACTATTTTTTTTTCAATATTCCCAGTACGTGCTAATGGTTTACAAAAACGATATCCCGGTATTTTTAAGGCCACAAGCGTCCAAAATAGCTTAATCCAAAAAATATAGGGTTATAAACATTTCGCTGTATTGCTGTCTTTGTTGAAATAACATGCAGTTTCTAGCCGTGAGGCGACTCAATAGTCTCCTAGCGCGTTCTTCCAGGAGCTTCAAAATTATTCTTTAACAGTGTCTACTGCTCATTCTACCTAAATAATATTGAATATTGAATAGTACGGTAACTACAAAACTGTGCCACATTATTCCATGCTGAGGCCAGGAGGAAATACACCTTTTCATAGACTAGGTAATTAGTTGTCGTAGAAGGCAGTTGATAACATTAACTGCTATCCCTTAGAGTTTAAGGACCACGCCTTTTCTCTGCCGCATAGGTGTCAAAACTTATATTGGCCACACGTAGGATAGAATCCTGCTAGGGAGACCCCTATTCACCCCTCCCCCCCTTATGAGACAGGTTTGGCTTATTAGAGAGGGATGGCTCATCAGAGAGGGGTGGCTTATAAGAAAGGGGTGGCTTATTAGAAAGGGATGGCATATCAGAGATGGCTGGCTTATTAGAGAGGGATGGCTTATTAGAGAGGGATGGCTTATTAGAGAGGGGTGGCTTATTGTAGATGGGTGATTTATTAGAGAGGGCTGGCTTATTAAAGGGGTGACTTGTTAGATAGTGATGGCTTATTAGAGGGGTGACTTATTGGAGAGGACTGGCTTGTCTCATAAGGTTGGCTTAATAGAGAGGGTGGCTTATTAAATAATGCACTCTATGCAGCCTAACAGAAGGTGCACACTGGTATGTAAATAATGTAATACTAGAAATTTTGCCAAGGGGTGGGTTAATAGAGTCGTGGCTTGCTAGAAAGGGATTGCTTATCAGAGGGGCAGCTTATTAGAGAGCTATGTTTTTTTAAAGATGGCTTATTAAAGAGAGTTGGCAGAAAGGAAGGGCAGATCATTGAGAGGGGGGCATATTATAGAGGGGGGATTAAAGGGCAGCATATTACAGTAGGGGAATGTTGATTTGGTTAGTGAACAGCTGCTTTAGGAATATGTTTCATTGCCATTCAGAGACAATGGAGTCATCAAGGAAACATGTGATTTATTGAAAGATTATGCAAATAAATAGTTACATAACTACAACAGAACATTAAAAGCTATGATGTGACAAAGGTTGCTTCAGTAATCAAATTTGGAAATCCATCATGCCTGCTGAATAGATGGACAAAGGTAGTATAAGTCAAGTGTAACATACAAGTGAAAATCTCCTAGAGCTTGAAATAAAA
The DNA here is from genome assembly GCF_932526225.1 of Nematostella vectensis. Taxonomy (NCBI): domain Eukaryota; kingdom Metazoa; phylum Cnidaria; class Anthozoa; order Actiniaria; family Edwardsiidae; genus Nematostella; species Nematostella vectensis. Next base: position 20,149,488 of record NC_064035.1, read on the forward strand.
CAATGTAAAACATGTGAATTCTTCATGATCTCGATGTTATTTGTGAACCAATAATCTGAAACTTAGGCTCACACTGTCTTTATATGTGTCCTTAATTCCAATGGCACAGTTGAATTCAAAACTGGACTATTTGCTTGGTGCCGCCTTAGAGCTAAAGATGACAAAATCTCTGGTTCAATTTTGTTAACCTTGGCACCTTTGACATCGAATAACAAAATTTGACACTGCCTGAAATAAATAAAAAGGGAATTTAGTACAGGCTGAAGCTAGCTACTAATATGAAAAACATTTTCAGTCGCCTGGCCATACTAAAGCTTCAGCCAGGGTTGATATTCGTAATGTAAACAGACCCTTAGAAAAGGCAAATCTGAGGATATGCCAATTCACCGTATTGATTTTTATGAGGCAGAGAAAGATCAAATCAGGTTACTTAGGGGACTGTGTGATAATTGTAAGCTTATAGCTGCAATCTTACTGTACAACTTAGCCCAACTTAGATAGTGGAACTGATTGATTATCAATTGAATGTTTTACTCGCATTGCGTTCACTTGTTTATCAGTAGTAACCTTCAAATATATTTCCTATGAACTACTTGACCTGCTTAATTGTGGATATCTCCCCTAGCGTGGGCGAGAGAAAATCGGAGTGAGTGGCAGAGGGAGATTGTGGAGAGGAAGCGCCTGTCCTCAGGCTATTGCGTGATAAGCACTCCGCCAACTTAGGGAGGGGGGTGTAGGTAATCTCCGGCCCCCGAATGGTCTTTTGCGAGCACTTGCGGGCTTGCGAGCACCCCGTTTTTTTTGCGAGACCGAGCATTTTTATGCGGAAAAAAAAAATGCGCCAGCATGCGAGCACGGCAGTAAAAATTGCGGGAGCATGCGAGCATTAGCCGAAAACTGCGAGCACATCGAAATTTCGGGGGACCATTCGGGGGCCCTTAATCTTGACCTTGTAAACGACAGCGTAGATAAGAGAGTGCTCATTAAATACACTAAATTTATTAATTAAATACACTAAATTTACTGATATGATCTAGTTTGTAGCACAAATACAGATTAAATATTAAACAAATATATAAACCATAAAATAGATACTTCCAGCTTATCAGTATCTAACAGTTAGGTTTGCCGATGGTAACAAATGGAATAAACGTAAACAGTGGTGGAGCATGCAAATGCACAAAACGATTTACATATAATGGTTTATAGGTTGGACATTATCCCTTTTATACGGAAAAATATTCTTAACAAATACGGATAAGTAAAGTATATACAAATGTAACTTTTGAGGGGGGAGGAGGATTTTGAATAAAAAAATGAAAATTTTGAGGTTCTGAAATAGGGGGGGGGGGGGGGGGGGCACCGAAAAAAAATGTTTGCAATGAATGGGGAGTCTCTGTTTCGTGAGTTAAAATCTTCCCTCCCCCCCGGTGTATTTAATGAACTGACATCAATATCAGGGACCTTTTGACTCTTTCTACTACAACACAAGGACTTGATGATAATGAGATAAGCTACATTTTAAACTACATTACTGCAAACCCTAGCAAGCTCATTTTGTGTTTAGATGGTGTTGATGAGTTTTCATCTAGATCAAATATTTCTCAAAGTGAAGATTTGGATTTAAGAAGCACAGATGGGAAAATGGCTCCACATATACTTTTTCGTGAGATATGGTCTAGAAAACTCCTATGCGAAGCAACAGTTATAACAACAACACGTCCAACTGCTGTTGAATGTCTGAGGGAACTTCCTGAAGACTGTTTGAATAGAACTGTTGAGATTCTTGGATTCTCATTTGAACAAGTCAAAGACCAAGTCACCAAATTTGCAGAGAGACAACCAACCATATGGGAACACATACACCAGAATGCAAATCTACTTTCCCTCTGCTACATTCCAGTAGACTGCTTTATTATTTGTCATTGTCTTCTTCATAGTCCTGATCCTGTGCTGCCTGTAAAGATTACAGAGATTTACAGTATATTTGTGAAAATATTCTTCCACAAGCGAACTCGCAACAGAGAAGCGTATGGATGTTCAAAAATTGACCTGAAAACTTACATGTACAAACCCTTTGAAGACCTGAAACCTGAAAATAAAAACGTTTTTAAGCTTCTGGGAGAGCAAGCATTTAAAGGAATTAGAGATGGGAAATTGATATTCGAGTCTGTTAAGATAGATGCTGCATTATTGAATCGTGGGCTGCTTCACAGTTTACCTGAAATACCTTCAAATTCACTGGTGGAGCCCCCTAAACAACACTTTTGCTTCATTCACCTGGCAGTGCAGGAGTTTCTAGCAGCTAAACATGTGACAGACACATATTCGGAAGAAGATTTAAAGAGCTTTGTTGAGGACCATATCAATGATGGTGCATGGCAAATAGTCACACAGTTTGTGGCAGGGCTTTACAAGATCCATGAAGTCACATGCAGACTCCTTCCAGAAAGAGTGGCTGATCAAAAGGAGTGGCCAGTTGGAAAGGACAGAACACTTGCTGTGAATGTGTGCCACTGCTTATATGAATCAGCTAGTAAGATGGAGGCTAAAGCATTGGTGCAGGGTAAACTTGAAAGAATGGACTTAAATATAGTTGACTTTTCCCAATGTAGATTTGGACCCAGTTACATGTCTGCTGTTGTTAATGTATTGAAGCATGCACCTAACCTCAATACACTAATCATGTTAAATAATTATATTAATTCGTTTGGCTGTAAGGAAGTTCAAAAATTGTTGCAGAATTTTGGCAATAAACTTAACATCCAGCAGCATAGGAGATGAAGGAGCAAAGTACATAGGTGAGGCACTTGGAAATGAGAATTGTAAACTTACTCATTTGAACATGTGTGATAACAATATAGGAGATGAAGGAGCAAAGTACATATATGAGGCACTTAGACATAAGAATTGTAAACTTAATCATTTGAACATCATTGATAATAATATAAGAGATGAAGGAGAAAAGTACATAGGTAAGGCACTTAGACATGAGAATTGTAAACTTACTCAGTTGGATATGTGTGATAACAATATAGGAGATGAAGGAGCAAAGTACATAAATGAGGCACTTAGTTATGAGAATTGTAAACTTACTCAGTTGAACATCAGCAATAATAATATAGGAGATGAAGGAGCAAAGTACATAGGTGAGGCACTTAGACATGAGAATTGTAAACTTACTCGTTGATATTTGTAAAGTGTAAAAATAAGTAATCGGGTGGCATCTTATTACCTAGCTCGAATATTTTACGGTTGATCACCTCCTGTAATTGTCTTATATCCTAGAAGAAAGGTCACAATAAACTCTCATTGCTCTGTGATTTGTATTTATTCAGAAAAAGTGGTATTTCTAACGTCTGAGCAGTTCAGGGATTTCGCGATACTTGTATAGGCACCAAGTATATGTTATAATAAAATTGAGATATCATGTCATTATATGATTCTTGTCAAGAACTTCTACACGATTTGTGATAAATATTTACGATTTGGGGACCTCTCGGGTAGCTCTCGACGTCGCCTCTCGCTTACGTTGGCACCGGAATCTGTTTATGCTGCCATAGGTTCCTTTTAATTGCTCGTCGCCAATGTTGTAAACACAGTCAAACTTTGTTCATTTATGAAGTTTTTTATCCTATCAACATGCCCACTTGGACTATCGAATGTCAATCAACCAGAAGAATGCAGGAAAAGTGACGGTCTAGACTATGAAATCGATCTCATCATCCCTTACACTACACGCATCCTTACACTACATGCAAGAAACCACAATGGTGTTTTTCTTTATTTCTATAATTTTTTAATACAAATCAAAACGAAAGGCCCAAATTGTCGTGATCCTAAACCAGAAGAATAAATATACACCTAAAACTGGTACTCGATTCTGTCAAACCCTAGACCCAACACCCCCCTCCCCTCAAATCCAAGCCCCAACTTCCTTTTCGCTAATTTAAGAGTGGCACAGAGATAAACAACAAATACCTGTGTCTCTAGAAAACGACTACTTCGTCGACGACTTTAACAAAGACATTTGAGTCTACTTCAAAGAAGATGACGTTTGAATTAGGTCCTATAAAGAATTTACCTTCATGAATCTCTTGCACAGTATTATATTAAAACCACTTAAATTCGGCACCCAAAGAAATGAGACCCCTCCTCTGATGACAGCCCCCAAAAAGAACCCCCCCTAAATCGGCGCCTAAAAAAACGTACCCCCCCCCCCCTTTGTAATTAATGACCGCTCCGCTCCGAATTCTTCAGAAGTCTTATTAAAGACGAAAATTTGGTCTAATACCATTTTTGGTGTATTGTCTTTAATCTTTAAAATAAGATTACATAAGTAAAAAAAAAACATTGTTATTTTTATTTGCCAGTGTTAGTCTAAGCCTCCTCTTGCAAAAAGGACTCATCCACTTGTTGAATAATGTTGTCGATGAATTTTTACATCTCCTATAACTTGTTGTAAATAGTCTTTTTACATCTTCTATTATCTGTAAATGGCCATGCTGTTGCGGCTACCCTGCCAATTGTGGCGAAGCTAATAAAAAAAAAAAATAAACCTTGTGATTCAAATTACCATTATTATTATGATCGAGGAATTATAGGAATGTCAAGGAGAAGCTACTGTAATGATTCGAATAAGCGCTCGGGGCGCTCAAGGGCGGAAAGTTTATTTATGGAGGGGGGGAGCGTTTGCAGAATACCCGTCCACGATTTTAAGCCCCTTCTTATACGAGCCGGGTCCGCGGTGCTGTAATCAAGATATGAATAATAAAAAAATACAAACTCAAAAAGTCAGAGAGAACCCAGCATGTAAATGCTATACGGGAACGCTAAGATCCAACTGATATTTTAATTAAGGTACCGGAAAGGCGATGAGAAAGACAGTTAACAATCAAGCTTAACCTTAAAGCCAGCTAGGGAATAAATAAAAAAAAGCTTAGGACCTCAGTTATAATTAAAAAATATACATTTTTATTAAAAAAACATACATAGCAAAAACATGTTACAGAAAAAAGATGAAAGAAGTTGAAAGATGACTTTTATTTTGATGAATTAGAAATCAATACCTCCATAACCTACCTTAGTTTCCTTTCCTTGCTAGTTTAAGGTCCAGAAAAAATGCTGCAAAAGTATTGAAAAAAGCACATTGGAATTGCTGAAATGGTGGTGCCTGCTAGAGCGCGGCAGTAATACTTAACTCATAATCACAACTTGTCGCTTGGCCTCTATATTAAACTTTAAGGAGCGAGTCACACATTCACACTTTTCTCATTTAACTGGTGATGACTTGACAAGTTTTGTTAAAAGAACCACCGAACCGATTGTTCAACCTCTCCCAGTCCATTTAAAAGGATTTTGAATGGCTCAAAAGACAAAATTTAATTTTACTTGGAAATAGCATAAGATCATTTTCCAAAATGAAAGGTGGCCGAGTTATTACTTTTCAGATAAGTACTTTGGGTAATTGTTATGAAAGTCGGGTTTTCGCAAGAAAAGGATCATAAAGTTTTTATTTGGTAAACAAGAGCAAACATCCATAGGGATTTTTTATCAGTTTGTTCATTTTCGCAATTACATATTTTAAATTTTGAATAAATATAGAGATTTCTTCGTAGCTAGGACTATAAAGAATTGAGGTGTTATAATACATTATATTTCGGTGTATAGCCATTCACGCATTTACAACAATTAAGCAGAAAATAAAAATATTCGCCTTACAATGAATTCTTGTCTTTTAGAAAAAGGTGTTCAGCAAGCCTAGCCCTGTTACCAATGGCACCTTCCATTATGGCTAAAGTCAAATAAATTAAATGGCAAATTCTCATCTCACATACAACTTTGACGTTAGCTTTTAGTCATTAAAACTCACCCATAAATATAGGACGAGGCCTTTAATAGACGAAAGATGCAAATTTCAACAGCAGATCGCAGACGGGATTCAACTGGAAATCAATTTAGGTGTAACATCGCTGTTCAAAATATCGTCAGGAATGTGTACTCGGCTCCCGTAAAAAGTTAGACTATAATGAAACAAGTTTGCGATAAAACAAAATTAGCCGTGTTTTCTTTTTCGTGTTTTGTTCATATTTTTTCTTCCGGAATACCAACTGTGCGGGGGAATGTTTCGTCAAAGAGAATTTGTTTAGATTCATCAACCTTCCATCACACGCAAGCCAGTCACAGCTTAGGAACTTTTCCCAAAAACTCAAGAAACACAGATACTTTGACTTTTAAGGAACACAAGAAAATATGGTCTTGACAAACTTTACAACGGCCGTGAAATAAGCCTTTCAATGGAATAGTAATTGTCTAATTATTATTTTTTTAACTGGGAAAGTAAAAATGGAGATCCAGTAGAGAAAGACCCCCCATTGTCACAAGAAATGAGATATGAGGAGTCACAAAGTTGCGGCCAACGTAGTTTTACATTTACATGAATAAAAATATAAACTTAACGAGTTTAAAAACAAAATAACACAAATCACCGAGACGTGATGTAAGCTAAAACACTGGAAAATTATCAACGATTTATCACTATTGTTGGCTCATCTCCATCACGATGTTTCCAAGCGAATTTTACATCCACCCTGGGGAGCGGGAATATCTCCACAATAGCATTTCTAGTTCGTTAACCAAAACGAGAGGCAAAACAGCAGAAGAAAAAGAAATGAGAAAATCTAAACAATCTGTGTTAATTGAGATGATACATCTAACGTATAACAACACGGTATGACAAACCACGCTATAACAACATTCTAGAGAAGAAAATCGGAAAAAAAATCTTACCTAAGAAGGATGACTTATCTTTGTTAAAGACCCTGTCTGATATCATGGAGTCTTCTAGAGCAATCCCCACTCTTTTATGGCTGTGAGAATCACTAATCGGTACTCTGCAAAGATGGGGACGGGTGAAGAGGGTGCTAATGGAATAATTGTGCTCGCTCACCTCCAATTTACGGGTTATTAGTGTTTAAATCTAGAAGCGCTTGGGACGGAACCATAGAAAAAAAAACACCTGGGTAAGGAAGACGGTGTTCTTTAATCACTACCAAATAGAATAGCGAATACTATGGAAGTTGTTTATGAACTGATTGGAAGTATGTCTCATGTAAGTGGATAAAAAAAATCGGACCTCGGATCCTGAAGCGTGGATCCCAGAGAGGTGAGACCGCGTACCGAAACGTTGAACCGGGATCCCTAGATACCAGGGATTTAATAGCATTGACCTACCTTGAACTTGTTGCTGGCTGTATGTCGTCATTCTTAAAGAATTTGACTATCTGTCTGGTCATTAACAATACTCAATGGCGAAAAGCTTCACTGGACACCAAATACTCGAACAATAGTTGTTGTCGCTTACGGGAGATTAATACAAGGCTGAAAGCTATCGTGACAATAAGGATTTTATTTGTTTGGTTTATTGCATGGTTTATTGAAAACTATAAATGTAAACAAAACAAACTTGTAATAGTTGACTCGTGAATATATGTACATGCTCGAAGATCCAGCGTACATTGCGGGCGCTCCCAAAGGTCATCCCCGCGTACTTTGCGGGGCTTAGAGCGCCCGCAAAGTACGCTGGATCTTCGAGTATGATATATGTACGATTGTTATGGAACCATGCTTTTTCGGTCTGAATCGGGAATTCGTGCCAAGACGCAGGGGCAGACAGGAAACAGATTCCAACCCCCCATCTATTTTAATTTTTTTACAGCCCTTCAAGGTAAACATCGCTGTACCTAGTAACAGCGGTATCCAAATTTTCTAACAGTGCTTTGCGGTCAAAACTCTATTTAGTCTTGTTTGCTTTGTCTATGTGAGAAAATAAAGTTTAATAAATTAATCACCATATCTCTCTAAATGCTGTGTTTTCTGAAACCAAATTGATTCCAAAGTTGTTTACATCCGGGTCTGTCTCTGTGGGAAAGGCGTGTTGACTGACCGTCTCTTCGTGGATGTCAACCTCGTCCCCACGGTCTCCTGGGTATTTTTCAATATGGTGTCCAGCTGAAAATTACCAAGAAGACCCTGGGGGCGAGCTTGCGTGGATGTTTGAGTGGATTTCCAGAATGCTTCGCAAACTGTAATGGCATGAGATGGTTAAATTTTGCATTCGTGTTGTTCGATGTTGTCTCAATATAATATTCAATGTTATTTCAATGCATTTTGCATTTGTGTTCTTAAAAATGATCGACTTGATCTCTAGCTACCAAAAAAATGTCGCGTTTTTCAATAGATCAGCAGAATCATGTATGCTCAAAAACTACGTTCTCGAAACCGTCAATAATTTAATTTGAAGCAAAAAATAAAATCCAAAGAAAATCAACCGTTTTTAGTCGATCACAGTGTCAACTGTCCTTAAACCTCAGCCTAGTCCCAGGCGTTCTTACCGGGTTTCCTGTGCTCAGAGATAAACCGTGAGGTAGCCTACACAAAATGGTCTGATAAAAGCCTTTATACAATCACCTGATCTGTTAAAGCTAAGGGCAAAGACAAGGGCAACTTGGGATATACTGGAGTGATTTCTAAGGGTAAATTTAGTGGCAACAATGAAAATAAAATACAAATTCAGTGATTAGTTTATGTTAGCCTCAAGTAGTACATCATGCATTGATCACACTTGCATACCCAGGTGTTGGTTGAGTCTGAAGCATCCAGCCCCTACCCTCACCCCTAGCTATGTGCCAGACTTGAGAACAATCATAAGCTCAAACATTGGTTTATATCAAAAGCAAAATGGTTCAAATTTCCAGATCAAGAACTTGGACTATTTGTGTACCTTCAGAAGACTTATCCAAACTTTTTGAGTAAAAAATATCAAATAGTTTTATTTTTTTTCAGACCAAAGGTTGTTCCCTTTGAAAGAAGCTGGGCTGCCATTTAAAAGGCTTCAAATACTAACACTCCATTGCTAAAACAACACCCGGATAAGATTATCAACTAGCTATTGAGGACAAACTGAGCATTCCGAAAAACAATTACAGTTAAAAACAAAACAACAAAAGCTGCAGTGTTTCTATTTATCATCGCCAACAAACAAAAAGTTTAAGTATAAAATCTGAAACTAAATTTGACATTGAAACAGCTAAAATAAGTCATTACCAAGAGTGTCAGTTCGTTCTGAACACCTCTGGGAAATTATCAAAGATGACCAATATGTGTGCGGTTATGCGTGGAACAAACTCCTCCAAACATCTCATCGAATCTTCGAGGCAAAACAGCCAAGCCAACCCATAAAATAAAAGCGTCTTTGAACGTATTCCTCCGTTTGCTACTTTTACATAACATAAGGTTGATTTTCCTGCAGCATATCCGCTATTCTCTGGTCGCCATTTTGTATTTGGCGAATTTCACTAGGCGTTCGGGGAGATGGTTTCCTGTGACGTCACAACTCTTACCATCCACAGGAAACCCGATAACAGTTGTATTTGCCATCGCTCCGAGCATTTACTTTACTTTACAAGTATATTTTACTCTATCAAATTTTGAGATGCCCCCTATTTCATTTCTAGTACACAGTAAACATCAATGGAAAAGGTGGGAGGCCTGTGGTCTCATTAATTCATTGATCATCCGCTGGAATTAAAGAAGTCGTCGTGGGCGCGAGCTCCGTCTACGCCCCTGAGATATTTCCCAACGCAATTCAACGTTAAACTCAAGTGCAGCCAAAAAATGGAGCAGTGTCTTCACTTATTGGAACCAGAAACTCTGACTTGGTACAGCTATGTTGCGGGTTTTGCATGGTTTGTAGTATTTGTCGTGTTTATCGGCCCCACTTCGGATTTTTATGAGAACGAATCCCGCGTGGATTTCAAATGCAAGACAGAATCATTGAAAGATAATGCTTGGATTACTAAACAATGCTTTGGAAATTACGAAAAGGACTACATGAAAATCATCCCTCTATTCGTGTTTGTACTGATCAACTTTTTCGTTATCCTCCTTGTGTTTGTGATCTACTCGTGTTTTACAAAGAGGAGAGTCGAGAGGATTAAAAACCACGAAACAAATGATGCCGAACTCCAGCCACTTCAGCCAACCCAGCCAGAGAACAAAACCAAATTAGTTTGGTCCTACATTGGTCAACTCACCGCAAGAATTCTATTGGGAATAATATTTATGGTGTCACAAACTGGGTATTTTTACCCTTATGGCTTTCCGTCGAACTTTGAATGCAGATCTATCAAACGGCAAAGGAATTCCACTGCTGTCGTTTTCGCCAACATAACGTATGATTGTTATAACCAGGCGGCGAGTAAGAAAAAACATTGGGTAATGGGGTTATTGGTGGTAAATGGAGTTTTTGCTTTCGTTGCCTTCGTAGAATTTCTGTGGGTGTTATACACGGTTAAAAGAAGGAGAGCTTGTTTCAATGATTTGCAATTTTATCAAAATTTCTTAGGAGGGTCCAATAAGCAACAACTTGAATTATCGAATATCATCAGCAAAATGAAAAAGAACTTCTTGGAACACACAAAGAGTCTTCCTGATCTCAGAGCACCATTTCGTTCTAATCCTGGGGAAGGCCCTCAGCCACACGACCTGGATACAGATAAGATTTATGTGAATGTCACAATCCATGAGAACAGAGCAACAATGGACTTCCCCCATGAAAGATCTGAACAATTGAAAGTGTACCCACCAAAACGTGTTAATGACACTTGTGAGCTAACACAGATAGCAGATATAATCGATGCTGAACACAAAAATGTGCTTGTTGTTGGCCGACCTGGCATTGGAAAGACAATGATGTGCACCAGGCTCCTGCGATTGTGGGCTGAAAGCAAGTCCAGGGATGAGGTAGCTTTGTCTATTGCTTTTCGGAATGTTTCCTCTACTTCTGACATCAATATCAGGGACCTTTTGACTCTTTCTACTACAACACAAGGGCTTGATGATAATGAGATAAGCTACATTTTAAACTACATTACTCTAAACCCAAGCAAGCTCATTTTGTATTTAGATGGTGTTGATGAATTTTCATCTAGATCAAATATTTCTCAAAGTGAAGATTCAGAATTAATAAGCACAGATGGGAAAATGGCTCCACATATACTTTTTCGTAAGATATGGTCTAGAAAACTCCTACGCAAAGCAACAGTTATAACAACAACACGTCCAACTGCTGTTGAATGTCTGAGGAACCTTCCTAGAAACTGTTTGAATAGAACTGTTGAGATTCTTGGATTCTCATTTGAACAAGTCAAAGACTATGTCACCAAATTTGCAGAGAGCCAACCAACCATATGGGAACACATACAACAGAATGCAAATCTACATTCCCTCTGCTACATTCCAGTAAACTGCTTTATTATTTGTCATTGTCTTCTTCAAATTCTTCTTCAAGTTTCAACTAGTTCTGATCATTTGCTGCCTGTAAAGATTACAGAGATTTACAGTATGTTTCTGAAAATATTCTTCCACATGCGAAATAACAACAAAGCGTATTTATGTTCAAAATGTGACCTGGGAAAGTACATGTACAAACCCTTTAAAGACCTGAAACCTGAAAATGAAGACGTTTTCAAGCCTCTTGGAAAGCTAGCATTTGAAGGAATTAGAGATAGGAAATTGATATTCGAGTCTGATAAGATAGATGCTGCATTATTGAATTGTGGGCTGCTTCACAGTTTACCTAAAATACGTTCAAATTCACTGGTGGAGCCCTCTAAACAATACTTTTGCTTTATTCACCTGACACTGCAGGAGTTTCTAGCAGCTAAGCATGTGACAGACACATATTCGGAAGAAGATTTAAAGAGCTTTGTTGAGAACCATATCAATGACGGTGCATGGCAAATAGTCACACGGTTTGTGGCAGGGCTTTCCAATACCCATGAAGTCACATGCAGACTCCTTCCAGAAAGAGTGACTGATCAAAAGGAGTGGCCAGTTGCAGAAGACACAACACTTGCTGTGGATGTGTGCCACTGCTTATATGAATCAGCTAGTGAGATGGAGGCTAAAGCATTGCTGCAGGGTAAACTTGAAAGAATGGACTTAAATATAGTTGACTTTTCCCAATGTGGACTTGGACCCGCTGACATGTCTGCTGTTGTGAATGTATTGAAGCATGCGCCTTACCTCAATACACTATTAATGCCCAATAATAATATTGGTTTGATTAGCTGTAAGGAAGTTCTAACATTGTTGCAGAATTTTGGCAACAAACTTACTAAATTGTACCTCACAGTCAACAGCATAGGAGATGAAGGAGCAAAGTACATAGGTGAGGCACTTAGACATGAGAATTGTAAACTTACTAAGTTGAACATCAGCAATAATAATATAGGAGATGAAGGAGCAAAGTACATAGGTGAGGCACTTGGACATGAGAATTGTAAACTTACTAAGTTGAACATCAGCAATAATAATATAGGAGATAAAGGAGCAAAGTACATAGGTGAGGCACTTGCAAATGAGAGTTGTAAACTTACTCAGTTGGACATCAGCTTTACTAATATAGGAGTTGGAGGAGTAAAGTACATAGGTGAGGCACTTGCACATGAGAATTGTAAACTTACTCATTTGAACATGAGAAGAAACAATATAGGAGATGAAGGAGCAAAGTACATAGGTGAGGCACTTGGACATGAGAATTGTAAACTTACTAAGTTGAATATCAGCAAAACTAATATAGGAGATGAAGGAGCAAAGTACATAGGTGAGGCACTTGGACATGAGAATTGTAAACTTACTAAGTGGGACATGTGTGGTAACAATATAGGAGATGAAGGAGCAAAGTACATAGGTGAGGCACTTAGTCATGAGAATTGTAAACTTACTCAGTTGTACATCGGCCTTAATAATATAGGAGGTGAAGGAGCAAAGTACATAGGTGAGGCACTTAGTCATGAGAATTGTAAACTTACTCAGTTGTACATCGGCTTTAATAATATAGGAGATGAAGGAGCAAAGTACATAGGTGAGGCACTTAGACATGAGAATTGTAAACTTACTCAGTTGTTTATCGGCTTTAATAATATAGGAGATGAAGGAGCAAAGTACATAGGTGAGGCATCTAGACATAAGAATTGTAAAATTACTAAATTGAACATTGTGATAACCATATAGGAGATGAATGAGCAAAGTACATAGGTGAGGCCCTGAAACACAGAGTTGTACTATACACCACATTTTAATGATTTTGTACACATAACATTGCTTCATTTGTTACATATTTTTCCTTTTTATATAGTTTCACCGTATAGAGATTGGTATTTTATTACGTTATAATAAAATTTCAATTGAGGCGTTATTTATGTTATTATATGATTCTTGTCAAGAACTTCTACACGATTTGTGATAAATATTTACGATTTGGGGACCTCGGGTAGCTCTCGACATCGCCTCTCGCTCACGTTGGCACCGGAATCTGTTTATGCTGCCATAGGTTCCTTTATCGCTCGTCGCCAATGTTATAAACACAGTCAAACTTTGTTCATTGGACTATCGAATGTCAATCAACCAGAAGAATACAGGAAGTGACGGTCTAGACTATGTAATCAATCTCGACGTCGCCTCTCGCTTCATTGGCACCGGAATCTGTTTATGCTGCCATAGGTTCCTTTATCGCTCGTCGTCAATGTTATAAACACAGTCAAACTTTGCTAATTGGACTATCGAATGTCAATCAACCAGAAGAATACAGGAAGTGACGGTCTAGACTATTTTATTGGTCTCGACGTCGCCTCTCGCTTACGTTGTCACCGGAATCTGTTTATGCTGCCATAGGTTCCTTAATCGCTCGTCGCCAATGTTAAAAACACAGTCAAACTTTGTTCATTGGACTATCGAATGTCAATCAACCAGAAGAATACAGGAAGTGACGGTGTAGACTATGTAATCGATCTCGACGGCGCCTCTCGCTTACGTTGGCACCGGAATCTGTTTATGCTGCCATAGGTTCCTTTATCGCTCGTCGCCAATGTTATAAACACAGTCAAACTTTGCTCATTGGACTATCGAATGTCAATCAACCAGAAGAATACAGGAAGTGACTCTCTAGACTATGTAATCAATCTCGACGTCGCCTCTCGCTTACGTTGACACCGGAATCTGTTTATGCTGCCATAGGTTCCTTAATCGCTCGTCGCCAATGTTATAAACACAGTCAAACTTTGTTCATTGGACTATCGAATGTCAATCAACCAGAAGAATACAGGAAGTGACGGTCTAGATTATGTAATCGATCTCGAAATCGCCTCTCGCTTACGTTGGCACCGGAATCTGTTTCTGCTGCCATAGGTTCCTTTATCGCTCGTCGCCAATGTTATAAACACAGTCAAACTTTGTTCATTGGACTATCGAATGTCAATCAACCAGAAGAATACAGGAAGTGACGGTCTAGACTATGTAATCGATCTCGACGGCGCCTCTCGCTTACGTTGGCACCGGAATCTGTTTATGCTGGGGGGGGGGGGGGGGGGACCAGGGGGTTTCAGAGAAACTAGTGGGAGGCGCAGATCGCCCCTTCGGGCCTCCCAGCCCCGTCTCCCGTCTTAGGCCTGGGAGGTGCGAATCCCCCCTCCGAGCCCCCCAGCCACGTCTTTATATATCAAGCGTATAAAATTTCACGTACATGAATAATTAGGGCAATCGTTCATGTAGGCCGGGCGCGTTTCACGTACATGAATAATTAGGGCAATTGTTCATGTAGGCCGGGCGCGTTTCACGTACATGAATAATTAATTAGGGCTGTAGGCCGGGCGCGCGCGTACATGAATATTTAAGGCTGCAGGCCGGGCGCGTTTCGCGTACATGAATAATTAGGGCTGCAGGCCGGGCGCGTTTCGCGTACATGAATAATTAATTAGGGCTGTAGGCCGGGCGCGTTTCGCGTACACGAATAATTAATTAGGGCTTCAGGCCGGGCGCGCGCGTACATGAATAATTAATTAGGGCTCCAGGCCGGGCGCGTTTCACGTACATGAATAATTAATTAGGGCTGCAAGCCGGGCGCGCGCGTACATGAATAATTAGGGCGTGTAGGCCGGGCGCGTTTCACGTACATGAATAATTAGGGTGTAGGCTTTTTGGGGTAATTGAGCTTGGTACTTCATGACATACGTTTTTAAGGACTTTGTGACTCGCACCCTAATAAATGAAGCTGTTATGAAGTATCAAGGCTATATTTTTCCAATGATGCAGTTCGAACCCCCAAGGACTTGCAATTAGACATCCGTCTGTCCTGTGGTATACCGAGCGTTCGAAGGATAAAGTGCGGAAAAGATTATTGCGGGTGGCTAAAGATCGGCCACGCAAACACGTGCGGCCGGAGGTGCATGGACACCTACTGCAAGGTGCACCTCCAAAGGCTCCGTAAGGGCAGCCCCCTCCCCGTGCCGTGCAGGGTCTGCGGCATAGGGACTCAGTCGGAGGCGCGGTTGTGTCGCCCCTGCGGAGCGAATCGTGAAGGCCAGAGGATGCGTGGCATCGAGAGGCGCGCTCGGGAATGGTTCGCACTTGTCCTGTCTGA